>NC_084956.1:17734482-18408857 GCF_949316205.1 Platichthys flesus | reverse complement strand
TCACTGATGTCCTGTCACATTAGTTCAGAAGGCTTGACGGAGCACAAACACAGAACTTGACTGTTACCTGTGGCAGAGAAGGAGCAGGAGCAAGGTTGACATCATTCTGAGCCGGGAACTCTCCCACTACGGGACCTGGAGAACACACACACACACACACTGTAAGGTTGACGTCAAGGTAAACCTGACTGAATCCAATCTGACCAGCACGTCTACAGGCACTCACAGGAGTCCATCTCTCTGGACAGGACGTGCACAGACACCTTGTGTCTCTTCGGGGCTTCGATAGTCAGTCGTTCCTGCAGAGACACAGACAGACAGGTGAGTTGATGAGCGGGAAGGAGACGGGAAACATTGGAACGGCTTTGTTAAATGACGACCGCATCATTACTAGAACCACACATTTGAGTAAAAGTAATTCGTTAAAGACTGAAGCCCTTTTTCCACTGGCAAGACCGGGAGGTGAAAGCGTGACGTTGAACAAGACGCACCAGAAAAGAAAAAGAGGCTTACTCCTCCGCTGGCAACAGGAAAGGAGTCGATTTCCATTTAGCATGTTGACCTGTGTTTAATAAACTGGTGTATACCCACTAATTTTGGTGTATTTTTGGGTTCAAAACTCTGGTAAAGTGTGGCCCACATGGCCGTGTTTTTCTCCCCCAGTCTGGGATGAGTTGTGACAGTCCTGTGGAGACTCAGCTCCGCAGTCGGGCCTCATCACTGTCTCTGGATGTAGGATTATACCAGAGTGGAGATTTGGCTCATCTGCAGTCACACAGCGTCGGCTCTGCTGACCAAAAAACATGGGTGGGGGGGAGAGTGATCGCAGCCGATATGACATTAGAAATGCATTAGGTTTATTCTGCATGGGGCCTGGAATGGTTTCTGCCGGGCGGAGATAATGCCAATTCTTTCAGCGGCCGCACGTCTTCGGCCCTTTATCCTCCTGAAACAGGCTGGCTGTCATTACGGGGGCTGATACGCTGAGAGCGCCCCGTGTCAGTGTCACCTCCACGGCTATGAATAGAAGCAGGGAGGGAGATGAAAGCTGGGGGGGAACACTGAGTCCAGTAAAACGATGTGTGCATGTGGACGGACGGACGGACGGACGCACGCACGCACGCACGCACACGCACACGCACACACACACACGTACCCATCATGCAGTCAGTGCTGAGTAACAGTGATATGAGAGATATCATTCAGACAGTACAGCTGACCAATACAACCCTGATCATGTGTATCAGGGAGGTAAAGCATGACTGGACAGTAAAATGGGTCTAATATCAGTGTCATCTGAAAAGAAGCTACTGAAACACTTTGTAGCAACTGATCCTTCTCTCGGATTTACAGAAACCGTTTGATCAGAGGGTTAAATAAAGCGTCTCAGTGTGTGGAGGGATTTATAGATCTGTGAAACAGTTCATGCTCAGGTCATAAACGTCGGGTTATTGTGGTAAATCAGGTAGCTGCCTCTTAACAGCATCTCTGCAGTCGGTACAGCGTTAACCACGACAGCAAGGTCCCACGATTTAGGTCAAAACATAATCAGAATCTAAGGCTCAGATAAAATGGTGGCGCTCTGAGCAACAACTGCACCCAGGGAGCCATTTTATGTTCATTCCCTTCAAAATGATGTTGGTATCTCCATTTGAAATAATAAGCTAAAACTCTCAGACTCAGATCTGGGTGTTGTTTCTGGTTTTTACTGTCCTCTCACAACAAGTGAGAATAAGGATTAAAGATATTTAACAAGAGGTTTAAATAGACATCTGAAGAGTCTGAGCTGCCCCTGACATGATGGGGTTGGTTTATACAACTATGTTCAGGTAAAAATGACTGTAAAATTAGAAGAGTGGTCTGAGCGTACATATCCCCATCAAGGCAGATGGCTCCACCATATTCTAATTTGTTCTGTCACAGTTTCCAAATGAACCAAACTCTAACTTGATGTTTTTTCCAGTGTAAAACAGCATGAGGCTCTACTTGCAGCACGATTCTCCACATGTTCACTGGACAGTCAAGACTCACATGAGGACTTGTCTTTCACTCTTTAATCTGTGTACCTGTAACTCGGAATCTGTTGCGCATAAGAGCAACATTTATGCAACAGAAACATGCATCGATAGAAGCCATTCCTGTTTGCAACATTGAGTGAGTCGAAAACTAGAAAAATCATTAAGTCTGAGTACAATACCCTGTCCACAAGTTCAGGAGGGGACTGAGTGAGAAGACAAGTAGAGGACAGGGACGTGTCTCCCACTGTCACATGTAGTCAAAAGAAGATCCATCATGTGACAGAGGGTTGAACTACTTACTCTGTAGAACTCCATGATGTTTTCTTTTGTCAAAGTCTTCAGATACGCCACTTCAACGTTATCTGCAACAGGACAAGGGAAACACAAGTGTCAGCATAAATCTGTTCAAGACACATCACTGCTCAGCCAGAGGAAATAGCCTGGACTTCACATGAGGTCTATTTTAAACACATATGTCTTTTTAAATGAGTACTGTTTGTTATTGTTTCATAAGATTCAATCAACCAATGCCCTTCTACAATCCCATCCTACCCTTCCTTGCATAAAAGCACATGGTAAAAAGGTTTAAGTAAAATAACATAAGGTAGGAAATAAGTGGATAAATAATGAAATAAAATGGACATAGAAAAAAATAAATTGTCAAACTGCTATTTTAAAGTTTTTTAAAGTGAAAGCAGTTTTATTTTAGGTCAAAGCTGTTATTGCTGCAAAATAATGTGTGTCTAAAACACTCACTTTAAATTGCTGTTCCGACTTAGTTGCTTATGAAAAGCTCTGATATCAGGATGTTGTCAAGTTAATTTTTAATTTTATATTTCGTTTATTGTTTGACTTTATTTGTTATATTGTCTCCAAGTTCTGAGCTGCACAAGGAAGGAAATTCACAGAGAAGACTGTCTCTAAATAAAAAGTCTAATAAACGTCTGCTGCCCCTGAGTGATGATGTGTGCTGGATGTTTTTCTGTGCCCTTGGCGTTGAGCGCCAGCCGCCCACCCAGCCCTCCTGCGCCGCTCCTAGTATCAGTAATCACAACCTCCCCCTTAGGCAGCCGCTCAGTGTTGCCATCACTCAGGGCTTTAGGCAGATTACTAGTGATTCAGGCCCATTACAATCCATTACTGCACTCAGGAGAGCGCTGCAACAGAGAGGTGTGCTACGGCAGCAGATTATTACGGGCTTTAATCGATCCAAACTTGCACAATCGGCTAAGCAACATCGGGCTCACCTCTGGGACGGACCAAAATACAGAGAACCACAGAACTTACAGTACGTCTGGCTTTGTATGCAACACAAGCCCTTCAGAACAGCTGGTAGATCTGGAGAGGGTTTTTTAAAAATGCTACAGTGAGCGGTGACATGACGAGGACCTCACCTCTGTCAAAATTATACTGCTGAGAGATGATCTCTCCCCAGTACTTGGCGCACTCAGCGGACAGCTTCTTGGGCTTGTCCAGGCGGCGGATGGCCAGGGCCTGGATGTGTTTCTGAAAGGCTTCATCATTCATCTCCTCGACAGCCTTCTCCATGGTGCAGAGGAAGGCCTCCACGCGGCTCTCTAGGTAGTGCGGCGCTTTCTCCGACTGGATGATAAAGCGCAGCCCTTGAACGCCGTTCGCCCGCCGCGGCCCACTGAACACAATGTATCCTGTGGGGGTGGAGACAAGGAAGATATGTTAAACCTCAGCAGGTAGACAATTTGGTTTGCGAAGAGAAAACTGCTCAAAGGTAATTTGGTTCCGAACTCTGGATTTCACAACCACTAACAGACATGAACCGTATACGTGTTTAGATTGAAGCATTTTACAGGAAGGATTTAGTGAAGTGTGGTCCTCACTTATTTCTTAGCACCTTCTTTCGTTTTATCTTGATAATCACATTAGGTCTGCGACTATTATTATAGAACAGCTGCCAAGGAAATGTGGTTCCGAGCCACAATCCACTCGTTCCTAAAATTTTGAACCATCATCAGATTAAAATTAAAATCCTCTAAGAAAAACGCCCAAATTCACTTAGTCCCAGCAGTTTTTCTTGCATCTGCGTGACTTGAAAAGTAGGTTGGAAAATCCAATAGACGAAATGTTGGACATGATATTTTCGGACTCACCCAGCTGTTCTTTGGTTCTCAGTGTGTTGAAGCAGGGCTCGGAGATGATCTGACAGAACAGCTCCAGCTGCATGTTGTCACGGGTCGACTGCATGTCTGTCTGGTAGTAGATCTCAATGCCGCAATTGTTGTGCACCTCGTTCCTCTGCTGATAAACGTACCAGCCACCTGAGAGGAACAAGAGAAAGTGGGTCGTCTCTTTCAGTATCATCAATCAGAAGATGCAAACATATTCACTTAGAAATGAATTACTGATGCAGATAAAAAAAGCAGGGCTCCTGAGCTGGGAACCAAACTTTCACAAGGTATACAAAAAAAAAAACAGAACATCCGAACTTGATTAACACTGGGTGCTGGGCAGAAGTTACAAAAATCAAA
This sequence comes from Platichthys flesus, assembly GCF_949316205.1. Taxonomy (NCBI): domain Eukaryota; kingdom Metazoa; phylum Chordata; class Actinopteri; order Pleuronectiformes; family Pleuronectidae; genus Platichthys; species Platichthys flesus. Next base: position 18,404,335 of record NC_084956.1, on the reverse strand, counting down.
AGACAAGAATGTCCACACACCAGTCGATGTTCCCAGAAAAAAATGAATGTAGGTGAAGTTTCGGGGGAAACATGCACCATCTAACATGACCTGTCAGGTGACCTTTCAGTGCCGGTATATGTGTGGTGTCTCTGTCAGAAGAAAGGCCAGTGCCTGCTTTCCTGGGAGGTAAAATGTGTTCATGGGAGCATTTACTGCTGTGCTGATATTCTCGTCTTATGAAAAACACAGCTCACTTTTTAATAATTGTCCCAAGACTACAGAAAGCAACACAACTGAAAGTGAATCCATGCATTTTTTTTATGTAGACGTCTCTTTGCCACAGTCACTGAGGTAGTTAAGAAAAGTTTCAAGTCATTTAAATCTAAACGCTTTCATAATTTAAAAAACCCTCCCCTGTCTTGTGCCGCTCAGTTTAACATAACCCAGATAATGAAGGAGGTTATGGAAGACAGAAGAAGATAACAAACACTTTAATTTATTTCTGCTTTGTGTGTGTAGATTTAATTTAGATTATAAAGCCTGTAAATGTTCAAAGAATTCTTTCAAACATGACTGCACCCTGGTGAGATATGTTGATAACTACACTTAGCATGTAATGCAGTCAGCGAGCTAAAGTAGAAACCAAAATCCACAATGATCCATCATCTGAGATAAGAATGCAAATGTATTTCACCGGCTCGGATACACACATCGATACAATCCATTCCCCTTTGAAAAAAAAAAAGAGTGTGTCGAAAATAACTACATCATTAAGTCTAAGTAAAATACCTTGCACAAGTGATGAGCTGTTGCTGTTATAGATACACAGCCAGCCAAGCCTGGGCACTTTGCTTGAGGCACTGATTGAGTGTAAAACAGTAGAGGTTCAGAAGGAGGACAGTGGGGAGACTCTTCAGAAAGGCGGAGATGTTCTGCTGAATACCAACATTGTGCTTTTTTTGCTGAGTGGCTCCAAATTGGCCTCCTCCAGCCTTTTATCTGTACTTGAAATATGCTTGCTGAGGAGCCCTCCATTCATCCATGGGGAAAACCAGCTTCTTTTACGCTCTGCTTCAGTTTGTTTGAGTCCAGTGTGATCAAGCTCACTTTGAATGAAAGAGAAGTTAAGGCTGGGTAATGCAGGTAGCTTTATGCACATGCTGACTGAGCACTGCGGCCCTGCACTCAGGAAGCGTCGTGTGTGCACAGACTTTAAAAACTTCCCCTCGCATTCTTCTACTAACTTCGCACTAAGGTTCACTTAGAAAACACAATAAGGAATAGATGACAACTTTGATTGTTCAAAGCACAAAAGTGAAGCGTCACGCTGTCAGTGTGGCATAAACAACAACCATGAAACACTATACAATAAAACTGCACAATTGCTTGTCAAGTACGAACTGTGTCAAGTACCCAATCATTCATTTTCTGTGCATTTAAAAGATATGCCAGGTTGTTGAGTCTTTGCTAAGGTAAAAGAAGACTTTAAGAACATAAGTGGTCGAGTAATCTATTTTCTAGAGTTGAACCCAGGCCACTCAGGGGGGTGTCGCTGAACCTCTTGGTTATCGTTTCAGCCCCTGTATTATCGGGTTAAATCTGCCACACGGACGGGTCCTATTTTCTCTGTGTATCGTTCGTGGTTCACAGAAACATAGACAGTGAAAATGATCTTTTACCGAAGTCTGTCGAATGTGTCAGGGTTTCGTACCGTAGAGTCCTGGTATTTAGTTGAGCACAGACCTATTTCTATTCAAGGAAGTAGTCAGAGGAGAAACCTCACGTAGCAGCTTCACTGCAGACACACTCCAGACGTGCAGAAGTCACAGCAGATCAGCGATGCAGCCGTCAGATGCTGCCCCCCCCCAAGCCAGATTGGCCAAGGCGTTAGTCCTTGTATTAAAAAGTCAAATGATTCATTTAAGATCACGTGCTCTCACAGAGATCCCTGTATAAACGCCTGCAGGTTAATTTGAACTTACTGCTCCAAAGCTTTCAGCTCTGAGAGTAATGTGTTTTAAGGACAACCAGCCAGTCATTTCTTAAGCCAATTTTGTGTTTACGTCCTTTTCGTCCTTCTCTTGTGCCCCTGCTCTGTGTCTGACTGGCAGCCTGGAGCCAAACCTGGAAAATCCCTCGGTGACACACAGGATGTGTCCGGGTGGCCCTGCACGGCTCTGCTTTCCCTCTCCACATCACTCAAGTTTCCTAATGTAATCAGACGGGTCGCACAGGTGCTTGGCTTTGCATGTCAGCGGTCATCTCTGTAGTGCGTAGAGGAGGCTGTGTGTGTACTTTGCCGGATGACGTTCGTTTCTACTCAGGTTCCTCTTTTGGGAACGAGGGATATTGAATTTAATCAAGTCTTAACAAACGTAAGAAGGCGTCACTGATGACGAGGGCAGAGGCACTGGGTAAGAACTCTTCGGCGTAGTCGCTATGGAGACCGACATGACTGGCCGCTGATGAATAAGAGCGGTGTGTGTGGGAGTACAGGACCTACCGTCTGGAACCTGCAACTCTCTGTAGCGAATCAGTTGGCTCGGGAGGAGGGGCTTCGTGTGAGCGTGCTCAATGAGCTTGTCCTCCAACATTTGCATCATGCCAAGAGCAGACTGGGGAGAGAGAAAATACACTTTAGTCCACAAAAACTTTAACAGTATTTTCAAGATAAAATCGTACAATAAAAGTTTTACAATTCAATTACTGTGCACGGTTTCCCGTAAGCTGGCTCCTTTTTTGTTAGATTCACTATGTACATTATCCTTAATTGCTTCCAGCATGACAGGTTGCATTAATCTCTGAGCTCTACAAGACCAGAATTAAGTTTGCTTGACATTGAACCTTTCCCCCTTGTAAAGCAAATTGATGGTATATGTGGGCATTACACTGCTCTCAACCAACACTAATACTCAGTGAGGGTAGATTGATATTCACTGGATATGTTCCCCCTTCATCAACTTTCTAAGCAGATGGTTTGTTTCATTAGCAGGAATTGTGATCCATTGTCTACTGGGGCTACTACAGGTACCATAACACAAAGGCAGTGAATGTCATTATATTTGCTGTGCTTAGGGCTTGAAACAAATCTTTTCGAACAGGACCACAGCATTGTATGTTTCTAAAAACAAGGTACAACTTAGTTTGGTTAATCCCAAACAGTGTGGACACTCAAAAGTCTTCCACTTTTTATGATAGTAAGTAATGGGGCTTTTCCTGAGAAAAAAAAAGACAATTTTCCTGCAGAACTACTTCAGCTGATTCATATTTTGAAGACATGTAATATAAACGGCTCTGAACTCTTTCCACAGCATCTTAAGGGCTTCAGGTCTGAGCTCTGAGTGGGCTTTTCAAAAAAATGTAAAATACATTGTCATGCTGCTTCACTGAACTTTTACTGAGCTTTAGATAGAAAAAGAGACAAAGTGTCACAAAAGTCAAGTTCACTCATCTGCCGCAAAAAAAAAAATAACTCCAGACAAACCTCCTTGGTGATGTTTCCGTGGAGAAGGGTTTCAATATGTAACCGTGACAACAGCTGAGGTATGAAGGCCTTGAGGCGTGGGAGCGTTACATCTGGAAAACAGATCACACACAACAGCAATTAATCAAAGAGCGATTTCAGAAGCTGCTATCAATACTGAATCTGTAAAAAAAGGTAAATAAATGCTGTGTGGCAATTTCACTGTACAGCATCTCGGTCACAGACATAAACAGGGTCACGTGATAGATTGTCATGCAAACCTGGAACAACAAACACCCAAAGCATTTAGTTACACATGCACACAAAATCCAGTCTGTCTCAATGTGGGCTGGCCAATCTGAATTCAAGCTAAGTCTTACCTACATTCACAAGGATGAGCTACAACATGGATACACACGCAGACACGATTTATATAATTTATTCTTTGTCCATAGCTGCACCAACACACAAAAGCAAGAGAAACTGTTCCAAAGATCCCAGACAGAGGACGTGTGAGTGTGGGGACACTGACAAGAGAACAAGCCTTGGTAATTGGAGGCCGTGTTGCCGGGGCTTAAGGCTTTGACCCTTCAGGTTAATCGAGTCTCATGTGAATCCAGGGATAAGGTGTTTAAGCTCTGTTGTAAAAACATAACAATCCTCCCTTCAGGTTTCAAACTGGCACTGCAAAGAGGAAGGACTGCAGCCAGGGAGGCATCTGCTGGAAATCAGCCTTAGCATTCAAATGAGGATTCAAAGGACGAGGAGGAGGAGTGAAGGACTGAACACCAAACACCTCAAACTTTATCCTAACTCCTTCTTACCTCTTGCTACCTATTCACTAACAAACTCGTTCTACCAACCAGCTATATAGGCCAATCTTCATTTGTTCAGTTCAATCCTCACTAAAGGGATTAACTATGCGAATTTCAGTTGGCCCATAGTAGAAAAGGTGCTAATGAGCACAAAGTGAAAAATGAGATTGAAGGAATAAGGACTGGGTCTTAAAGACGAGCACTAAAGAGAGAAAGAGAGCGATTAAGAACAGTGTCTCACCATCCAGGGCCTCTCTGAGCTCATCTTTGGTCCACGCAACCTCAGTCATTAGTAGGCGGAGGTAGTACATGGCGTGCTGGTGAGGCTGCTCGGCTCTGAAGTTATTCAAAGACCTCATGTACTGCAGGGAAAGAGAGAGAGACGGTCAAGATAGTTTAACACCAGAGACTGAAAGAGTCAAAAGAACTTCTAATGCTACATCACTGCTCTTGTGTTGGAAGGAAAAATAAAGATTCAAAAGATGTTCAGTGAACTGGTGAAAGAGATTTTTCCTCAACCATGAGTCATCATAAACTTGTATGATGATGATGATGATGATGCGCTGCAGTCAGACCTTACCGCTTCTTTGATGATGTCAAAGCGCCTCTCGTCTATCTCGAAGTTGGCCATTTTCTCAATGATCTTCTTCAGCAGGATGTGCTGTTTGTCATTGTAACCTTTAACGGACAGCTGCAGCAGACATGGACAGAGGACACATGGTACGTTATCAACAACACAGAGATAAGGTGATGCTAGATAAGGTGATCAGTGTGTGACAGAGCAAACTGAAGCTTCACTTGTTTATTTTAAGTTTTGAGGGATCCATTTATAATGTGTACATTAGTGCTTTGGTTTCTGGCAGAACAAATGAGTTTCAACAAAATCCCCCATCTATCGATGAGTCAACTTCACTACAGTTCATAAACCAGTACGGTTAATAAACACTGACATTCCACTTTAATTTAATGAGTGAAAGTATTTAACATACTTATTGTATAGTTTGGCGTGTTTGTGCATTAACAAATATGAAATGTCACAGAATGATTAAATATATGTATAAGAAGATTGATTTAAATTAGGAAGAATCACTTCATCATCTCTGGTAACATATTTCACTGTCATCTCTCAGGAAGATGACGTTTTCTTGTGCAAATATATATCTTACAAATTGAGAACAGTGAAGGTTATTTAAAGCTTTCACTTTGCAATGTAATTCAAACCTTATGGCCCTTCCATGATTCAGCAAAAACTTGCAACTACATGGCAATGCTCCCTCTCATACTCATCCCATTCCACGCTTCTGCGTCGCTAAGCCCCAGAGGTGACACCTGTTAAAAGTAATCTCTTCTAACATCATTAACCTTGAAGAGAGGTCAGCCAGCTACACCGATACTGCTGACTCAAATCAGCCAAACACAATCACACATCTACAGTGTGTTGAAGAACAGTGCCGGAGGGCACAACGCAATCAGAAATTTACTGGGAGTAGCTTAAAAAAAAAAATGCAGGTTACTTGGTCATATAAAAAAAGGATGCAGAGTGTTAGTTAGAAGTTAGAAAAAACCAAAGCACCACCACCGCAAATCAGTCATACGTGAGCAGGTTGCTAATTTGCTATGGAACACTAAATCCCTGACACACAGGCACAAAGCTATACACGTAAACTTATGTAACCATCGCAGCTAACCATGTCCATCGAACCTCCTGGTTACACATTCACTTCCATCATCTTTTCTGCACTAACAGCAGAAATGTTACTGAAAATATCTGCATCTGCATCTTCTGACTTTATTATATGTGTCCTAAAGACATTACCCTGAACACATTTCTCACATTATTTTCAAGGCTATAAAATAAAAAGCCAGTGCTTTAAATAATCTCAAAAATAAATTAATTTCATATAGGCTCATGTTAGAAATTAAAGCCTTGTTAATTTGAGTTGTCTAGTTAAGAAAAAGTATATAATAGGATACCTATCGTACAGTAACATTTAATTTGAGATACAACAGCAGCAATCACAGATTCTAGTAAATCTCGCAGGTTGCACAAACGACACACAGCACTGCTCATGTTCAAATAGAGCGCAGACCACCAAGCCAGTTCCACTTTCCAGCAGCCGCAGAACAAACCATTTACTGGTGCCCCACTTCCCTCCAAAATTCAAACAGCTTACTTACGAGGATGGCATTCATCCCTGAGGCTACGCCATACACCAGCCCGGCCAGGCGGGCTGCATATGTATACTCTTTTAAATCATCCTTCAGTAACCTGAGTAACAAGTAGGTCATGTTGCAGTGCAGAGGATCTGTGTATAGGTAGCGACTAATGGGAGGGAAAAAAAGAACAGATAAAATGTTGGGAATGAGGGGTCGCCAACCAGAGGGGGAAAGAAAACAAGTATAAGAAGAATGATAATAAGAGTATGTATATGCAGCCTTGTGACCAGCTGTCTGTCCTGACAGGCACAAACTCCTCTAGAGATGACTCGCAAGCCCAATTACAAAATAAATCACCATATTTAAATACTTCATGGTGTTAACTGCAAGTATGCAATTACCTCTGATAACCCAAAAGTGTGAGAGAATAAAAACCTCCTCAGATGATGAGGTTTCATGGAACATGGGTGAGATGGGAATAATGAGGAATGACAAACAAGACGCAGACTGAACAGAGCCTTCATTGAGACCAACCAGGTCTAGGTCAGAAAGTTTTGTAAATTATTTGCATTTTTCTTAAGCAATATAGGTGAGAGTTACCACATGTCTCAAATTGAGAATGACTTTGATAATACAAATAAGTGGTTTTCTGAAACTGTATTTCCATTCATCTGATTGTGAAGGATAACCTTCCAATCTGACCAGGTAAACAGCTTCAAATGACCTGTGGCCTGGCTGAGCCACAGCAGCTCAGTCTGAGGTGATGAGTAGGGGACGTAAGGTCGGGATGTGGTGTGTGGGCACTGGGAAGGCCTTTCTGAATACTTACATACATCCCATAGACGGTATTTTGGAGGTCATAGTTCAAACCAGCTAGCTCGGCTGCATATGCATACTCGTTGAGGGAGTCCTTGAGGAGCTCCAGGTATAAATATGCCATGTTACAATGCAATGGGTCCACATATGCAAACGGGCTGTAGAGGAAATGGCAGTGGTTAAACAAAGCACAGAAACAGAGCATAGAGATACTAGTCTCTTCATTGTCTCATGGTAAGAGCTGAAGAGAACACAAGTACAGTACATGAGTTTACAAATAAACAAACAATTAGCTGCAGTTATTAAAGGGTGTAATGCCACAGTATGTTAGTACAGTTTTCACAATGCCCTGAAGATTCGGTTTGGCAGCTTATTACAGATATGGTGAAAACAGATTAATTACAGTCTAATGGACTAATACTGTGTAAATAGAGTGTTATCTGCCAAAATACAGACATATGAACAGGGGAGGAAACCTCCAAAGTAAGATTGTGTTTGGAAGCTCAAAGTTAATTATATGAAAACTGAACAGTTGGTGCAAAACTATTCATCTTCGAGTGAAATCCTGTTGTGACATCTCGCGGAGTGATTTTTTTCCTTTCCATTACTTAAAAGGTTGGAAGGTGTTTAGTTTTACCAAACTAAATGTGATTTGCATTGACATAGGGCTTGGTGCTAGGTGAGTTACACAGGTTCATAGTTATTGACTCACCTGAAGAACTCAAAGTTCAGACAAGCCTTGGGCAGGAAGAATTTGTCATCCTGTTTGAACCACACCTTGCTCATGGCAGTGTCCTGTAAGAAACACCACAAGCAGGCAGTTATCATTTTTGGATTCATTTAACATTCACAGCATTTGCACGGGGGTCCATGGAAATGCCAGCAAAAGCTCAGACTATGGACAACATGTTAGTTTGATATTAACCGATTACAAATTTGGTATGCAAGTACTAATAGAAAAAGACAGCGGCTCTTATCTTGTCTTTCTTTCACAAAAGGGAATATGTGTGCTGTTCTTCAAGTAAAACGAATGAATTCAACAGTATCTCTTGATCACAAGGAAAAACATTATCACCATATGAAAGAGATTTATAACTATATCAGTGCAGCAGCGACTTTGTCTTGAGGTAAGGAAAATAACAATACTTTGGTGAGAGAGCAGCTTTTCAAATCTTGCCTTGATTAAAGTGGGTACTGATGGAGAGTCTTTCTCGAGAGGGTAGATCTCGAAGTTGGTTGGGATGAACTCGTTTTTCATCGGTAATTTGAACTTGCCGTTGAGGTCTGCCTCTTCCCATTTCTGAAAGACAGGAAAACATTGAGCAAGCAGCGTCTCTTAGGACTTCCACAGCAGTCATACAACCACACCAAATAAGAAGAACAGACTCCACAATGACTTCATTGATCACCTTGATGGTCTCTTCAGTGATGGCCTCCTGTTTGTAGTGTGTGCCATACCATTCTTCTGTCTTGTCTGTTTGCCCTTCAAAAGACTTTGACACCACCGCAACCCTGGAAAATAAAAAAGAAAGAAAACCATGTCACATAACATGATACAAATACATCTCTTACCAAGCATATTAGATACTGTTTGTACGCCACTACTCCACAATATGAGATGAAAGTGGTTTGCTATTAGAGTTCCATTTGAACACATGTTTGCCTCAAACTGTCAAGACATATTTAGAATTCCTATACGAAAGACTGGAGCCCTCAGTGTCCTGCATTTGGAGTTTGTGCTTCACTGGTAACCTAAACATTTATACAATAAAAAAAATAGCAACAGTAGATAACTACTTATTAAACAACCTATGATGACTCAATGCAAGCGTGATGGTGTAGATTGTGATCTGTGCAATGATTGTACACAAAGATGGATGACATGGCTGTACTTGCTCCCACTTCAAATAATGAAGCCAAAATATATCTAACACGGGTGCAGCCATCTTGTGCTGGAGACATCATTTAGAGCTAGAATGTGCACAGTAACGTTCAGGGAGTTGAGCTGCGGAATTGAGGTCCCACCAGTAAACCCGTCCACTCCCACTTATATATATTATATTATTAAAGGTGAAAAATTTCATTCGGGCTAAAGTGTCAACACTCTTCGGTTGAGCATGCCTCAAAAACAAAACAAAAAAAACATTTTATACTTATATATTGACAGCGTCCCTCAGTGGTTCTGAAACTGACCTGAGACTGATGTGCTCACACTGACCTGACATGTTCTGGTCTCAGCTTATCCAGCACCATCTGGATCAGATCTGGTCTGAATTCCTCCAAAAGGTACTCTGCTGCTAGAACCTCTTCAAGGGGGTAGTACTGAAACACAGAGCCGACAGTTGATAGCACTGTATAGCGAAAGGTGAGGAAATAAATAGTAACAAATTTGAGGCAACGACAGAGATATCAATTCTTATTTTCTTTAAAGCTAAAATATTTGAATGATTCAACCGCCAATGGAGGTGAGAATCAATCTATCATTTTAGTTGTAGGTTTCATTAATTTTGCAAGTGACAGTGAATTGGTAAAAAACAGTACATGAGCCTTGAGGAGACAATCTGCAGAAACTATGAAATAATAAATAAAAACAAAAGCTTTAACTAATCCTGACTGTGACTCTGCAAAATCTTCATTTTCTCAATGCAGTCAACTTGAGGAGCACGCAGCCTAATGACGAGAGCAGGTACAGACGCCATGAGCTGCATTGTGTTGCCATGGAAACAGCCTTTACAGATGGAGAGGGGACCTACATGTAGTAAGCCAGCCACTTTGGAAGTGTAACCTCGGGGTCGTTCCTTGTCCTTGAACCTGAAGGCCACTTTGTTTAAATCCTACAGAGTGAGAGACAGATTTAGAGGTTGAAACAGGCAAAGTCATGACACAGATAAAATCTTCATAAATGTCTAACCAGGTTCTAGACGGAAAGAACTGCACAGAAAGATTTTACAATGCAGTATAATAGATGTATATAATGCAGCTTCATTTATATGGCATAGAGAGACACGGCAGAGAAGATGATGAATGTAACTGACAGGTTTGAATCCATCAATCTCAGCTGTCAGTGTCTCTGCTGCTTTATTAGTGTCTCAGCTAACCAGAACTAAGTGGGTCCAGTTTGTCGTGACCCTCCACCTGAACTCTTGTCACTGGGTAGAGAACATTCATTACCTTGCACTCATCAAACACCCACTCCTGAGGCCCCTCTGTACGCAGCTTCTGGACGTATTGGAACATGTGGAAGATGATGTCCTCAACGTGCACTGCATCAACACACAGATTAATGTTCTTTACCAATGAATAGCCTCATTAACAAATAATCACAACCATGTGCAGGAAAATATTTACAAACATGTAGAGTCAGGTGTGTTACTTACAAAGGCCCTCTTCAGTCAAGTCCACATTGATGATAAAGAACATGAATCCTCTGGCTCCTTCTTTTTGCCCTCCGACAAGCGTGTTCACCCAACCTAAAAATCATAAATCAAATTGATCACTTTTAGCATTATAATTATTAAATTCATTATATGGTGAAAATTGAAATCTCTGCATATGCTTGATAGTATATTTTGACATAAAAAAAATTCTGGATTATGAATTAGAAAAGTATACTTTCTTGGGTAATTACTCTATTTTAGGGTTTTTCCATAAAATGGGAACTACACAAAGTAAAATGGTAAATTCTCATTTTTGTTTTAATTCCATTTTAAATTTTCCTTTTGAAAAAGATAACTTTCAACTTATTACAATCCCTTAATGCTCCAAACATGTCTGTCATTATCTGGTTGCTTTACGTATCATCTTACCTTTAGATTTTAGCTCAGACAACAAACTTCCAGGTCCTTCATGGCCAATCAGATGTCCTAGATAATGTCCAGGGTTAGACTTGTAGTACTTCTGTAGGTCCGGTATGGGGAAGGTCACATAAAGGTTCCGGATGTCTTTGATAGGCACCACATTGTAGAATTGCTATGACAGAACACAAAGAACATTAAATCAAGTTGCTTGGGAAATTACATAACTTCTTTGGTATAAAGTTGAATAAATCCTGGGGGGATAAGTTAAGCAGCTCACTCTGAGGTGTTCTTCCTGGAAGGGATGCTCGGGGAATTCTGGCACAGGCACGTTCTTGTTTTCCACTTCTGCAAACAGCTTCACCACCATGGAGGTCAAATCATCTAATGATTCTGTAGGTAACCAAGAAGGACAAGATGATCCAGTTTAACTGTTTAGCAGAAGATTTGACTTTGAATGCCCTCATCTACTTAAATAAAAACTTCTAAAGCTGTTTCATAATTATTACTCATTTCCAGAATGCTCACATCAGTCTGTCAGCAATAATTTATTTTAACAATAAATGATGAACAGAAGCTGATGAGAATATATAATTGATGATATTGATTGATGCATCCTTACATAGGCTTATCGTATTTAATGGTGTAATTAGAAAGCTATTGAAACCATTTGTGAAACATTTAGGCTGTTAACTTTTTCTTTTTGCTATGTTACATCACTAGTGTTTGTAAATGTCTTAACAGGAAGAGGTTGTTGTACTTCTACCACAAAGGAAGCAGAGGTTTTCACGATAAGGGATTACTACGAGTAAGAAGCGTGAAAGGCTAGAAGGAGGAGAGAGAGATGAGAAAATAAATATATCATCCCACAATGTTCAGTATAGATAAACAGGCAGTAAAGATACATTATGATCAGCTGTAGGGCATAGAACATGTGGACAAACCTTTAGGAATTAACACAACCAGAATTAGGTAGAAGCTTCTTTTTCATAACGATTGTTTCCAAGAATAAACAGCCAAAATGGCTTCACGAGTTTTAAACTTAATTAAAAAAAATATATAAAATTCTATGGTTCTTGCCCAATGCACCAAGTCATATGGGACATGTATTGTTTGTTTCCCTTTAATGTCTCGAGTACTGTTAAGCCAAGTGATGTTTTTGCTCAATTTAAATGTTAATTATGAGTCATGAACACTTACCTCTCCCTAACACACACAATCCCATGAGGTTAGAGGAGTAATACATGGAGTGAAACTGCAGGAGCTCCTGACGGATATCGATCCCTTCTTTACATGGTCTGGTCTCAAGGGTCAACTTGTTACCTGTAGGAGAAATAAGGGATATATTTTGAGTGAGTATATGCTTTGTTTTGATTTTAAATGCCACTACTTCATGAAAAGAACAACAATAATCTATCTTTGAATCCTTGCAACTACATTATTCTTCATAGTTCAACTTCAATTAAAAACCTTGTTTAAATGAAAAGATTAAAAAATATGACCAGTGCCGAATGACACTTCCTTAAATGTATTATAAAGAAGGACAGGTGACGATCACTGAAAAGGGTGAAATAATGAATACGCCTCCTTTTGGAATAAGATTTTATTCATTGCTGCATTACAAACATGTGAGTGGTTTAGGCAGAGTACCTGAAAGGCTAAGGGATTAGGATCACTATGACTATGATTCACTTTTATGATCACTTTTTTATTTTCATTTTATGGCTTCAAAGTGAAAATGGTCTTTAAAGTATATGAACAAGCTGCTTGCCTGCAGAACCTCTGAGGAAAGCCAGGTGCCATTGGTTGAAACTTTGAGACAATCAATAGGATTCAATGTGGAGAAGATTATGATGGTCAGTTAAGAGCTTGTCAGGGCCGGTCTGATCCTCCTCTATTTTCAACTGGAATAAAGACGATATAATTCAAGACTGCCATCAGGTGGCTATTTTGAGCATGGAGCTACTCCGCGCCAATGCTACTCTAATCCGGCAATTCAGTTAAATACAGTATGCTCCCTTCATGATACGAGAAGCTTTACTGCAACAGTTAAATGTCAACTGAACATTTTTGTGATCAATATATTTATTGCCCATATAGCTTTAGAAAACCATGTCCTTATGTTGTAAGTGTGATGCAGTTCTTTCTGTAAAGCCAGAGATAATCTTTAACCGTTTAGCCTGTGAACCGGTCACTCAAAATCTGCTCTTTGTGAGGGTGACCTTCATGCGTGTACACTTATTACAATCATAGATGAATGGATTTGGTGGGAAATGCTGATTAATAAGACATATTCATAGGACCATATATATATAGATATATTACACCGCTTTAGTACTTTATTAGTTTCTAAATACTTATTGTTCTCAATTGTGTTCGGTGTGTAACCACAGAGAGAGACTGACACGATGACTTACTATAACATAAGTGATTAATGTAACGCGCAATGGTGGGAATGGAGTTTCTACCTGTTCCAAATTTACTGAAGGGGTGGTTAGGGTTGCCAGTGGCCTTCTCCAGCTGAAACAGCCTCCAGGCATCATTCATTAGGTTCTTCTCATGTTCAGAGTCCACAGCATTCACCTCTCTGTCCTTACAGCTCTCATCGAACAGTGGACAGAGGAAGAACTGGGCAAACCTACATAGATAAAAAAATGACAACTAATTCAACATAACACATTACAGTATGTAGAATCACCATTTACATTTACAATGAAAGAGCCAGGGATTTGTAACTTTCAACGATAAAAGATGTGCACTTGGTAACCAAATGCTATTCAGGGATAAATGAAGGTCGTCTGTGTATAAGTGCGTATGTGTTTTGTGCACAGTACAATTTTAAGAAACAGAAAAATATATAGTCTGTAATGGGGAAAAACAAAATTTGCATGAACATTAAGTGTGAGCAACTGCCATGTAAATTCTAAGTGATAAGAACACAGACAATTTGAATGTTTTAAAGCCACACCACAGATCAGTTGCTGTTGTAGATTTAAGCAACAGATGGCATATTGTTCAAGGTCCAGACAAAAATCCTTGTTGAACTAAAATGTTGCCGTCCCAGCTGGATGATAAATCTGTTAAGACTCCTCGCATAACAATCACATCATGAATGTTATTCTGAAACATGAACTACACTTTAGGTGTTTGCATTTAGTATTGGGTTGGGGTTGTATTACGACTTACATAACATGATGGGTATAAAAAAATCACATTATTTTAAATTATCAAATGTCTAGAGTTACTGATTATTATTATTATAATAATAATAATAATAATAATAAGTATGGTTAACATAATTCAAACCGTAGATGACAAATTATTCTTTCAGACATATTGCTGCTCTATTTTCAAAGAGGGACAATCATCAATATTTCATAACACTGTAATGTTCTTTCCCACCACACTAGCATCCAGATGGCCTTCGCAATTCACTGGCACAGAGGAAAAATTAGCCTGTGCTACAGACACAGGTGCTTGCTAGACTATCATTCATTTATAAGTAGGTAACCTTATCCCTATAGGTTCAATTCTGACACCACCTGACTGTCCTCTCACCACAGCTGACTGGGGTGGTGAGCTCTGCTCCCCAGCAAGGCCGGGGACATCAGTCTCACCCTGTGCCTGAGGTTTCTAGTTTGAGGGGGGTAGGAACTAGTGCTGATGGTTACAAAATTGAGCATAATGAAACAGGATCTGGTAACCAAAGACGGACAGACAATGACCTGGCAGCGCTCTTGAATTAACAACTCGGCTCCCATGGGAAGAATTGTATACTGATACAACCACTAAGACCAGGTGTGTGAGACATCCTGCATCCCTGAAAGACTTTAAACAGGAACATAACAAAATTCATAAATAACTTTAAAAAAAGGATACCAGACACGTAAAAAAAACTCTTGGTCAGGGTGAACTTAACACACATGTAGCACAGGTCAAACTTTTCTGGCAGAAAGGCAAGCTGACCCAATAGTTTTGTTGTCAAACCCAGTTTTGTGGAAATCCTTCAGTAGATTTTGCGTAATCTTGCTTATAAACATACAAACCAAGAGCAAACACACACAGGGCTGAAAACATAACTGTCTTGGCAGAGGTAAACACTTGTTTTGTAAGACTTTGAGTAGAGTGGACAGAGTTGCTAAAACCAGACAAAGTAAAACGTGTTAGTTATTGTAAAAAAGGTCTGAAGGAATCCACAAAATATTTATAGTTTCTCTCTGGTCTCATCAACACTATCATTTGACATCAAACCCCTCATAAATGAACAGTTACAGTCCTCTCATCAGAGAGGTTAGTGTGATGTAAGTTCAATTATTTAGTATAGACCTTGGCGGATGTTACACAAATTGAAATGGCTCTTGACAGGTTCCCCAAGCCTAACTTCAACAAACTGATGTCAAGTACTTTAATTGAACAAAGGTCTCCTCTATGTAAGTGGAGTGGAGTGAGACTGATCAGCTGTCTAAAAGTTACTTTCAGGTTTGCTAATTAAGGCTTACATTTAAGGAAGGACAACGAATAAGCAATCCCATTAAAATTACAGGAACGTACCTATCAAGTGCGCCTTCCAGGTGCTCATGGGACACATCAAAGTAATAGTTGGTATGCTCTCCACTAGTAAAGGCATTGGAGCTGCCTGCATGCTCGCTGAGGAACTGGCTGTACTCATTCTCCTTGGGATACTTCTCTGTTCCCAGGAAGAGCATGTGCTCACAGAAGTGTGCCAGGCCCGAGATATTCCCTGGGTCCGATAATGAACCTGTGAATTCAAGAGAAATTATCACAAAAAAAATGTAATCAAGCTATATCAATTTGCTCATTAATGTTAACAGATACGTGTCAGAGATTGACGAGCTGGTCAACCAGAGTGGGGAAGAAAGGAAAGAGCCAAAAAGATTCAGGGTGTACAACAATAGTTGTTATAATTGTCATTTCAGTAATCTTTTTATTCTTTAACATGAGACTTAAATAATGAAGTGTATGCAATTTACTACTCTGAAAGATGTACTAATCAAAATTATCAGTACCTCTTCAACTATGAAACATCTGTCCACAAACACATTTTAGCTTGTAGTGTTGAGAATTGAATCACTACTCCCTCCTTTCAACATACTATGGCTTAATCTGAGGAGAGTTACATGTTAAATCATAACAAAGTTTTTGCAAATTAGTAGTTTTAACTCTAAATGAGAGGTAGACGGTAATAATTTGTTTACATTGTCATTCAGAGCAACAGGAACAATTGGCAGCAGTGGTCAAAGCACAGAAAAGAATATTACCAGCATTGGTTTCACTCTGCACATGCGATTATTATCTGTAAAATAAATTTCTTTGAAGGAATTTTTATATTAAGTTGATGATCATAACAGACTATGGGGCAAGATAGTCCCATTGTATTCCACTTCTATGCCCTAAACCAGTAAAATACAGGTCCCCATGGGGACGAAAGCCACTTGCTGGCAAGACAATATCTCACCTATGTGAACATCCAAAGCAGCTGAGGATTTATCTGTGGTTGGGTCACTGATGAGCATGGCCTTCAGGCCATTGGTAAACTCCAGGGCCCTGTAAACCCGTTTGTCTTCTGGAGAGCGAATTATGTCTCTAACCACCCTCTGCACAGCCGGGTCAGTCATTCTGAGTGGTAAGGATGACACCAGCCTGTAGTGGAGGAAACAGTCAAAAGATGAATGCAGATAGCCATGTTCCTGTTTTATGTCCTCACTCTGATCAAACCTAACATGATGGCCGAATGAGATATGAGAGCCGAGGGAAACCAGATGCACCCTGCTTTGGGTCCAAATAATTACAAGTGACATCCAGGTATATTTCTGAAAACCTTAAAGAAAAATATTGTGCGTCTTGTACATACAGGGATATATTGGTCAGTCAGCAGTTCACTTAGATCACCAAGCTAAATGTAATGCTGTTGGACACAGCACTGCTACTAAAAATCCTAACTTCATGAAGAATGTCCACATTCAAGTCTGGAGACAAGGAAGGGCATGAAAAAACCTCATTCTTTTTAACCCGTTCCTGAGTTGACTTTGCATCGCGCTCTGGACCATTTCCTTGTTGACGGATGCGCTGCCATTTTCTGATTGACGAGAAGAGGCTTTGATTTGAATATCTGTTGATACTGGTCTGCTTTCATTCTTCCTTAGAATGTATGCACAGTTCAAGTGCCAAATGAAAACAACCCCCCCCCCCCCAAAAAAAAAAAAACCTGAGTGAGCCTCCACTGGGTTTGACTTTGGAAATGATATCTCTCCCACATGTACCTCTGCAGTTTACAACCAAATAACTTCTTTGGTCTCATCAGACTACACAATCTTGCCTCACATTATGGTCTTTGCAGTTGCGTGCCCTGAATTCTTTGAAACATTTTATATACCTCTCAAGCTTTGTGAAAAATAACCAATTTCATATTGAGGTTTTATGACAGCTGCTTCCCTGATCCCAGTGTTTAAGTGTACCTGATAAAAAGCCAACTGGGGAGAATTGGGGAGACACTACCTTCAGGTCAGAAGTGAGGTAGACGGCGACATTCAGGACACAGCGCAACAATGACATGCAGCCGGTAACATCACTGTGAGAGACGGTGCTGTTGTTGAATGTTTGATGTAGCCCATTTTGTAAAGGAATACAATTAAGCCATTTATTTACAGCTGCAAATACACTTGTGGGGAACGGTTTCAGAAATACAGCTAAATAACATTTTCGAACAGTTTGTATATTTACATAGAGGCACGACTAAAATGAAGAACATGCTATAGCCTGACTAGGTTTGTAGAAATGTTTGGCCAAAAATGCGTACAATTCTCAATTCCCTGTTATATAGTGAATTAAAATGACCCATATTGGTGCTTCTCATCGAGCCCAGTGGAGATTAGCGTTGGTAGCTCGCTAGCAAGAGGACATTAATCCCACTCACAGGAAGGACACTAGCGTTAGCTTCATTTATCAAAAAAAAAGATAAAAGGGAAGATAACGTGCGTCATGGTGGCAGTGGGATCAGATTGTTTAGCTTGATGCTAACATACAAAAACGCAATCTGTTGTAAAGTAAACTATTACTATAACCCAGTTATATAGGCAAGCCGCACGCAAAGCATTTAGCTAACAAAGCTAACCGGTGATGCTAGCCGGTCAACAAACCGGCTTTAACAGCCCAAGCTGCTAACGTAAGCTCTGATGCTAACTACCCAGCTGCGTGTCGTGGCAAATACTTCCGTGGTTTAAAGAGTTTCGGCCTTTGGGTGGCAACACTCACCTAAAACCTTGATCGAAACAGAAACCGTTGCCTGCTGACTGGAGGTATCTGGAACACTGGGCTGTCCTGTTAATGCACTTAAACATACTTTACACCCATGGAAAACAAACCTGCGCTCTTACAGCGCCATTTTAGAATAGACCCAGCCAATCGAACGCGGAGCGGAACGTGATCAACCTATTGGTCCATTGATTCTCCGATAAATTAAGCGACTGATACGTACACTCATGACAAAGTCTACTAATTATATTAACTCTACACATACGGACATTTTAATAAACTGACATTTCGCAGATCGCTGAAGCTTTTTCTGAAAATCGAGTCGTGTCATTGATTCTGAAATCGATTGTTTAGGCTGCGCGTGGATTACAATTTTGCATTCAGTGCGTCAGATCCGGTCAGAGTCTTGATCCAATCCAACATTGGAATAAATAAATTAATGAAAAATCATCTGTAGAGATATGAATTGATGAGTCGTACGGACACGTTTTTTAAAGTTATATTATTTATTTTGTTTTTATTGTCAAAACCATATTTAGTTATTTATATTGTGCTCTTAATGTGATTTTATTTTCACTTTTAGTTTATTCCACTTTTAAGACATAAAATGAAATGTAGCACCAGGATTTTGAACTTTTGTGTTGTTTGTGAATTAATAGTGAAACATTTGTTCGAGTTTTACTTTAACCGATTCTGACATTTGTTTAAAAAATAAGAAGAGAATGATTTTCAGTTTATCTTTGTTTTTAAAAGCAACCAAGTAAACAAATATGTAAAATATATGAACTGGTTTAAATTATATGAACTAAAACTATCTGTTTTTTTGTTTTACTATGCCCGATGTATCCGCTGAGTGTGTAGGGTCATCTTACAACCACTAGATGGCGACAAAACACTTTGTCTGTTAACAGCTTGTTTCTCTTCTTGCAGGTTTAACGTCCAACAGAACAGGTTGTTGTTAGACCACAGCAGTGAGATCTGCTCATTGAGTGAATTGGTAGTATGACTCCTTCAGGCTTTCTGACAGCACTGTGTGTTTTCAGAAGCTGTTATCAGTCTCCTGTTTACTTTGAAAGGGGAACTGATTTCGAGAGTGCATGTCTCTCTGCTCCTCCTCTTTAAACAGACCAAACACACAAGTTGTGTAAATCACTGTGACCTGAGAAGAGAGACGGTCAGACCACCAGACACACCAGAGGTACAATGGAGAAATCAGCAGAGGGACCAACCAAGAAGAAAGTTGTGGCAGTGGTGGGAGGTGGTTTGGTAAGACAAAGATTGAAGTGAATTATCAAGCTGCAGATCTTGACTTTTGATTGCTCAACCTTTTACATTTACTAAGGCTAGTGTCCTCTTATGAAGGGGACAGTTCATCTTAAATGCGAGGGGAAAGTGAGACTTATTAAATAGTTAGCAGATCATTATTTATGTGTGGCAGTATAATATTCACAGGACTGTCCCCATTCCTCTTCACCCCTTCAGGTTGGAGCACTGAACGCCTGCTATTTTGCCAAAAGAGGCTTTGAAGTCGAAGTCTTTGAAACCAGGGAAGGTAAAAGCTCTTCAGTTTCCTCTCTAAGTAGCTCACACATCACCCCTGTCTCATGATGCATCCACACTGCTTCCGAACTAAAACATTCTTCTAAGATGTCTTGTGTGCTTTCGGTCAGATATCCGCCAAGCCAAAATTGTGAAGGGGAGAAGCATCAACCTGGCATTGTCTCACAGAGGCCGAGAAGCACTGAAACATGTCGGGATGGAGGAGAAGGTGAACTCATTGGATAGTTAAGTACGGTAAAGTAAAGTGCATATGAGGTAAGAGGCTCCCTCAGGTTGGTATTAGATAATTATGTAGGTCATCCAATATTCCTGTTACATGTAAGTCCTTTCAAACCCAACATTGATGTACTGAATCAGGGCAGATGGGCGGAAACCCGTTTTTTCATCTTGCAGTTCACAATTTTTCTTTTCCCGCTGTAATTTAAGGTCAGCAGTCTCTTTTTGTTGGTCCGTATTTGCTGCACTGAGCATGTTATGCACGCCTGAGAACCCTGCATCAGACCCTCTTTCTTACACTTAAGTAACTTTCTGCCTGAGAAATCAAGTTTTTTCAAGGTTAAGGAGTTCATATACTCTCATAGATAGATACTGAGTTATATGTGGACTGTCCTTGACACAATATCATTTCTTTCCACTTATGATTTATCCAGATCCTGAAAAAAAAGAGTCAATGCAAATCATGAAACTATACCAACTTATTCATTCGAAATGGTAATAAATGTCTATTTTTATCTTTTTACCTGTTTTTCCTCAGATTACCTCACAAGGAATTCCCATGCATGCAAGAATGATCCACTCACCAAGTGGGAAACAGTCTACGATCCCTTATGGCAAGAAAGGCCAGGTAAGCTGCTATTGAAAAAGTCTCAGTTTTGTTTAAAACCCTATAACAACCAATTGGTCAGCAGTAAGAATTTGGTATAACAGTAAGACTGGTACATTGTCAGCATCACCACTGTTTAATAATGTAAGAGATATTCCACTACATAATTTACTGTGTTGTTGTGAGGAAACATACTCTAATAATTGCATCACGTCGACTGAGTCACTCTGTAAATGAAATATTGATTATATACTTGACTATATGAAACAACAAGTGTGTTTCTAAGCACACAGTAACAGACACACAAAGATGTCAAATGACTCAGGAATTAACAAATGATGATCAGTGCGAGTTACAACTCCGTCACGGTGGCGTTACATTAGAAGTCAGACTAAATTAAGTTTTGTCACATTAATAAACGTGTTTCTGTTATTTGTATGATTAGTTTATCTGCAAATACTTGTTTTTCATAACAACTGCCCCAGTTCCGTAGAGATTAGTCAAACATGTATTTACATGATTAAATAGAACAGAAATATACAAGACAAACTGTGAGAACTTGGGGAGACAGCAAACAGAGAGCATGAATCCAAGAGGCTTCTTGTTCTCATTTTAAATTAACAAAGGACTCACAGAGCTGCACTTTAATTGATTGTTCTCCTTTCAGTACATCCTGTCAGTTGACCGAGCCAACTTGAACAAACAGCTGCTAACAGGTAGGAATATGAATAGCGATTTAGAACTTGTTAAATATTGCCATGGGGTCTTATGCAATATCACAGAATGTCTGGTGAAATAACCAAATTGAAGCCAAACTGGAAAATCAGTTTAAATGATCTATTTTTCAAAAAACAAAACTGACTCATGGTCCCTCCCAGTCACACACCCCTGTATATTAACCTAATGGCCATTTAACATGTCCGTCACATGTGTGAATAAGCACCTGAGCCACAATAAACAGGCTGTAAATGTTACAATGTTACAAGGTCGCACTGAGTAACATTTATATAACACTGCCAACAAACTCCATTCATAGATTATCTGGCATAGCATTTTCCAAACAGCATGCAAACTACTAAAGATATATAAAGTCCTGTCAAAATTTGCCCAATGATTTAATTGATTTACATTTTTGGGGATAATTAAAGTGACACTTTGTGAGTATCACTGTATTCTGCTGCTGCGGCCACAAGTTTCAGGATAATGTTAAATGCTACAACAAAGTGTGAAGCACGAGAGGAGAAGAATCATAGGATGTGACCGAAATCATCAATTTCCTCAAAACCCAACGGGATGAAAAAAAAAAGTGTCCACAGCAGGTACTGTTTTCAGTTTCAGTTCTACAAAGGTTTACGTGTCAGTGAGGATACAGAAGTGTCCAAGGTGAGTCAGTGAGTGATGTAGTAGCTCCCATTAGCTAACAGTAGCTAAAAGAAGCTGACATTGGCTCTTGGCTCAACCGAGACCAACTAAGACTGAAGCAGTTAACCGTCTATGTGCACAGAAGTTGGAAACATTGCAATTTATTGCTTATAAATCCAACTTTTTGTTTGAAGAGGAGTCACTTTCATAAGTTACATCAGTTCAAAGTGTTCCCTCTTTACAAACAGCATATCATACAGTAAATTTACACATGATCCCTGAGAGCCTCAATCAAGTGCTGTGTCTGAATTCTCAATTCATTCTTAATTCATGAGCTCTGCACTAAGCTCTAAGTTAAAAACACATCGCCTCTTCCCCCCACTTATCGTCCCTGTGCTTTAGCCTCATGCCAGGCTATTAGGATGCAGTCGTCTTTTCAGGGTAAAGGGATTAAGGTTGGCCCAACGCCGATGGCTGACAGTCAACCCCATGTTGAACCCAACATATTCTTCATCGCCAATTTAGTTAACATCTGCCGATTACTAAAAGAGATTTTGCCTAATATTTAATGAAGTGCCTCGGTATATGCTTGGAGACAATGTGTGACAGTGTGGGTTTGTCTTTAATTAGATTGTCTGAGTGTGCTGACAGAGAGGCTGATTGTAAAGCTGTAGCTCTTATCAAGGACAACCCAACCTTGTGGAGTGAGCACTGAGATAAAGAGGTTATGTGTGACAGGCTGAACATCAGTTTCCCAAAACAAAGCCCTCTGAGCTGTGATCATCAGCGTTCATCATTCCCCTTCAGTGGGGGGGGGGGGGGGGGGGCTGATTTAGTTGTTTAGCGAAGTCCTGTGTCCCAATGACATTTTATTAGAAATGGGAAAATCTCCTATGTATTTGTACTGTCCTATTAAACTTCTCGTGTTATATCATTTGTGATATAAGCTCCTTTTGTAACATTTCACCCCCACAGAGGCCGAGACGTATCCAAACACAAAGCTGAACTTCGGTCACAAACTGCAGGACTGGAGCGCTGAAACAGGGCTAATGACCTTTGTCAGGTAAATAGTTACCGATCTTAAATGTGTGCACCCTTGCACTCGCAGCCCCACAAACACTCACAGACACACACACACACACAGTGTACATATTATATGAGGGTATTCCAAGAGAATGATCCACTCGTTTGGATTCTTTGTTTTAACTTTATTGATCATGTGTTCCTCCATGTCAACACACGTGTCCTTGTATATGTTAACTGCAAGAGGCCCGGTTGCTGATAAAAACAAAAAACGTAGCCTTTGAAGACTTGTGCGATCGTCCTTGAGTTGAATGTGCCACACAATATACAACCCAATTACCGAAAAACGTCCAGGTCTTTTTAGTCTTGGGAATTATAGAATCAGTGCAGTGAATTATTAGCCCAGTATGCAAGAGCACAAAGTCCATTTCGTTTTATTGCCATGTTTTAATTGAACCCAGCCTTATCCAAAAGGCGTAAAAATCCCATTGACCTGCATGATATCACTTTGCTTTATTTATTTATTTATTTCTCATGCCCGGTGGTCCAAGCTGTACCTGCGTGGGTAAAAACGTGGTTCGGAATGAGTCACTGTGTTGTTTTCGATGCAGTGAACACTTTAATGCACTTTAATTTAATCAGGGTTTGTGTGAGTGTGCCTCGAATCCAAATGTCACCCCAGCGAGAACCTTACACATCGCGGACACATCCTTCCCCCTCCCCTGTAGTTGAAATGTGACGGCTCATATTTGTTCTCACCTGCTTGTTTAATTACTTGTTCCCGGAGATGCTGCCGCAATCCTCAGCCTCTTTCCATAGTAACCAGGAAATGTTCTGAGATAGCCATCAGCACGAAATAGATGAGCATGACCTCCTTTCTCCCTCATCTGGGCTATAATTGTACCTTATTGAGTTAAATCTAATAACATTTTAATGAAGGCTGAAAATATCACAATTTGAAATATCAGATTAATTTTGTGACACTTGCTATATTTGAATTCTGAACTGTTATACAGTGGTGGGCAGACACACTGTGAAATCATTTTCCAATGATGCAGGCATGTGCACAGAAAGAAAGCATTGTATTTAGGAAAAAAGAAATTGTCAGATATACTGAATCCATCTACAAATGTGTTGGTCGCTATGCATGTTTTAAATTTCATGTGATGTAAGAAGCTAGTTATTGCACTGTAAAACAGTGAATTCACAATTCACTCAAATAGTCAAAATAACATTTACCACAGTTGTGATCACTATAAATAGTTTTTTGCTTAAATTATCATTCACTGTGGAAGCTGGTGAAAGGAGAACTCAGGCAGCAACTGATGTCTCCATCAGAAAGTTTTAATTTAGACTTGATGCATCAAGGAGACCAGAAAATATACAAATAGAGCAACATGAGCAGTTGTCACACCCAAATCTAAAGATGTCTCCCACAGCATCCCAGTATATCTTCCTCTACTTGTGTCACCCATTCTAACAGCACATCCATGAATGGCTAGAGTTGCTGTCACGCTCTGTGTTACCAGTAGGTGTTCGCAAGCTATTGGATAGTTAAATCTATAGTATGCATTCCTAAATCACATTGTATCCTTACATCTTGCCACTGCTGAAATACGCAAAAGAGTTACGAATGCCACCATCTTGTGCCAATGATGCAATTTGGTGCCAATGTCTGTGTTGAGTCAATCTAAGCTGTCAATCATGATGATTCACTAAATTTTAACAGCATCAAATAACTATTTGAAACCAAACTGAGCAATTTGTTGGATATGGAGGTGGCATTGTCTATGACCTAAACCGCAGCTAGCCACCAGGGGGAGATCAAGACGCTTTAGCTTCACTTTTTGTGGAGCATCATTCCATTGATTTACATACAGTTTATGGTCCAGGCTGAAATATCTCATGACTTTGATGGATTGCCACAAAACATTCACTGTCCTTAAGGGATAAACTGCAAAGACCGAGGCGATCTGCACAGGTTTCTTCTGGTGGCAGATTGCCATTTTTTGTTTTGTGTGAAGAATTTATGTAGGAAACACATGGAGGTCCTCCTTCAGGATGAGCCTCACAGAGCCGACAGCATGACAAATCCTCAAGGACCCAGTTCAAACTTAGGTGGTGTCCAATGCTTAAGGTAATAACCTGCCCCACCTTGCAGACCAGGACTTAGACTAAGGTTTGGGGTCTGGAGTAATTTTAAAGAATTACACTCTGCAAAGTTGCTTGTGGATAACTAAATAATTGGAATTGTTTTTTAAGCAATCTGCCAACACCAAAGAGCCTTATGAACTCTGAAAGGCTAACTAGATACTATGATCGGGTTCCAAGAAAATATTCAGATGGACTTAGTATTGAGTTGAACAGATGCACCAGCATTTCCACTCGGGTCATTAATGTGTTCCGATTAATGTGTAAGATATCAGTGCCAATCTTTAATTCCCATGTAACTCCAGGCACCGTGACAACTAGGTTCATGTGGCACATCAGACTGCATGTGGAGATGTTGAGAATACTAATGTCTGAATGAGCACTTCAACACAGTCAGCAAACGCTAAGCAATATAGTGCTATTGTTGTTGCCATAGCGATTTAGAGTTAAAATCATTATCACCAACATGAGAGTGAAATGTCTATGAAGAAAAAAACATAATTATTCAATGAGGCAGCTGTAGTGTTAAAGATGATCTAAAGTGACCAGTTTTTTGTTCTCATCTCCATGTGCAAAAGATATTAAACATATGTGTGTGTAATACAATTTTTTTTTAAATAAGAGTAAAGACAGTGAGACATTGGAATCCAAAACGTCAGTGTTCTAATTTCCCACTGTAGAGGTAAAGTAAGCAGCAGCTTTAGGTGAACCCCAGCTGAGGAAGAGACGTTTTCTGTCTTATCAAGTAGCATAGTGTGAGAAAGAGAAGCTAAAAACACAGAGCATTCACTCTGCATTACCTCTGTGTCTGAATCAATCCCAGAGCAGCACTTCATATATTTGAATGCCTTATAAGGAGGAAATCAATAACACAACTCAGTGTCAGTCTGGGCTGCAGGTGCAGGGACGTTGGTGCTAAGAAATATAATAAAGATCTGTCACCAAAATGTTGCCATTTCTCTTCAAATAATTTATTGTGTGTCGGATTTTTTAATTTCGTGAATCCTCAGGCTGAGCATGAAAATAATTAACTTTTAAATTAACTTAAAAGTCTTGAGGTATTTCACTTATATTTGTGGCAGCTATGGCTCAGGGGGTAGAAAGGATCGTGCACTTACCAGAGGGTTGGTGGTTCAATCTCCGTCTTCCCCCATTCTGTGTACCAAAGTGTCCCTGGGCAAGATTCCTCACCACAAATTTGTTGGGTTGTGACGTCTTTGAAAAATGCATTGTATGAATGTGTCTGAATGTGTGTGTGATTGGGTGAATGGCAATACTGAACTGTGAAGCCCTAATAATTAAAATACATGTTTAAAGTACAGAGTAAATTAAAGTGGAATTTTCATGCTGCTGGTATGGTCTCCAGATCAGATGGATCCCAGGACCAGATCCAGGCAGACCTGATTGTGGGCTGCGATGGAGCTTTCTCTGCCATCCGCAAGCAGTTCACGCGTCGCAGCCGCTTCAACTACAGCCAGACGTACATCCCCCATGGCTACATGGAGCTCACCATGCCTCCCATCAATGGAGAGGTCAGAGCTCCTCTGTACATGTTCTCTTTGTGTTGTTTACTGGAGGTGAGGGAGATGCTGCTTGAAGAAGACACATTTTTCTTTGACCCACTTTTCCTCCCCTAGTTTGCCATGAAGCCCAATTATCTGCACATCTGGCCAAGGAACACATTCATGATGATAGCCCTTCCCAACTTGGTGAGTGTACATTTTGTACATCCTCTCTCTCCTGTTTTTATTTTTGTAGCTGTACTGTTTAACCCAAACATTCCAGGAAATGGAGCAAAGACGCATGTTGGTTTGTGTGAGGTCACTGCGTCACATACTTTGTCAGCCACTCTGTTTTTTCAGACACACACAAGCATTATAATAAGTTCAGAGCAGGATCGACCTCTGGGATGTCCCCATACAGTTAATTAGCCTAATTTGCAGGCACTTCATAGCCAGTAGATGCTTAATCATCACAAATCGTGGTCTGTGAAGTGTTTCAGCTCCGGAGGTTTAACCTAGATTTAACACAGCAGTCGTGTCCTCCCCATCTGACGTCTCTCTGTCTCTCATGTCCCTCGTAATCCCTCAATGATTGTTCATGCCTGGCCGACTCAGCAGAGCAGCGTTCACGCTCTTCTCTGAGACCAAGTTAAGGAAGCTGAGGTTGAGGAGCATTTACACTGTCACTCATTGCCCTAGTTCCCAGTAATGAAAGACAGAAGCCCCTTGCTACTTTGGACACCAAGGTAACAGAGGAAGTGCTGAATGGTCCTTGGGGAAGATATCTGGATGTTGATGGATGGCACCTGCAGATCCATAAAAGCAATTTGATTCTGCATTCAAATGCCAAACTAAAAGAATATACTGCATATAAATGGGAAGCAGTCAGTACGCAGGGATGCATATTTATTCGTGAGTGTTCCTTCTTGACCTCGGAAGAATGAATCTCTATAAATTACACACAGCGAAAAACACACTCACTCGAGCTGTGACTTTTTTGGTAATTTAAATTAGATGCTAATATTTATGTAAAAAAAAATGCACCACATGACAATTCACCAAATACGGAGCCAAATTGTCTTGGTTGCCTCCTGGTGGCTGGCTGCAGTATGGGTCATAGATCCGGCCTCCTCCATGTCAATGAATGGGATATTTCTTATATGTCTTTTTTTCGGGTGACAATGACCACAAATGACCATAAAGACAATCCTCAATCTTATCTAACCCTATAACTTTTTATTCTTTAAAGGTTGTACACATTGTTAATGTCTCCGGAGGCAGTGAAACATATAGTGTAGTCTAATGTATTAGGGTTTTACAGGTGTTATGTATTTGTGTAAATAAAAGCGACTCTGTTTAAGTATGCCATAAAAGATTAACTTTATTTATTATGATCTTTTTTGTTCCAACTTAGGACAAGACATTCACCTGTACCCTCTTCATGCCCTTCGATGACTTCGAGAAGATCACCACAGGAGATGAAGTCGTTGAGTTTTTCCAGAAGTACTTCTTGGACACCATACCACTAATAGGACTGTAAGTGCCCCCTGCCTTTATCTCTTCATCCAACCTGCCGTGCCATTTCAGCAACATTTTCATTCCCCAGCTACTCCGGTCACATCCAGCACCACAATCCATGAAGTGTGAAATTGCAGACTTACAGCAACATGGCTTTGTGCAGTGAGTTTTTTAATTAGAGGTGAACTCATGTTGATGGTGGCGGTCAGATAGCAGAGGCACGAGCTGCAGAAACGCTGCAGGCTCTCCTTCATGTACTCGCTCTTTGGGTAGACTTTATTTGAAGTGCTCAGGCGTTAACAATTGAATGCTTGTTTCCCTTCTTCTGTTTGGCTGTTTAGCTTAATCAGAGCAGACAAAGCATGGTTGTTACAGCTTATTCAGATGTGACAAACGCTTTTGTTGTAAACAAAAAAGTCTGTTCAGTTCAAAATGCGATTCTCAAAGTAAAGTGCTCAAAGTAAGTTTGTAATTGTTCTGTTTTTACTTTGCAGTGATGCTCTCAAGAGGGATTATTTCCGTTTGCCTGCGCTGCCCATGGTGTCTATAAAGTGTTCGCCGTATCACATTGGAGACAAATGTGTCCTTATGGGCGATGCAGCCCACGCAGTGGTGCCTTTCTACGGGCAGGGGATGAATGCTGTAAGTAACTCAACTGAGGTGAAGAAAAGACAGAAAATAATCAAATGAAGACTTACTCATTTCATTCCTGCCTCATAGGGCTTTGAGGACTGCATTGTGTTTGACGAAGTAATGGATCAGTTCAATGAGGATTTCAGTAAGTATTTTTTCATTCAAATGCCCTGTGAAATTAATTCACTGTACATTTTCCCAGTTTTATTCCCGTTGATATCTTTTGTTAAATACTAAATATCACTCATCATCATCATCACTCATCGTCATCCGCTTATCCGGGGTCGGGTCGCGGGGGGAGCAGCTCAAGCAGGGGGCCCCAGACTTCCCTTTCCCGGGCCACATTGACCAGCTCTGACGGGGGGATCCCGAGGCGTTCCCAGGCCAGTGTTGAGATATAATCTCTCCACCTAGTCCTGGGTCTTCCCCGAGGTCTCCTCCCCACTGGACGTGCCTGAAACACCTCCCAAGGGAGGCGCCCAGTGGGCATCCTTACCAGATGCCCGAACCACCTCAGCTGACTCCTTTCTAAGTAAAGGAGCAGCGGCTCTAATCCGAGTTCCTCACGGATGACTGAGCTTCTCACCCTATCCCTAAGGGAGACGCCAGCCACCCTTCTGAGAAAACTCATCTCGGCCGCTTGTACCCGCGATCTCGTCCTTTCGGTCATCACCCAGCCCTCATGACCATAGGTGAGGATAGGAACGAAGATCGACCGGTAGATCGAGAGCTTTGCCTTGCGGCTCAGCTCTCTTTTCGTTACAACGGTGCGGTAAAGCGAACGCAATACCGCCCCCGCTGCTCCGATTCTCCGGCCAATCTCACGCTCCATAGTACCCTCACTCGCGAACAAGACCCCAAGGTACTTGAACTCCTTCACTTGGGCTAAGGACTCATTTCCTACCCGGAGTAAGCAATCCATCGGTTTCCTGCTAAGAGTCATGGCCTCAGATTTAGCGGTGCTGATCCTCATCCCAGCCGCCTCACACTCGGCCACCAGCCGATCCAGTGAGTGCTGAAGGTCACAAGCCGATGATCCAATGAGGACAACATCATCCGCAAAAAGCAGTGACGAGATCCTCAGACCACCGAACTGCAACCCCTCCCCACCACGACTACGCCTCGATATCCTGTCCATGTATATCACAAACAGGATTGGTGACAAGGCGCAGCCCTGGCGGAGACCAGCACCCACTGAGAACGAAACTGACTGGCTGCCGAGGACCCGAACACAGCTCTTGCTTTGGGAGTACAGAGATTGGATGGCCCTGAGAAGAGACCCCCTTACCCCATACTCCCGCAGCACCTCCCACAGTTTCTCCCGGGGGACCCGGTCATACGCCTTCTCCAGATCCACAAAACACAAGTGGACCGGATGGGCATACTCCCAGGCCCCCTCCAGGATCCTTGCGAGAGTGAAGAGCTGGTCCGTAGTTCCACGTCCGGGGCGAAAACCGCATTGTTCCTCTTCAATCTGAGGTTCGACGATCGGCCGAACCCTCCTTTCCAGCACCTTGGAGTAGACTTTACCAGGGAGGCTGAGAAGTGTGATACCCCGGTAATTGGTACACACTCTCTGGTCCCCCTTTTTGAACAGGGGAACCACCACCCCGGTTTGCCACTCCTTTGGCACTGTACCCGACTCCCACGCGATGTTGAATAGGCGTGTCAACCATGACAGCCCCTCAACACCCAGAGCCTTTAGCATTTCTGGCTGGATCTCATCAATCCCTGGGGATTTGCCACTGCGGAGATGTTTGACTACCTCAGTGACCTCCACCAGGGAAATTGACGACGAAACACCATCAACCTCGAGCTCTGCCTCCAACATAGAGGGCGTGTTATTCGGATTCAGGAGTTCCTCAAAGTGTTCCTTCCAACGTCCGACGACCTCCTCAGTTGAGGTCAACAGAGTCCCATCCTTACTGTACACAGCTTGGATGGTTCCCCGTTTCCCCCTCCTGAGGTGCCGGATAGTCTTCCAGAAACACTTTGGTGCCGACCGAAAGTCCTTCTCCATGGCCTCTCCGAACTTCTCCCACACCCGCTGCTTAGCCTCCGACACGGCAGCAGCTGCAGCCCTTCGGGCCTGTCGGTACCCTGCAACCGAGTCCGGAGTCCTCCAGGATATCATATCCCAGAAGGCCTCCTTCTTCAATCGGACGGCTTCCCTGACCACCGGTGTCCACCACGGTGTCCGAGGGTTACCGCCCCTTGAGGAGCCTAAGACCCTGAGGCCACAGCTAGCCACCGCAGCTTCAGCAATGGAGGCTTTGAACACCGCCCACTCTGGCTCAATGCCCCCAACCTCCACAGGAATGCCAGAAAAACTCCGCCGGAGGTGTGAGTTGAAGATACCTAGGACGGGGGCCTCCTCCAGACGTTCCCAGTTCACCCGCACTACTCGTTTGGGCTTACCAGGTCTATCCGGAAATTTCCCCCATTCCCTGATCCAACTCACAACCAGATGGTGGTCGGTTGACAGTTCCGCCCCTCTCTTTACCCGAGTGTCCAAAACATGCGGCCTCAGATCAGATGACACAATCACAAAATCGATCATTGATCTGAGGCCTAGGGTACTCTGGTACCAGGTACACTTATGAGCACCCTTATGTTCGAACATGGTGTTTGTTATGGATAATCCATGACTAGCACAGAAGTCCAATAACAAACGACCGCTCGGGTTTAGATCAGGGAGGCCGTTCCTCCCCACCACGCCTCTCCAGGTGTCTCCATCGTTGCCCACGTGGGCGTTGAAGTCACCCAGCAGAACTACGGAGTCCCCTACTGGAGCCCCATACAGGACTCCATTCAGGGTCTCCAAGAAGGCAGAGTACTCTGAGCTGCTGTTTGGTGCATACGCACAAACAACAGTCAGAGTTTTCCCCCCTACAACCCTTAGGTGCAGGGAGGCGACCCTCTCGTCTACCGGGGTAAACTCCAACACCGCGGCGCTCAGCCGGGAATTTATGAGTATCCCCACACCCGCCCGGCGCCTCACGCCCTCGGCAACTCCGGAGAAGAATAGAGTCCAACCCTTATCCAGGAGTACGGTACCAGAGCTGAGACTGTGCGTGGAGGTAAGCCCCACCAGATCTAACTGATAGCGCTCCACCTCCCTCACAAGCTCCGGTTCCTTTCCCCACAGCGAGGTGACGTTCCACGTCCCCAGAGCCAGCTTCTGCCGCCCGGGTCTGGTCGGTCGAGACCCCTGATCTTCGCTGCCACCCATGTGGCTGCGCACCCGACCCCAACGGGTCTTCCCACAGGTGGTGGGCCCATGGGATGAAGAGAGGGGGGGTGCCACGTAGTTTGTTCGGGCTATGCCCGACCGGGCTCCGTGGCAAACCCGGCCACCAGGCGCTCGCCATCGAGCCCTCCGTCTGGGCCTAGCTCCAGACGGGGGCCCCGGGCTTCCTCCGGGCTGGGTCACGTCTCCTCTCCTTCCCCTACTAAATATATGCATACAAATTATACTGTACTGTGTTGACATCAAATCCTCATTTCCATCACTGTCCGAATCAGTGGTTAAAATCATCAGTCGTGGCAATGGTGGTGGCAAGAAGTCCTCTAAAACAGAAAGTAGAATAATCTCAAAGCTGCTAGCTACGGTCAAATTTCTCATTACTCATTTAGCGCTAATGACTTCTGTACATGTCAAACAACATCCGTGACAGTTCCCTTCATGGCTTTGTCTTTCTACAGAGAACTTGTAAATGCAGAATCAAATTGAACTCTGGTTCTGGTCATGGGGATTTCAAATGAAAAGATAAACACAGACTCTGAGGATCGGGCGTAATTCTTTATCAGATCCGATGTTTCCCTTTGTGTATCTGCGCAGGTGCTGTACTGCCTGAGTATACTAGAGTGCGAGTTCCAGACGACCACGCAATTGCAGATCTGGCCATGTACAACTACATTGAGGTAATACATATTTATTTAAATAAGATTAATTTAACCTCCATCTGTCTGACTCTGTTGAGGCCTCAAAAGCCAAACATTAAAACCAAACAAACTGGGGTTGTTTGCTCCCTTGAGCATACGAGTGCCAAGGCTGTGTGCCTTGTTCTCCCTTTCTCTCTTTCTCAATACAGTTCTTTATTATCCCTTGTTCTCTTTGCTCTCTGCGGGTTTTCTACCTGCAGAGCTGTAGAGTCTGTAGTTTGATTGCAAGCATCGCTTTGCCCCATGTTTGATTAACACCTCCCGCTACATTTACTATTATTCTAATCATTACTATCATTAGTATTAACGATTACTCTACATCTCTGCGTGAATCTTGGCATTGCTATTTGTTTTCCACACCTTGAATTTTACTGGTTTGGTTCAGCCTTGTTTTTGACCACAGCAGGAAGAATCTAATATAATCACACTTAAAAATTATTTTTGTTATTAACTGTAATGTTGAACTTTCTTGGCATTCAAACTGAAAACTTAAAATAAAAACACTTCAATTAATAACACTCAAATTATATAATTTTTCCAAATTACAGTTATAATATCTGTAAATAATAATAATATTAATAATACATTTAAGTTGAATAAACTTTATTCTTTCAGTGTAACCTGATTTAATGATTTTCAAAGGTATTCTCCACTTATAATTGAAATACCATTTGTACAAGAGGTGTGGAGAAAAGCCATTAATTGTCAAGAGGGGTCATCTTGTACTGACTCCAATTACCAGTGGATATTTACACCTGACAGCTGCACAGCTAAGCAACCATCTGCACATTGAAATGTGTGCACTCAAAAGGCCAGTAATTGGTCTCAGCACTGTTGTTATTCTCACAGATCTTAAACCTGGCCGCATCCCTTTGTGTTAAGTTAATCCTCCATTATTGCATCTAGACCCAAGAGAGCAGCAGGGGAAACCATGTGGCCTCTCTGATACAGGAGTAAGATGTGTTTTATGACATTGCATCACAGATGGTTCTGCTTCACTAACACATGTACTGTTTTGTTTTGCAGATGCGAGCGCATGTGAACTCCACATGGTTCCTTTTCAGAAAGCATGTTGATAATTTCCTCCACTTCCTCATGCCAAAGACAATCATTCCACTTTACACGATGGTGAGAATCCTAATAAACAAAATAGTCCCAGACACGTCACTCTGTCTACCACAAGATCTAAATCATTCTGTCCGTCACTGTCTGCAGGTCACCTTCACTCGGACAAGATACCACAAAGCCGTGGAGCGCTGGCATTGGCAGGACAAAGTAAGGGCACCATTGTGTCATCTTCCCTCATGCATACACTTCATTTTTTGTGGGGATGTTTCATACCTTTGAAGAGCCTAGTACTGTAATTGGGACTCTTTTGAAGTCGGCGTATTATCAGCAGCGAGCATGAAAGCTGAATGAAGCTCTGACGGGGGAAAATCCACTAGATTTATTCTGCCACAAAAACAGTTCTGCTCCACAAAGGTTTCTCCCACTTAGCTCTATGAGACACACGGTTGTTAGCACTTTGCTGGACTGTGTGATGTGACCTGCGTTAATGGCTATTGGTCCACTGTCAAATAGGCAGCAGGGATTTTCACAGCCTCCCTTGCTGTAAGTTGTTAAAACACTCCACAAAGGACGAAATTACCTCCATGGGGGGAAGTAGAACTACTGTATGAGCAGAACATACCGTAGTAGAGCATAAGTGTTTAAAAAGGATGTGAAATTGAAATGTACTCATAGAGAACAGCTGCTTAGAGGACATTGTCTGTGTCTTAGGTGAGTGCAGGGAGGATGTAGAAGTATAGCTGTAGCCACTATAGGAAAATGTATAAGGCATTCAACTTTACCTCATGGTTATAAACAATACAAATTGAATTAAATGTAATACAATACCATGGAGTCACACAATTAAATATGTATTATGTTTTGATATAATTAGCTACTTATTAAAATATGTTAGCATGCAAATGCACTAAACTGACTTACCATTAGAACATGTTAGAATGTGAGCATACTGACATACTACTGACATTAGCACTAAGCTTAACATTTTCCAAATGTTCTCGTATCAGTTTAAATACCATATAACTATAGCTTTTTATCTTGCTCTGTTCTCAAAATTGGGAAGATGATCTATACGTACCTCTGAAGTAATTAACTAGAATGTAGAGATAAAACAATGCTGCCTTTTTCTTACAGAACCTTCATATAAGTTTATAGCAACAAATAATGTCCTTTCTATGAGTGGGACTTGAATACCAGTGTTACTTACCAAGGATACAATTTAAAGGATTTCAGTCATGATGTGCTTTCATGCATCTGCAGTGGGATTCATTCACAATAGTCCAGGCAAAGTAGCGTTTTACGACAGACTAATTGTAAAATAATTTTTTTCAGCATAGATCATTTCTATGAGGTGTCCAGAACAACATACTAAAAGTCCTAAGAAATCCTCATTGAGAAAATATGTTAAATTTTCTTCAACCTTTCATGGTGGGGAGGCTTGTGTGCCTCCGTGTCCCTGAAGACTTTACCGGCGGGGGTTTTACCCCTGGCAGGTACTACCAAGCCAGGCAGTTATCAGGTTAGCAACTTTGACATCACCCATTGGCAGTAGGATGATTGGATGAAGATTATTTGTCATACATATGAATTTTCTGCCTATGCAAATTAGGACATATTCAATAAGTGTGTAGCTCATGTGCATATTCAAATTAATTTCAAAAGAAACTTGTAATACAAAAAAGTTTCTTTTCATGTATACTTTTACCATGTAAACTTTCTTTGTGGTAGGAGTAAAGGAAAAAATTAAGCCTATTTGAGTGTATTTTGGGCATATTCGATTTGTGTATGGCTCATTTGCATATTCTAATTAATTTGCAAAGAAACTTGTAATACAAAAAATGTACTTGTCATGGGTACTTTCAGTGTGTAAAGTTTCATTTTGATAGGAGTAAAGAAAATTGTTGTTGCATCACCTTATTGGCACACATCTCGGATTGATGAGAATTAAACATATTTCCTCAACTAGGATTTCTTAGGAATTTTAGTATGTTGTTCTGGACACCTCATAGAAATGATCTATGCTGAAAAAAATTATTTTACAATTACTTCTATTATTGGCTCCAAAATGGGTTACTTTGCCTGGACAACAAGGCCAAAGGTTTGAGGAGAGAAATGTGTTTGTGTGCATAACACTGAAAAGATGATTGAGACTTTATTTTAAATTCATTTCACAGGTGATAAACCGTGGCTTGCTGTTCAGTGCTACCGGGGCTGTTCTGGGAGGCTCCTACCTGCTGATTAAAAATCCTCCGGAAATCAACAAGCTCATCCTCCCCGCTGAGAAACTGTGGAGCAGGGTTGTGGCCCTCAGGACCTGACATACTCTGATCTGACAGACAAGTGTTAAGACTGGACTGATTAACATGAGGAGAAACCAAGGGGGTCTCACATTTTAATTAGAGTGTGATTGAGTCTTCTTTTTCAAAATAAAGGCTCTGCTGGACAAATTAATTTCTTGTGATCATGATTGTGGTAACTTGTCATAACGATGGATTATATTATTTTAGAGATTAGCGAGATTAACAGAATCTAATTTATAATGGTTTAAATTAAGAAGTCCAAACGTTGATCTTTTCAGTCTTTACATTTGATTGTTTTCATGCCATTGTCATTATTAGCACAACTTTAATGTGAAAACAGTTAAGTGTTAAACTCAGGGTCACAGGCAGGATCTATGCTACATTTATGAGCTTATATTAATGGTGTTTAATAACAGCCTTTTGGGCAAATATCAACTCTGTATCAACAATATTCTTAAACCTGCAACAACAAATGTCCTTCAGTTACAAGGGGGCAGAGGAGTAAGTTCTGAGTCCTTTGATAAGGCAAACATTTTAGCAGTTACTTATTTACAAATGCAAAAGTTACAAAGCTTAATTAGCACTCAGTGTTTTTCACCGCATGACAAATACAATATTCACAGTTTTAGCTCCGTTTTAGGTCTTGAGGAAAATATATGAATATCAGCTCTAATCTAACTTTTCTTTTTTTTTTACACTTCTAACATAGAGTCACGTGGTGTTTTTCTCCTTTGCCACGTTGTATAGTTGTGTGCAGGGCTATTTGACATGTGTTGTGAAGTTCATTGTCCACACAGAGTCAAACCTCTAGTTTCAGCTGCATTTTAGCTTGTGCTTGCAATCAGGGGTCCTGTTATCTAGCCAACTCTGAGGAAACCCGAGCTGAAAACCCCCTAGAAAACCCCACAAAAATGAAGTTGGAGGGGAGCTGCATATTCTTGTCCAAATTATTTCTGCATTCATCACGGAGTAACTCCTCTCACGGCGTCACATTATTTTCACTCTTATTTCATTGTCTTCATTAAAATAATGACTCAAAAAGTTTATTATGGGTCAACTCTCTTTCAGAATTTCCCTCAGGATTAATAAAGTATCCATCTATCTATCTATCTATCTAACTCTTCAGCTTATCAAGTTACATTTTACTTCATAATATTCTTTTTTTATTGATGTAAAACCGAACATTTTGGATTGACAGCGGGTTTTCACGTTGTCATATTTTTTTAGCATTGTGCAGACACGTTATTGTAAAAACTTGTTTTTACTCTTGTCATGGAAATGATTGAATCTAACTGTCCTCTTGTAAAATGTAACAGATCCTTCTGTCCTGACATAGCTATGCTCAAAGTTCAGTTGGATTGACCTGAATAACAGCATTATATAAATTCTACTTAATGTTTGCATCTGCCTGATATAAGGAAATGTTAGTTAGTTTGAACCTAATCGTCCTTGTGACTATTTGATTTTCTGCCCAGTGTCTATACACTCAGGAGAGAGGGGGGCATTTCGCCCCTTGTCTGCCAATGTCTGAGCACTGGACACGTACTGCCTACAGGATATCAAAGGATGACGTGGAACCCTTGAGCTGTGCATAAAAGATGGCACATCTCACCTCGCCATTCGTCAGATCCTTGATACCTGCAGTGGTATTGAGGATTCTGTCAAGCTTGGCCAAGTGTTTGCTTAGTAACTCTGTTTGAGTTCAAATATATTCTCTGTAAATTTTTTCTTGACCATTAATTAAATACTTTGATATCATTGAATTGATCACTCAGTCTGATAGTTTATTTCCTCACCAGGGAATTAAGTACAAATTCCCAGCACAACTCTCAGGTTTTTGAAGAGGTTAATCACAATTTCATGTAATGCTGTTATTTTATTATTATTTGTATTATTAACTTTCAGCAAGGCCAATTTCCAGTCTTTATGCTCAACTTTGCTAAATGTGTCTCTTCATCAGCTATCTATTTAAAACGCAGATGAGAATCAAGTCAATCTTCACATCTTAGCAACAAGGTGAATAAGGATGTTTCCCATAATGCCAACCTATACTATGAAAGAAACAATACATGTAAAAACTCACACCCATCTTCACTGTATTATCAGAAATGGAAATCTGTTCATCAAGTCTATTCATAGCCGACAGCCAAGGGGGTAATGAAAGGATCTTCCCACTGGAGCATACAAGGTCCAAGGCTCACATCCCCTTATCTGATTACTCTGCTTTCATCCTCAGGCGACTCATCACACAGGACGATTTAATAACAAAAGGCACACAAGCTTGATAGCCTAAAATATGATCTCTTTATTGAATCCATACATAGTAAAGTCAGTTTGTGTACTGTGGTATATGGCTAAGGGGCTAAGGCTTATTTCCCATTTTACAAACTTGCAGTTGGGTACCAACTAGAACAATCTGCTATAATGTATGGATCCAAGCACAGGTCCATAACTCCGCTGGCAGCTCAATACAGTCCAGTAGTTGTCATCTACACTGCATGGTATGTTTAACAAAGAGCTGTGGTTCTCTTTCTAATGGAAACATCAATGTGGACTACAACATAATGTGCTAATGTCACCACAGCTGATGATGTTTGATGATATTGGACACTTTCATCCTACCTGCTTAGACTGTTGGGAAATTGGTTATGTTGAGATTTCGGCCCGACAGTTGGATATTCACAGTTAACTGGTAACCAGTCTGTAACTGTGTGTAGATGTAGAAAGGAGGTCAGACAGGGTTATTTTGGCTTGGAATTGCATGAGACATCCTAAGGCATACTGAGTGGTGTGGTCAAAAGTCCGGTCCTTGGGGATCACAGTGGTCTCACTTGAATGACGTTCCCTTCGGAGGATCCTCCAGACTTGGAGGGCACGTCAAGGTGCTGAAAGTCATTGCTGGTGATGAAGAAGACTATGGAGGAGGAGTTGAAGGTCACCCTCTTTTTGGGACGGTTTCTGCTCCCGCAAGCGTGGGACACAACGATCGGCCGGATGGGACGCTCGACCGGAGCCAGGGGGCGCTCTTTAGTGCTGCGCTGCAGCCAAGAGAAGCGCGAGCAGAGCAGCTGCAGCAAACAGCGGCGGAACTGTGAGAGGAGGAAGAGGACGAAAGATTAAAGCATGGTATTTAACAAGGGGATGAAATAGCACCCTTTCCTCACTCATTTTCCCATAAAACACACAAGATATCAGGATGCCAGCAATTTCACTTCAACACACAGTAAATGCATTCTGTATATTTAAGTACACAGAAGGCACTTATTGCTGATATTTTTCTCCAAACCTTTACAGCCCTTTATCTCCACTTCTTCTCAAATAAAATTCTGCACTAATTTACTAAAATTGCTTCAAGAAAATACTAGTTTCTTTTTACTGACTTCCCCAACATTAGCCACATTGATCAAGATATTCGTGCTGGAGAGGTACAGAGTTTTCCCAGAATTGAATGTTCCTTCCTGCAAGCAGATACTATTACAAACCTTTCTGCTCATGAACACATAGATGAGGGGATTGTAGGCAGTACTGGACTTAGCAAAGAACGAGGGGATGATGGCCATTGTTGGGGAGACCATGCTCTTCCTGCCAAAGGCCTCCATCATGGACACAGCAGCGTAGGGTGTCCAACACACCAGAAAGCAGGAGATCATCAGGAGAAACATGACGGCGACCTTCTTCTCGTACCGCAGGATCTTGATGATCTGAACCGTCTGGAGGTCCTGGATGGAGCGCAGCTAGGAGAAACAGGTGAAAGTGAGATGCCACCATGAGGGAGACTTTGGCCAAACAATTAGACGAATGACCAAATGCTCATACCCGACCAATAAGCCGCGTCTCAAGCCAGGGGCTGCATCCTTTGGAGGCTGCATTTGATGACCAATTGGGTCACAGTAGTGTGACTAGGGTGTCTCATTTGCTTCGACCAACAAATTCATCCCTCTATCCCAGAGAAACAAAGGGTGAATTCTTACTGTCTCAACCTATCCCAGGATAAGGAAGGTAATGATGCTGGCAATGGACAAGACGTCCGGTGCTTGAGTAGCAGGCTTCAACTTGACTGAACAATTCCCAGTCACATACAAAAAAACACAAGGCATTAAAAATGTCTGGATGTGTCCAGCTAGAGCTCTGTTGCTAAGCAACAGCAATAAGGGTGGGACTTGCTGGTGACGGTGATCATGGAAAGCCTCTTTAGACCAGACCATCTTATTTCGGCTTGGCCTTTGTGGTCTGCTCCCAAAAAAATTTCAATGTCAAAGAATGTTTTAAAGATGGTTGCTGTCATTTAAAAGTTTATAACTTCGTAAATCTTTTTTCAGGTAATGTTACTTGACATTATCAAAGCAGGCTGAAACATCATGATTGACAACTGAGACTGACTCAAGATTGGTTGAGCATGTATACACTTGATCGCTACTGCGCAGACTCTGGCTCCAATTGGTCAAGATGCCAGAATTCATATCCAGGATATTTTGCCTTCATATTTTAATAGTGGGAAGAAATGGAAAAGCTTTGTTTATATATGGTAAGACTCTTTCAGCAATACCTGAATGTAGTAAATTAGACTATGTCTATTTAAAACCAATCAACTATTTATAAGTGCAGCATCGTGGAGCTTTATTGCCAAAAGCTTAGCAATAGCTGACAGCACATGCAAATAACATTGCAATAATCTGAGTGGGTGACTGACACTGTGGAGTCTACCCTTCAGATGAAGAGATGAGATGCTAAAGCATATGGCTACATTACAGACTCCCTAAGGAGAGTTGACAGCAGCTGACTAAATCCCTGCAAGCTTTCAAATGTCTTCATGAATTCACAAGTTTCTTCTGTTTCAAGCTTCTTTTCTTCTGTATCAAGCCAAAATATACTCTGTAGGGTTCAGCGTACGTTTCTTTGCAGGTTTTCACTGCAACTCCCAAAATGCTGTGACATGCGATGAGTATTACCAGGCCTCTGATGTGTTCTGGGAATTTGCGTAGGGGCTGAGTGTCTTGTGCACTCGGGCTCGGGGCGGTGAGAAAGTAGCAGCTCATACAAGGTTGTGAACACTTGAGGACATAAAGATAGCAGCTGTGGCCAGTTGTGATGCAGACAGACACCTCATTCGATTAGTGTGTTTCTCAGTTAAATACTGCTTCCATACTTTCCTATTCTAACACTTCAGTCACCATCTGCTTGATCGTACACATAGATTCACTAATTTCCAGCACAGACACTTCTACTTCAAGGACACAATTTGCTTTCCAACGATTTGCACTGCACAGAACAAGCACTATAGCCACAGACACATATTACAATAATGTAGTCTATAATGAAAGAGGAGTGAAAGGCAGCATGTGTCTGCAGAAGGTCAAACAGTTTCTTTTTATCAAAAAATGAAAATTAGTCTGTACAGCTGCAGGTAATAACAGCACGCAGATTGATTTAATTTGTAGCATAATTTTCAAACTTAACTTCACATCTGTATTTAGAAAAGGAGACATTTAATCAAGAGAGTGTGTTCCGAGAAATCAAGGCTGTAACATTTGAAATAGTTAATTTTTTTTCTGTCTGATATCTTTCAACAATCTGTCTCACAAGAAACATCCCTGTGCTTTCAAATGTATCCGATGAGATTTGAGTTGCATCATTAAGTCTTGCTATGTTCCTCCCTTAACATGGACTTGTTTTCAAGCATTTGCTGCAGGTCCACGTGTCAGAATCAGCATTGTGACTGTCCAGCTTCAGGCATTTTATTGTCGTGTCAGCTCAGGTTTGAGGCAGCCACTAGCTAACAGAAGGTCAACATTACATGCTGCCACCAAAGTTAAGTGGAATGTTAACCAGACTTGTGCAGCGATTTCCTTTTTGCCTGTTAGCAGGGCGACTAATGCACCAAAATGAGGCAAATCTGTGATTCGGTCCGATTAGTATCGCCTGTGTAGGAAGTGATGCCTGACGGACTCCTAATTTCGGTACCCTGCCATAGTGTTGAACATGATGAGAATTTGACAGGTGATACGTTCAATATTAAAGGTTTTAAAGTGTCACTCAAACTGCAGTCGCTTTGAACAGTTATTTGAAGATTAAGAGGAGAGAACTGTAGAGATGTCAGATCTTGAAGTTGTTGAAGAGTAAAGTCATTGATTCATTGATACATGTCACAAGAACTAATTTTAGATCCTGATGCTTGAAAATGTCCTGATTTTACATTAGTAGTAAACTGAAGATCTTTGGGACTATTGGTTGGGCAAATGATTTAGCTTTTTATTTTTCATCGATTAACAAAAAGCAGCCTAACAAACTCATGTTTAATTTTTCTTACAGGATTTTAATCTATAGATTGATAACAAAACAGTAAAGAGAACATCTTACCATTTGCACTGTATAGAGGATGTTGCCGTAGCAGTAGATCATGATGCCCACAGGCACAAAGAAACAGGCCAGGAGGAACAAGAGGATGAAGGAGGCGTCATTCGGGTCCTTCGATGCCCAGTCCAGAGAGCAGCCCAGCTGGTGGATCTCCAGAGTGTAGTGGTTCCACCCCAGAAGAGGAGCCCCCGTCCAGGCCAGGGAGTACAGCCAGATGTGGGCGATGGCCCGCCACACCCAGGGGAAGTCCACCACCTGGGCGTGGACCACCCGGATGTAGCGCTCATAGGCCAGGGCCGCCAGAGTCATGATGGAAACAATGCCTGGTGAAGGAGAGAGACATCCACGCTGAGTAATGCAGAGCGAGCGCTACTCAGCATCTCTTAAGACTGAATGAATCTCATCGTGATCCATTTAAAAGCATCATCTTGGTACTGAACATCAAATTCCAGCATTTTTTTGTTGAATCGATGAAAAACTCAAACCCCCCCCCCACACACACACACACACACACAGACTCCTCAAGGACCTGCGTCTGCATTGTACAGCCTGGATTTTCTTCTCAAAGTAACATGTCTGCGAGCGAGAGCAGTGTATCAGCCTCCAATGATGATTTAGTACCTTAGAAGAAACTGCTTCTTCAATAGTGTGGAAGCAGTTTGGCTACAAGAGGCCAGACCTTCGACAAAGTTCACAATATGAAAGTAACTGTTACTGCTAAATGTGGAAACACAACTTACTTGTTTCACCACTTTAAGCAAAAACGCACCGTCGAGTTCAACCAGGCTGTTAAAGGTACAGTTTGTATTATTTAGGTGAAAGGGATCTACCGGCAGAAATAGAATCCAAAATATTGCTATACGTTTCCCCCCATGTGTTTCATCTAAATTGTACAAATTGTTTTCTTTACCCTAGAACGTGCCCTTTATATTTAAACACTCTAAATTACATCGGTAGAGGGTCCCCTATACTGAGGCCTCCATGTTTTTACAGTTGCCCAGACTGAACAAACTAAACATCTTTTGCGTTTTTATGACAACTGAAGGCTGCCCAAGGTTCTCGTTCATGTTTGGCAGAGGAGGATGAGGTGAGGGTTTTTAGCTGCAGCATGTAATTTCACCACTAAATGTCACTTAATCTTACACACTGAACCTTTTGGGCACGCAAGGAGGAGACATGAGCAGCTGATAATGTGCAGCCAAAAGTAAACAAATGACTCAACCGAGGAGCCCCCGCTAGTTGCTCTCGCTAGTTGCTCCTCATATGACAGGAAGAGCAAACAGTGGATGTAAAGCACTGATGCGGTTACATATTCTTGCCTGCAATGTATGAAGCATGACGCGACCAACAAGCAACTACACTATCGTCAGTGGAGTTTTTTTCCTCAACCACGGACCTGTGGTCGAGCCGAACCACAATACCATACATTAAGCCTGACTGCGCACTACATCGACAACGACTGGAAGCTGCACACCTCATGCCTTGAGACAAGTTTCTTTTCCAAGGATAACACTGGCAAAAATATTGCGAGATTTTTTCCAATGTTGTCAAAGACATCGCTCTCAATAACTGGACCAGACTGTCGTTCTTTGGCCGTCGTCTGCACATTGCTATTTGTGAGCTTCATTTACCATTAAAAAAATATTCTCATTTGTAATTCATTTATATTAGAAATGCCTTTGACTTTCCCACCAAAATCAAGTAAGAACTAATCCCCAAATCCTAATCCTCTCCCATGCCTATTCTTAATAGCAGGCAGTCCCAAAACAATTATTTTCATGGGATATTGCTATGGGCAATCATTTCTGCCTTCAGTTATTAAAAATCTCCCTCTCCTTTTTGTAAAATATGTATGAGTGTTATTGATGTGCTTTCATTTTTGTCTATTCCCGGAATAGATGATCATATATAATTCATTGTTGCTTCAATTTGTTTTAAACCTGAATCTGTGCTAAAAACATCATAAAATGGGTTTGTAAGCACCTATAGCTTTATGACAATCTGATCTACTAAAAATCACAACTGGTCACCCTAGTGAGAGAGAGAGAGACTGTGAGAGAGAGAGAGAGAGAGAGAGAGAGTGAGAGTGAGACACGAGTGTGAAGGACACCAGGATTGATAGAACAAAAAGAGTGTGTCTGCCTTTGCTAACCGCTGGAAGTGGACAGCAGGCACTCAGAGATGCTCGAGTGGCAATAGGACTACCTCAGCACAAATCGGTCACAGAAAGACAAAAGATGATCCAGCTGATGGAAATTTCCCTTCATTTTGTGTGCACTGATTAATGCTGCTGCTGCCTACAAGCTGCAATCACGAATGAAATGTTGTTCAGTATTTTGTGTCAATATCGTCACAGATATCGTTTTCATAAAAAATCCTTGAAATATCGTGATACCATTTTGAGGCTATATCGCC
Organism: Platichthys flesus; assembly: GCF_949316205.1. NCBI lineage: Eukaryota > Metazoa > Chordata > Actinopteri > Pleuronectiformes > Pleuronectidae > Platichthys > Platichthys flesus. The sequence continues at coordinate 18,359,382 of NC_084956.1, read as the reverse complement.
CACCCCTACACACAAAACAGGGGGATGATTCTCATGAAGCACTCAGCTTGAGCCACAGCTGCCCAGATAGAATTTCAGTAGGAAGGATAGAGCTGCTGGGGCTTATCGCTCCGGCCCAGTAGCCTGTGTGTGTGTGTGTGTGTGTGTGTGTGTGTGTGTAGGTCACACTGACAACGGCCTCCAGTGGGTATGATAAGGCACAAAAATGATGTTGTGTCAGGGTTACAGCTGTGCGATTTATTGTTTGTACACTTTTATATTACAAACCTGAGTCAGCAGGAAGACATATATTATCCTTGTCCTACCAGAAGGGGCGGCAAGCCCTGTGGTGCATCCACCAAATCAAGTGTGTCATGTACAACACGTTTCAATTTGTATCGTTGCAACACTGCACTGCAAATAACTAGGGAAGGACAGGATGTGTCCCAGTAGCTGAAAATGTCCGTCATCAGCATCACCTTTCTGTTACCAATCGTTTGAGTGTGGGCCAAAGCAGCCGGACGCCACATCCTTTCTGTGCAATGTCACCCAAATGAGAAAGCAAGTCCCTCTATAGCCACCTCTACAATACTGAGGACATTTTCTTTTTAACAGATATTTTACGCTTTGCGTTTGAAAAGATCTCTGTCCACACAACCTTCTTCTGGCAAAATATGTCTATCAAGACAGAAAGGACCAGAAACAACAAGCATGTGAAGCCAGTCGGTGGCAATAAGTTCAACAATCCGTCAAATGTCAGAGAACATCACTGTGAGCATGCTCAGTCAGCTTATTTGCCTTCGGTGGTCGTAACTTCAAAACAAAAAAAAACGTATCTCATAATTTTTTACTCATATCTCTAATTGTGGATATTTGACATCTTTTCCCTGAACCAAGAGCAAGGCCTTTCTGGCACATGGCCCAAGTGCTGATACACATAAACATCAGCAGGCATGCACGTAGTTAAGCTCCCGGGTCATTGTTTCCCAAAGGATCTGATTTCAAAGTACACACACACACAAAAACTGCAGTTATTTAAAAATCCGCACTTTGTAAGGTGTTAAATCTCACTCTGAGGGCAAGGTCACACCATCATGAGCGCAGCAGTTCCCTTCTAAACTGTGCGAGCCAATCAGACATGTGCTTCCTGTGGCGTGGCAAATTGCAGAGTGGCTTCACGTGGAGCTGAACTTTGGTAAACTGTGACCAGCGACATTCACATTCACTCACTGTGGACATCTCCTATAGTTGATGACAGGACATTCGCTTGCCAATCGACATATTAACTACAAACGTGCTGCCACAGTTTTGCATGAATTGATTCGTCTCTCTCATTTGCATGACCCATTTTCTTTTTTAAGATGCATTTATTTGTCCCAAACACATGCACAGACATGCACAGGCACACTCATGCAGGTAGGGACATTTAGCCTCTGCTTTTGACCCATCTGGTGCAGGACACACAGAGCAGTGAGCGACTATGTACGGCGCTCGGGGAGCAGATGTTGGGGCAGTAAGGTGCCTTGCTCAGGGGCACTAGACAGGACAGGGAGAATCCTCTTGGATTTTTGGACAGATCAATCCAGGTTCGTCTTTTTGTTTTTTCTCCGTGGAGTCGAACCAGAGACGAACCAGAGACCTTTTCTGCCCATTGTCCAAGTTTCTGCCACTAGTCCAAACCACGTCAACAAAAGGTGCACGTGTTCCTCAGATCAAGTGCAAAAAAAACAAAACAATGTCATTTGAAAGACGGAGAGCTGGGGCAGATAAGGATCAATCAGGAGTGAGCCCTCCACTTCAGCTCTGTGATTATTTTGCTGATAATGCAGCTGAAGACTTGCAGGTTGGCACTAATGAGCTAATTATCCCACAAATCTATCCTCCTTAGCAGCAATTCCTACAGGGGGGGGGCCTCCCCAGTGACCCCCAGTCAGTGTCTGTCACACGTCATTGCCAGGCACAGTGACGCTGATGATAAAAGGACAATGTTATAGTCATGAGGGAAGCTGTGGATGCGATGGACATAAGTAAATCGTCTTTTATTTACTTATATACAAGCATTCTGTAGTGTCTGATAGGAACATTAACACACAGGATTGAGAGCTCTTTAAGGTCACATATCACTGCAGCCCACCACTAGGCAAACTATAGAGGGTGATAAACTGTTATAATTTGATATCTCTTTATATTCTGCAAGGAAGTGCTCACAACACGAGCAAACAGAAAATGTGTCGCCACAAGGGCAGAGGATGTCGCACCTTGTTCAGCCCCGCGAGACAAATGAATATTAATGAATACCAGCTCCACGCAAATCCAATCGGACTAATAATTCACCATTACTTGTGAATTTAAACACTTTTCTCAGAAAAATCCATTTCCACTCGCAGCATCATTCTCTCCTGCGTAGTGGAAAAGTCCAGTGGAGGATAAGCGCCTCTCTGCTTCTTACAGAACCACATTGGGCTACACCAGGTGACAGACCCACGGCAGGTCAGGGAGGGCACACACTTTGATGAATTACTTTTGGATTCATAAAAAAAAAAGGAAAACAAAGTTGATGATGAATGTGACACAGCAGGCAGCATGTGTGAGTAAACAGTTTCTAAACCTTTTCTCACCAAACAGGCTGTTGCTGAAACCGTCCCACACGCACGTCGCATGGCTCCAGAACCATCCGCCTTTGACGCACGAAACAAACGTGAAGTTGATCCCGATGACGGACACCAGAAAGTCGCTCAGGCTGATGTTGACCAGCAGCAGGTTGGTGGGCGTGCGGAGCCGCTTGAATTTGCAGAAGAGCACGATGACGAGCGCGTTGTTACAGAAGCCGAAGAACCCGATGGTCCCGATGGTGACAGCCAGAAGTTTGTAGGTGCCCGCGGCGAACAGGAGGCGCTCCGCACTTCTCTCGGCTCTGGTCTCGTTGGCGGGATTCATTGCGTGAACTCACCAACTCCGGTCCCAGCATTGCGGTGCGCGCAGTGTGTCGGCGCGTGTCCCGCACACGAAAGGAGTGCGGGCTCCACGCGCGCCACGCGCCGCTCATCCATTCCACTCACAGTCGGTGGAAAGTGGGTCAATGTACCACTGTCCACACACACAGGGAACCAACGACGCATATCCGGATGACCTTTCAAAGTAAACTCTTTTCTTTTCCTCCCACATCTTTGACGACAAACACAGGTTTTGAGCGAGTTTTAATACAAATGTTTAAAGTATGATGCATAGAAGAAGCATATGGAATAACGTCTGTAAAGTAATCTCTGCTATATAATATATACAAAATTATCCAGTATTGCATTTTTTTTCTGGTTGATTATTTTGGATTTTATTTTGAAACTAATGTCGACAACTCATTTCCTGTTTTACTGTGACTAACAGTGAGTGAATTGATACAGAATTAAATTCAATTATCAGCTTGATACAGCATATATAGCAGCCAGCTCTTCAACAACACAAGAGATGAGAGTGTACGTTGAAGACTCGAATGACAAACTGACTCGAAGATTGATTTGTTACAGGCTGCAGCTCATCCAATGAATCGCCTTCATGGTTTGAGGGTATTTCACTAAAGTTTTCAACTAAACTTGACACTCAGCCTGTTTTTGTTTACCCGGATTTATGCTTTAGCCTAACCCTTTTCCAAAGGGCATTCAAAAAGGACACTGAGGTCTTTGGTTAATTTGCTTTGATTATAAAACATGAATGAAAATAATGAAAATGAAGAAATCCCATTGTTTTTTCAGTGCAATTAAAGCTGCAGGGAGCAGTGAAGGGCCCTCGTACCTTGTGCATGAAGGAGCAGATTGTTCTTTCTGACATGAAGGGGGTGAACATAAATTCTATTTTATGAAAGAGTAAGGCTTTGTTAATGGAGAACAAAGCTGTTTTCAGACTTGAACTTTTCTGGAGTTTGCTCCTCATATATAAAGAATGCAGCAGAAGATTGTTCTGGTCAGATGTGTTCACATCGACAGGAAAGTGGCCGGAACATTCTCGCGAAGGATGATGCCTCTATAGAGCATGCAGGAGGCAAAAGATAATATATAAATCTCGTGTTTTTTGTTTACATCACATCGATACAAGCTCTTGAATCTTTTCAAGTCAACGTCTTTGTCTGAGCCCTCTACATGAGTGAAACCTCTTTTGTCATCCTGCGATATTTCTATTCTTTTTTTTCCACTTTCGACTCCATCCTGTGTTAGAAACATCATCCACACTTGCTCCCTGTGACTTTGTGAGTTTTGGCACCAGGGTCACACATGCACAAATGTATCACAGGCTGTGGCTCAGGAAATAGAGCAGCTTGTTCAATCCCAGTCTTTGCCCTTCCATGTGTCAAAGTCATTTCGGGACACTGACGGATGTGCATGGATGATAGAGAAAGAGCTGCACTTAGAGTTCAACTTAGGTTCAGCCTGCATGTAGGTGGGGGGGTTGGCATAAAAATGTTGGGGAAAATGTCAGGAGCCAGAGACGTTTGCGTATTCCCCACCATGCGCGCTCCAGAAAATTTCATAAAAATGTCTGTAATTCAGTGCAGAACTGAAAATAGCTCAATATGCTGTGTACAAAGGAGTTAGAAAAGGAAAAGGCAGAGAGAGACAAAGATACGAACAATATCAGACATTACAAATAGTTCTGACTTATACAGTTACATACACATGAAGTACTGCAGGATGCAGTGGATAAGTAAAATACTTCATTATTTTATTTGGAGTCTAATATACGTGCATTTGGCAATTGTGCCATGCCCATGCATGAGACCCACAAAATACACAAGCTCTCGCATGACCTGAAGTGTCTGTAACGTTTTGTTCAAGAATGATCTAGTATATTTCAAAAATGTGTTTATCTCTGGTAAGAATTTCTGCAACAAGGTCTGCTATAGAAGCAATTACTATAGAAATACACTCTCTCTGCTGTGAACTCGCTCGTTGATGAATTTTTAAGTGGCTTTTCACTGTCAGAACCATCAGCACTTCAGACATGACCGAGCTCTGTACCCGCTCCACCAGCACCACTCAAATGTCCACGCATAATCCAATGACATTACATCTTTGCTGATAATCTCCAGTCATGGTGCTGCGGTTCACTGAGTAAACAGCTTCCTGTCTCTTGTGAACAGCTTCAGAAAAGAGGTGATATAAAGGCTTTGTTGGCCCATCCGATCAGAACCAGGGTTATGCATGCAGACAAACATTAAGTTGTTAACATGTTGCCTTTTTAACGTGAACATGACGTGTTGATTTTCTCAATTTGCTGGAAAGGCAGTTGTAGTCGTGGTTTATTTATATTGGAAGTTAAAACCACACTCACGATCTAAAATGTACAAAGCACTGTGTAGACGAAAGCCAGAACAAGAGGGTGAATCATATTCATTCGGTCAAAATAGATCAGTGCATGAATTTCACCGAAACATACCTTTTATTTAAGCATTACTCATCAAATTGTCCGGATATAACCCCGGCAAGACTTGCTAGATGATCCTAATGAGCTACTGCACAAGTCCTTGACAGACCCTCAACACATTCATCACTGTAGCAGTTGAGACATATTCAGTGGAAATAATGCACGTGCTGAAAATCTGCTTCTCTCAAGTGGCTGTGTCATATCATCCCCAACTTTCTCAGAGGGATTAACAGAGAGGAGATCTGTTAACCTGTGATTTTAATAAATTTGTTGTCACAAATGCTTATGTATCTTTTTAGAGCTATCTTTTTGCAGCTTGATTAACGATGTTGAGTTTAATCAAGCCAAATAGTTATTCTGCACATTTTAAAGAACATTTCTAGCATCTATTATTGTTATTTTCACACTTGGCCTTTAATGTCTTTTTCATCATTCCACTTCCCTGTCACTGCAGAGTGTCTTTGAGAATTTGTCAGATGAGCTTGTCTAATTAAAAATGTGAATGTTTCTGTTATGCAGTGACATTGCCTTTCACATGTAAAAGAAACATCCAAGGTTGTATGATATATAAGATAAGATAAAGACGTTGCAGGAAGTATCTTTGTTTCAACACTTCTGAAGAACGGATCACCATTGGCTTGTGCATATAATGTGCATATCTACACTGTATAAGACAATGCCAGGAATTTCTCTCCAATCTAGTTTAGTCACTTTGTCTTGAATGTGCCACAAGACAAACTCCATAAGCAGGCACAAGGGCAGGCAGAATTAAACTCTACTCACATGCAAGTCACCGACTGCTGGCCCAATTCTGAATCCGCAAAAAGCAACTTCATTATGGTAAGCCCTGATGTCAAGCTGAATTCAAGAAATAATCTTTTAAAGGGATTCAGAGGAACAGACACCAGATTAACACACTAACCTTTGTCGTGTTGATTTATGAATAATTCATTACAATACAGCATATCTTCGTCTCGCAGTAATGGGATAAGATTGATGTGAGCGTGCATGTATTTAGCAACTATGAGTATAACATACCATAGTGAGAGACATAAGAAGGTTATCATTGACACTCAGGGTATTTTGCTTTGGGAGCAACAGAGGAGCTGCGGAGGTATTCTTGGATGCTTTTATTTTCCACCTCTGGGGGGTTTCTCTCGGCAGAGGAGTCATGCATCCATGATGTCATGAAGGTTTAATTGTCGGGCTGGTGTCTGGTTTCACATCCATTGTTTCCCAGCCTGAGAGAAGCTGGAAGAAGAAAGCAGATATGCAATAATCAAAAAATGTACATTAACACAAGCCATAGTAAGTATATGTAATGTGATAAGTACTACTCAAAACAAGGAACCCACCCAATTATTACATCATAATGTACAAATATGCCCCCAGCTTTTTGGACTATTTAGCCTCCTTTAGCTATTGTCAGCTAAGGGTCAGCTGTCAATCCTTTCATCTCGTTTTTACACCATCAATTAACTAAGTAAGACCAGACCTAATGGGAAAAAGTAACAGTTTGATAAGATCCACCAAAAATGACAGAAACCATCTCTGAGAAATTGTCCTGCCAGTCTAGTGCTGCTTTCTGCTATAAGAATTACAGTGTTTGTATTGATCTCAAACTAACTTTTTTGCACTGGCCATTTTATAAATAACTGCTCTGCTGACGATGTCGCCTCAGCTCCCTCTGAAACATGCACTTCGAGCAAACCTCTGTGTCATCTTCAATGTCCTCTGCTGTCACAGTGAGACATACTGATTCATAAACAACTGGTGGTCCTCTTCATCACATTACTTACGCTAATGGCCTCCACCACACACATAGGCACATGTATGCACATTATTATAATGAGCAAATTCAAACCAGAAGAGCCTCATCCCCTGATAAATTGTGGCCAATTAAAACCAATTTATTGGTATTTCACAATTGATGTGCTTAATTAATATCTATCTGATTAACTGTCAGTCCATCTGAATAACTTTCAACTTGGAGTTTTACCCTGCTCAGACCTAGTAAACATTGCTGCAGACATAGCAAAAATGTAAAAAATACATGTTTTGGAGGAAACATTATAAAAAGTATGTTTTAGAAAGCTATGGATATTGTTGTGTGATTAAAACAACAACTAAAAATAAACTAAGACCACAGAAATTGTATATATTTTATTTAAGCCTTACAATCTAAAATGTTAAAACAAGTTGAAGTGTGGACTGATAAAGACTGTTCTCAGGTTGAAGACAGTATTCCCCTTGAAATAGTTTTTTCCCTTTCAATTGATTCACTTGGTAAAACACATGAAGTATTGGATATCGCACACACCGCATATGCTTGCGCCTCTATGCTCTAGCCAAAGGGGCACGTGACAGCGATACTCAGGATCACAGTGGACATTAGGCTAGAAACGTTGTAAAGTACTGTTAGAGTCAAATTTGAATGTCGGGCTTCTGGACACTTGGATGACACCACAGGAGCATTTTATGTTTTGTTTTTTTCTTTATTAAGACATGGTCACTTGGATTGTTAACCCCAAAAACTCCCAAAGTGTTTTGTGGACTCACAAAACACCCACCCCTCCTTTGGCATAGTGGTGAGTAGATAATGAGTGAATTTACATTTTTCAGTGAAGTATCCCTTTAACCGCCCCTGTTCGTGTAGCCCTCACTACTTTGATAAACAAGTTGTAGTTGTATATGGAGGATGATGAAACGAATAAAAGCCATTTTGCTCTTACAGGTTCAATAATATTCCCGTGAAACAAATATCTCATCAAGTATAATAAAGTAAAGCTGAATTTTTCAGCTTTACAAAATTCTCAGCAGCCTGTTCTGTTCTTTGTGCTCCAGCTTTGGTCTCTGCTGATCCTGGTTGTGTGACAAAACACATTAGGCTGAGGAGACTACACTTCAGTCCAAGGACAAACACACAAGCTTCCCCTTGATTGACACCTTCTCCCAAATGCCACCTTGGTTTTAATCTTCCTCAGGGGTCAGGTACTTTGTTCTGTTTTTGTTGTCAACTCAAACGACTCACTGCTCTCACAGACAAAGATGAAGGTCATGTGTAGTACGTACAAATGTTCTTCTGTCAGAGAGAAAAATCCTTTTCTTAGTCAAGTGTGAACTCATTAAAGGCCATTGTCTGATCTGTTGCCTGCTTCTGTTTCTGTACAGTGAGGTCCAAAGGTCTGGGACCACTTTCCCATTTACTTGAGAACCCTACACTACTTATAGACAAGTGAGTGGGCATATAGTCTCTCTTAATTACCAAGTGCTTTAGCTGCCAAAATGGGGTTATTCACTGGATCCCTGTTGTTTAAGATTTCTGCTGAAGATTTTCATTTAATTAAACCCCACATCAATCATAGTCTGACATGATGGCATCTGGGAAAGTGGTGTCATGAAGCTGAGCACCACAGTAAATTAATAACATTATGGCTGGAGTGGTACGCTGCTCATTTTGTTGGCAGCAATTTATTTGCTGCCTCATGTTTGGACTCATGTTTTGCAAATTTCCCTCTGTGAAGATTCTCCGTCATCCAAGTCATGATATTTTCCGAGGTTGTTCAAGTGCACAACATTCTGTAATCCTTTACACAGATTTGTTATCTTTTATTCAACTTCCAATGACTCCTAACATGTTTTACTCAAATTGCAGAATGCATAAAGTTCAGTTTCTGCTAGCAGACATCCTATTATATTTCACTGCTTATTTGACAGTAGTTTCCAGAAGGAAAGCGCTGCATTGAGAATGCATCGACGATAAAAGGTCACAGAAGACAAGATGAGAGAGAGCAGTGTCCTGGGACAACAAAATCCAGGATTAGTGTACTTCAATGTCAGACTGTATAATAACCCTGTATTTTCTTTTTAACTTGGAATCCAGGGGGGAAATCAAGCCGACAATTGGAAATCATTGTTAAAATGGAAATTGTGCTCTGCTGTTTTAAAGGTCACATAAGTTGCTTTGCATAGAATATATCACTTATTCTATTGATGTTTGACGTTATTGTTCTGTATTCAATATAAGCATGTAGAATATTTTAGATTACAATGAGACGGTGAAATGTTGCTGATTGATTAATGCCATTAAATGATCAGGAAGGTTACTGGCTAAGACTTTGTGAGTTGAATAAAAAAAGAAATGGATTGTAGTAGTCAGTAGGGAAGTTTGCGGCAATTCTTTATTTACAGCTGAATTCCCCTGCTTCTACTTTGAAAGGTTGGGTTCTATATCAATTACTTGATAGACCATCTATGAAAAATAACACCATTTAAGTAAGTCATTGAAACTTATATATAAACCACACAAATGTATGCAACTGTAATAAAGCAAATTCAATTTCATTTAAAGAAAATGTTGACTATAAATCTTGATTGCAGGTAAAACAGGTAGGATGATCACAAAGTTTCTAACTTCCCATCTGCACCATAGACAGTTTATCAAATTCTCTGCACACAAAGTCCAGCACACAAACAATAAAAAGTGATAGTATTTTGTAGAACTGTTTGAGGAGGACTCACTAATGACAAGAAATAATTAAGTAAGTATCAAGGAAGTAGCTCTGGAGCATCAAAACAGGACAAGAGAACAAGCAGGTATAAAATGTACACTGCAGTAGTAGTGCAGTGTAAATTCACCACCTCTAAGCAGAAGGCAGAAGAAAACATTATATCAGAGCCCGACCGTACAAAGCCTCTCTTCTTCTTGGCAGCTGAAATGTAATGTAATGTATTGCCTCACAAAGCCGACTAATTGATTTACCTGACGGATTTGACTCTGGAGTGCTGTGTGAAAGTGCGAAGGGCTCACTCTGCAGCTACTTCTGGGGACTGAGATGTATTAAATAAATTAAACATAAGCATAAATAATCACCGTCATCACCATCAAATTATTGGAATCTTTTACTTTTAGGGAGAAACTTTCAAACCTACTGTTTGAAAGACAACAAGTTTTGACCAATGGTTTTCAAAGTTTGATGCAGAGAAAAAATTATGCAAACTGAGCAAATGTAGCCCTAAAGTAAAAATGAACGACAACTTTACTGTTGACCCAATACATTAAAGTCCTCACTAACAGGTAGGATGGGCACCAGTCGGCCATTTGATACGACCGCCTGGCCCCTGATGACAGATGATGAAAAGAACTCGCGATTCAGACCTCCTTCCCCATTCTGCAGACCCCGGCACAGCCTGAAAACGTATAGACAGGTGGGGGTGAAACCAAATAACATGATCACAGGATGGTGACAGTTCAGAGGCCACTTGATCCTCACTGTGTCCCCATCCCTGTCTAACCTAATCTCCTCATGGTGACAGCAGACCTGCAGCTCTGTCCTGTCCAGGTTTAAGGTGGACTGAGGTCAATGGAGATTGTGTTGAAACAATTACTTTTTCAAACAATATACTTCATCACTTACTTTAAAAAAGACTGCCAATGTGCTACATTGTCTGCCCTCAACCAAAAAATGTAGAAACCTTCTCTCCCACAAAGTACTAAAGATGTAGTTGAGCTTGTCAATCAAATAGCTATATTTTATAACATTATTATATCATAATAACATAAATGGAGTGGTGTATTATTGTTTTTGTATTCATGCAAAAGAAAATGTGTGAATGAGCTACTGGAGAAGTATGACAATTGTAATAACAGTTTTGCTAATAACAGAAGTATATGTGAGTTGGCATATTTTATATCTAAGTAATCTAGTTGTTATCATTACACATGATTAGCTGCCGCCACATGTTAGTACTCCGGAGCTACTTCAGAATAATTCCATGTCAGTAGTAAGTCCCCCTCAAACAGTTCTACAATATACTGTCACTTTTTATTGTTTGTGTGTGTAACGTTATGTGCAGAGTCTATGGTGCTGAGTGAGGTTAGTAAACTTTGTGTTCATCCTACCTGGTTTATCTGCGGTGAAGATTTTAAAGTCATTTTTGTAATCAAATTGAAATGAATTTGCTTCATTAGTGTTCATGTGTGGCTAATGTATTGTACATGTTTTAGTGTTTATGATTGACTCAACTGGTGTTATTTGTTCATCCATTGCATATTGGCTATTTGAGAAGTCTGTTAAGCAAGCAACACATCTTCAGACCCAGTTTCACAACCTTTCTAAATAAAAACTCTTTTATTCCCCTTCATAAAAAGCATGACAGTAACTATTGGTTTTACCTCAAAGACTACTTTATAATTACAACTACATTAAAATGAAGGTGATGCTGTCAATTTGGTTGCCGTGTCTGTGTCGGTCTTATATCGTTGGTTTAAAATAATCAAATTATATAAATGATCCAGTGTCGATTTTGATCCGCGGTTTCACCCAGTTGCCAACCACTGCTGTAGTTTATCCAAAGACATAGAAGAAAACATGTGCGACGGATAAACATGGAATTAGTAGGTAGATGATGAAGTCTGAGTTCCTTATTGTAGCTCTCCATGTTGGGTTAGGGTTAGGGTCATGTCATGTTGGCTTTATCCTGAATCTGTGGTATTTTACAAACTTTTGTTTGTGTTTTCTTGTGCTGCTTTTCCTTGTGTCATATACTCTTATACTCACTTCATCAACAATGTGCGGGTCCTCACACTTTCATCACATTCAGAGATTTCAGCCCTGCTAGCAGCTTGGCTCCAGATATGTAATGAGCAGCGATTTAACCACAGATCCATTTGGCAACAGTCTGCATATGTGTGGTTCTTCATTTTATCACGTTTGTCTTTGTGGTCCTGGTTACCTAATGCTGAAAATCAGATACAAACAAAGGCATGTGACGGTATTTCAATCATCCCCTCCCAGGAATCTTATGAATGAAGCAAAGAGCTGGGTCAAAGGGCTGACTTTGGAGCTGTGAATGGGTCTGGAAATGAGAAGCAGAGAACGGAAGCAGATCAGCTCCATTCATCTTTAATGCATCACTTGTCGTCTTTGAGGGGCAGGGCTTAGTCAGAGCCTTGATTGAAGTCTTCCAACCTGATTAGAAATCGGTTTGCTGATTAGGAATCCGGTCTCGTCTTCGGCAAATCGGTGAGGACTAAGACCTTTCAGGAGGAGGTTTGGAGGCTTCTTTGACGTTTGCTCCGTTTGTGTGTTTCTTAATAGCAGACGCGTCCATTGTGACTGTGAAGTCATTCACACAAACACACATGTTTAACGTTTGTAAGCCTTTTTCAATTCAACTAATAAAAATCTTTCAAATCAGACAGTGTTTTGATGTCGGCTCTCCTGAACCTACTCCCACTGTGGGATTTTCGCAGGTTGGAACTCTTTGATCCATGTGATTGCAGCCATTGAAAGACAGTTGCTGGCAGTCGGTGACATTTCAGTAGAGTGGTGGGCAATTACTTTACCCTTCAAGTCCCTGAGGAGTTCTATAATCCTTCAAAAACATCCGCACATCATCAAAACACAGTGTACTGGCTACAGTGTACCTTACCTCCCAATGTCATTTGGATTGGCTCCAGCTTCCCCCGGTGACCCTCAAAGTATAAGCGCTATATATAATTGGGGGATACATGGATAGTTTAGATTTATAGTTGCATTATACAGTTGTGAGCAGTGCTTTGATAGATAGATAGATAGAAGATGGAAAGCTTCATTGACATGATACACAACACAACAGTGCTCCTCAAGATTAATGCATTTTAAATTGAAAATAAAAATCAAACACCATACACAATCATTCCTCGTCGGCCAGAGGGAAACAGGTCTAACAGGTGGTGCGCTGGCAGGGAGGAGTCCCTCAGTATTTTTTTGTTTTCGGAAAGCAGCGGGAGCTGGAGTTGTCAGCCAGGGAGGGCAAAGGACAGACAAGACTCCGGTGCTCTCATTATGTCCAGCAGACGTCGCTTGTAACGGCTGAGCTTATTTGATGTTAATTAACTCCTTGTGTGTGTAGACATACGTTGCCTGACTCAACGACTCACACAAACAAATGCAAAAGGCCTTATATCATAACAACAACATCTCAGGTCTTTTTCAAAACGTACGTGTGTATTTGCGTTTCCGTGTGGAGGGGAAATCTGATCAAAATTCGCATTCCAGGACCAGGTGTGTACTGACAAATGTAGAGCTGTTTATTTGTGATCAGATCACCCCAGATGCATGTTGATACCAGAGCTAAGGACACAGCATCAAAGATAAAAGACAATTAGAACAAAAATCAGAAGCTCAGACAATCATTTGAGGATTTCCATAAGTTTCGGATCGTGTCAGGAGAATGAAACTATATTTTCCAGGCGCCTAGACCTTGTATTACTGTGAATTCTGCTACCGCTCTGAATTAGGGGAAGACATTCTCTCCTTTCTTTTCACAAAGGATGGTCCAGTGTTTCCTATGCTAAAGGACATATTGGAAATTGAGAAAATTTGAATGACTTATTACCGCGCCCACTGATATATTTTCATATAATTTCGCTCAGTTAACCTTCCTAAGCAAAATGTGACTATGGGAACACACCCGAGTCTCAGGATCACGACGATAGTCCTTCAAAATCAAACTCTACCAATAAACCTTGGATGGCATTGCTCTAATTCTACTCAGATCTAGCTCTCATGTCAAACCTCCAAACAACTATTTTATACAGTTATGAAAAAGCTGCAGAAGAGCAGATCAAAGGTTTGAAAAAACATGTGGTCCTCTTTGAGATTATTCCTAAACTCACAAATGTCAATGGTTGCAACTGACTCACTGATGAGTTCCGACAGTGGTGACTGCTCATTTTTACTGCTGCTCAATCTCAGTGCAGCTTACGACACTGCTGATCATAACATCCTTCTCAATAGATTAAGTTACTTCTATATCTGGAACTGCCCTTCAGTGGCTTCATTCATATTTTACAGATAGATAACTATAAAAGAAAGAAACAGAGTGTCTATTGGTAATCAAATTATATCATCAGCTGCTCTGACGGTACAATTTAGATTCCCCGTAATATTCTTCCAATAGGAAAAAAATGGAGCCTCCTATCACTGCTACGAAGGAGATGCGCAAGTTAACTTTTCTTTTAAACAATAATCTCATCTGAGGAATTGAATGTGTCACAGGAATATAAAAATTGAAGTCTTTTACCTTTCTGCAGCTCATATCAATAAGTATTTTAAATGTTGTTACTTCAATCCTCAGTGTCTCGGCTTCGACTTGTACATAATGCTGCACCTCACATTTTAACCAACACCAAGAGTAGAACAGTTAAATTGAGGATTGATTAAAAGATTATTTAAATAACTTTTAAAGCCCAGCACAGTCTGGCCCAAAGTTATATTAGAGAGCAACTAACTCCCTGTGCTCCAAGTTGAAATCCAATATCTTCAAACCATCAGTTGCTAGTTGTTGTATTTACTTTTGTGATCTTCTCCATTTTAGCTTTGCCTTGTTTTGTTCTGTTGTTTTATTCCCATGTAAAACACCTTCAAACCTATATAAATAAGTAAATTCCTTTTTTTATTATGATGTTGGCAGGAGGTTTACTCCCACCACTTCAGCATTGAGGCCGACCACATTCAGACAGCCGACAGCATGTTCCCTCCTGTCATTGGTCTTCCCATCTGAGGCCCCAGTGGATCCACATAGAACGCATCTACACATGACAGCAAGATGAGAGTTAATCATTATGAAATGCACTGGGCTCTATAACCTTTTAACAATCATTCTTAGTGATGAAGAGCATTTTTGGTTTGTACACACCTTTCAGGGTTGTCCTGGAACCCCGAGAACACAAATTGGCTCAATGGAAAGGGAAGCAACACAGCTTTAAACATGACATTGATTTCAGATAGGTAAGTGGTTAAGATGAAAATAAAGTTTCCCTTACCCAGTTCATTTGGGGCGCTGGCCTCGTAGGGCTCGTTGGAGGTAGTGATCGACCTTATCATGGATGTCCGCTTATGTTGTTTGATGCTATTGCTGAAGTCTGCACAAAACACACACACACACACACAATTGGTGATTGGTAATTTATGTAAACATATATATTAGGTAGCACATATGACATGTGCAGGGCTGTTAGATGTGTTTGACTTTCAAAATAAAAAACATGTTCTATCTCATGCACAGTGTGAAAGTGCACATAAAGGAAAAAAATTGATTTAACATGTTTGTTATTTTTGGA
Source organism: Platichthys flesus (assembly GCF_949316205.1). Taxonomy (NCBI): domain Eukaryota; kingdom Metazoa; phylum Chordata; class Actinopteri; order Pleuronectiformes; family Pleuronectidae; genus Platichthys; species Platichthys flesus. The sequence continues at coordinate 18,343,883 of NC_084956.1, read as the reverse complement.
TTTGCACTCTCAAAGATAACAGGTCCAAAAAACATTCCAAGTGTGGAAACAGGTGTTGGGTGTTTTGGACTATATGTTTCTGCAACAGGACGAATCTTGTGCTTTATAGTCACCAACTCACCAGCACTGGCAACGCTACCCTCTGTGCTTTCTCTCCAGCCATGGACACTGTGTCTTTGTCCGGAATTCAGCCTCTGCAGAAAGAGACAAAGAGGATTTGATTACGTATTATCTGAACAAAACCGCTTAAAAGCGTGAATAATTTAGCTACAGGGTGAAACCCTATCAGGGTCACAACTGCAAAACAGACGGTTTTTTACATGACAACTTGACAACAATGGCTATGCTTATCTTAAAAGTAAAGTATAGAGTTGCGATATTCATGAGATGTACTGTATAACATATATATACTGTACCTGTTCACTGATCCTCGTTGCCCTCTGGAACTTGCCCTTGTAGTTGTTGACTTCCTCTAGTCCCATATCCATGCACAGATTCACCAAGAAACGCAAACCTGAACACAAACATTAACATATTGCTATCTTCTCTACACTCTCATCAGTGGATTGTGTGGTGTTGTCCGGTTAAAAGTTGTGCAAACAAACCGGATTTCTTACATTCTATATCCTCTGGAAACAGGCAGTGGATGTGTTTGTATTTTTCCAAAGCTGTCTGGTAGTCTCCTTTAAAAAAAGCAAAAACAGGCACGTTTCTGAAATGTTGAGTTAAAAACAGGCGGCTCGTCCTCATAATCTGTGAAGACTACTTTAAGGTTCAGTGTGTAAAATTGAGTGACCTCATCTCATCCTACCACTCGAAAGAGAACCTCTGGTGTCTTCAGGAGTCATAAAACTCAAAAGGTTTTTATTTTGTCCAGTTTGGGCTATTGTAAAAACATTGCGGGCTCCATAGAGGACCCGCTCCCGATATATATATATATATATTGTACAAATTATATATATATATATATATATGGGAAAACATCAGTAGGATTATTTTATATTAACCTTCTGCCAAAGATCCTTTTCCCCTACATCTTGTAAACTGTACCTAGATTATATTCTGTAGGAGTTTTAAATGATGAGGTTTTCAGTAGAAAACATCATTCTCACCATTTCTCCTGTAGCAGGCTGCCACCAAGAGCCGCCATTTCACCAGCTTCGGTCTGAGAAAACAAAACAGAAAGACGTCTGCTGAGTACGAACACACAATCCTGCACGGTAAATGTTTTTATTTGGTTGACATTAAATTGTTATCCAATTCTGAAATGAGCTGAGAGGCAAAAGCAGCAGATAATCTGTCATTTTCGCTTGAGTAAAAAAGATGTCTTCCTCTTGTGTGGTTGATGAGAGAACATTGCTACACAAGACTTCCAACAAGAACAATTAAAGATGAAAGAAGAAATCCTAGGACCAAAAAATAGTCCCGGATAAATTGGTATTATGGCGATGATCCCTAAATTATTATAAATTTTACATTGATATAATTGGTTTATGCTCGTGTCTTCATAAGTTAAGTAAATACTGGTTACTCACTGCAGGACTGCAGCTCTCTCAAAGGATTCGATGGCCTTCCCAAAGGACTGAGTCTGTATGTAATAACTCGCAAGCCACTCAATCATTTCCACGCTGCACGGGTAGAGCTTAAAGGACTAAACAGCAACATAACACAACAATTTTAGAGCACTTCCATTTGTTTGTCTGTGTGTGCCTATGGTTTTTCAACACCTATTCAACTACAGAGCCTCCTGGCCCGTATCTGGGCATCCACCCATTGGTGCCAGGTGTTTACCCACAGGAATATCCAGGTTACAGGTCGGTAGATTTCTGTAGTGGACGAGGCTTCATGTAACCAGAGCTGAAATGTCAATTTAGAAAAAAACTTGGTCATAAACCTTGTACCTCGTAGTAGTACTGGTAAGCCTGCAACTTGTCTCCTGTTGCATCATGCAGCTGCCCTAGTTTGGCCAGAGCACTTGGGTCGGTGGGAGTTGAACTGATGATGTGCATCAACCATTCTATCGCCTGGTCGTGATCCCCCAGAAGCTCATATCTGAGGCGCAGAGAGTCAAGGACCAAGAGATGCACCTATGGCGATAGGGCGAGTGGCAGATTTGAATTCCTACATGAGGCAACAACCACTGAGGTATAACTGACTGAAGCAGCTACACCTCATAACACAAGCACATCCACAAACACTTCTTATGAGGAGGACACAGTTTGACCAGCTGATAAATGACTTGGTTGTCATTCCTCAGAAAGGAGTGGAGATCCAGGAAGCAGTGCAGAGCCTCCTCCGGACAAGTCAGCTTATTATAGCACAGACCTGGTACAAAAAGAGGGAGATGAAAGTTGTTGATTAACATTTGCTCAAGGGCGAATTTAAATCAGCTACTGTTAATATTTTGTATCATAATGATGAGTCAAAAGAAAGTCTGATGATAATGTGTCAATGTTAAAGCTCCTCTCTGCTATGAAAAGCTTCACAGTGACGTTCAACTCTTTTCAACTGTTTTTGTGCGGCCATCAAATTCACTGTTTCACTGCCGTAGTCATCAGCCACAACAAGCAATTTTCAATTTTTTCAGTTAACAATTACAATACAATAAATCCACCCTTGTACCACCACTATATCATAAATGGATGTGTTACCAAGGTTGTAGAGGGCCTCTGTGCAGGTGGAATTATTCCACAGGGCCTCTTTGTAGCACTCCACAGCCCTCTCATAGTCCTGTTTGCCGAACAGTGCGTTGCCCTTGTTGATGAGTGATGCCGGGTTGTGGGGATCAGCCTTCAAGGCGAGATTAGCGTATTCCTCCGCCTTGTCATAGTTCTTGTACTGTAAGAAGTTAAAGATCAGAGGGAATCATGTACTGGTACTAGCTTGGCACAGGCTGTAATTCTTAAATAAATTTCACTTGAATAATTTTGTAGAAAAACTATTTGACCTAATGCATAAGGCATAATCTCCAAACAAGCCTTGTCCTGTTTGTGATGTTTAGTCATTGAAGAGTCTTACCAGGAAGTGACGAAAAGAGAGGTTGTTGGCTGTTGTGCCCTTCACTCTGTTTTCCTTCAAATGAAATGTATTCAGGATTTCAAATGCCTGATAAGATATATACACAAAAAAAAACATACGTAAAACATTTGACCATGGCTTTTGTCTAGTTTATCTCTATATTATTATACTGACTGTGACTAAAGCCTGTTTCCCCAGCATGCAGTATACTTCCAAACATTATAACCCATGTTTTTATTAACTTTGAATTAAAAAAAACTTACATTTACACTTGCTCATTGAATTATGAAATATATTTGTTTAACTAATATTAATCAGCAAACTTTGACTAATGTGGAATTATAATATATATTCTGAAAAACAAGATGATCCGAAATCATCATAAATCTAAAAACTATATTATACATTTTGATAATATGCACCTATTTCCAAGTTTATTTCCAAAATGCATAAAAAATGATAACAATACACTCACTGATTTGAAATCCTTCTGTTTGAGTTGGGCGAGGGCTTTGGCAAACTCCAGGTCACTGGTGAGTTCAGAATGCTGAGAGTCCTTCACCTTAGTCATGCACCTAAAACAAAAGAAAACAACCAACACAGTATGATTATTAGGTTGTTTTTTTTATACCAAAAATGGTACATGAATAATCAATGCCTCCTAAGCAGAGAGAAAAAAGTGAGAAAAATGCCCAATTGTAACAAATTATTTTGGTTCCTGCTTAAAAAACTTGCTGCCTGCTCCTTCAACAGTGCACAAAATGAAACTTTACACTAGTACCCAGCAGTAACTATTGTTTTCACTTTTGCTTGCACAGGGACATAGCTGCATGGAGAATTTATGCCAATATGAAGCCTGGAAAAGCAGAATCACACCAAAAGGAAACATCGAGCAATATACACGTTTGATTTCAGAACCAAAATTGAAAATATTGATTCAGAAACTGCTGATTTTACTTGAGTTCACTTGTATACACTGTATGTCATCTGCTATTAACAGTAAGATGTGAAACAAAAGCACAGTAGTCACCAACCAGTCAAGTCCAGCTGCAGCACAAGTCTCCATAGCCGGAGCAATGAGCTTGGCAACAGTCACGATGTACTTTTCTGCTTGTTTTTCTCTATGTAGGGAAAGAGGAAAGCACACGAATTCAGGAAATTAAGGGTAGAATAAAAACATAAATTAAACGTTTAGTATGTAAGATTTAAGTGAAAGGGATCTACTGGCAGAAATGTTTTATCTAAATTGTACGAATTGTTGCAATATGCTACTTCACAACTAGAATTCTACACACTGAAACTTTAGATCAAGGGTGAAATCTGCAATAAAAATGCTGTGTGGTGAATGAGTCAGTGTTTTGTTCCAAGACAAGTGTGCGGACATTGTGTTCTTACTGTGCCTCCTTCGTCTGGTGAAGCTGGTCGTTCATGGACTTGATGGTCACATTTGGACAGTTGTCACCCTGGAAAAGTCAACAGTACAAGGTTTGATTTAAGACGTTTGGCATCGTATTTTGTGCATCGTCTGTAGTGACCAACAAAAGAAAGGAGTAATCCTTGAAAGACAGCAAACAACTTGAATTTGTTATTCCTGGTGTGCTGTCTAAGTCAACTTATTGAAATTGCTTTGACTACACATCTCTTCCTGCTACGCACCTCAGACAGGGATTGCTTGGCCTCATCATCAGTGCCCAGAGGTGCCGAAAGTAGCATCTCAAACCCATTCCTCATCATCTTCTTGTCACCAATGGCGTAGTAGCACAGGACGAGGTTGTAGCCCACGATGACGTTAGGGTACTCTCTCATGACCTCTTCAAAACAGCCGATGGCATCACGGTACTGGCACATGTGAACAAAGACCACGCCAATATTCTGCTTGATCTTCATCCTTCTCTCCTTGTGACAGCCTGGGGTCCGATCCAGCTCCTTGCAGTAGAGCTTGATGGCTTTGGGGTAGTTCTTTTGTTTGACATAGATGTTAGCCTTGCTGAGTCTCAGTAGGCCTGGATGAACATCACAGACAAAGTTTTAAGAAAAATCTAGTACGACTGATATAAAAAGCAGTGCACAAGTATTTCCCAAGTATCTGGGGATATTTCAACTACTGATGGTGGATGCATTCACAGGTTTAAGATAGCAGTCTGCTTACCAGTATTATTGCAGTGCCTGTTCTTTACCATAACCCGATAGGTGTTCAGGGCCTCTAGGTACATCTTGTTGTTCTCGAACTGGTGTGCAAGGTTAAACAAAACCTAGTAATGATGGAAATATGATATTTATATTTACAGTAATGAGTCAATTAATTTAAATAAACTAAAACCCTGACATATAGTTAATTTAATGTATCTTCCTGTAACATGGAAATAATAACAAATTAATTATATAAAATGAGAAATGAAATAAGATTTGCCACTATCTTCTGAAGAAAATTGACGTATTTACAGGGAAAACTAATCATAAAAGTTAAATTTGATATCACGCCTAACGAACAAACGGAGGGAAAATTCCCCCTGCCACATACAATAGATGCAAATAATGTAATCTGCCCTCCTAGGTGCATTTGTACATGAGAGGTGCTCTCATTTTATACTAAATCACCAGACTCTTGAGCCATTAGCTGAAGAAAAAGGCAGGTATTGTCCTTTTCTTATGTGACAACTAAACACCAGATTTTAAGGGTTACCCAAGATAGTATTTTAACTTTAAGGTATATAATTTTAGAGTAGGCCTACAGGAAGTAAAACTCCATCATATAACCTAAAGGCACTACAGCAGCCAATGAGGTACAGCAGCCTAACTTACATTGAAGTTGAGATCGACATTGATTCTGTACTCCTTTCCAGACATTTTCACCAATGCTTGCTCATTCCTCACTGCCTCTATGGCTTTCTCAAGAGCCTGTAGAATCACAACACACAAATACATGCACAGGTCATTAGAAGAGACACCAACAGAAGAGACATCTACATCCGTGTCCAAACTGAGCAATACCAAATCAGTTAACTTTGTCCTTTGGCTGAAAAATACAGTTCATCTGCACTGAAGCATTGGAATTATACTTAAAGGTCCAGTGTGTAAGATTTAGGTTAAAGGAATCAATTTTTCACTTGTGAAATCACCTTTTGTATGAATTGTTGTTTTCTTTAGCCTAGAGAGGGGCCATTTTATTTAAATATATATATATGTATATATATATATACATATACTGCATATTTTCATAAGGGATGGGTCTTCTCTACAGAGGCTGCCATGTTTTTTTTACAGTAGCTCAGACTGGACAAACTAAAGACCTTTTGAGTTTTTAGGAAAAGTGCAGGCTGCCACAGGTTCTTCTTCATGTTTGGAAGAGGAGGGCGAGGTGAGGGGTATTCTGATGCAACATGCAACTCCACTACTAGATGTCACTCAATTCTATCCACTGAACCTTTGAGCTTTTTTTAAGGTTTTAAACATCTATTGGATGAGCAGACGCTTTCCTACATTATTGCATTTTATAGTAGTAGAGTAAGTAGTAAAGAATCTGACCAATTTTGAGTCTCCCTTGCTCTGTTCTAGCCAGCTCTCTTTGATCAATTCTTTGACTTCCTCCTCCAGGATCTTATGCATTTCAGACCTGTAAGACCGCAGACACAGATATACAACGTGTGATAATGTTGCTGGAAAGCACAACGTATTCTCCTGCTTCAAAATACAGTGACATGCATAGTATATCAGGGCAGATACATAAATAAATAACTAGACTTCTTTAATTCACAATTAACTGAAGAGAAATTGCCGGGTTTGGGTTATACAGTGATATTCTTCAAAGAACGTTGGAAAGTTCAGCTCACATGTCCTCATCCTCTGCTTCAAGAGAAGGGTTCTTGTCAGAAGGGTCATTAGTTGAATCTAGAAATGCAAGATTCAAAATGACTACAAAGTCAGACACCAACAGTCTTTAATTGATGATAAATAAAATCAGACAGAGGGAAATCAGTGCGTAGAGGAAATTAACAAATAAAGTAATAACCAACTAACTACTCTGAGAACCACAGTGACAAATTTTCTCTATATCTGTTTCTGTTGTAGAATAACTTCTACAATGCAGACACACTCACATGAACAGCCCCTGAATCACAAGCTAATACAAGATCACATAATAACCATATCATAAACATATATGTAGAGAGAATGAGTCACAATCAAAAACTGTAAAAAACTATATTTGCTTATGACTTTGTAGAACTCACCACAATATATTGAGGAGGTGCAGCTTACATCACTAACGACAGTCATTTGCCGGTAGGTACGCAATGACCGGTAGGCACTAATTGGCCGGTAGGCAGTCAATGGCCGAGAGGGGGTCACTGGCCGTGACGCATTTGTTGGCTGGGAGGCCGTCATTGGCCGAGAGGGTATCATTGGCTGGGAGGCAATGTTTAGCCGGTCGGCTCCACTCTGTCACAATACATGAGGTTTTCAGAGTGTTTTAAATGAATACATTAATTTAATGATACAAAAGTTTGCAAAACTGTTCGCTAAATCAAAACTTTCTGCACATTGAACAAATTAGTTTTAGTACTAATATGCATCAGTTTTGCATATTAGACCTTAAAAGCTCACTTGAGTCAATGCCTCTTACCTTCACAGCTCCAGTCATGGGTCTAGACACTAAATTGTGCTTATGGTTGTGAGACCTGATAAAACAATAAGAATAAGGTATGTGAGAATGATTTAGTCATGTTTAGTCATGCAACTAAACTTATTCATCAATAATAGCTTCGATGATCTGGCATTTGCCTTCTTGAAAAAATGCACATTATATCAAGGCAGATACATAAATTAATATCTAGACTTTTTAAATTCACAATTAACTGAAGAGATATTGCTGGGTTGGGTTATACAGTGATTATCTTCAAAGAACGTTGGAAAGTTCAACTCACATGTCCTCATCCTCGGCTTCAAGAGAAGGGTTCTTGTCAGAAGGGTCATTAGTTGAATCTAGAAATGCAAGATCCAAACTGACTACAAAGTCAGACAGCAACAGTCTTTTATTGATGATTAATACTATTGGACAGAGGGAAATCAGTGGGTGGAAGAAATTAACAAATAAAGTAATAACCAACTAACTACTCTGACAACCACACTGACAAATTTTCTCTTTATCTGTTTCTGTTGTAGAATAACTTCTACAATGTAGACACACTCACATGAACAGCCCCTGAATCACAAGCTAATACAAGATCACATAATAACCATATCATAAACATATATGTAGAAAGAATGAGTCACAAACAAAAACTGAAAAAAAACTAAATTTGCTTATGACTTTGTAGAACTCACCATAACATATTGAGGAGGTGCAGCTTGCATTACTAACGACAGTCATTGGCTGGTGGATAAGCATTGACCGGTAAGCACTAATTGGCCGGGAGGCAGTCAATGGCCGAGAGGGGGTCATTGGCTGGGGGGCAGTCATTGGACGAGAGGGTATCATTGGCTGGGAGGCAGTGTTTAGCGGGTCGGCTCCACTCTGTCACAATACATGAGGTTGTTAATAGTGTTTTAAATGAATACATTAATATAATGATGAAAACGTTTGCAAAATTGTTTGCTAAATTAAAACTTTATGCACATTGAACAAGTTAGTTTTGGTATTAATATTCATCAGTTCACAAACTGATGCATATTAGACCTTAAAAACACACTTGAGTCAATGCCTCTTACCTTCACAGCTTCAGTCATGGGACTGGCCACTGAATTGTGCTTATGGTTGTGAGACCTGATAAAACAATAAGAAAAAGGTATGTAAGAAGGATTTCGTCATGTTTAGTCATGCAACTAAACTTAGTCATCAATAATAACTTATATGATCTGTTAATTGACTTCTTGAAAAATTGCAATTGTACTGCTTACTAGGCAGGTAATTTATGAATTATTAATTATAATCTGTGGATTTGTGGAGCAGTAATTTAAGGCACATCTGTCTGTGTCCACGACTGGGCATTAGAGATCAGAGGCCAGGGAAAGCTTGTGCCTTTTTTTATTGGACAGCATCCAAACATTCAGGCATTTGAAAGCATTGTTGGTACGTAAAAATTGATCAAATTTGGGTTTGTAATTCATTCAATAATATGCATATACAGATCAGAGACATTCGAATAGCTTATTAGCAGATTAAAATACACATTGTGTTCACGTGGCCAAATGTTTTTAATAGATTTCAGTAAGGCAGTGCATGATATAGTTATCAACATCGTATTTATTTGCTGCTATTATTTTTATTTGTCAATTTTACCCTAGTGCGAGTTTTTAATTCTTCTTAAATTTGGGATAGAGTTTATCTGCTTGTCAATTCATGCAAGGCGTGTGAAGAGGCGTGGATTACAAGTATGACTAGAAAATGAATTTCCTGACAAAAAATGTCATGTGAATACGAACATGCTGAAATGCTTCGTTGAGGATGAAATGTATTGCAAATCATAAGCTGCTGCAATGCTTTGCTGAATCGAGCTGAAGTCCTACAATATTTGACTCTTTCAAAGAGTGCTGCTGAATCTGGGGAATTAAAACAAAATATTAAACCCCCCTAAAAAGATCTAAGGAATGGGTCAAACGATCATAAAAGACAGCATGTGAAAATGCCAGAAATATGAACAAATATCAAAGGAATGTCACATTGACAAGATCAAAGACATGTGATGTCACTGTAGATACTTACCACTGGAGAGGCGGTGGTCTAGTGGCAGAAACTTGGACTATGGGCAGAGAAGGTCTTTGGTTCGTCTCTGGTTCGACTCCACGGAGAGACAACAAAAGACGAACCTGGATTGATCTGTCCAAAAATTCAAGAGTCTCTCTACCCTGTCTAGTGCCGCTGAGCAAGGCACCTTACTCCCCCTACATCTGCTCCCCGAGCGCCGTTCACGGTCGCTCACTGCTCTGTGTGTCCTGCACCAGATGGGTCAAAAGCAGAGGTTAAATTTCCCTACCTGCATGAGTGTGCCTTTGCATGTCTGTGCATGTGTTTGGGACTAATAAATGCATCTTAATCTTAAACTTAATGCATGTACAAAAATAGGTACTTCTACTGTTACTTCTAGTAAAGTTCGTGTCAAAGAGTTAGGTTCAAGGGAACTATTGGCAGAAATTTCATATAAAAGAACCCTAGTGATGTTATCCCGTGTGTGTAGTCATCTAAAAGTGAATTATTGTTTGATTTACCGTAAAACGGGCCCTTTATATTTAAATACTTTATATTTACATCTGGTCCGTGTTGCTCTACACTTCCATTTGATATGATAAGCAGAATATATAGCTATATTTATTTTCTTTTTTTTTTCTTTTTCCTTTTAAGTAATGGACACTTGCAGGCCTTTCTCTTTCGGAATACTGTTATGTGTGATGTACTGTGTTTGTGGACAATGTTAATGTTTAACTCAATTCTGATATGCCTGAATCCTGATGGCTTGAGCCCAAGCCATCCATGGACGGTTAACCCCACTAGCCTAAGACTTGTACCTGTTGCACCTAATTTCATGTTAAAAATGACTGGATGTGATGTAGTGTATAATTGCATTTGATAAAAGGAAATAAAAAGAAGTTCAAAACAAAATATGTATATATTGTAGGTCACCCAAGTTTATCAGGGATCAACACATAATCCCTTCAGTTTTGCACCTCGACAGCAATTTAGTTGATGTGTAGAAATACTACTACATGTTCATTAAAACATGCAAGTGCGCACGGTGGAAGATACTCACTACAAAGACATCTAAATAAGGTGGTATAGAATTGGTGGAGTTAAATGGCACTCTCTCAGCATCTTGCTGTGAGTCCAGGGCTGGATAGAATGTGCATCCTGTTTTCTACTTAATGATTTCCCAGCAGTTCAGATAAATAATAGCAGTTTGTGCAGGAAATTACTGATACATGAAGCACAGCTATGTTAAACATAGATGTCGAATGTGATAGCAGTGATCAATTAATGCATTTCTTTGTCCTTAGAAATGCATTAATTCCTCAAGACATAACGGTCCTGTTGACTTTAACGTGTCTTTGCTCAGTTTATTTCTTAGCTTCCTTGTTCTTGTGTATTGATATAATGACATTGACAATAATCCCTCCAAATTCTCATTTTAGGTATTCACCTCACACTGCAGTGTCATTTCAGATTGAGTCTTAGTTTCTGAAGGAAGGATTACTTCTTTCACAGTAATTACCACAGCAAATGTTACAGGGCTTGATTGCTATTCAGAATCAATTTAAACGTTAGAGAAGATAATCTTACCACAGCATCAATCCGTCATGTTCTGTCAGCAGGCCGCAAGCTGTGTGAGGGGATGCAAGCAAAGCCTTAATGATCCTCTCAGCTGCGGACATTTTATCATGCATGCATCCATTAATTCAACCTTCCATCCAGCTGTTTTTATTCATAACATTATATAGAGCAAGTCACATTGTCTTTAGGTAAAATATAAAAGTTCTGGCAGTTTATTTCTCTCTGCAATGGTCGGAGGATCAGCGATGTGCTCCTGAGGTTTAAAAACAACAAAGTGTCATATTTAATTTGTTTTTGTTTTTTACCTTTATTCACCAATTAGTGCATGTACATACACATTGATAAGGTTGGTGCTCTAGGGGACAGGTCAGTTCTTTAGGGTACAGGTCAGTGCTTTAAGGCACTGGTTCCTAAACTTTTCTGGCCACGACCGCCAAAATAACGGTGCCTGAGACTAGCGAACCCCACTGACCCTGGAAGTGGTATATAATGTTGCGCATAGCCACACACATGCACATTTAGGCCTATGCACACACAGACATTAATACAAAAGAACAACAGCCTTACAGCCATGATCTTATTTTATAGTTATTTAAGAAATAAAATATAACCAGAATACAGGGAATCTCCCTGTATAACCAGCAGGTCTGAGTGAACATATAAGTATACAAGCAAATTATGTCTGTGTTTGTCTGTGCTTGTCTGATTGTATGCATAATGAGCAGCACACACCTTATTGCTGCCATGTGCAGACACTTTAGGGTTATTTATTTTAGCCTACACATTACTCTCATTTCTTAAACTCACTAATGAGATTGGTGGGCAATATGCATGGAGGAGAGCAAGTCAATTCTGGGCTTTATTTTGAAGACGGCCACTCGGAGATCATTCTCCACGTTTAGCTGCGATCTGTATTTATGAGCCATTTGGCCCACTCAGTAGATCAGACATATTACCTCTATCGTACCAGGACTCTGCTATGTGTGATTGGGTAAGCACACTCATTTTATCCAATCTGTCTCTCATCTGGACAACATAGGATACAATGTTAACGGATAAAAAAAACCCCTACACTGAGGAGACTGCTGGACCGAAATTGTCTGATGATTGAGAATTCTCCCTCTTTTGGTATCAATACTCTTCCAGCTCAAGGCCAGGCTTTGGCTATAATAGCTTTACCCATGCAATTCTCATTAATTTCTCATCAGGAGCATTCTTATATTCATTTGGTGTTCTGGTTCCTCAATCGGTGGAATATGAGATGGAATAGCTATCAGATCATTTGGATCAGAGTGTGTTCTTTCCAGGTGCTCCTCCAAGTCCTGCTTTGAAGTCCACAGGGTTCCTCCCTTCTTTGTGGTGGTGAGAGATTTCACGAACTTGAAGGGGTCTATAAAGAAACAAGTTCTTGCTCTTTCTTTTTCTGAGCTGTTCTTAAGTGCTCTGCTCACCTTAAGGTTGTCAGTCAGCTCTTGATGTTCTCCTGCAGTATGTTAATTCCCCCCTTCTGCACTTCTGAGGCTTTCTTTCATTACTTTTTAAGCTGCCTCCTCTCTTGTACCAAGTGTTATATTTCCAACTGCCCTCTGGACTGGGTTGGTGGTAACAGTTCTTTCTGTGTCACCCCAAAATGTTCTGCTCCGTAGTTTTAGATTATGTTACCAATCCTCTCAAGCTTTGTCCCAACTCTGACCTCTATCTTGTCATGGATACCTCTTAGGTTTGCATTGATGGCCCTTTTGCTTGTTCTGAAGCTTTAAGGTTAGTAAAACACACCTCTTCCGACTATTCCTTGAATAAAAAAAAAAATATATATATATATATATATATATATATATATATATATATTTATATATATATATATATATACTCACAACTTTTTGAAACTAACACTTTAGTAGCACTTAAATGGCACTTACTTATAGCACTTTGTAGTTTTGCTTTATTTTGAAGAAATCATACTTTCTTGATTCTTGTCGTCCTGGATCTGTATCCTCAGGGTTGAATGCACTCATTGTAAGTCGTATTGGATAAAAGCATCAGCTAAATGAAATGTAATGTAATGTAAAGGCTTCTTCTCACGTTTTGGTTAGCCTGGCTGAGGGGGCTCTATACTGTCTTCTGCGACTGCCTCTGTTCTTGAGTTGACTTCCTCAAATGCAGGGGGGCTGATGTCCTGCAAACATTGAGTTGAGTCTGGTCGCTGGACTTCACTCGACTGACTTGATTGACTTCGTACAGAAAGTACTGATCAATACGATACTGTTGCTTTCGTTCGGTCAAGCAACTTGCCAATGTCATTTCAGCCAGGCTGACAGAGAGTCACACCTCCACCGAACCCAGTATTCCTCCATCCCTAAATAGCAATATCTTTATGACCTTTTTTAATGATAAAATTCAAACTATTAGAAATAAAATCAACCATCTCCTCCCAACTCCTACCCATTACTTAGACAGCTTCTCTCTGATCACCCGTGATCAGTTTACCAAATTAATCTCAGGTTCTAAACCAACAACCTGTATCTTAGATCCCATTCCTACCAAATTACTTAAAGACATTCTGCCCCTAATTGATAGTTCGTTACTTAACATTATCAATCTGTCATTATCATCAGGTTATGTACCACAGTCTTTTAAAATAGCTGTCATCAAACCCCTACTCAAAAAACCCACCCTAGACCCAGAGGTTTTAGCCAATTACAGACCAATATCTAACCTCTCCTTCATTTCTAAAATCTTAGAAAAAGTGGTAGCCATCAGCTGTGTGAGTTTCTCCAGGAAAATAATATATATGAAGACTTTCAATCGGGGTTTAGAGCCAATCACAGTACAGAGACAGCCTTGGCAAAAGTCACTAATGACCTTTTAATAGCCTCAGATCAGGGACTTGTGTCTGTCCTCGTTCTGTTAGATCTCAGTGCAGCATTCGACACAATTGACCATCAAATTTTATTACAAAGACTAAAACAGTTAATTAACATTAATGGAACCGCCCTTAACTGGTTTAAATTGTATTTTTCTAATCGCTCCCAATTTGTGCAAATTAATGATGAGTCATCTGTGCGCACCAAAGTTAATCATGGTGTTCCACAGGGCTCTGTGCTCGGCCCAATTTTATTCTCATTATATATGCTTCCACTAGGAAACATTATCAGGACACACTCGGTAAATTTCCACTGCTATGCGGATGACACCCAGTTATATTTGTCAATAAAACCTGAACAAAGTAATCAATTAACTAAACTTCGAACATGTCTCAAGGACATAAAAACCTGGATGACCCGCAATTTTCTCTTATTAAACTCAGACAAAACAGAGGTTATAATACTTGGCCCCAAACACCTTAGAGATGCATTATCTAATGATATAGCTGCGCTAGACGACATTGCCCTTGCTTCCAATGAAACAGTCAGGAACTTGGGAGTGATCTTCGATCCTGATTTATCCTTTAATAGTCACTTAAAACAAATTTCTAGGACCGCTTTTTTCCACTTGCGTAATATTTCAAAAATTAGACATGTCCTTTCACAAAAAGATGCAGAAAAAATAGTCCACGCCTTTGTTACATCGAGACTGGACTATTGTAATTCATTATTATCAGGCTCCAGCAGGAAGTCGTAAAAGACTCTACAGCTTGTCCAAAATGCTGCAGCACGTGTCCTGACGAGAACAAAGAGAAGAGAGCACATTTCTCCAATATTAGCATCGCTACACTGGCTTCCAGTTAAATCTAGAATAGAATTTAAAATTCTCCTCCTCACCTTCAAGGCCCTTAATAATATAGCGCCTTTATACCTTAAAGAGCTGTTAATACCTTATAAACCCACTAGAGCACTCCGCTCCCAGAATTCAAGCCTACTTGTCGTCCCTAAATTCTCTAAAAGTAGAGTAGGAGCCAGAGCTTTTAGCCATCAAGCCCCTCGGCTGTGGAATAATCTACCACTTTCAGTTCGGGAGGCAGTCACCATCTGTTCGTTTAAAAGTAGGCTCAAAACCTTCCTTTTTGATAAAGCTTATAGTTAGAGCTAATTAGTGCGCCAGAACGTTACTTGTTCTATTTTATGACACATGACACACGGAGCTTCTCTTTCCAGCTTCTCCTTCCTCTTCTCCATCCCTATCCCCCTTCCCCGGAATCCCTTTGCTTTATCACCCGCAGATCCAGGGCCTCTGTGGCCGCACCATGGATTACGGTTTGTGGATCGCGCACCGGGGGTCGCAGTGTTGGATCCAGTGTGGCGGATTCTGAGTCATGTGGGCTGATCGTGGTGCTGGTGGCGGACCCTGTGTCGCGTTGGCATTGGGCACGGGCGGTGGACCAGGACCGCAGTGGTGGCTTGTGATGGGTCCTCCTGGTGGGCGGCGGTGGACGGTGACTGAGGACTGAAGTGGCGTCTGGTCTGGATGGTGGATCGTGGTCTAGATGGTTGCTGAGCATGGACTGTGCTTCATCAATGCTGCTAGAGACTTTGATTATTGATGATGTTCTCCTGCACGTGGCATCTATTGCACTTCTGTCCGTCCTGGGAGAGGGATCCCTCACATGTGGCTCTCTCTGAGGTTTCTACATATTTTTACCCTGTTAAAAGGGTTTTTTGTAGTTTTTCCTTACTCTTGCTGAGGGTTAAGGACAGAGGATGTCACACCCTGTTAAAGCCCTATGAGATGAATTGTAATTTGTGAATATGGGCTATACAAATAAAATTTGATTGATTGATTGATTGATTGATTTCCTCCCAGCCACAGGGACATATCTGGTGCTTCTTGTCAGAGACTGCTGTTTTAGCTTCTTATATTGTGCTTGCATTCCTCTTTGTTATTTCCATTCCAGGATCATTACCCATGTGGTCCATTAGTTAGTCAGCTTCTGCCCCCACTTTTGCCGATTCTTTTCCTTATTGTAAGCTATTCTGTTCATAACGCTTACTGGATGCATCCAGCTACAATCATCTTAGAATATAGGACAAGATGGTAAATATCCCCTGTACGATTGAAGGTCTTTATATTACAAAAAGTTGGCATTTTTCTGCCTCCCAGCTGCCGATGGAGTCAACTGTCAAACTCTCATCCTCTTCCTCTTTGGTTTATATGGCAACATTGCCAAAACGGCTAATGAGGTGTTACAGCGACTTCAGTGTTTTAATTGGAAGATAATGACTCCCTTTGCCACTGGCTTTGGCTTCTATAAAAGTTTTGATACTAATGACATTTTTTTAGTCTCCATGCATGTAAAAATCGAACTCGCTTGAGCCAAAATCGTGAATATTGTTTTTGTTTAAGTTTGAGACTTCAGAGTGGAAGATAGTTTCTAATGTTCCCTTCCTTTGATTGGTCACTTTTTTTTTGGGGGGGGGGGGGGGGCGCAATTGAGTAATTTCTCCACACTCATACTTGAAAGCCATAATATATCAAATTTCAGACAGGAACACTTCGTCATGACTTAACCATTTACTGTGCAAATCGGACTGTGTCCTGCATGTACTAAAGTGATGCTTCATTTCACTGACTGGATCTGTGTGCAAAGTTTTGTGAGTTTTGAGTATGTTTAGGCCTTTAAACATACATTGAAAGACAAAATAATTAAGGAAACAGCAAGAAACTTTTTTCATACATTAAGGTAAATCACAGAATAAAGTTCAGGCCCCTGAGTTTTGGAGCATTGTATCAAATTGCCATTCTTATCATTATATAAACATGACTATATATGTCTTTATTTATTCCTAAAAGCTTTGTGTAAGCCTCACATAGCTGCAATGGATGCAAGTGTCTGAACTCAAATCTCAATGTCTGAATCAGGGAATTAAATGAAAGATAATAATTACAGTCTTCCATTCTGTCAGCATGTAACTCAGTCAGCATCAGGCTTCACTGATTCAACATTAACATTAATAACATGAACATAATTAAAGTTATGCAAGATAACCCATGGTTTGCCATTTGACTGAGCACTGTTTGCTTTCTGATGTTAATTTCTTTCGTAATGTCGATGAGAGTCCGTCTCTCCTGTCTCCTTTCTGAGGGGTTGTTGTGCAGACAGGCTATCGATTGGAACGCATTCATTTTCCTGAAGGCTCGCTGCAAAACATACACTGTCTTAGTGTACCCTGAGGAGAACAATAGTGCTGCTACTGCTGCTGCTACATTCAAGCCTCACAAATTGTATCCATCTGAATAGACAGGTGCACTGAGAGAAAGAGCAAAGCAAGAGAAACAAAGTTTGTTTCAGTGTAACTTTTCTATACTCATGTTGGCCTCCACAGATGGTGCATAAACTCTGGGCATGCACAAATCCGTTTAGAGTGAACGCATTGGGCATTGCAATATGATCCAAACCCCTACTAAGAGAAGAGGTCGCAGGATGAAGAAAATATAAAGAAAGATATAAAGGGAACAAGGCTACATGGCAACAATAATAAACAATGCCAAACAGGCTCAAGCTAAGGCCAACACTGTAGCTGAGGGTGACAGCCATCAGGGAACTCTATGTTGACATGGCAGAAAAGAGTCCGCTAAGCCTCATATGCATTTTTTCACTGCTGTTGTTGATAGTGTAGATGAGTAACTGTGGTCAGTGACATATGCAGTTATATTTTTTTCATCTGCATTCATTATTCATTGCATTCCTTTTTTTCATCCTTCTGAAGTTTGAAGTTCAGTCTTCCGTCTTCAGTCTTCCGTCTCTTTTGCCACCTTGGCTTTCCTCCCTTTCCCTCCTTTCCCTTCCCATGATCCTCCTCCTTCATCACACTCTAGTGGAGGTGGTAATCGGCACAAGCAGAGTGATGCACTGCTGAGACAGATTGCTGTCGCTGCCTGCTTCACACTTGTAACAAGCATTGACACACACACACACACACACACACACACTAACCAGTGTTGGGAGTAACGGCGTTTAAGTATAATGGCGTTACTAACGGAGTTCTTTTTCAGTAACGGAGTAATCTAATTAATTACTTTTGTCATCGTTACAATGCCGTTATCAGTATTGATAATGTAAAGTGGCGCGTTACTACAATTTGGTTGAATGAAGGGTGCGGTTGTAACAAATCACCCTGTTTAAACCTCCAGGGGAAATGCTCTACGCTTTTAATTTTAAGGACACGGGCGGACTCGACCCGCTGTGTACCTTGCGCGCTGCCCGACCAAGTTATTATAAACGAAAGATCCCTGGTTGGACCGATGACCTTGTTATCGGTCTAACCCCTAATTAAATAAATATAAATATAAACGAATTCGACACAAAAAGGTTGCGTATTATAAGTGTATTTAAACAAAACCCACATCAATCCCACATATCCCCGTGCTCGAGCCCGCAAACCATGGCGGCCCCGTAAACATAAACACGCTATTTACACACATTCAACACATCAATATTTATTTTTATATGTTTTAATTCTATGCATCATATGGCAGGCTGCAATCTATTGAGTTCAAATAAATACCAAATGTTCTAAAATACTGTATATAGTGTTTTTATTCTTCAATCAGTTAATATAAACATCTTTGACGTTAAAGATGTTACAGAACGTAACAGCGTTATAAAACATGAAAAATAACGCCACAGTTACTTTGCTGATTAACTAATTACTCTAACAATGTGGTAACTGAGTTACTAACTCAATTACTTTTTGGGAGAAGTAATTTGTAACTGTAACTAATTACTTTTTAGAAGTAACTTGACCAACACTGTGACTAACACACACACACACACACAAACACAGTACTTGTGTGAGAAGAATTGTTTATTGTAACTTCCCCTTTGCCCATTCTGCACAGACCACAATCTTGAAAACATTGTGAGTTAAGGGGCAGTTATCTTTAGCAATCAATCCACCGCCCTGTATAGCACAGCTTTGTGGTCTTTTTTAACAACACTAAAACATGAAGGAGTGCAACATGTGACATGATGACGCATGACACAGTTTGGTCTGTTTAGATGAATTCAGGATTCAGGCAGCAAACAGTGCAAGATAATGTTGATGGTGCTAACCTGTGTTTGATATGCAGGGCATTGGCAGCTGATGCCCAGTGGGGCCTGCAGATCAATACAGACTGCTCCTCCACCTGCAGCCCACTGGACAAGTGTTGAGCTGACAAGCCACAGCTTGTATCTGCTGTTGTCTCGGCTGCAGCTCATCTGGAACATTCATAGTTGCTGACCCCTGTTGTCTGGACACCTGTATATATTTCTGATGAGGGACTGCTAGTGTCCATGGGTTGTGTTCATTTTATGGCTGTAGGTAAATCCCCTTCAAATTTAATATTTTCCCAGTCTGTCAGACTTGAGATTGGGTTGCTATGTAAACTAGAAGAGTTGCTAAAGGATTTTTTTTTTAAATCAGCGATATACTTAACAAGTAGATATACTCACACTAAACTTGTTTTACTTACTCCATGACAGACATTTAGTAAAATAATACATACCCTTACCTTAACCACCACAACTAATGCCCTGTCCCAATTCGTTTGTTAGCTGTACCACTTGGGGTAGTGTTGTTCCCTCTCTGTATGTGATGTAGGGCTAGTGGCCATCTAGCCCTTCCAACACCCTTTTTACCATATTCCTCTATTCAGGACCCCCCTCAAAACAGTGGAGTAAATTAACATTTCTGAATGTATATGTATTGATCAGTCCGTCCCATCTGTCACTGTAATAATGTTGGTTGGCAGCTGATGAGGGGGGACTCTCCCAGTGAAGGGGAACTTCATATCCAGGGTAAGGGCCAAGGGAGAGGAATTATTACAGGGCGTAACCCTAACCCTCAGAAAGTTGTCTCTTCCTGTCGAAACCTTAACCTTACCTCAATTTCAGTTGCATGTTGTTATACCGAGGGAGGAAGCTGGAGTGCTCTGAGAAAACAGACACAGACACAATGAGAAGAATGAGAAGCTCTCATTCTTTCCCCACATTAAGACAAGTTCTCATTGGTTAGTGTGTGTTCAGGTTGAAGACCCCCGGCCCAAGAGAAACTGGAAAGTTGTTTAATATTCGTTTGCAGATAGGTCCTAGAGTGAATGACACTTTTAATGCTACACATAGTTTAAAGATAGGTAATATGATGTGCAATACAACCATAATCCCTTTGTCATGGGCAGATTAATCCACATAATCCATCAACTCAATGGCAATATACTGATTTTCTTAGCAGTTAAGCTGGATTCTAATCAAAAGACCTTACATTGGGACTGCAGTCAAGCTTTTGGAGCAACCTCAGCATACGTCAGGACGGAGGATGGAACCTGCTGATGTGTGAACCTTATATGCCCTGGGTTATATTACAGAATTGTCACTGCTGCCCTTACGATGCATGTGAAATTGTGCTGCAACAGCAGCAACACCAGAGCCATTTTTGGAAGGACTCGTCACACTGTGACAAATTCAACCACTGCTGACACAGCTGCAGTGTCCATCCCATCCGTCACACTTCTAAACATCTATTTACTTTCAAAGGCAGCAATATGTACTTAAATAGTCTTGTTATTATTTATCACTCATATGGTCAACAAACAAGATAATTATTTATATTTATAGCTGACATTGTTCACAAGGCATGAAGTTTACAGGGAGCCTGCGGCCTCATGTTATTAAATGTTACAATTTCAGACTTTACATTACATTTAGCTGACCATCCCAACTTATCCAAAGCAACTTACAATAAGTGCATTCAACCATGAGGGTACAAACCAAGAACAACAAGAAGCAAGAAAGTACAAAGTGCTATAAGTTAGTGCCATTAAAGTGCTAGTTTCAAAAAATTGAAAAAACTTGAAAACAAAATTGTATTCAAGGTTTAGTCGGAAGAGGTGTGTTTTTAGTTTGTGGCGGAAGATGTGTAAACTTTCTGAAGTCCGGATGTCGATGGGGAGCGCATTCCACCATTTAGGAGCCAGGACAGCAGAGAAAGCAGAGCGGAGTAAACGGGCTGGGTAATAACCATGTCCTTGATGTAGACTGGACCCAATCCGTTCGCAGCACGTAACGCAAGTACTAATATTTTGAAACGGATGCGGGCAGCCAGTGGTAACCAGTGAAGGGAGCGGAGGAGCAGAGTAGTGTGAGTGAATTCAGGTTAAAGACCAGTCGAGCGGCTGCATTCTGGATGAGCTGCAGAGGTTGGATGGTACTAGCAGGTAGACCTGCCAGGAGGGAGTTACAGTGTAGGCGTGACCTGTAGTGTTGTGTCGTTCGTGAACGATTCGTTCGTTTTGAACGAATCGTTACAAGGCCTCGGGAGTAACGAGTCCTCTCAAAGAGTGATTCGTTCATTTTCTAGTGGCCGCCGTCGGGACTGTTGCATAGGCTGCTGCAGGTCACGTGGAAAATGATCCAAAGACTCGTATCCGGCAGATGAACGAATCACTGATTCGAAGACTCTGTTGGCAGAAGAACGAGTCACTGATCTGAAGACACGGTCGGGAGGTGAACGATTCGTTCATCTGCCGGGTACGAGTCTTTGGATCGTTTGCACCCCCCCCCCGTTGAATCGAACGAATGACTCAAAAAGAGATTCGTTCATTCTAGTGAACGAGATTCAAAGGACCGACACGGTAAAAAGATCCATCACTAGTGACCTGACCAGAGCCTGGACCAGAACCTGCGCCACCCTCTGACTGAGAAGGGGATGTAATCTCCTGATGTTGTACAGCATGAAGCCAGAGGAACGTATTGTTGCAGTAATGTTGGCAGTAAGGGAGAGTTGGCTGTCGAGTGTCACACCCAGATTCCTGGCAGTCTGAGTGGGGGTTAACACAGAGTTGTCAAAGGCAATAGTCAGGTTGTGGATGGGAGAGTCTTTCCCTGCAAGGAATAGTAGTCTAGTCTTGTCAAGGTAAATTTTCTGGTGGTGTGCAGACATCCACTGAGAAATGTCACTCAGAAAGGGCAGAGATGTGTGCTGCTACCGGTGTTGACTTGTGATGAAGTCCTGATAATCTCCTGACATTCTCCAGAAGGACTGTACGTGAGAACGCAAATGTCTGGGTGAGAGGCTCCAGACATTCTCCAGAGTTTCTCCTGTCAGTTCCCGAGAGAAAACTCCAGATTATGCCTGAATGAGCGATGGGAGTACACAGTGGAATATCCTCTGCAGAAATCACTGCGAGTGGGTGCATGATGATGAGGGCTGAAATGCCAAAGATTCGTTTTTTTAAAAACATGTGATGTCCACAGTGGAATTAATAAGTTAGGTAATGCCTCTGCCTGCAGCACCAGCCCTCACCGGAATTCTCCCAAGATTTCTGTGTTGTGAACACGTCTGAGGGGAGGATGTCGTGTTGCGTTGTTTATGAGTAAAAGGCAAACTCTGAAGAAAGCCTGGACTAGAGTTCTATATGTCTGTTCTCTCTGATGATGTCCACATCATTTTATATCCGTCTGTAAGTCCCTCAATTTGGTTTTCAATGTTAATAAAGACCTACTTTATGCTACGAGTGTTATCCCAGCCTAGAGAAATATCAGGTAAACATCGTCACTTTCTACAAGGTGATGGTTCGGTGTTGCACCTGGCTCCGCAACATCTGTGAGGACGTGTGAAGTACGACAGACGTAAGCTGAATGCAAATTTGACAGTTAATCAAAAGCAATGAATTCTGAAGAGAAGCAGCATCAATACTGTGTCACACTTGATGGTGCACATGGTGGTAAGGAGCAGCTTTGAGGATCCTGTGGCATTTCCCCTGGAACTGTCGATTAGCTCTCCTAACTGTCTCACAACTCTGTGTGAACCTCTAACCCAGGTGCTGCTGACCCCATCACTCCTGAAGTGCTTCTGCTCAGCTGAATCCCGAGAAGCAAGGAATCAGCGCTGTTCTGTTTAAATGATCTTATCTGGTCCTGCTCTTCACCTCGCAGCCCAGCGACAGGCTGCCGAAGGACTTGTTTCAGTCTTTAAAGCCCACGGGGACACTGCTCTCTTGTTTTATGTCCTTCACCAACCTTTCAACCAGCTTATCCACTGCAGAATGTCCTCTGACACAATGTTGAAACATGAAAATATAAAGGAAGCAAATAAATCATGTCCATGTCAAAAACATTTATTGATCAAATTTCCGCAGCTCGAAAGCAAGCTATTAAACTTGACCCTAATTTTCACGCTCTTTGTTTTGAGTGAGACATTTTTCCCATCCAGCCTAGAACATGCTGTTATCGCTGCAATTCAGAAGTGATCCATCAAACGCATTTTTCATTGCCTCCAGATGGCTGTTGTTTTTGATTTTTATATTTGGTTATAAGAGGCCATTGTTACAAGTAATTGCTTGTTTTTCTCTTCATGCAAATCCACCAGCAATGTAGGGCATTGCATGTCCTAGGTGACTTTATAGTCTATATAAATAATTAGGTATATTGTCAATAATGTAAGTATGATGCTGTCTAGGTTTGGTAAGCAATAGCTGGACATTTTGACATATTAAGTATGACAAAATCGCAAAGAAAGCACTGGGGCTGAAAGAGTTAAATCCCTCTATTTTCCCTTTCATGTATTGAGGTGTACATCAGTTTGTCTTAATAAAACTCAAACACACTCTGAGCTTTCGTGTTGCAGGCGAACACTGTATTTGACAGATGAAATATTGTGACAGCGCAGTGTCTAAATGGGACGTGTGGGAGATTGGCAGATGAAAATCAATTCAACGGATTGGCAGGCTGTGATAATTCAAGGCAGTCAGCTGTGTGTCAGTAAAGTCAAACAAATACATTTTTACAAAAACATTCTGTGCTTAAGACGTCATTACAAGTTGCCCTCATAATGAGTTTAACGAATCTTTGGCGAACGTTTTTATGGTCAATTTCGTAAAGCATCAAAAGCATATAAATTTTGTCAGATGTTGTGGACCACATTCGGACATATCCATGAAAATGAACAGACAGGGGGGGCAATCAGAGTAGTGGTCACCATGGGAGCCAGAAGTTTCATTTATTTATGTCCAGCCTCTTCTTTTGCGCTTCCTTTTGTGAGAGTCTGGGATAAAAAAAAAAAAATTGATTGCCATCTCCAGCTCATTTTTTATTCAACAAAACAGTGTTCATAAGGCTAATGTGATAAAAACAGGGACAGAGTGACACCATATCTGAGGTCTGTCTTCGTCTCCGGCTTTAAAAATCCAGTGTAGATGCTGTTTGCGCGTGATGAATTTAAATGAGGTATGTGACAATCACAGCAAAGTCGTGACAGGAATTGGTAATGACAGACTGAATCAGACCTCGGCCCTTAGCTTTTCATTGAGGGTTTGACAAATTTCCGATTTGCTGAAGACGTCATGTGACGAGCACTGGACATGCAATTCTACTGGCGGTGAAGTGCTGGACCCTGAGAGCTGGCGGCTTTATTACACTCACAAGATGAGAGCTTTGAAATGTACAGTTCACCTTTCTTTGACATACAGCAAAATAACTATTTCTAATTCTAAGTGCTTTGGATCCAGATAATAGCTTCTCAAAAGGATGCGGTCCCTGAATTGTAACATAGCTTTAGACTGAAGACGGACAAAAACAACAGGTG
This sequence comes from Platichthys flesus, assembly GCF_949316205.1. Taxonomy (NCBI): domain Eukaryota; kingdom Metazoa; phylum Chordata; class Actinopteri; order Pleuronectiformes; family Pleuronectidae; genus Platichthys; species Platichthys flesus. The sequence goes on along the minus strand of NC_084956.1, from coordinate 18,319,106 downwards.
TGATGGGTGCCTTGGATCATGTCCTGGACCAACGATGAAAATGTTTAATCAGACCAGAAGTGCTGGTCACAGTTCAGATCAAACTGAATCATGGTTTGGATTGTTTGCAATGTGAAAACACTTTATTGGATAGTTCACACTATCAAACCAAATGCAGGGAGTTGGGACAGCATGAAACATTAGAAGAGCAAAACGAAGCAGAAGCTTTACTGGTCTCCAGAGGCAGAGTTACCCAGGTGCGTAAGATCACTGCTTTTCAACAACATTTAAAAAAAGAAAAAGACCATCAGACCACCGGACTGAAGATGACTCAGCTGCAAAACTGCCACAACCACGGAATACCACCTTGACATCTAAAACTCAGAGGAATGAAATCTCTTCTTCCATTAGCCACCACATGTGTGGGGGCCAGCAAGCCCACCCCTCCCACTAATGAGGGACCAGGTATACACACAGATACCAACATACTTAAATGACAAGCACTGTTTATAGCGGAAGAGAGACACTGAATGTGATGAATAAATAACAAAATAGAAATACCTGGAATATATATATATGCTAATGTTTAATATGACTATACAGAAATGACAAGGATGGTTTGTAACAGATGTAAGACAGATTATTAGTTATTAATAAAAATACGGTAAATATATCAAGAAGCTGTATGTCTGATTTTGTATATTTATATCACTTTTTGAGATACAATGTTTGAACGATGAAGGGCGTTTTTCAAAGCAGAACTAGGCACTGGGGCTGAAGTTGGTGATGCTGGTTTTAATACCATCATGGCCACGAAATAAAAAATGTGTTCCATTCATAAGGAAAGACACCTGACAAGTTGACAACACGTCAACCTCAGACGCGCGCCCATCTACCAACTAAACAATGTCAAGTAGAGGGGGGTGCTGCCTATATACAAAGTCTTTGGCGCGATCTCCGAATTGCAATGAAATCTGCATAATAAATATGACATGAATCTTGTTTCAGACTTTCATGTTTCAAAATGCCTATTGAGTTTACACCAGTCTCACCTCTGCAGACCCCAGCCTCGAGTTTCAGTCATGTTTTTACACTTCAGGACAATGTTCTTCCCTAAATGTCCCTGACCAGTCTGAGTCTACACACTGGAGCGATTTAGGACAGAAGCAGGTCATGCTTCATCTCCTGTGCGAACATGGGGATAAGTTAGTAGACTGTTCACCCGACAGCAACACTATTTACATGGATGTTGAGCTGCCCCCTTGCTGAGCTCCCGTCCGCCGTGCTGGATTTAGCACTCATTTGACAGGCAGATGATGGCGCCTCTGGCCCTGTGATTTATCTAAGGTGAGCAAATCACTCTAAGTCTCATCTCATCTCATTTTCATCCGCTTATCCGGGGTCGGGTCGCGGGGGGAGCAGCTCAAGCAGGGGGCCCAAGACTTCCCTTTCCCGGGCCACATTGACCAACTCTGACGGGGGGATCCCGAGGCGTTCCCAGGCCAGTGTTGAGATATAATCTCTCCACCTAGTCCTAGGTCTTCCCCGAGGTCTCCTCCCCATTGGACGTGTCTGAAACACCTCCCAAGGAAGGCGCCCAGTGGGCATCCTTACCAGATGCCCGAACCACCTCAGCTGACTCCTTTCTAAGTAAAGGAGCAGCGGCTCTAATCCGAGTTCCTCACGGATGGCTGAGCTTCTCAACCTATCCCTAAGGGAGACGCCAGCCACCCTTCTGAGAAAACTCATCTCGGCCGTTTGTACCCGTGATCTCGTCCTTTCGGTCATCACCCAGCCCTCATGACCATAGGTGAGGATAGGAACGAAGATCGACTGGTAGATCGAGAGCTTTGCCTTGCGGCTCAGCTCTCTTTTCGTTACAACGGTGCGGTAAAGCGAACGCAATACCGCCCCCGCTGCTCCGATTCTCCGGCCAATCCTAGCTCCATAGTACCCTCATTCGTGAACAAGATCCCAAGGTACTTGAACTCCTTCACTTGGGCTAAGGACTCATTTCCTACCCGGAGTAAGCAATCCATCGGTTTCCTGCTAAGAGTCATGGCCTCAGATTTAGCGGTGCTGATCCTCATCCCAGCCGCTTCACGCTCGGCCGCCAGCCGATCCAGTGAGTGCTGAAGGTCACAGGCCGATGATCCAATGAGGACCACGTCATCTGCAAAAAGCAGTGACGAGATCCTCAGACCACCGAACTGCAACCCCTCCCCACCACGACTACGCCTCGATATCCTGTCCATGTATATCACAAACAGGATTGGTGACAAGGCGCAGCCCTGGCGGAGACCAGCACCCACTGAGAACGAAACTGACTGGCTGCCGAGGACGCGAACACAGCTCTCGCTTTGGGAGTACAGGGATTGGATGGCCCTGAGGATAGACCCCCTAACCCCATACTCCCGCAGCACCTCCCACAGTTTCTCCTGGGGGACCCGGTCATACGCCTTCTCCAGATCCACAAAACACATGTAGACCGGATGGGCATACTCCCAGGCCCCCTCCAGGATCCTTGCGATAGTGAAGAGCTGGTCCGTAGTCCCACGTCCGGGGCGAAAACCGCATTGTTCCTCTTCAATCTGAGGTTCGACGATCAGCCGAACCCTCCTTTCCAGCACCTTGGAGTAGACTTTACCAGGGAGGCTGAGAAGTGTGATGCCCCGGGAATTGGCACACACTCTCTGGTCCCCCTTTTTGAACAGGGGAACCACCACCCCGGTTTGCAACTCCTTTGGCACTGTACCCGACTCCCACGCGATGTTGAATAGACGTGTCAACCATGACAGCCCCTCAACACCCAGAGCCTTTAGCATTTCTGGCCGGATCTCATCAATCCCTGGGGCCTTGCCACTGCGGGGATGTTTGACCGCCTCAGTGACCTCCACCAGGGAAATTGACGATGAAACACCATCAACCTCGAGCTCTGCCTCCAACATAGAGGGCGTGTTATTCGGATTCAGGAGTTCCTCAAAGTGTTCCTTCCAACGTCCGACAACCTCCTCAGTTGAGGTCAACAGAGTCCCATCCTTACTGTACACAGCTTGGATGGTTCCCCGTTTCCCCCTCCTGAGGTGCCGGATAGTCTTCCAGAAACACTTTGGTGCCGACCAAAAGTCCTTCTCCATGGCCTCTCCGAACTTCTCCCACACCCGCTGCTTATCCTCCGACACGGCAACAGCTGCAGCCCTTCGGGCCTGTTGGTACCCTGCAACGAGTCAGGAGTCCTCCAGGATATCATATCCCGGAAGGCCTCCTTCTTCAATCGGACGGCTTCCCTGACCACCGGTGTCCACCACGGTGTCCGAGGGTTACCGCCCCTTGAGGAGCCTAAGACCGAGGCCACAGCTAGCCGCCGCAGCTTCAGCAATGGAGGCTTTGAACACCGCCCACTCCGGCTCAATGCCCCCAACCTCCACAGGAATGCCAGAAAAACTCAGCCGGAGGTGTGAGTTGAAGATACCTAGGACGGAGGCCTCCTCCAGGCATTCCCAGTTCACCCGCACTACTCGTTTGGGCTTACCAGGTCTATCCGGAAATTTCCCCCACTCTCTGATCCAACTCACAACCAGATGGTGGTCGGTTGACAGTTCCGCCCCTCTCTTTACCCGAGTGTCCAAAACATGCGGCCTCAGATCAGATGACACGATCACAAAATCGATCATTGATCTTCGGCCTAGGGTACTCTGGTACCAGGTACACTTATGAGCACCCTTATGTTCGAACATGGTGTTTGTTATGGATAATCCATGGCTAGCACAGAAGTCCAATAACAAACGACCGCTCGGGTTCAGATCAGGGAGGCCGTTCCTCCCCACCACGCCTCTCCAGGTGTCTCCATCGTTGCCCACGTGGGCGTTGAAGTCACCCAGCAGAAGTACAGAGTCCCCTACTGGAGCCCCATACAGGACTCCATTCAGGGTCTCCAAGAAGGCCGAGTACTCTGAACTGCTGTTTGGTGCATACGCACAAACAACAGTCAGAGTTTTCCCCCCTACAACCCTTAGGCGCAGGGAGGCGACCCTCTCGTCTACCGGGGTAAACTCCAACACCGCGGCGCTCAGCCGGGGATTTATGAGTATCCCCACACCCGCCCGGCACCTCACGCCCTTGGCAACTCCGGAGAAGAATAAAGTCCAACCCTTATCCAGGAGTACGGTACCAGAGCTGAGACTGTGCGTGGAGGTAAGCCCCACCAGATCTAATTGATAGCGCTCCACCTCCCTCACAAGCTCCGGTTCCTTTCCCCACAGCGAGGTGACGTTCCACGTCCCCAGAGCCAGCTTCTGCCGCCCGGGTCTGGTCCGCCGAGACCCCTGACCTTCGCTGCCACCCATGTGGCTGCGCACCTGACCCCAACGGGTCTTCCCACAGGTGGTGGGCCCATGAGATGAAGAGAGGGGGGGTGCCACGTAGTTTGTTCGGGCTATGCCCGACCGGGCTCCGTGGCAAACCCGGCCACCAGACGCTCGCCATCGAGCCCTCCGTCTGGGCCTAGCTCCAGACGGGGGCCCCGGGCTTCCTCCGGGCTGGGTCCCATCTCCTCTTGTATCGATATTCATTGAGGGTTTTTGAACCATTCTTAGTCTGGCCCCTCACCTGAGACCACTCTGCCATGAGAGACCCTACCAGGAGCACAAGGCTCCAGACAACACAGCCCTCAGGTTCACAGGGACACGCAAACCTCTCCACCACGATAAGGTGACGGTTCAAGGAGAGGCAAATCACTCTAAGTGCCATCCCAAAGTGAGTGTGTAATTAAGGTTGTGCAGCCCAGGTCCAATACGCTCAGCCATAGCGTTACTGAATTGCGATGACCTTTCGCTTCGTGGTGAGGTGGTGAGGGGGATATATATCTCTCTGCTTCACCACGTGCACTCCATCACAGAGAGTGTTATCAACTGTCATCTCTCATTTTTCCTGCTGCCACGGAACTGGAGTAGAGGTAGGAGCTGGACTACAAGTGGACATATGGGGATTTGTTGTGGTCATGCAAAAGTGGTATATGAAAAGCAGTCTAGATAATTTATCATCCATGTTTTTTTTCATCACATCCCTCAGGTGCACCCTCTCTCTCAAATCCCTGACAGCTCTCCAAGAGATGTGAGAACACTTTGAAAATGCCTGCTGTGATGACGTGTTTCATGACAGAGACTAGAGGATGAAACCCTCCAGACGCAGACTGCAGCTTTGTGTAGTCTCTCACTGTGGAAATGACAAGATAAAGGTTGTAACAACGCATCTTTAATTCATCAAATGGAAACAGTCTTGAGACCTGACGCTGAGGGACAGTCTAACAAACACTGAGTCCTAACTGACTGCTAAAACGTACAGAGCTTGGTCCTTGAGGTGAACCACGTTTAAAGAGCACTTCACAGGCAGCTAAGCATCTAACTCAACAGTCATTGGTATTTTCCCAAACGGAGGCTGGCTTGGATTCAAGGTGCTTAACCAGACTGCATGATGATACTCTTTATCTCTGTTTACATGTCTCAGGATTAAGGGACTTAAAGACTGAATTAATCCTCCACTGGTCTTGTTTTATATTTTCTTTCAGGTCACGTCAGGGTACCAGGTTACTACACAGCATTAGGATCAGTTGGAATGAAGGAGCTGATTGCTGTCAGTGAAACTCTTTTATCGTCACACTCAGGAGAGATCAATGCTTTGCGGAGACTCAGGTTGACAGTGACAGTTGAAGCAGTTGGCTACTGCCAAGATTCTCCCACATTCCCGCTACCACCTGTCGACCATGAAAATCTCAGCCAGCGGGTGAAGCTTGATGATGCTCGGAATGTGCTTTGCTGTGTTTACTTGCTGTGGGCTAAAATGAATATTTTTCTCCAGCACTGGCAGAAATGCAAAAGGGATATGAATAAATATTTCAAATTCCAGTAGTTTTCTCACTGGGTGTTTTTGTAATGATTGGAAGGTAGTGTGGTCCTCCAGTAGGCAAAATGTAAATTTATCTGCATAACAATCCCCCATTGCCATGAAGGAGAAGTTGGTGCTGGTGCTGTGGAAAGTATGTTTTTTAACAAACATGTGTTTTTTGCATGTAAAAGGAAATGTTCTTGCTTTGAACTTAATCAACTGTTGTGTCAAAACAAATAGAATAAGTTAGACAAACTTATATCATACATGTTAATGAACTTCCAACATATAAAACCATGTGATTGATGCTAGCTGACGATTAGCCTGAATTGCTAAGAGTAAAGTGGGACAAATGCTGTGGGGTAAAGTGAGACAATGTCTCACTTTAACCCACCATGAAGCACAAGTTAAGTTTAGTCTTAAACATATTTTAGTTTTATATTACATTATATATGTTTTATTTTTAATGTCATAAACATTGTAGAAAAGCCGTCATGCCAAGAAACTACACCAGGAAGACAACCTGGGGCCAAACACCCCTCGCAGAGATGGAGAGTGCAGCTGCTGAGGTCATGCAAGGAAAGAAGTCCTTAAGAAAAGCTGGAAGGGATAGAAATATTGATAAGACAACCCTCAAAAGATTCATGAAGAAAAAAGAGAAAGGGAAAGTAAAATCAGTAGCCTGGGGTGCAGGAGCTGAGGTAAAGAGAATATTCACAGATGCAGAAATCCTATTTCAAATACAATTCATATGCTTTAGAGCTCAGCGCGACACAAAAACGTTTCCTATAATACAGCATTAAAGTAAAATGATTGCAACAACGTAAAAAGATTAGGCAGACACATAGCTTCACATCAACGCCAACATCAATACTCTGAATAAAGAGCTTTAGGAGACATAATGCTACTTTAAACAGCTGCTTTTGGATTCTTCTATAAAGCTGTTTATCAAAATAGAAAGACCTTCTGTGCAGGCACGCAAACGATTAAAGAATAAGGAAGGAGCTGCACATATTGTGTAAGCTACAGACAGGAAAAAACAAGTTTCTCACAATGAGAAATGCTGTTTGCCTTCAAATAATGAAATGCTTGCATCAAATGATAGCAAAAGGATATTTTAATACTTGTATATATTTTCCCATACATAGCTGAAAATATAAGGAAACTAGAGATCAACATCAGATTTCATTTTTTGTTTCCCTCAACAAATTCCTGTATTGATCAGTTTATTCGTATACGTGTGTAATGTCCACACTGTATTTACAAGGGCTATCACCAATACCACCCATCCTCCGGTGTTGGACTCTCCAGCAGCTCCTTCGAACTGGTTCCCCTGGTCAACGGATCAGGCTGACAAAAAGCAGGCGCATTGTGCAGCAGATTGTAGAGGCGATTCCTGCGATTCCTGTTCTTATTACCTCTTCTGCGTGGGGGACGAATAAACAAAGAGTCAGGAAGGATGGCAGTGTAAATGAGAAACTCTGAATATCAAGCTTTTCCAGCAATTTGGAACCTACTACAATTTATTATCACTGACCTAAACAGAAGAAAAACAAAACCCTATTAACAGAACTGATTTATTTTTAAATTAATGGATTCTAGTTAATCAAAGTTAAAAATATCCTGCTAGCAGAAAAGATAAATATCTAAATCACAGAGACACTCTCCTCAAGTTTCAGAGAAACCTAACACCAACAGGATCCCTCAAATCAGACAGCGTTGTCATCTCATACCTTCCGTCGAAGTCTGCCTTCTCTTGAGGAGGGGTGGAGAGTTGTGGTGAGGGGCTGGACTGCAGCGCTGAGAAGCAGTTGAGGCCTGCAGAGATGAAACGTTAAAAGAGAGAAAAGTGAAAAATAACGATTGTGGGTGATCAGATCAAAGTCCAGTCATTAAGAGGAAGATGCTTCACCTAACTCCGTGTACAGGATATGCTGTAAGTTACTGTTTTATATCAGGGTTTCATTAAGTTAAATTTAAAACCATTTTAAGAACATAATGAATGAAATTCTGGTAAAATGTAAAAGATATGAAAGACTATCAGACTCCCAGATTTCTAACAAGCTTCATATCTTAGATGAATCAGTGACAACTACAGCTAAACAGAGCGGAGCAGCCGAAACATTGTGAAGTAAGTGAAACCCTTTCAGGTTTGAAAGTCATGTGGTGTGACCTCACCTGAGTCACCGGCCTTGGCTCCTCCACCACTGCCCTTCACCAATGTGACCTGAGCCCAGGGGCCCTGCTGGATCTTCTCGTCCATTTGAGGCTGCACTTTTCTCGGCTCCTCCTTCTCTTTAATCTTTGCCTCCTTGTGGACAATGGTGATCGGATCCTGCTCGGGTCCTGTGGACACCCAGTTGTTCTGAAAGAAAAAAAATGTACAGAACCACATAATAACTCCTCAACAACAGCAGTCTAGATATTCATTGAACAGAATATGAACAGAATATGTAGTATTATATTCCTGGTCATCAGACAGATCGGGTGAAATAAATCTCTGTGGTAAAAATCCATCTTACTTTGAAGAATTTGAATGTTGGACTCTTTACAATTGTGCAAATGACAGAAAAATCGCGAAGACCAACTCACCAATCTCAGGTCTATGACATCCTGCAACATGACCCGTATAAGAGTCGCTATCTTCCCCTCTCGGACGATTTTTTTAATCTGTTTAAAATACTTATCCATCCAAGGCTGGTGAGACAGAGAGGGAGAGAGATGGTTAATTTGAGACATGAAGCTCATGTTCAGCATGTCTCCATTCAATCTACCAGACAGCAGGTTGCAGATATTATTATTCTACAGAGTTGACCAATTGTCCAGTTTATCACTTGGAACAGTCCCGACTGCCCGAGATGAACTTTTCTCTTTTATGTCTTGGAAACTGTGTCCATGTACATCAGAATCAGCTCTTAAATCACTTATTGGACACTTTCAGAAGAATACATCTTGGTGGGATGAAAGCAGAGACATGAACTGATCTTCGGCTGCACTAATGTCAAAAACACTGCTATCGAAATGTTCAAATCACATCTTCATCCCTGCAAACAACGCATTTCTCTTAATATTTAGGTTTAGAAAGGGAAACCAGACGCGTATTATCCTCTAGATTATATTCGAAAATTTCAATCTGTAGCCCTTCAGAACTTTTCTAAGACTTTAATAAAAGAAATTTAAGATTTATGTCAAATGTACTACTTCCAGCTCACCTTGGCCTCCTCTAGGTCAAGGACCTTGCCCATGGTGGTGAGCAGGCTGCACAGACACTCTGTAGACTCTTCGTCTTGGTGGTTCAGCAGCCTGACCACGCAGTCATGCATGATGGCCGCGGTTTGCATCTTGAGCTTGAAGATTTTGTCGATGAACTTGATGTTTCCAACGAAATGCAGCCAGATAATGTCCTCGGCCTTCTGCAGATTAATCAAAAGTCGGTGACGATCCGTGTAATGGGACCAAGGAATCAAACTTATAGACAGAGTTGAAACCAAAACTAAAAGATGTTTCGGGAAAGATCCGGCGTCACACTTAAGTCAGGTAAATCAGAATTGAAACAATCGTTGCAACATTGAGTGTAACCACTGACAATGACACTGACACGATATGCAGATCTAGTTGCTTTCAGACATGTACATGAGAACTGAAATGTCCAGCAAGGTAAGAGAGGAGGGATGACAACTAAAGGTCAAGAACTTCAAAGCACATTATAGGACCGGAGCATCACTCATTTAGATTAAAGGCATTAAATCTGCCTTGAAACCATTGCGCAACATCCTGGAAAAGCTGCAGTCCACTGGATGGCCACTAGTGGCCGGCTCCATGTTAAAAAGCCTGAATTAATATTCAAGGTGATAATCTCCCACAGAGCTGTTGTTAACAGGCCACATCATGTCTCTCCACTTCTCTGTGAAAACATAATTATATAATGAATAATAATAATAATAAATACACCTGTGTATTGATTTTGGTGAAGATCGGTCAATGCGAACACGTTCCGGGGTCTCGGGGGGCACCATTGAGACATTTTGTGACGCCCATTGAAAATTCCTCCAGAATACGTACATTTTCACCACAGACGTAATGCTACCTTAAACAGCTGCTCTTAAAATGCAGATGTGACTTTAAATACTCACGTTTCAGTTGATCACAGTAAATCTGTTTCTGCAGAATAATAATCTGTGTAACGTAGTCAAGTCAAATGGTTTGGCGAGTGAAACAACTTTACATACCATCAGATTTCTTACGTGGTGGAGCTTATCCTCCAAACACACTCAACTCTAACGCTTTCCTCCGCTGGGTGGACCGGATCATGTTGGTTCATGTCGGGTCAATAACTCCGTACCGTCCCGTTAGCATCACCTGCAGGCTAGCGGAGCTAAACTAACAAGCCATGTACAGGTACCTGCTCATCACTACTAACACATAAATACAATACTAAACTGGACTTACCACAGAAACGGGAGCGCAGACGTCTTTAGCTTCTCTGTCAGGAGAACAAACCGAAGATCAAACTGTATTATTCGTCCGATATGTGAGTGAAACCTGTCCACAGACTCAGGTCGTGTTAGCCTGTTAGCTCAGTTGGAGCCTAGCAGGCAAGAGGCTCGGAGCTGGAGTCGCGATTCGCATTATTCGAGTCGAGTTGCTAGGCAGATTCCGTGGGGCACATCTGAAAGTGCCCCCCCCCCCCCCACCCCCCCATCCAATGTTAACTTCGGCCTGTGTGGTTCACGCTCACTGGTGTTTCCATGGCAACAGTCTTGTGCTTGGGCCGTTGCCCCCAGAGCAGAGACGGACGGCAAGAGAGACACTGTATCCAACTAGTGCTACTTCAGCTGACCTCTGGGAAATAGGTTGTACTTACTTGGTGCCAAAATATGGATAAATGCAAGTACAATTCAAGTTACTGAAGGATTTATTAAAGGATTCTTCTATAAAGCTGTTTATCAAAATAGAAAGACCTTCTGTGCAGGCACGCAAACGATTAAAGAATAAGGAAGGAGCTGCACATATTGTGTAAGCTACAGACAGAAAAAAACAAGTTTCTCACAATGAGAAATGCTGTTTGCCTTCAAATAATGAAATGCTTGCATCAAATGATAGCAAAAGGATATTTTAATACTTGTATATATTTTCCCATACATAGCTGAAAATATAAGGAAACTAGAGATCAACATCTGATTTCATTTTTTGTTTCCCTCAACAAATTCCTGTATTGATCAGTTTATTGGTATACGTGTGTAATGTCCACACTGTATTTACAAGGGCTATCACCAATACCACCCGTCCTCTGGGGCTGGACTCTCCAGCAGCTCCTTCGAACTGGTTCCCCTGGTCAACGGATCAGGCTGAGAAAAAGCAGGCGCATTGTGCAGCAGATTGTAGAGGCGATTCCTGCGATTCCTGTTCTTATTGCCTCTTCTGCGTGGGGGACGAATAAACAAAGAGTCAGGAAGGATGGCAGTGTAAATGAGAAACTCTGAATATCAAGCTTTTCCACCAATTTGGAACCTACTACAATTTACTATCACTGACCTAAACAGAAGCAAAACAAAACCCTATTAACAGAACTGATTTATTTTTAAATTAATGGATTCTAGTTAATCAAAGTTAAAAATATCCTGCTAGCAGAAAAGATAACTATCTAAATGACAGAGACACTCTCCTCAAGTTTCAGAGAAACCTAACACCAACAGGATCCCTCAAATCAGACAGCGTTGTCATCTCATACCTTCCGTCGAAGTCTGCCTTCTCTTGAAGAGGGGTGGAGAGTTGTGGTGAGGGGCTGGACTGCAGCGCTGAGAAGCAGTGGAGGCCTGCAGAGATGAAACGTTAAAAGAGAGAAAAGTGAAAAATAACGATTGTGGGTGATCAGATCAAAGTCCAGTCATTAAGACGAAGATGCTTCACCTGACTCCGTGTACAGGATATGCTGTAAGTTACTGTTTTATATCAGGGTTTCATCAAGTTAAATTTAAAACCATTTTAAGAACATAATGAAGGAAATTCTGGTAAAATGTAAAAGATATGAAAGACTATCAGACTCCCAGATTTCTAACAAGCTTCATATCTTAGATGAATCAGTGACAACTACAGCTAAACAGAGCGGAGCAGCCGAAACATTGTGAAGTAAGTGAAACCCTTTCAGGTTTGAAAGTCATGTGGTGTGACCTCACCTGAGTCACCGGCCTTGGCTCCTCCACCACTGCCCTTCACCAATGTGACCTGAGCCCAGGGGCCCTGCTGGATCTTCTCGTCCATTTGAGGCTGCACTTTTCTCGGCTCCTCCTTCTCTTTAATCTTTGCCTCCTTGTGGACAATGGTGATCGGATCCTGCTCGGGTCCTCTGGACACCCAGTTGTTCTGAAAGAAAAAAAATGTACAGAACCACATAATAACTCCTCAACAACAGCAGTCTAGATATTCATTGAACAGAATATGAACAGAATATGTAGTATTATATTCCTGGTCATCAGACAGATCGGGTGAAATAAATCTCTGTGGTAAAAATCCATCTTACTTTGAAGAATTTGAATGTTGGACTCTTTACAATTGTGCAAATGACAGAAAAATCGCGAAGACCAACTCACCAATCTCAGGTCTATGACATCCTGCAACATGACCCGTATAAGAGTCGCTATCTTCCCCTCTCGGACGATTTTTTTAATCTGTTTAAAATACTTATCCATCCAAGGCTGGTGAGACAGAGAGGGAGAGAGATGGTTAATTTGAGACATGAAGCTCATGTTCAGCATGTCTCCATTCAATCTACCAGACAGCAGGTTGCAGATATTATTATTCTACAGAGTTGACCAATTGTCCAGTTTATCACTCGGAACAGTCCCGACTGCCCGAGATGAACTTTTCTCTTTTATGTCTTGGAAACTGTGTCCATGTACATCAGAATCAGCTCTTAAATCACTTATTGGACACTTTCAGAAGAATACATCTTGGTGGGATGAAAGCAGAGACATGAACTGATCTTCGGCTGCACTAATGTCAAAAACACTGCTATCGAAATGTTCAAATCACATCTTCATCCCTGCAAACAACGCATTTCTCTTAATATTTAGGTTTAGAAAGGGAAACCAGACGCGTATTATCCTCTAGATTATATTCGAAAATTTCAATCTGTAGCCCTTCAGAACTTTTCTAAGACTTTAATAAAAGAAATTTAAGATTTATGTCAAATGTACTACTTCCAGCTCACCTTGGCCTCCTCTAGGTCAAGGACCTTGCCCATGGTGGTGAGCAGGCTGCACAGACACTCTGTAGACTCTTCGTCTTGGTGGTTCAGCAGCCTGACCACGCAGTCATGCATGATGGCCGCGGTTTGCATCTTGAGCTTGAAGATTTTGTCGATGAACTTGATGTTTCCAACGAAATGCAGCCAGATAATGTCCTCGGCCTTCTGCAGATTAATCAAAAGTCGGTGACGATCCGTGTAATGGGACCAAGGAATCAAACTTATAGACAGAGTTGAAACCAAAACTAAAAGATGTTTCGGGAAAGATCCGGCGTCACACTTAAGTCAGGTAAATCAGAATTGAAACAATCGTTGCAACATTGAGTGTAACCACTGACAATGACACTGACACGATATGCAGATCTAGTTGCTTTCAGACATGTACATGAGAACTGAAATGTCCAGCAAGGTAAGAGAGGAGGGATGACAACTAAAGGTCAAGAACTTCAAAGCACATTATAGGACCGGAGCATCACTCATTTAGATTAAAGGCATTAAATCTGCCTTGAAACCATTGCGCAACATCCTGGAAAAGCTGCAGTCCACTGGATGGCCACTAGTGGCCGGCTCCATGTTAAAAAGCCTGAATTAATATTCAAGGTGATAATCTCCCACAGAGCTGTTGTTAACAGGCCACATCATGTCTCTCCACTTCTCTGTGAAAACATAATTATATAATGAATAATAATAATAATAAATACACCTGTGTATTGATTTTGGTGAAGATCGGTCAATGTGAACACGTTCCGGGGTCTCGGGGGGCACCATTGAGACATTTTGTGACGCCCATTGAAAATTCCTCCAGAATACGTACATTTTCACCACAGACGTAATGCTACCTTAAACAGCTGCTCTTAAAATGCAGATGTGACTTTAAATACTCACGTTTCAGTTGATCACAGTAAATCTGTTTCTGCAGAATAATAATCTGTGTAACGTAGTCAAGTCAAATGGTTTGGCGAGTGAAACAACTTTACATACCATCAGATTTCTTACGTGGTGGAGCTTATCCTCCAAACAAAATCAACTCTAACGCTTTCCTCCGCTGGGTGGACCGGATCATGTTGGTTCATGTCGGGTCAATAACTCCGTACCGTCCCGTTAGCATCACCTGCAGGGTAGCGGAGCTAAACTAACAAGCCATGTACAGGTACCTGCTCATCACTACTAACACATAAATACAATACTAAACTGGACTTACCACAGAAACGGGAGCGCAGAGGTCTTTAGCTTCTCTGTCAGGAGAACAAACCGAAGATCAAACTGTATTATTCGTCCGATATGTGAGTGAAACCTGTCCACAGACTCAGGTCGTGTTAGCCTGTTAGCTCAGTTGGAGCCTAGCAGGCAAGAGGCTCGGAGCTGGAGTCGCGATTCGCATTATTCGAGTTGAGTTGCTAGGCAGATTCCGTGGGGCACATCTGAAAGTGCCCCCCCCCCACCCTCCCATCCAATGTTAACTTCGGCCTGTGTGGTTCACGCTCACTGGTGTTTCCATGGCAACAGTCTTGTGCTTGGGCCGTTGCCCCCAGAGCAGAGACGGACGGCAAGAGAGACACTGTATCCAACTAGTGCTAGCTGACCTCTGGGAAATAGGTTGTACTTACTTGGTGCCAAAATATGGATAAATGCAAGTACAATTCAAGTTACTGAAGGATTTATTAAAGGATTCTTCTATAAAGCTGTTTATCAAAATAGAAAGACCTTCTGTGCAGGCACGCAAACGATTAAAGAATAAGGAAGGAGCTGCACATATTGTGTAAGCTACAGACAGAAAAAAACAAGTTTCTCACAATGAGAAATGCTGTTTGCCTTCAAATAATGAAATGCTTGCATCAAATGATAGCAAAAGGATATTTTAATACTTGTATATATTTTCCCATACATAGCTGAAAATATAAGGAAACTAGAGATCAACATCTGATTTCATTTTTTGTTTCCCTCAACAAATTCCTGTATTGATCAGTTTATTGGTATACGTGTGTAATGTCCACACTGTATTTACAAGGGCTATCACCAATACCACCCATCCTCCGGTGTTGGACTCTCCAGCAGCTCCTTCGAACTGGTTCCCCTGGTCAACGGATCAGGCTGAGAAAAAGCAGGCGCATTGTGCAGCAGATTGTAGAGGCGATTCCTGCGATTCCTGTTCTTATTGCCTCTTCTGCGTGGGGGACGAATAAACAAAGAGTCAGGAAGGATGGCAGTGTAAATGAGAAACTCTGAATATCAAGCTTTTCCACCAATTTGGAACCTACTACAATTTATTATCACTGACCTAAACAGAAGCAAAACAAAACCCTATTAACAGAACTGATTTATTTTTAAATTAATGGATTCTAGTTAATCAAAGTTAAAAATATCCTGCTAGCAGAAAAGATAACTATCTAAATGACAGAGACACTCTCCTCAAGTTTCAGAGAAACCTAACACCAACAGGATCCCTCAAATCAGACAGCGTTGTCATCTCATACCTTCCGTCGAAGTCTGCCTTCTCTTGAAGAGGGGTGGAGAGTTGTGGTGAGGGGCTGGACTGCAGCGCTGAGAAGCAGTGGAGGCCTGCAGAGATGAAACGTTAAAAGAGAGAAAAGTGAAAAATAACGATTGTGGGTGATCAGATCAAAGTCCAGTCATTAAGACGAAGATGCTTCACCTAACTCCGTGTACAGGATATGCTGTAAGTTACTGTTTTATATCAGGGTTTCATTAAGTTAAATTTAAAACCGTTTTAAGAACATAATGAATGAAATTCTGGTAAAATGTAAAAGATATGAAAGACTATCAGACTCCCAGATTTCTAACAAGCTTCATATCTTAGATGAATCAGTGACAACTACAGCTAAACAGAGCGGAGCAGCCGAAACATTGTGAAGTAAGTGAAACCCTTTCAGGTTTGAAAGTCATGTGGTGTGACCTCACCTGAGTCACCGGCCTTGGCTCCTCCACCACTGCTCTTCACCAATGTGACCTGAGCCCAGGGGCCCTGCTGGATCTTCTCGTCCATTTGAGGCTGCACTTTTCTCGGCTCCTCCTTCTCTTTAATCTTTGCCTCCTTGTGGACAATGGTGATCGGATCCTGCTCGGGTCCTCTGGACACCCAGTTGTTCTGAAAGAAAAAAAATGTACAGAACCACATAATAACTCCTCAACAACAGCAGTCTAGATATTCATTGAACAGAATATGAACAGAATATGTAGTATTATATTCCTGGTCATCAGACAGATCGGGTGAAATAAATCTCTGTGGTAAAAATCCATCTTACTTTGAAGAATTTGAATGTTGGACTCTTTACAATTGTGCAAATGACAGAAAAATCGCGAAGACCAACTCACCAATCTCAGGTCTATGACATCCTGCAACATGACCCGTATCCGAGTCGCTATCTTCCCCTCTCGGACGATTTTTTTAATCTGTTTAAAATACTTATCCATCCAAGGCTGGTGAGACAGAGAGGGAGAGAGATGGTTAATTTGAGACATGAAGCTCATGTTCAGCATGTCTCCATTCAATCTACCAGACAGCAGGTTGCAGATATTATTATTCTACAGAGTTGACCAATTGTCCAGTTTATCACTCGGAACAGTCCCGACTGCCCGAGATGAACTTTTCTCTTTTATGTCTTGGAAACTGTGTCCATGTACATCAGAATCAGCTCTTAAATCACTTATTGGACACTTTCAGAAGAATACATCTTGGTGGGATGAAAGCAGAGACATGAACTGATCTTCGGCTGCACTAATGTCAAAAACACTGCTATCGAAATGTTCAAATCACATCTTCATCCCTGCAAACAACGCATTTCTCTTAATATTTAGGTTTAGAAAGGGAAACCAGACGCGTATTATCCTCTAGATTATATTCGAAAATTTCAATCTGTAGCCCTTCAGAACTTTTCTAAGACTTTAATAAAAGAAATTTAAGATTTATGTCAAATGTACTACTTCCAGCTCACCTTGGCCTCCTCTAGGTCAAGGACCTTGCCCATGGTGGTGAGCAGGCTGCACAGACACTCTGTAGACTCTTCGTCTTGGTGGTTCAGCAGCCTGACCACGCAGTCATGCATGATGGCCGCGGTTTGCATCTTGAGCTTGAAGATTTTGTCGATGAACTTGATGTTTCCAACGAAATGCAGCCAGATAATGTCCTCGGCCTTCTGCAGATTAATCAAAAGTCGGTGACGATCCGTGTAATGGGACCAAGGATACAAACTTATAGACAGAGTTGAAACCAAAACTAAAAGATGTTTCGGGAAAGATCCGGCGTCACACTTAAGTCAGGTAAATCAGAATTGAAACAATCGTTGCAACATTGAGTGTAACCACTGACAATGACACTGACACGATATGCAGATCTAGTTGCTTTCAGACATGTACATGAGAACTGAAATGTCCAGCAAGGTAAGAGAGGAGGGATGACAACTAAAGGTCAAGAACTTCAAAGCACATTATAGGACCGGAGCATCACTCATTTAGATTAAAGGCATTAAATCTGCCTTGAAACCATTGCGCAACATCCTGGAAAAGCTGCAGTCCACTGGATGGCCACTAGTGGCCGGCTCCATGTTAAAAAGCCTGAATTAATATTCAAGGTGATAATCTCCCACAGAGCTGTTGTTAACAGGCCACATCATGTCTCTCCACTTCTCTGTGAAAACATAATTATATAATGAATAATAATAATAATAAATACACCTGTGTATTGATTTTGGTGAAGATCGGTCAATGTGAACACGTTCCGGGGTCTCGGGGGGCACCATTGAGACATTTTGTGACGCCCATTGAAAATTCCTCCAGAATACGTACATTTTCACCACAGACGTAATGCTACCTTAAACAGCTGCTCTTAAAATGCAGATGTGACTTTAAATACTCATGTTTCAGTTGATCACAGTAAATCTGTTTCTGCAGAATAATAATCTGTGTAACGTAGTCAAGTCAAATGGTTTGGCGAGTGAAACAACTTTACATACCATCAGATATCTTACGTGGTGGAGCTTATCCTCCAAATACAATCAACTCTAACGCTTTCCTCCGCTGGGTGGACCGGATCAAGTTGGTTCATGTCGGGTCAATAACTCCGTACCGTCCCGTTAGCATCACCTGCAGGCTAGCGGAGCTAAACTAACAAGCCATGTACAGGTACCTGCTCATCACTACTAACACATAAATACAATACTAAACTGGACTTACCACAGAAACGGGAGCGCAGACGTCTTTAGCTTCTCTGTCAGGAGAACAAACCGAAGATCAAACTGTATTATTCGTCCGATATGTGAGTGAAACCTGTCCACAGACTCAGGTCGTGTTAGCCTGTTAGCCTGTTAGCTCAGTTGGAGCCTAGCAGGCAACAGGCTCGGAGCTGGAGTCGCGATTCGCATTATTCGAGTCGAGTAAATAGTCAGATTCCGTGGGTCACATCTGAAAGTGCCCCCCCCCCCCCACCCAATGTTAACTTCGGCCTGTGTGGTTCACGCTCATTGGTGTTTCCATGGCAACAGTCTTAAGCTTGGGCCGTTGCCCCCAGAGCAGAGACGGACGGCAAGAGAGACACTGTATCCAACTAGTGCTAATTCAGCTGACCCCTGGGAAATAGGTTGTACTTACTTGGTGCCAAAATATGGATAAATGCAAGTACAATTCAAGTTACTGAAGGATTTATTAAAGGATTCTTCTATAAAGCTGTTTATCAAAATAGAAAGACCTTCTGTGCAGGCACGCAAACGATTAAAGAATAAGGAAGGAGCTGCACATATTGTGTAAGCTACAGACAGAAAAAAACAAGTTTCTCACAATGAGAAATGCTGTTTGCCTTCAAATAATGAAATGCTTGCATCAAATGATAGCAAAAGGATATTTTAATACTTGTATATATTTTCCCATACATAGCTGAAAATATAAGGAAACTAGAGATCAACATCAGATTTCATTTTTTGTTTCCCTCAACAAATTCCTGTATTGATCAGTTTATTGGTATACGTGTGTAATCTCCACACTGTATTTACAAGGGCTATCACCAATACCACCCATCCTCCGGTGTTGGACTCTCCAGCAGCTCCTTCGAACTGGTTCCCCTGGTCAACGGATCAGGCTGAGAAAAAGCAGGCGCATTGTGCAGCAGATTGTAGAGGCGATTCCTGCGATTCCTGTTCTTATTGCCTCTTCTGCGTGGGGGACGAATAAACAAAGAGTCAGGAAGGATGGCAGTGTAAATGAGAAACTCTGAATATCAAGCTTTTCCACCAATTTGGAACCTACTACAATTTATTATCACTGACCTAAACAGAAGCAAAACAAAACCCTATTAACAGAACTGATTTATTTTTAAATTAATGGATTCTAGTTAATCAAAGTTAAAAATATCCTGCTAGCAGAAAAGATAAATATCTAAATCACAGAGACACTCTCCTCAAGTTTCAGAGAAACCTAACACCAACAGGATCCCTCAAATCAGACAGCGTTGTCATCTCATACCTTCCGTCGAAGTCTGCCTTCTCTTGAGGAGGGGTGGAGAGTTGTGGTGAGGGGCTGGACTGCAGCGCTGAGAAGCAGTTGAGGCCTGCAGAGATGAAACGTTAAAAGAGAGAAAAGTGAAAAATAACGATTGTGGGTGATCAGATCAAAGTCCAGTCATTAAGAGGAAGATGCTTCACCTGACTCCGTGTACAGGATATGCTGTAAGTTACTGTTTTATATCAGGGTTTCATCAAGTTAAATTTAAAACCGTTTTAAGAACATAATGAAGGAAATTCTGGTAAAATGTAAAAGATATGAAAGACTATCAGACTCCCAGATTTCTAACAAGCTTCATATCTTAGATGAATCAGTGACAACTACACCTAAACAGAGCGGAGCAGCCAAAACATTGTGAAGTGAGTGACACCCTTTCAGGTTTGAAAGTCATGTGGTGTGACCTCACCTGAGTCACCGGCCTTGGCTCCTCCACCACTGCCCTTCACCAATGTGACCCGAGCCCAGGGGCACTGCTTGATCTTCTCGTCGATTTGAGGCTGCACCTTTCTCGGCTCCTCCTTCTCTTTAATCTTTGCCTCCTTGTGGACAATGGTGATCGGATCCTGCTCGGGTCCTCTGGACACCCAGTTGTTCTGAAAGAAAAAAAATGTACAAAACCACATAATATCTCCTCAACAACAGCAGTCTAGATATTCATTGAACAGAATGTGAACAGAATATGTAGTACTATATTCCTGGTCATCAGACAGATCGGGTGAAATAAATGTCTGTGGTAAAAATCCATCTTACTTTGAAGAATTTGAATGTTGGACTCTTTACAATTGTGCAAATGAAAGAAAAATCGCGAAGACCAACTCACCAATCTCAGGTCTATGACATCCTGCAACATGACCCGTATCCGAGTCGCTATCTTCCCCTCTCGGACGATTTTTTTAATCTGTTTAAAATACTGATCCATCCAAGGCTGGTGAGACAGAGAGGGAGAGAGATGGTTAATTTGAGACATGAAGCTCATGTTCAGCATGTCTCCATTCAATCTACCAGACAGCAGGTTGCAGATATTATTATTCTACAGAGTTGACCAATTGTCCAGTTTATCACTTGGAACAGTCCCGACCGCCCGAGATTAACTTTTCTCTTTTATGTCTTGGAAACTGTGTCCATGTACATCAGAATCAGCTCTTAAATCACTTATTGGACACTTTCAGAAGAATACATCTTGGTGGGATGAAAGCAGAGACATGAACTGATCTTCGGCTGCACTAATGTCAAAAACACTGCTATCGAAATGTTCACATCACATCTTCATTCCTGCAAACAACACATTTCTCTTAATATTTAGATTTAGAAAGGGAAACCAGACGCATATTATCCTCTAGATTATATTCAAAGCTTTCAATCTGTAGCCCTTCAGACCTTTTCTAAGACTTTAATAAAAGAAATTTAAGATTTATGTCAAATGTACTACTTCCAGCTCACCTTGGCCTCCTCTAGGTCAAGGACCTTGCCCATGGTGGTGAGCAGGCTGCACAGACACTCTGTAGACTCTTCGTCTTGGTGGTTCAGCAGCCTGACCACGCAGTTATGCATGATGGCCGCGGTTTGCATCTTGAGCTTGAAGATTTTGTCGATGAACTTGATGTTTCCAACGAAATGCCGCCAGATAATGGCCTGGGCCTTCTGCAGATTAATCAAAAGTCGGTGACGATCCGTGTAATGGGACCAAGGAATCAAACTTATGGACAGAGTTGAAACCAAAACTAAAAGACGTTTCGGGAAAGATCCAGCGTCACACTTAAGTCAGGTAAATCAGGCTTGATCAATCGTTGAAATATTTAGTGTAACCAATGACAATGACACTGACACGATATGCAGATCTAGTTGCTTTCAGACATGTACATGAGAACTGAAATGTCCAGCAAGGTAAGAGAGGAGGGATGACAACTAAAGGTCAAGAACTTCAAAGCACATTATAGGACCGGAGCATCACTCATTTAGATTAAAGGCATTAAATCTGCCTTGAAACCATTGCGCAACATCCTGGAAAAGCTGCAGTCCACTGGATGGCCACTAGTGGCCGGCTCCATGTTAAAAAGCCTGAATTAATATTCAAGGTGATAATCTCCCACAGAGCTGTTGATAACAGTACACATCATGTCTCTCCACTTCTCTGTGAAAACATAATTATATAATGAATAATAATAATAATAAATACACCTGTGTATTGATTTTGGTGAAGATCGGTCAATGCGAACACGTTCCGGGGTCTCGGGGGGCACCATTGAGACATTTTGTGACGCCCATTGAAAATTCCTCCAGAATACGTACATTTTCACCACAGACGTAATGCTACCTTAAACAGCTGCTCTTAAAATACAGATGTGACTTTAAATACTCACGTTTCAGTTGATCACAGTAAATCTGTTTCTGCAGAATAATAATCTGTGTAACGTAGTCAAGTCAAATGGTTTGGCGAGTGAAACAACTTTACATACCATCAGATATCTTACGTGGTGGAGCTTATCCTCCAAACACACTCAACTCTAACGCTTTCCCCCGCTGGGTGGACCGGATCATGTTGGTTCATGTCGGGTCAATAACTCCGTACGGTCCCGTTTGCATCGCCTGCAGGCTAGCGGAGCTAAACTAACAAGCCATGTACAGGTACCTGCTCATCACTACTAACACATAAATACAATACTAAACTGGACTTACCACAGAAACGGGAGCGCAGACGTCTTTAGCTTCTCTGTCAGGAGAACACACCGAAGATCAAACTGTATTATTCGTCCGATATGTGAGTGAAACCTGTCCACAGACTCAGGTCGTGTTAGCCTGTTAGCCTGTTAGCTCAGTTGGAGCCTAGCAGGCAACAGGCTCGGAGCTGGAGTCGCGATTCGCATTATTCGAGTCGAGGTAATAGTCAGATTCCGTGGGTCACATCTGAAAGTGCCCCCCCCCCCCACCCAATGTTAACTTCGGCCTGTGTGGTTCACGCTCATTGGTGTTTCCATGGCAACAGTCTTAAGCTTGGGCCGTTGCCCCCAGAGCAGAGACGGACGGCAAGAGAGACACTGTATCCAACTAGTGCTAATTCAGCTGACCCCTGGGAAATAGGTTGTACTTACTTGGTGCCAAAATATGGATAAATGCAAGTACAATTCAAGTTACTGAAGGATTTATTAAAGGATTCTTCTATAAAGCTGTTTATCAAAATAGAAAGACCTTCTGTGCAGGCACGCAAACGATTAAAGAATAAGGAAGGAGCTGCACATATTGTGTAAGCTACAGACAGAAAAAAACAAGTTTCTCACAATGAGAAATGCTGTTTGCCTTCAAATAATGAAATGCTTGCATCAAATGATAGCAAAAGGATATTTTAATACTTGTATATATTTTCCCATACATAGCTGAAAATATAAGGAAACTAGAGATCAACATCAGATTTCATTTTTTGTTTCCCTCAACAAATTCCTGTATTGATCAGTTTATTGGTATACGTGTGTAATCTCCACACTGTATTTACAAGGGCTATCACCAATACCACCCATCCTCCGGTGTTGGACTCTCCAGCAGCTCCTTCGAACTGGTTCCCCTGGTCAACGGATCAGGCTGAGAAAAAGCAGGCGCATTGTGCAGCAGATTGTAGAGGCGATTCCTACGATTCCTGTTCTTATTGCCTCTTCTGCGTGGGGGACGAATAAACAAAGAGTCAGGAAGGATGGCAGTGTAAATGAGAAACTCTGAATATCAAGCTTTTCCACCAATTTGGAACCTACTACAATTTATTATCACTGACCTAAACAGAAGCAAAACAAAACCCTATTAACAGAACTGATTTATTTTTAAATTAATGGATTCTAGTTAATCAAAGTTAAAAATATCCTGCTAGCAGAAAAGATAAATATCTAAATCACAGAGACACTCTCCTCAAGTTTCAGAGAAACCTAACACCAACAGGATCCCTCAAATCAGACAGCGTTGTCATCTCATACCTTCCGTCGAAGTCTGCCTTCTCTTGAGGAGGGGTGGAGAGTTGTGGTGAGGGGCTGGACTGCAGCGCTGAGAAGCAGTTGAGGCCTGCAGAGATGAAACGTTAAAAGAGAGAAAAGTGAAAAATAACGATTGTGGGTGATCAGATCAAAGTCCAGTCATTAAGAGGAAGATGCTTCACCTGACTCCGTGTACAGGATATGCTGTAAGTTACTGTTTTATATCAGGGTTTCATCAAGTTAAATTTAAAACCGTTTTAAGAACATAATGAAGGAAATTCTGGTAAAATGTAAAAGATATGAAAGACTATCAGACTCCCAGATTTCTAACAAGCTTCATATCTTAGATGAATCAGTGACAACTACACCTAAACAGAGCGGAGCAGCCAAAACATTGTGAAGTGAGTGACACCCTTTCAGGTTTGAAAGTCATGTGGTGTGACCTCACCTGAGTCACCGGCCTTGGCTCCTCCACCACTGCCCTTCACCAATGTGACCCGAGCCCAGGGGCCCTGCTTGATCTTCTCGTCGATTTGAGGCTGCACCTTTCTCGGCTCCTCCTTCTCTTTAATCTTTGCCTCCTTGTGGACAATGGTGATCGGATCCTGCTCGGGTCCTCTGGACACCCAGTTGTTCTGAAAGAAAAAAAATGTACAAAACCACATAATATCTCCTCAACAACAGCAGTCTAGATATTCATTGAACAGAATGTGAACAGAATATGTAGTACTATATTCCCGGTCATCAGACAGATCGGGTGAAATAAATGTCTGTGGTAAAAATCCATCTTACTTTGAAGAATTTGAATGTTGGACTCTTTACAATTGTGCAAATGAAAGAAAAATCGCGAAGACCAACTCACCAATCTCAGGTCTATGACATCCTGCAACATGACCCGTATCCGAGTCGCTATCTTCCCCTCTCGGACGATTTTTTTAATCGGTTTAAAATACTGATCCATCCAAGGCTGGTGAGACAGAGAGGGAGAGAGATGGTTAATTTGAGACATGAAGCTCATGTTCAGCATGTCTCCATTCAATCTACCAGACAGCAGGTTGCAGATATTATTATTCTACAGAGTTGACCAATTGTCCAGTTTATCACTTGGAACAGTCCCGACCGCCCGAGATTAACTTTTCTCTTTTATGTCTTGGAAACTGTGTCCATGTACATCAGAATCAGCTCTTAAATCACTTATTGGACACTTTCAGAAGAATACATCTTGGTGGGATGAAAGCAGAGACATGAACTGATCTTCGGCTGCACTAATGTCAAAAACACTGCTATCGAAATGTTCACATCACATCTTCATTCCTGCAAACAACACATTTCTCTTAATATTTAGATTTAGAAAGGGAAACCAGACGCATATTATCCTCTAGATTATATTCAAAGCTTTCAATCTGTAGCCCTTCAGACCTTTTCTAAGACTTTAATAAAAGAAATTTAAGATTTATGTCAAATGAACTACTTCCAGCTCACCTTGGCCTCCTCTAGGTCAAGGACCTTGCCCATGGTGGTGAGCAGGCTGCACAGACACTCTGTAGACTCTTCGTCTTGGTGGTTCAGCAGCCTGACCACGCAGTCATGCATGATGGCCGCGGTTTGCATCTTGAGCTTGAAGATTTTGTCGATGAACTTGATGTTTCCAACGAAATGCCGCCAGATAATGGCCTCGGCCTTCTGCAGATTAATCAAAAGTCGGTGACGATCCGTGTAATGGGACCAAGGAATCAAACTTATGGACAGAGTTGAAACCAAAACTAAAAGACGTTTCGGGAAAGATCCAGCGTCACACTTAAGTCAGGTAAATCAGGCTTGATCAATCGTTGAAATATTTAGTGTAACCAATGACAATGACACTGACACGATATGCAGATCTAGTTGCTTTCAGACATGTACATGAGAACTGAAATGTCCAGCAAGGTAAGAGAGGAGGGATGACAACTAAAGGTCAAGAACTTCAAAGCACATTATAGGACCGGAGCATCACTCATTTAGATTAAAGGCATTAAATCTGCCTTGAAACCATTGCGCAACATCCTGGAAAAGCTGCAGTCCACTGGATGGCCACTAGTGGCCGGCTCCATGTTAAAAAGCCTGAATTAATATTCAAGGTGATAATCTCCCACAGAGCTGTTGATAACAGTACACATCATGTCTCTCCACTTCTCTGTGAAAACATAATTATATAATGAATAATAATAATAATAAATACACCTGTGTATTGATTTTGGTGAAGATCGGTCAATGCGAACACGTTCCGGGGTCTCGGGGGGCACCATTGAGACATTTTGTGACGCCCATTGAAAATTCCTCCAGAATACGTACATTTTCACCACAGACGTAATGCTACCTTAAACAGCTGCTCTTAAAATACAGATGTGACTTTAAATACTCACGTTTCAGTTGATCACAGTAAATCTGTTTCTGCAGAATAATAATCTGTGTAACGTAGTCAAGTCAAATGGTTTGGCGAGTGAAACAACTTTACATACCATCAGATATCTTACGTGGTGGAGATTATCCTCCAAACACACTCAACTCTAACGCTTTCCCCCGCTGGGTGGACCGGATCATGTTGGTTCATGTCGGGTCAATAACTCCGTACGGTCCCGTTTGCATCGCCTGCAGGCTAGCGGAGCTAAACTAACAAGCCATGTACAGGTACCTGCTCATCACTACTAACACATAAATACAATACTAAACTGGACTTACCACAGAAACGGGAGCGCAGACGTCTTTAGCTTCTCTGTCAGGAGAACACACCGAAGATCAAACTGTATTATTCGTCCGATATGTGAGTGAAACCTGTCCACAGACTCAGGTCGTGTTAGCCTGTTAGCCTGTTAGCTCAGTTGGAGCCTAGCAGGCAACAGGCTCGGAGCTGGAGTCGCGATTCGCATTATTCGAGTCAAGGTAATAGGCAGATTCCGTGGGTCACATCTGAAAGTGCCCCCCCCCCACCCAATGTTAACTTCGGCCTGTGTGGTTCACGCTCATTGGTGTTTCCATGGCAACAGTCTTAAGCTTGGGCCGTTGCCCCCAGAGCAGAGACGGACGGCAAGAGAGACACTGTATCCAACTAGTGCTAATTCAGCTGACCCCTGGGAAATAGGTTGTACTTACTTGGTGCCAAAATATGGATAAATGCAAGTACAATTCAAGTTACTGAAGGATTTATTAAAGGATTCTTCTATAAAGCTGTTTATCAAAATAGAAAGACCTTCTGTGCAGGCACGCAAACGATTAAAGAATAAGGAAGGAGCTGCACATATTGTGTAAGCTACAGACAGAAAAAAACAAGTTTCTCACAATGAGAAATGCTGTTTGCCTTCAAATAATGAAATGCTTGCATCAAATGATAGCAAAAGGATATTTTAATACTTGTATATATTTTCCCATACATAGCTGAAAATATAAGGAAACTAGAGATCAACATCAGATTTCATTTTTTGTTTCCCTCAACAAATTCCTGTATTGATCAGTTTATTGGTATACGTGTGTAATCTCCACACTGTATTTACAAGGGCTATCACCAATACCACCCATCCTCCGGTGTTGGACTCTCCAGCAGCTCCTTCGAACTGGTTCCCCTGGTCAACGGATCAGGCTGAGAAAAAGCAGGCGCATTGTGCAGCAGATTGTAGAGGCGATTCCTGCGATTCCTGTTCTTATTGCCTCTTCTGCGTGGGGGACGAATAAACAAAGAGTCAGGAAGGATGGCAGTGTAAATGAGAAACTCTGAATATCAAGCTTTTCCACCAATTTGGAACCTACTACAATTTATTATCACTGACCTAAACAGAAGCAAAACAAAACCCTATTAACAGAACTGATTTATTTTTAAATTAATGGATTCTAGTTAATCAAAGTTAAAAATATCCTGCTAGCAGAAAAGATAAATATCTAAATCACAGAGACACTCTCCTCAAGTTTCAGAGAAACCTAACACCAACAGGATCCCTCAAATCAGACAGCGTTGTCATCTCATACCTTCCGTCGAAGTCTGCCTTCTCTTGAGGAGGGGTGGAGAGTTGTGGTGAGGGGCTGGACTGCAGCGCTGAGAAGCAGTTGAGGCCTGCAGAGATGAAACGTTAAAAGAGAGAAAAGTGAAAAATAACGATTGTGGGTGATCAGATCAAAGTCCAGTCATTAAGAGGAAGATGCTTCACCTGACTCCGTGTACAGGATATGCTGTAAGTTACTGTTTTATATCAGGGTTTCATCAAGTTAAATTTAAAACCGTTTTAAGAACATAATGAAGGAAATTCTGGTAAAATGTAAAAGATATGAAAGACTATCAGACTCCCAGATTTCTAACAAGCTTCATATCTTAGATGAATCAGTGACAACTACACCTAAACAGAGCGGAGCAGCCAAAACATTGTGAAGTGAGTGACACCCTTTCAGGTTTGAAAGTCATGTGGTGTGACCTCACCTGAGTCACCGGCCTTGGCTCCTCCACCACTGCCCTTCACCAATGTGACCCGAGCCCAGGGGCCCTGCTGGATCTTCTCGTCCATTTGAGGCTGCACCTTTCTCGGCTCCTCCTTCTCTTTAATTTTTGCCTCCTTGTGGACAATGGTGATCGGATCCTGCTCGGGTCCTCTGGACACCCAGTTGTTCTGAAAGAAAAAAATGTAAAGAACCACATAATATCTCCTCAACAACAGCAGTCTAGATATTCATTGAACAGAATGTGAACAGAATATGCAGTATTATATTCCTGGTCATCAGACAGATCGGGTGAAATAAATCTCTGTGGTAAAAATCCATCTTACTTTGAAGAATTTCAACGTTGGACTCTTTACAATTGTGCAAATGAAAGAAAAATCGCAAAGACCAACTCACCAATCTCAGGTCTATGACATCCTGCAACATGACCCGTATCCGAGTCGCTATCTTCCCCTCTCGGACGATTTTTTTAATCTGTTTGAAATACTGATCCATCCAAGGCTGGTGAGACAGAGAGGGAGAGAGATGGTTAATTTGAGACATGAAGCTCATGTTCAGCATGTCTCCATTCAATCTACCAGACAGCAGGTTGCAGATATTATTATTCTACAGAGTTGACCAATTGTCCAGTTTATCACTTGGAACAGTCCCGACCGCCCGAGATGAACTTTTCTCTTTTATGTCTTGGATACTGTGTCCATGTACATCAGAATCAGCTCTTAAATCACTTATTGGACACTTTCAGAAGAATACATCTTGGTGGGATGAAAGCAGAGACATGAACTGATCTTCGGCTGCACTAATGTCAAAACACTGCTATCGAAATGTTCACATCACATCTTCATCCCTGCAAACAACGCATTTCTCTTAATATTTAGTTTTAGAAAGGGAAACCAGACGCATATTATCCTCTAGATTATATTCGAAGCTTTCAATCTGTAGTCCTTCAGAGCTTTTCTAAGACTTTAATAAAAGAAATTTAAGATTTATGTCAAATGTACTACTTCCAGCTCACCTTGGCCTCCTCAAGGTCAAGGACCTTGCCCATGGTGGTGAGCAGGCTGCACAGACACTCTGTAGACTCTTCGTCTTGGTGGTTCAGCAGCCTGACCACGCAGTCATGCATGATGGCCGCGGTTTGCATCTTGAGCTTGAAGATTTTGTCGATGAACTTGATGTTTCCAACGAAATGCCGCCAGATAATGTCCTCGGCCTTCTGCAGATTAATCAAAAGTCGGTGACGATCCGTGTAATGGGACCAAGGAATCAAACTTATGGACAGAGTTGAAACCAAAACTAAAAGACGTTTCGGGAAAGATCCGGCGTCACACTTAAGTCAGGTAAATCAGGCTTGAAACAATCGTTGAAATATTTAGTGTAACCAATGACAATGACACTGACACGATATGCAGATCTAGTTGCTTTCAGACATGTACATGAGAACTGAAATGTCCAGCAAGGTAAGAGAGGAGGGATGACAACTAAAGGTCAAGAACTTCAAAGCACATTATAGGACCGGAGCATCACTCATTTAGATTAAAGGCATTAAATCTGCCTTGAAACCATTGCGCAACATCCTGGAAAAGCTGCAGTCCACTGGATGGCCACTAGTGGCCGGCTCCATGTTAAAAAGCCTGAATTAATATTCAAGGTGATAATCTCCCACAGAGCTGTTGATAACAGTCCACATCATGTCTCTCCACTTCTCTGTGAAAACATAATTATATAATGAATAATAATAATAATAAATACACCTGTGTATTGATTTTGGTGAAGATCGGTCAATGCGAACACGTTCCGGGGTCTCGGGGGGCACCATTGAGACATTTTGTGACGCCCATTCAAAATTCCTCCAGAATACGTACATTTTCACCACAGACGTAATGCTACCTTAAACAGCTGCTCTTAAAATGCAGATGTGACTTTAAATACTCACGTTTCAGTTGATCACAGTAAATCTGTTTCTGCAGAATAATAATCTGTGTAACGTAGTCAAGTCAAATGGTTTGGCGAGTGAAACAACTTTACATACCATCAGATATCTTACGTGGTGGAGCTTATCCTCCAAACACACTCAACTATAACGCTTTCCCCCGCTGGGTGGACCGGATCATGTTGGTTCATGTCGGGTCAATAACTCCGTACGGTCCCGTTTGCATCGCCTGCAGGCTAGCGGAGCTAAACTAACAAGCCATGTACAGGTACCTGCTCATCACTACTAACACATAAATACAATACTAAACTGGACTTACCACAGAAACGGGAGCGCAGACGTCTTTAGCTTCTCTGTCAGGAGAACAAACCGAAGATCAAACTGTATTATTCGTCCGATATGTGAGTGAAACCTGTCCACAGACTCAGGTCGTGTTAGCCTGTTAGCCTGTTAGCTCAGTTGGAGCCTAGCAGGCAACAGGCTCGGAGCTGGAGTCGCGATTCGCATTATTCGAGTCGAGGTAATAGGCAGATTCCGTGGGTCACATCTGAAAGTGCCCCCCCCCCCCCCCCCCCCCACACCCAATGTTAACTTCGGCCTGTGTGCTTCACGCTCATTGGTGTTTCCATGGCAACAGTCTTAAGCTTGGGCCGTTGCCCCCAGAGCAGAGACAGACGGCAAGAGAGACACTGTATCCAACTAGTGCTAATTCAGCTGACCCCTGGGAAATAGGTTGTACTTACTTGGTGCCAAAATATGGATAAATGCAAGTACAATTCAAGTTACTGAAGGATTTATTAAAGGATTCTTCTATAAAGCTGTTTATCAAAATAGAAAGACCTTCTGTGCAGGCACGCAAACGATTAAAGAATAAGGAATGAGCTGCACATATTGTGTAAGCTACAGACAGAAAAAAACAACTTTCTCACAATGAGAAATGCTGTTTGCCTTCAAATAATGAAATGCTTGCATCAAATGATAGCAAAAGGATATTTTAATACTTGTATATATTTTCCCATACATAGCTGAAAATATAAGGAAACTAGAGATCAACATCAGATTTCATTTTTTGTTTCCCTCAACAAATTCCTGTATTGATCAGTTTATTGGTATACGTGTGTAATCTCCACACTGTATTTACAAGGGCTATCACCAATACCACCCATCCTCCGGTGTTGGACTCTCCAGCAGCTCCTTCGAACTGGTTCCCCTGGTCAACGGATCAGGCTGAGAAAAAGCAGGCGCATTGTGCAGCAGATTGTAGAGGCGATTCCTACGATTCCTGTTCTTATTGCCTCTTCTGCGTGGGGGACGAATAAACAAAGAGTCAGGAAGGATGGCAGTGTAAATGAGAAACTCTGAATATCAAGCTTTTCCACCAATTTGGAACCTACTACAATTTATTATCACTGACCTAAACAGAAGCAAAACAAAACCCTATTAACAGAACTGATTTATTTTTAAATTAATGGATTCTAGTTAATCAAAGTTAAAAATATCCTGCTAGCAGAAAAGATAAATATCTAAATCACAGAGACACTCTCCTCAAGTTTCAGAGAAACCTAACACCAACAGGATCCCTCAAATCAGACAGCGTTGTCATCTCATACCTTCCGTCGAAGTCTGCCTTCTCTTGAGGAGGGGTGGAGAGTTGTGGTGAGGGGCTGGACTGCAGCGCTGAGAAGCAGTTGAGGCCTGCAGAGATGAAACGTTAAAAGAGAGAAAAGTGAAAAATAACGATTGTGGGTGATCAGATCAAAGTCCAGTCATTAAGAGGAAGATGCTTCACCTGACTCCGTGTACAGGATATGCTGTAAGTTACTGTTTTATATCAGGGTTTCATCAAGTTAAATTTAAAACCGTTTTAAGAACATAATGAAGGAAATTCTGGTAAAATGTAAAAGATATGAAAGACTATCAGACTCCCAGATTTCTAACAAGCTTCATATCTTAGATGAATCAGTGACAACTACACCTAAACAGAGCGGAGCAGCCAAAACATTGTGAAGTGAGTGACACCCTTTCAGGTTTGAAAGTCATGTGGTGTGACCTCACCTGAGTCACCGGCCTTGGCTCCTCCACCACTGCCCTTCACCAATGTGACCCGAGCCCAGGGGCCCTGCTTGATCTTCTCGTCGATTTGAGGCTGCACCTTTCTCGGCTCCTCCTTCTCTTTAATCTTTGCCTCCTTGTGGACAATGGTGATCGGATCCTGCTCGGGTCCTCTGGACACCCAGTTGTTCTGAAAGAAAAAAAATGTACAAAACCACATAATATCTCCTCAACAACAGCAGTCTAGATATTCATTGAACAGAATGTGAACAGAATATGTAGTACTATATTCCTGGTCATCAGACAGATCGGGTGAAATAAATGTCTGTGGTAAAAATCCATCTTACTTTGAAGAATTTGAATGTTGGACTCTTTACAATTGTGCAAATGAAAGAAAAATCGCGAAGACCAACTCACCAATCTCAGGTCTATGACATCCTGCAACATGACCCGTATCCGAGTCGCTATCTTCCCCTCTCGGACGATTTTTTTAATCGGTTTAAAATACTGATCCATCCAAGGCTGGTGAGACAGAGAGGGAGAGAGATGGTTAATTTGAGACATGAAGCTCATGTTCAGCATGTCTCCATTCAATCTACCAGACAGCAGGTTGCAGATATTATTATTCTACAGAGTTGACCAATTGTCCAGTTTATCACTTGGAACAGTCCCGACCGCCCGAGATTAACTTTTCTCTTTTATGTCTTGGAAACTGTGTCCATGTACATCAGAATCAGCTCTTAAATCACTTATTGGACACTTTCAGAAGAATACATCTTGGTGGGATGAAAGCAGAGACATGAACTGATCTTCGGCTGCACTAATGTCAAAAACACTGCTATCGAAATGTTCACATCACATCTTCATTCCTGCAAACAACACATTTCTCTTAATATTTAGATTTAGAAAGGGAAACCAGACGCATATTATCCTCTAGATTATATTCAAAGCTTTCAATCTGTAGCCCTTCAGACCTTTTCTAAGACTTTAATAAAAGAAATTTAAGATTTATGTCAAATGAACTACTTCCAGCTCACCTTGGCCTCCTCTAGGTCAAGGACCTTGCCCATGGTGGTGAGCAGGCTGCACAGACACTCTGTAGACTCTTCGTCTTGGTGGTTCAGCAGCCTGACCACGCAGTCATGCATGATGGCCGCGGTTTGCATCTTGAGCTTGAAGATTTTGTCGATGAACTTGATGTTTCCAACGAAATGCCGCCAGATAATGGCCTCGGCCTTCTGCAGATTAATCAAAAGTCGGTGACGATCCGTGTAATGGGACCAAGGAATCAAACTTATGGACAGAGTTGAAACCAAAACTAAAAGACGTTTCGGGAAAGATCCAGCGTCACACTTAAGTCAGGTAAATCAGGCTTGATCAATCGTTGAAATATTTAGTGTAACCAATGACAATGACACTGACACGATATGCAGATCTAGTTGCTTTCAGACATGTACATGAGAACTGAAATGTCCAGCAAGGTAAGAGA
This sequence comes from Platichthys flesus, assembly GCF_949316205.1. Classification (NCBI taxonomy): domain Eukaryota; kingdom Metazoa; phylum Chordata; class Actinopteri; order Pleuronectiformes; family Pleuronectidae; genus Platichthys; species Platichthys flesus. The sequence continues at coordinate 18,285,603 of NC_084956.1, read as the reverse complement.
GGAGGGATGACAACTAAAGGTCAAGAACTTCAAAGCACATTATAGGACCGGAGCATCACTCATTTAGATTAAAGGCATTAAATCTGCCTTGAAACCATTGCGCAACATCCTGGAAAAGCTGCAGTCCACTGGATGGCCACTAGTGGCCGGCTCCATGTTAAAAAGCCTGAATTAATATTCAAGGTGATAATCTCCCACAGAGCTGTTGATAACAGTACACATCATGTCTCTCCACTTCTCTGTGAAAACATAATTATATAATGAATAATAATAATAATAAATACACCTGTGTATTGATTTTGGTGAAGATCGGTCAATGCGAACACGTTCCGGGGTCTCGGGGGGCACCATTGAGACATTTTGTGACGCCCATTCAAAAATTCCTCCAGAATACGTACATTTTCACCACAGACGTAATGCTACCTTAAACAGCTGCTCTTAAAATACAGATGTGACTTTAAATACTCACGTTTCAGTTGATCACAGTAAATCTGTTTCTGCAGAATAATAATCTGTGTAACGTAGTCAAGTCAAATGGTTTGGCGAGTGAAACAACTTTACATACCATCAGATATCTTACGTGGTGGAGCTTATCCTCCAAACACACTCAACTCTAACGCTTTCCCCCGCTGGGTGGACCGGATCATGTTGGTTCATGTCGGGTCAATAACTCCGTACGGTCCCGTTTGCATCGCCTGCAGGCTAGCGGAGCTAAACTAACAAGCCATGTACAGGTACCTGCTCATCACTACTAACACATAAATACAATACTAAACTGGACTTACCACAGAAACGGGAGCGCAGACGTCTTTAGCTTCTCTGTCAGGAGAACACACCGAAGATCAAACTGTATTATTCGTCCGACATGTGAGTGAAACCTGTCCACAGACTCAGGTCGTGTTAGCCTGTTAGCCTGTTAGCTCAGTTGGAGCCTAGCAGGCAACAGGCTCGGAGCTGGAGTCGCGATTCGCATTATTCGAGTCGAGGTAATAAGCAGATTCCCTGGGTCACATCTGAAAGTGCCCCCCCCCCCCCCCAACCAATGTTAACTTCGGCCTGTGTGGTTCACGCTCATTGGTGTTTCCATGGCAACAGTCTTAAGCTTGGGCCGTTGCCCCCAGAGCAGAGACGGACGGCAAGAGAGACACTGTATCCAACTAGTGCTAATTCAGCTGACCCCTGGGAAATAGGTTGTACTTACTTGGTGCCAAAATATGGATAAATGCAAGTACAATTCAAGTTACTGAAGGATTTATTAAAGGATTCTTCTATAAAGCTGTTTATCAAAATAGAAAGACCTTCTGTGCAGGCACGCAAACGATTAAAGAATAAGGAAGGAGCTGCACATATTGTGTAAGCTACAGACAGAAAAAAACAAGTTTCTCACAATGAGAAATGCTGTTTGCCTTCAAATAATGAAATGCTTGCATCAAATGATAGCAAAAGGATATTTTAATACTTGTATATATTTTCCCATACATAGCTGAAAATATAAGGAAACTAGAGATCAACATCAGATTTCATTTTTTGTTTCCCTCAACAAATTCCTGTATTGATCAGTTTATTGGTATACGTGTGTAATCTCCACACTGTATTTACAAGGGCTATCACCAATACCACCCATCCTCCGGTGTTGGACTCTCCAGCAGCTCCTTCGAACTGGTTCCCCTGGTCAACGGATCAGGCTGAGAAAAAGCAGGCGCATTGTGCAGCAGATTGTAGAGGCGATTCCTGCGATTCCTGTTCTTATTGCCTCTTCTGCGTGGGGGACGAATAAACAAAGAGTCAGGAAGGATGGCAGTGTAAATGAGAAACTCTGAATATCAAGCTTTTCCACCAATTTGGAACCTACTACAATTTATTATCACTGACCTAAACAGAAGCAAAACAAAACCCTATTAACAGAACTGATTTATTTTTAAATTAATGGATTCTAGTTAATCAAAGTTAAAAATATCCTGCTAGCAGAAAAGATAAATATCTAAATCACAGAGACACTCTCCTCAAGTTTCAGAGAAACCTAACACCAACAGGATCCCTCAAATCAGACAGCGTTGTCATCTCATACCTTCCGTCGAAGTCTGCCTTCTCTTGAGGAGGGGTGGAGAGTTGTGGTGAGGGGCTGGACTGCAGCGCTGAGAAGCAGTTGAGGCCTGCAGAGATGAAATGTTAAAAGAGAGAAAAGTGAAAAATAACGATTGTGGGTGATCAGATCAAAGTCCAGTCATTAAGAGGAAGATGCTTCACCTGACTCCGTGTACAGGATATGCTGTAAGTTACTGTTTTATATCAGGGTTTCATCAAGTTAAATTTAAAACCGTTTTAAGAACATAATGAAGGAAATTCTGGTAAAATGTAAAAGATATGAAAGACTATCAGACTCCCAGATTTCTAACAAGCTTCATATCTTAGATGAATCAGTGACAACTACACCTAAACAGAGCGGAGCAGCCAAAACATTGTGAAGTGAGTGACACCCTTTCAGGTTTGAAAGTCATGTGGTGTGACCTCACCTGAGTCACCGGTCTTGGCTCCTCCACCACTGCCCTTCACCAATGTGACCCGAGCCCAGGGGCCCTGCTTGATCTTCTCGTCGATTTGAGGCTGCACCTTTCTCGGCTCCTCCTTCTCTTTAATCTTTGCCTCCTTGTGGACAATGGTGATCGGATCCTGCTCGGGTCCTCTGGACACCCAGTTGTTCTGAAAGAAAAAAAATGTACAAAACCACATAATATCTCCTCAACAACAGCAGTCTAGATATTCATTGAACAGAATGTGAACAGAATATGTAGTACTATATTCCTGGTCATCAGACAGATCGGGTGAAATAAATGTCTGTGGTAAAAATCCATCTTACTTTGAAGAATTTGAATGTTGGACTCTTTACAATTGTGCAAATGAAAGAAAAATCGCGAAGACCAACTCACCAATCTCAGGTCTATGACATCCTGCAACATGACCCGTATCCGAGTCGCTATCTTCCCCTCTCGGACGATTTTTTTAATCTGTTTAAAATACTGATCCATCCAAGGCTGGTGAGACAGAGAGGGAGAGAGATGGTTAATTTGAGACATGAAGCTCATGTTCAGCATGTCTCCATTCAATCTACCAGACAGCAGGTTGCAGATATTATTATTCTACAGAGTTGACCAATTGTCCAGTTTATCACTTGGAACAGTCCCGACCGCCCGAGATGAACTTTTCTCTTTTATGTCTTGGAAACTGTGTCCATGTACATCAGAATCAGCTCTTAAATCACTTATTGGACACTTTCAGAAGAATACATCTTGGTGGGATGAAAGCAGAGACATGAACTGATCTTCGGCTGCACTAATGTCAAAAACACTGCTATCGAAATGTTCACATCACATCTTCATTCCTGCAAACAACACATTTCTCTTAATATTTAGATTTAGAAAGGGAAACCAGACGCATATTATCCTCTAGATTATATTCAAAGCTTTCAATCTGTAGCCCTTCAGACCTTTTCTAAGACTTTAATAAAAGAAATTTAAGATTTATGTCAAATGTACTACTTCCAGCTCACCTTGGCCTCCTCTAGGTCAAGGACCTTGCCCATGGTGGTGAGCAGGCTGCACAGACACTCTGTAGACTCTTCGTCTTGGTGGTTCAGCAGCCTGACCACGCAGTTATGCATGATGGCCGCGGTTTGCATCTTGAGCTTGAAGATTTTGTCGATGAACTTGATGTTTCCTACGAAATGCCGCCAGATAATGGCCTCGGCCTTCTGCAGATTAATCAAAAGTCGGTGACGATCCGTGTAATGGGACCAAGGAATCAAACTTATGGACAGAGTTGAAACCAAAACTAAAAGACGTTTCGGGAAAGATCCAGCGTCACACTTAAGTCAGGTAAATCAGGCTTGATCAATCGTTGAAATATTTAGTGTAACCAATGACAATGACACTGACACGATATGCAGATCTAGTTGCTTTCAGACATGTACATGAGAACTGAAATGTCCAGCAAGGTAAGAGAGGAGGGATGACAACTAAAGGTCAAGAACTTCAAAGCACATTATAGGACCGGAGCATCACTCATTTAGATTAAAGGCATTAAATCTGCCTTGAAACCATTGCGCAACATCCTGGAAAAGCTGCAGTCCACTGGATGGCCACTAGTGGCCGGCTCCATGTTAAAAAGCCTGAATTAATATTCAAGGTGATAATCTCCCACAGAGCTGTTGATAACAGTACACATCATGTCTCTCCACTTCTCTGTGAAAACATAATTATATAATGAATAATAATAATAATAAATACACCTGTGTATTGATTTTGGTGAAGATCGGTCAATGCGAACACGTTCCGGGGTCTCGGGGGGCACCATTGAGACATTTTGTGACGCCCATTGAAAATTCCTCCAGAATACGTACATTTTCACCACAGACGTAATGCTACCTTAAACAGCTGCTCTTAAAATACAGATGTGACTTTAAATACTCACGTTTCAGTTGATCACAGTAAATCTGTTTCTGCAGAATAATAATCTGTGTAACGTAGTCAAGTCAAATGGTTTGGCGAGTGAAACAACTTTACATACCATCAGATATCTTACGTGGTGGAGCTTATCCTCCAAACACACTCAACTCTAACGCTTTCCCCCGCTGGGTGGACCGGATCATGTTGGTTCATGTCGGGTCAATAACTCCGTACGGTCCCGTTTGCATCGCCTGCAAGCTAGCGGAGCTAAACTAACAAGCCATGTACAGGTACCTGCTCATCACTACTAACACATAAATACAATACTAAACTGGACTTACCACAGAAACGGGAGCGCAGACGTCTTTAGCTTCTCTGTCAGGAGAACACACCGAAGATCAAACTGTATTATTCGTCCGATATGTGAGTGAAACCTGTCCACAGACTCAGGTCGTGTTAGCCTGTTAGCGTGTTAGCTCAGTTGGAGCCTAGCAGGCAACAGGCTCGGAGCTGGAGTCGCGATTCGCATTATTCGAGTCGAGGTAATAGTCAGATTCCGTGGGTCACATCTGAAAGTGCCCCCCCCCCCCCACCCAATGTTAACTTCGGCCTGTGTGGTTCACGCTCATTGGTGTTTCCATGGCAACAGTCTTAAGCTTGGGCCGTTGCCCCCAGAGCAGAGACGGACGGCAAGAGAGACACTGTATCCAACTAGTGCTAATTCAGCTGACCCCTGGGAAATAGGTTGTACTTACTTGGTGCCAAAATATGGATAAATGCAAGTACAATTCAAGTTACTGAAGGATTTATTAAAGGATTCTTCTATAAAGCTGTTTATCAAAATAGAAAGACCTTCTGTGCAGGCACGCAAACGATTAAAGAATAAGGAAGGAGCTGCACATATTGTGTAAGCTACAGACAGAAAAAAACAAGTTTCTCACAATGAGAAATGCTGTTTGCCTTCAAATAATGAAATGCTTGCATCAAATGATAGCAAAAGGATATTTTAATACTTGTATATATTTTCCCATACATAGCTGAAAATATAAGGAAACTAGAGATCAACATCAGATTTCATTTTTTGTTTCCCTCAACAAATTCCTGTATTGATCAGTTTATTGGTATACGTGTGTAATCTCCACACTGTATTTACAAGGGCTATCACCAATACCACCCATCCTCCGGTGTTGGACTCTCCAGCAGCTCCTTCGAACTGGTTCCCCTGGTCAACGGATCAGGCTGAGAAAAAGCAGGCGCATTGTGCAGCAGATTGTAGAGGCGATTCCTGCGATTCCTGTTCTTATTGCCTCTTCTGCGTGGGGGACGAATAAACAAAGAGTCAGGAAGGATGGCAGTGTAAATGAGAAACTCTGAATATCAAGCTTTTCCACCAATTTGGAACCTACTACAATTTATTATCACTGACCTAAACAGAAGCAAAACAAAACCCTATTAACAGAACTGATTTATTTTTAAATTAATGGATTCTAGTTAATCAAAGTTAAAAATATCCTGCTAGCAGAAAAGATAAATATCTAAATCACAGAGACACTCTCCTCAAGTTTCAGAGAAACCTAACACCAACAGGATCCCTCAAATCAGACAGCGTTGTCATCTCATACCTTCCGTCGAAGTCTGCCTTCTCTTGAGGAGGGGTGGAGAGTTATGGTGAGGGGCTGGACTGCAGCGCTGAGAAGCAGTTGAGGCCTGCAGAGATGAAACGTTAAAAGAGAGAAAAGTGAAAAATAACGATTGTGGGTGATCAGATCAAAGTCCAGTCATTAAGAGGAAGATGCTTCACCTGACTCCGTGTACAGGATATGCTGTAAGTTACTGTTTTATATCAGGGTTTCATCAAGTTAAATTTAAAACCGTTTTAAGAACATAATGAAGGAAATTCTGGTAAAATGTAAAAGATATGAAAGACTATCAGACTCCCAGATTTCTAACAAGCTTCATATCTTAGATGAATCAGTGACAACTACACCTAAACAGAGCGGAGCAGCCAAAACATTGTGAAGTGAGTGACACCCTTTCAGGTTTGAAAGTCATGTGGTGTGACCTCACCTGAGTCACCGGCCTTGGCTCCTCCACCACTGCCCTTCACCAATGTGACCCGAGCCCAGGGGCCCTGCTTGATCTTCTCGTCGATTTGAGGCTGCACCTTTCTCGGCTCCTCCTTCTCTTTAATCTTTGCCTCCTTGTGGACAATGGTGATCGGATCCTGCTCGGGTCCTCTGGACACCCAGTTGTTCTGAAAGAAAAAAAATGTACAAAACCACATAATATCTCCTCAACAACAGCAGTCTAGATATTCATTGAACAGAATGTGAACAGAATATGCAGTATTATATTCCTGGTCATCAGACAGATCGGGTGAAATAAATCTCTGTGGTAAAAATCCATCTTACTTTGAAGAATTTCAACGTTGGACTCTTTACAATTGTGCAAATGAAAGAAAAATCGCAAAGACCAACTCACCAATCTCAGGTCTATGACATCCTGCAACATGACCCGTATCCGAGTCGCTATCTTCCCCTCTCGGACGATTTTTTTAATCTGTTTGAAATACTGATCCATCCAAGGCTGGTGAGACAGAGAGGGAGAGAGATGGTTAATTTGAGACATGAAGCTCATGTTCAGCATGTCTCCATTCAATCTACCAGACAGCAGGTTGCAGATATTATTATTCTACAGAGTTGACCAATTGTCCAGTTTATCACTTGGAACAGTCCCGACCGCCCGAGATGAACTTTTCTCTTTTATGTCTTGGATACTGTGTCCATGTACATCAGAATCAGCTCTTAAATCACTTATTGGACACTTTCAGAAGAATACATCTTGGTGGGATGAAAGCAGAGACATGAACTGATCTTCGGCTGCACTAATGTCAAAACACTGCTATCGAAATGTTCACATCACATCTTCATCCCTGCAAACAACGCATTTCTCTTAATATTTAGTTTTAGAAAGGGAAACCAGACGCATATTATCCTCTAGATTATATTCGAAGCTTTCAATCTGTAGTCCTTCAGAGCTTTTCTAAGACTTTAATAAAAGAAATTTAAGATTTATGTCAAATGTACTACTTCCAGCTCACCTTGGCCTCCTCAAGGTCAAGGACCTTGCCCATGGTGGTGAGCAGGCTGCACAGACACTCTGTAGACTCTTCGTCTTGGTGGTTCAGCAGCCTGACCACGCAGTCATGCATGATGGCCGCGGTTTGCATCTTGAGCTTGAAGATTTTGTCGATGAACTTGATGTTTCCAACGAAATGCCGCCAGATAATGTCCTCGGCCTTCTGCAGATTAATCAAAAGTCGGTGACGATCCGTGTAATGGGACCAAGGAATCAAACTTATGGACAGAGTTGAAACCAAAACTAAAAGACGTTTCGGGAAAGATCCGGCGTCACACTTAAGTCAGGTAAATCAGGCTTGAAACAATCGTTGAAATATTTAGTGTAACCAATGACAATGACACTGACACGATATGCAGATCTAGTTGCTTTCAGACATGTACATGAGAACTGAAATGTCCAGCAAGGTAAGAGAGGAGGGATGACAACTAAAGGTCAAGAACTTCAAAGCACATTATAGGACCGGAGCATCACTCATTTAGATTAAAGGCATTAAATCTGCCTTGAAACCATTGCGCAACATCCTGGAAAAGCTGCAGTCCACTGGATGGCCACTAGTGGCCGGCTCCATGTTAAAAAGCCTGAATTAATATTCAAGGTGATAATCTCCCACAGAGCTGTTGATAACAGTCCACATCATGTCTCTCCACTTCTCTGTGAAAACATAATTATATAATGAATAATAATAATAATAAATACACCTGTGTATTGATTTTGGTGAAGATCGGTCAATGCGAACACGTTCCGGGGTCTCGGGGGGCACCATTGAGACATTTTGTGACGCCCATTCAAAATTCCTCCAGAATACGTACATTTTCACGACAGACGTAATGCTACCTTAAACAGCTGCTCTTAAAATGCAGATGTGACTTTAAATACTCACGTTTCAGTTGATCACAGTAAATCTGTTTCTGCAGAATAATAATCTGTGTAACGTAGTCAAGTCAAATGGTTTGGCGAGTGAAACAACTTTACATACCATCAGATATCTTACGTGGTGGAGCTTATCCTCCAAACACACTCAACTATAACGCTTTCCCCCGCTGGGTGGACCGGATCATGTTGGTTCATGTCGGGTCAATAACTCCGTACGGTCCCGTTTGCATCGCCTGCAGGCTAGCGGAGCTAAACTAACAAGCCATGTACAGGTACCTGCTCATCACTACTAACACATAAATACAATACTAAACTGGACTTACCACAGAAACGGGAGCGCAGACGTCTTTAGCTGCTCTGTCAGGAGAACAAACCGAAGATCAAACTGTATTATTCGTCCGATATGTGAGTGAAACCTGTCCACAGACTCAGGTCGTGATAGCCTGTTAGCCTGTTAGCTCAGTTGGAGCCTAGCAGGCAACAGGCTCGGAGCTGGAGTCGCGATTCGCATTATTCGAGTCGAGGTAATAGGCAGATTCCGTGGGTCACATCTGAAAGTGCCCCCCCCCCCCCCCCCCCACACCCACACCCAATGTTAACTTCGGCCTGTGTGCTTCACGCTCATTGGTGTTTCCATGGCAACAGTCTTAAGCTTGGGCCGTTGCCCCCAGAGCAGAGACAGACGGCAAGAGAGACACTGTATCCAACTAGTGCTAATTCAGCTGACCCCTGGGAAATAGGTTGTACTTACTTGGTGCCAAAATATGGATAAATGCAAGTACAATTCAAGTTACTGAAGGATTTATTAAAGGATTCTTCTATAAAGCTGTTTATCAAAATAGAAAGACCTTCTGTGCAGGCACGCAAACGATTAAAGAATAAGGAATGAGCTGCACATATTGTGTAAGCTACAGACAGAAAAAAACAACTTTCTCACAATGAGAAATGCTGTTTGCCTTATAATAATGAAATGCTTGCATCAAATGATAGCAAAAGGATATTTTAATACTTGTATATATTTTCCCATACATAGCTGAAAATATAAGGAAACTAGAGATCAACATCAGATTTCATTTTTTGTTTCCCTCAACAAATTCCTGTATTGATCAGTTTATTGGTATACGTGTGTAATCTCCACACTGTATTTACAAGGGCTATCACCAATACCACCCATCCTCCGGTGTTGGACTCTCCAGCAGCTCCTTCGAACTGGTTCCCCTGGTCAACGGATCAGGCTGAGAAAAAGCAGGCGCATTGTGCAGCAGATTGTAGAGGCGATTCCTGCGATTCCTGTTCTTATTGCCTCTTCTGCGTGGGGGACGAATAAACAAAGAGTCAGGAAGGATGGCAGTGTAAATGAGAAACTCTGAATATCAAGCTTTTCCACCAATTTGGAACCTACTACAATTTATTATCACTGACCTAAACAGAAGCAAAACAAAACCCTATTAACAGAACTGATTTATTTTTAAATTAATGGATTCTAGTTAATCAAAGTTAAAAATATCCTGCTAGCAGAAAAGATAAATATCTAAATCACAGAGACACTCTCCTGAAGTTTCAGAGAAACCTAACACCAACAGGATCCCTCAAATCAGACAGCGTTGTCATCTCATACCTTCCGTCGAAGTCTGCCTTCTCTTGAGGAGGGGTGGAGAGTTGTGGTGAGGGGCTGGACTGCAGCGCTGAGAAGCAGTTGAGGCCTGCAGAGATGAAACGTTAAAAGAGAGAAAAGTGAAAAATAACGATTGTGGGTGATCAGATCAAAGTCCAGTCATTAAGAGGAAGATGCTTCACCTGACTCCGTGTACAGGATATGCTGTAAGTTACTGTTTTATATCAGGGTTTCATCAAGTTAAATTTAAAACCGTTTTAAGAACATAATGAAGGAAATTCTGGTAAAATGTAAAAGATATGAAAGACTATCAGACTCCCAGATTTCTAACAAGCTTCATATCTTAGATGAATCAGTGACAACTACACCTAAACAGAGCGGAGCAGCCAAAACATTGTGAAGTGAGTGACACCCTTTCAGGTTTGAAAGTCATGTGGTGTGACCTCACCTGAGTCACCGGCCTTGGCTCCTCCACCACTGCCCTTCACCAATGTGACCCGAGCCCAGGGGCCCTGCTGGATCTTCTCGTCCATTTGAGGCTGCACCTTTCTCGGCTCCTCCTTCTCTTTAATTTTTGCCTCCTTGTGGACAATGGTGATCGGATCCTGCTCGGGTCCTCTGGACACCCAGTTGTTCTGAAAGAAAAAAATGTAAAGAACCACATAATATCTCCTCAACAACAGCAGTCTAGATATTCATTGAACAGAATGTGAACAGAATATGCAGTATTATATTCCTGGTCATCAGACAGATCGGGTGAAATAAATCTCTGTGGTAAAAATCCATCTTACTTTGAAGAATTTCAACGTTGGACTCTTTACAATTGTGCAAATGAAAGAAAAATCGCGAAGACCAACTCACCAATCTCAGGTCTATGACATCCTGCAACATGACCCGTATCCGAGTCGCTATCTTCCCCTCTCGGACGATTTTTTTAATCTGTTTGAAATACTGATCCATCCAAGGCTGGTGAGACAGAGAGGGAGAGAGATGGTTAATTTGAGACATGAAGCTCATGTTCAGCATGTCTCCATTCAATCTACCAGACAGCAGGTTGCAGATATTATTATTCTACAGAGTTGACCAATTGTCCAGTTTATCACTTGGAACAGTCCCGACCGCCCGAGATGAACTTTTCTCTTTTATGTCTTGGATACTGTGTCCATGTACATCAGAATCAGCTCTTAAATCACTTATTGGACACTTTCAGAAGAATACATCTTGGTGGGATGAAAGCAGAGACATGAACTGATCTTCGGCTGCACTAATGTCAAAACACTGCTATCGAAATGTTCACATCACATCTTCATCCCTGCAAACAACGCATTTCTCTTAATATTTAGTTTTAGAAAGGGAAACCAGACGCATATTATCCTCTAGATTATATTCGAAGCTTTCAATCTGTAGTCCTTCAGAGCTTTTCTAAGACTGTAATAAAAGAAATTTAAGATTTATGTCAAATGTACTACTTCCAGCTCACCTTGGCCTCCTCAAGGTCAAGGACCTTGCCCATGGTGGTGAGCAGGCTGCACAGACACTCTGTAGACTCTTCGTCTTGGTGGTTCAGCAGCCTGACCACGCAGTCATGCATGATGGCCGCGGTTTGCATCTTGAGCTTGAAGATTTTGTCGATGAACTTGATGTTTCCAACGAAATGCCGCCAGATAATGTCCTCGGCCTTCTGCAGATTAATCAAAAGTCGGTGACGATCCGTGTAATGGGACCAAGGAATCAAACTTATGGACAGAGTTGAAACCAAAACTAAAAGACGTTTCGGGAAAGATCCGGCGTCACACTTAAGTCAGGTAAATCAGGCTTGAAACAATCGTTGAAATATTTAGTGTAACCAATGACAATGACACTGACACGATATGCAGATCTAGTTGCTTTCAGACATGTACATGAGAACTGAAATGTCCAGCAAGGTAAGAGAGGAGGGATGACAACTAAAGGTCAAGAACTTCAAAGCACATTATAGGACCGGAGCATCACTCATTTAGATTAAAGGCATTAAATCTGCCTTGAAACCATTGCGCAACATCCTGGAAAAGCTGCAGTCCACTGGATGGCCACTAGTGGCCGGCTCCATGTTAAAAAGCCTGAATTAATATTCAAGGTGATAATCTCCCACAGAGCTGTTGATAACAGTCCACATCATGTCTCTCCACTTCTCTGTGAAAACATAATTATATAATGAATAATAATAATAATAAATACACCTGTGTATTGATTTTGGTGAAGATCGGTCAATGCGAACACGTTCCGGGGTCTCGGGGGGCACCATTGAGACATTTTGTGACGCCCATTCAAAATTCCTCCAGAATACGTACATTTTCACCACAGACGTAATGCTACCTTAAACAGCTGCTCTTAAAATGCAGATGTGACTTTAAATACTCACGTTTCAGTTGATCACAGTAAATCTGTTTCTGCAGAATAATAATCTGTGTAACGTAGTCAAGTCAAATGGTTTGGCGAGTGAAACAACTTTACATACCATCAGATATCTTACGTGGTGGAGCTTATCCTCCAAACACACTCAACTATAACGCTTTCCCCCGCTGGGTGGACCGGATCATGTTGGTTCATGTCGGGTCAATAACTCCGTACGGTCCCGTTTGCATCGCCTGCAGGCTAGCGGAGCTAAACTAACAAGCCATGTACAGGTACCTGCTCATCACTACTAACACATAAATACAATACTAAACTGGACTTACCACAGAAACGGGAGCGCAGACGTCTTTAGCTTCTCTGTCAGGAGAACAAACCGAAGATCAAACTGTATTATTCGTCCGATATGTGAGTGAAACCTGTCCACAGACTCAGGTCGTGTTAGCCTGTTAGCCTGTTAGCTCAGTTGGAGCCTAGCAGGCAACAGGCTCGGAGCTGGAGTCGCGATTCGCATTATTCGAGTCGAGGTAATAGGCAGATTCCGTGGGTCACATCTGAAAGTGCCCCCCCCCACACCCAATGTTAACTTCGGCCTGTGTGCTTCACGCTCATTGGTGTTTCCATGGCAACAGTCTTAAGCTTGGGCCGTTGCCCCCAGAGCAGATACAGACGGCAAGAGAGACACTGTATCCAACTAGTGCTAATTCAGCTGACCCCTGGGAAATAGGTTGTACTTACTTGGTGCCAAAATATGGATAAATGCAAGTACAATTCAAGTTACTGAAGGATTTATTAAAGGATTCTTCTATAAAGCTGTTTATCAAAATAGAAAGACCTTCTGTGCAGGCACGCAAACGATTAAAGAATAAGGAAGGAGCTGCACATATTGTGTAAGCTACAGACAGAAAAAAACAACTTTCTCACAATGAGAAATGCTGTTTGCCTTATAATAATGAAATGCTTGCATCAAATGATAGCAAAAGGATATTTTAATACTTGTATATATTTTCCCATACATAGCTGAAAATATAAGGAAACTAGAGATCAACATCAGATTTCATTTTTTGTTTCCCTCAACAAATTCCTGTATTGATCAGTTTATTGGTATACGTGTGTAATCTCCACACTGTATTTACAAGGGCTATCACCAATACCACCCATCCTCCGGTGTTGGACTCTCCAGCAGCTCCTTCGAACTGGTTCCCCTGGTCAACGGATCAGGCTGAGAAAAAGCAGGCGCATTGTGCAGCAGATTGTAGAGGCGATTCCTGCGATTCCTGTTCTTATTGCCTCTTCTGCGTGGGGGACGAATAAACAAAGAGTCAGGAAGGATGGCAGTGTAAATGAGAAACTCTGAATATCAAGCTTTTCCACCAATTTGGAACCTACTACAATTTATTATCACTGACCTAAACAGAAGCAAAACAAAACCCTATTAACAGAACTGATTTATTTTTAAATTAATGGATTCTAGTTAATCAAAGTTAAAAATATCCTGCTAGCAGAAAAGATAAATATCTAAATCACAGAGACACTCTCCTGAAGTTTCAGAGAAACCTAACACCAACAGGATCCCTCAAATCAGACAGCGTTGTCATCTCATACCTTCCGTCGAAGTCTGCCTTCTCTTGAGGAGGGGTGGAGAGTTGTGGTGAGGGGCTGGACTGCAGCGCTGAGAAGCAGTTGAGGCCTGCAGAGATGAAACGTTAAAAGAGAGAAAAGTGAAAAATAACGATTGTGGGTGATCAGATCAAAGTCCAGTCATTAAGAGGAAGATGCTTCACCTGACTCCGTGTACAGGATATGCTGTAAGTTACTGTTTTATATCAGGGTTTCATCAAGTTAAATTTAAAACCGTTTTAAGAACATAATGAAGGAAATTCTGGTAAAATGTAAAAGATATGAAAGACTATCAGACTCCCAGATTTCTAACAAGCTTCATATCTTAGATGAATCAGTGACAACTACACCTAAACAGAGCGGAGCAGCCAAAACATTGTGAAGTGAGTGACACCCTTTCAGGTTTGAAAGTCATGTGGTGTGACCTCACCTGAGTCACCGGCCTTGGCTCCTCCACCACTGCCCTTCACCAATGTGACCCGAGCCCAGGGGCCCTGCTGGATCTTCTCGTCCATTTGAGGCTGCACCTTTCTCGGCTCCTCCTTCTCTTTAATTTTTGCCTCCTTGTGGACAATGGTGATCGGATCCTGCTCGGGTCCTCTGGACACCCAGTTGTTCTGAAAGAAAAAAATGTAAAGAACCACATAATATCTCCTCAACAACAGCAGTCTAGATATTCATTGAACAGAATGTGAACAGAATATGCAGTATTATATTCCTGGTCATCAGACAGATCGGGTGAAATAAATCTCTGTGGTAAAAATCCATCTTACTTTGAAGAATTTCAACGTTGGACTCTTTACAATTGTGCAAATGAAAGAAAAATCGCGAAGACCAACTCACCAATCTCAGGTCTATGACATCCTGCAACATGACCCGTATCCGAGTCGCTATCTTCCCCTCTCGGACGATTTTTTTAATCTGTTTGAAATACTGATCCATCCAAGGCTGGTGAGACAGAGAGGGAGAGAGATGGTTAATTTGAGACATGAAGCTCATGTTCAGCATGTCTCCATTCAATCTACCAGACAGCAGGTTGCAGATATTATTATTCTACAGAGTTGACCAATTGTCCAGTTTATCACTTGGAACAGTCCCGACCGCCCGAGATGAACTTTTCTCTTTTATGTCTTGGATACTGTGTCCATGTACATCAGAATCAGCTCTTAAATCACTTATTGGACACTTTCAGAAGAATACATCTTGGTGGGATGAAAGCAGAGACATGAACTGATCTTCGGCTGCACTAATGTCAAAACACTGCTATGGAAATGTTCACATCACATCTTCATCCCTGCAAACAACGCATTTCTCTTAATATTTAGTTTTAGAAAGGGAAACCAGACGCATATTATCCTCTAGATTATATTCGAAGCTTTCAATCTGTAGTCCTTCAGAGCTTTTCTAAGACTTTAATAAAAGAAATTTAAGATTTATGTCAAATGTACTACTTCCAGCTCACCTTGGCCTCCTCAAGGTCAAGGACCTTGCCCATGGTGGTGAGCAGGCTGCACAGACACTCTGTAGACTCTTCGTCTTGGTGGTTCAGCAGCCTGACCACGCAGTCATGCATGATGGCCGCGGTTTGCATCTTGAGCTTGAAGATTTTGTCGATGAACTTGATGTTTCCAACGAAATGCCGCCAGATAATGTCCTCGGCCTTCTGCAGATTAATCAAAAGTCGGTGACGATCCGTGTAATGGGACCAAGGAATCAAACTTATGGACAGAGTTGAAACCAAAACTAAAAGACGTTTCGGGAAAGATCCGGCGTCACACTTAAGTCAGGTAAATCAGGCTTGAAACAATCGTTGAAATATTTAGTGTAACCAATGACAATGACACTGACACGATATGCAGATCTAGTTGCTTTCAGACATGTACATGAGAACTGAAATGTCCAGCAAGGTAAGAGAGGAGGGATGACAACTAAAGGTCAAGAACTTCAAAGCACATTATAGGACCGGAGCATCACTCATTTAGATTAAAGGCATTAAATCTGCCTTGAAACCATTGCGCAACATCCTGGAAAAGCTGCAGTCCACTGGATGGCCACTAGTGGCCGGCTCCATGTTAAAAAGCCTGAATTAATATTCAAGGTGATAATCTCCCACAGAGCTGTTGATAACAGTCCACATCATGTCTCTCCACTTCTCTGTGAAAACATAATTATATAATGAATAATAATAATAATAAATACACCTGTGTATTGATTTTGGTGAAGATCGGTCAATGCGAACACGTTCCGGGGTCTCGGGGGGCACCATTGAGACATTTTGTGACGCCCATTCAAAATTCCTCCAGAATACGTACATTTTCACCACAGACGTAATGCTACCTTAAACAGCTGCTCTTAAAATGCAGATGTGACTTTAAATACTCACGTTTCAGTTGATCACAGTAAATCTGTTTCTGCAGAATAATAATCTGTGTAACGTAGTCAAGTCAAATGGTTTGGGGAGTGAAACAACTTTACATACCATCAGATATCTTACGTGGTGGAGCTTATCCTCCAAACACACTCAACTCTAACGCTTTCCCCCGCTGGGTGGACCGGATCATGTTGGTTCATGTCGGGTCAATAACTCCGTACGGTCCCGTTTGCATCGCCTGCAGGCTAGCGGAGCTAAACTAACAAGCCATGTACAGGTACCTGCTCATCACTACTAACACATAAATACAATACTAAACTGGACTTACCACAGAAACGGGAGCGCAGACGTCTTTAGCTTCTCTGTCAGGAGAACAAACCGAAGATCAAACTGTATTATTCGTCCGATATGTGAGTGAAACCTGTCCACAGACTCAGGTCGTGTTAGCCTGTTAGCCTGTTAGCTCAGTTGGAGCCTAGCAGGCAACAGGCTCGGAGCTGGAGTCGCGATTCGCATTATTCGAGTCGAGGTAATAGTCAGATTCCGTGGGTCACATCTGAAAGTGCCCCCCCCCCACCCCCACACCCAATGTTAACTTCGGCCAGTGTGGTTCACGCTCATTGGTGTTTCCATGGCAACAGTCTTAAGCTTGGGCCGTTGCCCCCAGAGCAGAGACGGACGGCAAGAGAGACACTGTATCCAACTAGTGCTAATTCAGCTGACCCCTGGGAAATAGGTTGTACTTACTTGGTGCCAAAATATGGATAAATGCAAGTACAATTCAAGTTACTGAAGGATTTATTTAAGGATTCTTTTATAAAGCTGTTTATCAAAATAGAAAGACCTTCTGTGCAGGCACGCAAACAATTAAAGAATAAGGAAGGAGCTGCACATATTTTGTAAGCTACAGACAGAAAAAAACAAGTTTCTCACAATGAGAAATGCTGTTTGCCTTCAAATAATGAAATGCTTGCATCAAATGATAGCAAAAGGATATTTTAATACTTGTATATATTTTCCCATACATAGCTGAAAATATAAGGAAACTAGAGATCAACATCAGATTTCATTTTTTGTTTCCCTCAACAAATTCCTGTATTGATCAGTTTATTGGTATACGTGTGTAATCTCCACACTGTATTTACAAGGGCTATCACCAATACCACCCATCCTCCGGTGTTGGACTCTCCAGCAGCTCCTTCGAACTGGTTCCCCTGGTCAACGGATCAGGCTGAGAAAAAGCAGGCGCATTGTGCAGCAGATTGTAGAGGCGATTCCTGCGATTCCTGTTCTTATTGCCTCTTCTGCGTGGGGGACGAATAAACAAAGAGTCAGGACGGATGGCAGTGTAAATGAGAAACTCTGAATATCAAGCTTTTCCACCAATTTGGAACCTACTACAATTTATTATCACTGACCTAAACAGAAGCAAAACAAAACCCTATTAACAGAACTGATTTATTTTTAAATTAATGGATTCTAGTTAATCAAAGTTAAAAATATCCTGCTAGCAGAAAAGATAAATATCTAAATCACAGAGACACTCTCCTCAAGTTTCAGAGAAACCTAACACCAACAGGATCCCTCAAATCAGACAGCGTTGTCATCTCATACCTTCCGTCGAAGTCTGCCTTCTCTTGAGGAGGGGTGGAGAGTTGTGGTGAGGGGCTGGACTGCAGCGCTGAGAAGCAGTTGAGGCCTGCAGAGATGAAACGTTAAAAGAGAGAAAAGTGAAAAATAACGATTGTGGGTGATCAGATCAAAGTCCAGTCATTAAGAGGAAGATGCTTCACCTGACTCCGTGTACAGGATATGCTGTAAGTTACTGTTTTATATCAGGGTTTCATCAAGTTAAATTTAAAACCGTTTTAAGAACATAATGAAGGAAATTCTGGTAAAATGTAAAAGATATGAAAGACTATCAGACTCCCAGATTTCTAACAAGCTTCATATCTTAGATGAATCAGTGACAACTACACCTAAACAGAGCGGAGCAGCCAAAACATTGTGAAGTGAGTGACACCCTTTCAGGTTTGAAAGTCATGTGGTGTGACCTCACCTGAGTCACCGGCCTTGGCTCCTCCACCACTGCCCTTCACCAATGTGACCCGAGCCCAGGGGCCCTGCTGGATCTTCTCGTCCATTTGAGGCTGCACCTTTCTCGGCTCCTCCTTCTCTTTAATCTTTGCCTCCTTGTGGACAATGGTGATCGGATCCTGCTCGGGTCCTGTGGACACCCAGTTGTTCTGAAAGAAAAAAAATGTAAAGAACCACATAATATCTCCTCAACAACAGCAGTCTAGATATTCATTGAACAGAATGTGAACAGAATATGCAGTATTATATTCCTGGTCTTCAGACAGATCGGTGAAATAAATCTCTGTGGTAAAAATCCATCTTACTTTGAAGAATTTCAACGTTGGACTCTTTACAATTGTGCAAATGAAAGAAAAATCGCGAAGACCAACTCACCAATCTCAGGTCTATGACATCCTGCAACATGACCCGCATCCGAGTCGCTATCTTCCCCTCTCTGACGTTTTTTTTAATCTGTTTAAAATACTGATCCATCCAAGGCTGGTGAGACAGAGAGGGAGAGAGATGGTTAATTTGAGACATGAAGCTCATGTTCAGCATGTCTCCATTCAATCTACCAGACAGCAGGTTGCAGATATTATTATTCTACAGAGTTGACCAATTGTCCAGTTTATCACTTGGAACAGTCCCGACCGCCCGAGATTAACTTTTCTCTTTTATGTCTTGGAAACTGTGTCCATGTACATCAGAATCAGCTCTTAAATCACTTATTGGACACTTTCAGAAGAATACATCTTGGTGGGATGAAAGCAGAGACATGAACTGATCTTCGGCTGCACTAATGTCAAAAACACTGCTATCGAAATGTTCACATCACATCTTCATTCCTGCAAACAACACATTTCTCTTAATATTTAGATTTAGAAAGGGAAACCAGACGCATATTATCCTCTAGATTATATTCAAAGCTTTCAATCTGTAGCCCTTCAGACCTTTTCTAAGACTTTAATAAAAGAAATTTAAGATTTATGTCAAATGTACTACTTCCAGCTCACCTTGGCCTCCTCTAGGTCAAGGACCTTGCCCATGGTGGTGAGCAGGCTGCACAGACACTCTGTAGACTCTTCGTCTTGGTGGTTCAGCAGCCTGACCACGCAGTCATGCATGATGGCCGCGGTTTGCATCTTGAGCTTGAAGATTTTGTTGATGAACTTGATGTTTCCAACGAAATGCCGCCAGATAATGGCCTCGGCCTTCTGCAGATTAATCAAAAGTCGGTGACGATCCGTGTAATGGGACCAAGGAATCAAACTTATGGACAGAGTTGAAACCAAAACTAAAAGACGTTTCGGGAAAGATCCAGCGTCACACTTAAGTCAGGTAAATCAGGCTTGATCAATCGTTGAAATATTTAGTGTAACCAATGACAATGACACTGACACGATATGCAGATCTAGTTGCTTTCAGACATGTACATGAGAACTGAAATGTCCAGCAAGGTAAGAGAGGAGGGATGACAACTAAAGGTCAAGAACTTCAAAGCACATTATAGGACCGGAGCATCACTCATTTAGATTAAAGGCATTAAATCTGCCTTGAAACCATTGCGCAACATCCTGGAAAAGCTGCAGTCCACTGGATGGCCACTAGTGGCCGGCTCCATGTTAAAAAGCCTGAATTAATATTCAAGGTGATAATCTCCCACAGAGCTGTTGATAACAGTACACATCATGTCTCTCCACTTCTCTGTGAAAACATAATTATATAATGAATAATAATAATAATAAATACACCTGTGTATTGATTTTGGTGAAGATCGGTCAATGCGAACACGTTCCGGGGTCTCGGGGGGCACCATTGAGACATTTTGTGACGCCCATTGAAAATTCCTCCAGAATACGTACATTTTCACCACAGACGTAATGCTACCTTAAACAGCTGCTCTTAAAATACAGATGTGACTTTAAATACTCACGTTTCAGTTGATCACAGTAAATCTGTTTCTGCAGAATAATAATCTGTGTAACGTAGTCAAGTCAAATGGTTTGGCGAGTGAAACAACTTTACATACCATCAGATATCTTACGTGGTGGAGCTTATCCTTCAAACACACTCAACTCTAACGCTTTCCCCCGCTGGGTGGACCGGATCATGTTGGTTCATGTCGGGTCAATAACTCCGTACGGTCCCGTTTGCATCGCCTGCAGGCTAGCGGAGCTAAACTAACAAGCCATGTACAGGTACCTGCTCATCACTACTAACACATAAATACAATACTAAACTGGACTTACCACAGAAACGGAAGCGCAGACGTCTTTAGCTTCTCTGTCAGGAGAACAAACCGAAGATCAAACTGTATTATTCGTCCGATATGTGAGTGAAACCTGTCCACAGACTCAGGTCGTGTTAGCCTGTTAGCCTGTTAGCTCAGTTGGAGCCTAGCAGGCAACAGGCTCGGAGCTGGAGTCGCGATTCGCATTATTCGAGTCGAGGTAATAGTCAGATTCCGTGGGTCACATCTGAAAGTGCCCCCCCCCACCCCCACACCCAATGTTAACTTCGGCCTGTGTGGTTCACGCTCATTGGTGTTTCCATGGCAACAGTCTTAAGCTTGGGCCGTTGCCCCCAGAGCAGAGACGGACGGCAAGAGAGACACTGTATCCAACTAGTGCTAATTCAGCTGACCCCTGGGAAATAGGTTGTACTTACTTGGTGCCAAAATATGGATAAATGCAAGTACAATTCAAGTTACTGAAGGATTTATTTAAGGATTCTTTTATAAAGCTGTTTATCAAAATAGAAAGACCTTCTGTGCAGGCACGCAAACGATTAAAGAATAAGGAAGGAGCTGCACATATTTTGTAAGCTACAGACAGAAAAAAACAAGTTTCTCACAATGAGAAATGCTGTTTGCCTTCAAATAATGAAATGCTTGCATCAAATGATAGCAAAAGGATATTTTAATACTTGTATATATTTTCCCATACATAGCTGAAAATATAAGGAAACTAGAGATCAACATCAGATTTCATTTTTTGTTTCCCTCAACAAATTCCTGTATTGATCAGTTTATTGGTATACGTGTGTAATCTCCACACTGTATTTACAAGGGCTATCACCAATACCACCCATCCTCCGGTGTTGGACTCTCCAGCAGCTCCTTCGAACTGGTTCCCCTGGTCAACGGATCAGGCTGAGAAAAAGCAGGCGCATTGTGCAGCAGATTGTAGAGGCGATTCCTGCGATTCCTGTTCTTATTGCCTCTTCTGCGTGGGGGACGAATAAACAAAGAGTCAGGAAGGATGGCAGTGTAAATCAGAAACTCTGAATATCAAGCTTTTCCACCAATTTGGAACCTACTACAATTTATTATCACTGACCTAAACAGAAGCAAAACAAAACCCTATTAACAGAACTGATTTATTTTTAAATTAATGGATTCTAGTTAATCAAAGTTAAAAATATCCTGCTAGCAGAAAAGATAAATATCTAAATCACAGAGACACTCTCCTCAAGTTTCAGAGAAACCTAACACCAACAGGATCCCTCAAATCAGACAGCGTTGTCATCTCATACCTTCCGTCGAAGTCTGCCTTCTCTTGAGGAGGGGTGGAGAGTTGTGGTGAGGGGCTGGAATGCAGCGCTGAGAAGCAGTTGAGGCCTGCAGAGATGAAACGTTAAAAGAGAGAAAAGTGAAAAATAACGATTGTGGGTGATCAGATCAAAGTCCAGTCATTAAGAGGAAGATGCTTCACCTGACTCCGTGTACAGGATATGCTGTAAGTTACTGTTTTATATCAGGGTTTCATCAAGTTAAATTTAAAACCGTTTTAAGAACATAATGAAGGAAATTCTGGTAAAATGTAAAAGATATGAAAGACTATCAGACTCCCAGATTTCTAACAAGCTTCATATCTTAGATGAATCAGTGACAACTACATATAAACAGAGCGGAGCAGCCAAAACATTGTGAAGTGAGTGACACCCTTTCAGGTTTGAAAGTCATGTGGTGTGACCTCACCTGAGTCACCGGCCTTGGCTCCTCCACCACTGCCCTTCACCAATGTGACCCGAGCCCAGGGGCCCTGCTGGATCTTCTCGTCCATTTGAGGCTGCACCTTTCTCGGCTCCTCCTTCTCTTTAATCTTTGCCTCCTTGTGGACAATGGTGATCGGATCCTGCTCGGGTCCTGTGGACACCCAGTTGTTCTGAAAGAAAAAAAATGTAAAGAACCACATAATATCTCCTCAACAACAGCAGTCTAGATATTCATTGAACAGAATGTGAACAGAATATGCAGTATTATATTCCTGGTCATCAGACAGATCGGGTGAAATAAATCTCTGTGGTAAAAATCCATCTTACTTTGAAGAATTTCAACGTTGGACTCTTTACAATTGTGCAAATGAAAGAAAAATCGCGAAGACCAACTCACCAATCTCAGGTCTATGACATCCTGCAACATGACCCGTATCCGAGTCGCTATCTTCCCCTCTCGGACGATTTTTTTAATCTGTTTGAAATACTGATCCATCCAAGGCTGGTGAGACAGAGAGGGAGAGAGATGGTTAATTTGAGACATGAAGCTCATGTTCAGCATGTCTCCATTCAATCTACCAGACAGCAGGTTGCAGATATTATTATTCTACAGAGTTGACCAATTGTCCAGTTTATCACTTGGAACAGTCCCGACCGCCCGAGATGAACTTTTCTCTTTTATGTCTTGGAAACTGTGTCCATGTACATCAGAATCAGCTCTTAAATCACTTATTGGACACTTTCAGAAGAATACATCTTGGTGGGATGAAAGCAGAGACATGAACTGATCTTCGGCTGCACTAATGTCAAAACACTGCTATCGAAATGTTCACATCACATCTTCATCCCTGCAGACAACGCATTTCTCTTAATATTTAGTTTTAGAAAGGGAAACCATACGCATATTATCCTCTAGATTATATTCGAAGCTTTCAATCTGTAGCCCTTCAGAGCTTTTCTAAGACTTTAATAAAAGAAATTTAAGATTTATGTCAAATGTACTACTTCCAGCTCACCTTGGCCTCCTCAAGGTCAAGGACCTTGCCCATGGTGGTGAGCAGGCTGCACAGACACTCTGTAGACTCTTAGTCTTGGTGGTTCAGCAGCCTGACCACGCAGTCATGCATGATGGCCGCGGTTTGCATCTTGAGCTTGAAGATTTTGTCGATGAACTTGATGTTTCCAACGAAATGCCGCCAGATAATGTCCTCGGCCTTCTGCAGATTAATCAAAAGTCGGTGACGATCCGTGTAATGGGACCAAGGAATCAAACTTATGGACAGAGTTGAAACCAAAACTAAAAGACGTTTCGGGAAAGATCCGGCGTCACACTTAAGTCAGGTAAATCAGGCTTGAAACAATCGTTGAAACATTTAGTGTAACCAATGACAATGACACTGACACGATATGCAGATCTAGTTGCTTTCAGACATGTACATGAGAACTGAAATGTCCAGCAAGGTAAGAGAGGAGGGATGACAACTAAAGGTCAAGAACTTCAAAGCACATTATAGGACCGGAGCATCACTCATTTAGATTAAAGCTATTAAATCTGCCTTGAAACCATTGCGCAACATCCTGGAAAAGCTGCAGTCCACTGGATGGCCACTAGTGGCCGGCTCCATGTTAAAAAGCCTGAATTAATATTCAAGGTGATAATCTCCCACAGAGCTGTTGATAACAGTCAACATCATGTCTCTCCACTTCTCTGTGAAAACATAATTATATAATGAATAATAATAATAATAAATACACCTGTGTATTGATTTTGGTGAAGATCGGTCAATGCGAACACGTTCCGGGGTCTCGGGGGGCACCATTGAGACATTTTGTGACGCCCATTGAAAATTCCTCCAGAATACGTACATTTTCACCACAGACGTAATGCTACCTTAAACAGCTGCTCTTAAAATACAGATGTGACTTTAAATACTCACGTTTCAGTTGATCACAGTAAATCTGTTTCTGCAGAATAATAATCTGTGTAACGTAGTCAAGTCAAATGGTTTGGCGAGTGAAACAACTTTACATACCATCAGATATCTTACGTGGTGGAGCTTATCCTTCAAACACACTCAACTCTAACGCTTTCCCCCGCTGGGTGGACCGGATCATGTTGGTTCATGTCGGGTCAATAACTCCGTACGGTCCCGTTTGCATCGCCTGCAGGCTAGCGGAGCTAAACTAACAAACCATGTACAGGTACCTGCTCATCACTACTAACACATAAATACAATACTAAACTGGACTTACCACAGAAACGGGAGCGCAGACGTCTTTAGCTTCTCTGTCAGGAGAACAAACCGAAGATCAAACTGTATTATTCGTCCAATATGTGAGTGAAACCTGTCCACAGACTCAGGTCGTGTTAGCCTGTTAGCCTGTTAGCTCAGTTGGAGCCTAGCAGGCAACAGGCTCGGAGCTGGAGTCGCGATTCGCATTATTCGAGTCGAGGTAATAGTCAGATTCCGTGGGTCACATCTGAAAGTGCCCCCCCCCCACCCCCACACCCAATGTTAACTTCGGCCAGTGTGGTTCACGCTCATTGGTGTTTCCATGGCAACAGTCTTAAGCTTGGGCCGTTGCCCCCAGAGCAGAGACGGACGGCAAGAGAGACACTGTATCCAACTAGTGCTAATTCAGCTGACCCCTGGGAAATAGGTTGTACTTACTTGGTGCCAAAATATGGATAAATGCAAGTACAATTCAAGTTACTGAAGGATTTATTTAAGGATTCTTTTATAAAGCTGTTTATCAAAATAGAAAGACCTTCTGTGCAGGCACGCAAACAATTAAAGAATAAGGAAGGAGCTGCACATATTTTGTAAGCTACAGACAGAAAAAAACAAGTTTCTCACAATGAGAAATGCTGTTTGCCTTCAAATAATGAAATGCTTGCATCAAATGATAGCAAAAGGATATTTTAATACTTGTATATATTTTCCCATACATAGCTGAAAATATAAGGAAACTAGAGATCAACATCAGATTTCATTTTTTGTTTCCCTCAACAAATTCCTGTATTGATCAGTTTATTGGTATACGTGTGTAATCTCCACACTGTATTTACAAGGGCTATCACCAATACCACCCATCCTCCGGTGTTGGACTCTCCAGCAGCTCCTTCGAACTGGTTCCCCTGGTCAACGGATCAGGCTGAGAAAAAGCAGGCGCATTGTGCAGCAGATTGTAGAGGCGATTCCTGCGATTCCTGTTCTTATTGCCTCTTCTGCGTGGGGGACGAATAAACAAAGAGTCAGGACGGATGGCAGTGTAAATGAGAAACTCTGAATATCAAGCTTTTCCACCAATTTGGAACCTACTACAATTTATTATCACTGACCTAAACAGAAGCAAAACAAAACCCTATTAACAGAACTGATTTATTTTTAAATTAATGGATTCTAGTTAATCAAAGTTAAAAATATCCTGCTAGCAGAAAAGATAAATATCTAAATCACAGAGACACTCTCCTCAAGTTTCAGAGAAACCTAACACCAACAGGATCCCTCAAATCAGACAGCGTTGTCATCTCATACCTTCCGTCGAAGTCTGCCTTCTCTTGAGGAGGGGTGGAGAGTTGTGGTGAGGGGCTGGACTGCAGCGCTGAGAAGCAGTTGAGGCCTGCAGAGATGAAACGTTAAAAGAGAGAAAAGTGAAAAATAACGATTGTGGGTGATCAGATCAAAGTCCAGTCATTAAGAGGAAGATGCTTCACCTGACTCCGTGTACAGGATATGCTGTAAGTTACTGTTTTATATCAGGGTTTCATCAAGTTAAATTTAAAACCGTTTTAAGAACATAATGAAGGAAATTCTGGTAAAATGTAAAAGATATGAAAGACTATCAGACTCCCAGATTTCTAACAAGCTTCATATCTTAGATGAATCAGTGACAACTACACCTAAACAGAGCGGAGCAGCCAAAACATTGTGAAGTGAGTGACACCCTTTCAGGTTTGAAAGTCATGTGGTGTGACCTCACCTGAGTCACCGGCCTTGGCTCCTCCACCACTGCCCTTCACCAATGTGACCCGAGCCCAGGGGCCCTGCTGGATCTTCTCGTCCATTTGAGGCTGCACCTTTCTCGGCTCCTCCTTCTCTTTAATCTTTGCCTCCTTGTGGACAATGGTGATCGGATCCTGCTCGGGTCCTGTGGACACCCAGTTGTTCTGAAAGAAAAAAAATGTAAAGAACCACATAATATCTCCTCAACAACAGCAGTCTAGATATTCATTGAACAGAATGTGAACAGAATATGCAGTATTATATTCCTGGTCTTCAGACAGATCGGTGAAATAAATCTCTGTGGTAAAAATCCATCTTACTTTGAAGAATTTCAACGTTGGACTCTTTACAATTGTGCAAATGAAAGAAAAATCGCGAAGACCAACTCACCAATCTCAGGTCTATGACATCCTGCAACATGACCCGCATCCGAGTCGCTATCTTCCCCTCTCTGACGTTTTTTTTAATCTGTTTAAAATACTGATCCATCCAAGGCTGGTGAGACAGAGAGGGAGAGAGATGGTTAATTTGAGACATGAAGCTCATGTTCAGCATGTCTCCATTCAATCTACCAGACAGCAGGTTGCAGATATTATTATTCTACAGAGTTGACCAATTGTCCAGTTTATCACTTGGAACAGTCCCGACCGCCCGAGATTAACTTTTCTCTTTTATGTCTTGGAAACTGTGTCCATGTACATCAGAATCAGCTCTTAAATCACTTATTGGACACTTTCAGAAGAATACATCTTGGTGGGATGAAAGCAGAGACATGAACTGATCTTCGGCTGCACTAATGTCAAAAACACTGCTATCGAAATGTTCACATCACATCTTCATTCCTGCAAACAACACATTTCTCTTAATATTTAGATTTAGAAAGGGAAACCAGACGCATATTATCCTCTAGATTATATTCAAAGCTTTCAATCTGTAGCCCTTCAGACCTTTTCTAAGACTTTAAAAAAAGGAATTTAAGATTTATGTCAAATGTACTACTTCCAGCTCACCTTGGCCTCCTCTAGGTCAAGGACCTTGCCCATGGTGGTGAGCAGGCTGCACAGACACTCTGTAGACTCTTCGTCTTGGTGGTTCAGCAGCCTGACCACGCAGTCATGCATGATGGCCGCTGTTTGCATCTTGAGCTTGAAGATTTTGTTGATGAACTTGATGTTTCCAACGAAATGCCGCCAGATAATGGCCTCGGCCTTCTGCAGATTAATCAAAAGTCGGTGACGATCCGTGTAATGGGACCAAGGAATCAAATTTATGGACAGAGTTGAAACCAAAACTAAAAGACGTTTCGGGAAAGATCCAGCGTCACACTTAAGTCAGGTAAATCAGGCTTGATCAATCGTTGAAATATTTAGTGTAACCAATGACAATGACACTGACACGATATGCAGATCTAGTTGCTTTCAGACATGTACATGAGAACTGAAATGTCCAGCAAGGTAAGAGAGGAGGGATGACAACTAAAGGTCAAGAACTTCAAAGCACATTATAGGACCGGAGCATCACTCATTTAGATTAAAGGCATTAAATCTGCCTTGAAACCATTGCGCAACATCCTGGAAAAGCTGCAGTCCACTGGATGGCCACTAGTGGCCGGCTCCATGTTAAAAAGCCTGAATTAATATTCAAGGTGATAATCTCCCACAGAGCTGTTGATAACAGTACACATCATGTCTCTCCACTTCTCTGTGAAAACATAATTATATAATGAATAATAATAATAATAAATACACCTGTGTATTGATTTTGGTGAAGATCGGTCAATGCGAACACGTTCCGGGGTCTCGGGGGGCACCATTGAGACATTTTGTGACGCCCATTGAAAATTCCTCCAGAATACGTACATTTTCACCACAGACGTAATGCTACCTTAAACAGCTGCTTTTAAAATACAGATGTGACTTTAAATACTCACGTTTCAGTTGATCACAGTAAATCTGTTTCTGCAGAATAATAATCTGTGTAACGTAGTCAAGTCAAATGGTTTGGCGAGTGAAACAACTTTACATACCATCAGATATCTTACGTGGTGGAGCTTATCCTTCAAACACACTCAACTCTAACGCTTTCCCCCGCTGGGTGGACCGGATCATGTTGGTTCATGTCGGGTCAATAACTCCGTACGGTCCCGTTTGCATCGCCTGCAGGCTAGCGGAGCTAAACTAACAAGCCATGTACAGGTACCTGCTCATCACTACTAACACATAAATACAATACTAAACTGGACTTACCACAGAAACGGAAGCGCAGACGTCTTTAGCTTCTCTGTCAGGAGAACAAACCGAAGATCAAACTGTATTATTCGTCCGATATGTGAGTGAAACCTGTCCACAGACTCAGGTCGTGTTAGCCTGTTAGCCTGTTAGCTCAGTTGGAGCCTAGCAGGCAACAGGCTCGGAGCTGGAGTCGCGATTCGCATTATTCGAGTCGAGGTAATAGTCAGATTCCGTGGGTCACATCTGAAAGTGCCCCCCCCCCACCCCCACACCCAATGTTAACTTCGGCCTGTGTGGTTCACGCTCATTGGTGTTTCCATGGCAACAGTCTTAAGCTTGGGCCGTTGCCCCCAGAGCAGAGACGGACGGCAAGAGAGACACTGTATCCAACTAGTGCTAATTCAGCTGACCCCTGGGAAATAGGTTGTACTTACTTGGTGCCAAAATATGGATAAATGCAAGTACAATTCAAGTTACTGAAGGATTTATTTAAGGATTCTTTTATAAAGCTGTTTATCAAAATAGAAAGACCTTCTGTGCAGGCACGCAAACGATTAAAGAATAAGGAAGGAGCTGCACATATTTTGTAAGCTACAGACAGAAAAAAACAAGTTTCTCACAATGAGAAATGCTGTTTGCCTTCAAATAATGAAATGCTTGCATCAAATGATAGCAAAAGGATATTTTAATACTTGTATATATTTTCCCATACATAGCTGAAAATATAAGGAAACTAGAGATCAACATCAGATTTCATTTTTTGTTTCCCTCAACAAATTCCTGTATTGATCAGTTTATTGGTATACGTGTGTAATCTCCACACTGTATTTACAAGGGCTATCACCAATACCACCCATCCTCCGGTGTTGGACTCTCCAGCAGCTCCTTCGAACTGGTTCCCCTGGTCAACGGATCAGGCTGAGAAAAAGCAGGCGCATTGTGCAGCAGATTGTAGAGGCGATTCCTGCGATTCCTGTTCTTATTGCCTCTTCTGCGTGGGGGACGAATAAACAAAGAGTCAGGAAGGATGGCAGTGTAAATCAGAAACTCTGAATATCAAGCTTTTCCACCAATTTGGAACCTACTACAATTTATTATCACTGACCTAAACAGAAGCAAAACAAAACCCTATTAACAGAACTGATTTATTTTTAAATTAATGGATTCTAGTTAATCAAAGTTAAAAATATCCTGCTAGCAGAAAAGATAAATATCTAAATCACAGAGACACTCTCCTCAAGTTTCAGAGAAACCTAACACCAACAGGATCCCTCAAATCAGACAGCGTTGTCATCTCATACCTTCCGTCGAAGTCTGCCTTCTCTTGAGGAGGGGTGGAGAGTTGTGGTGAGGGGCTGGACTGCAGCGCTGAGAAGCAGTTGAGGCCTGCAGAGATGAAACGTTAAAAGAGAGAAAAGTGAAAAATAACGATTGTGGGTGATCAGATCAAAGTCCAGTCATTAAGAGGAAGATGCTTCACCTGACTCCGTGTACAGGATATGCTGTAAGTTACTGTTTTATATCAGGGTTTCATCAAGTTAAATTTAAAACCGTTTTAAGAACATAATGAAGGAAATTCTGGTAAAATGTAAAAGATATGAAAGACTATCAGACTCCCAGATTTCTAACAAGCTTCATATCTTAGATGAATCAGTGACAACTACATATAAACAGAGCGGAGCAGCCAAAACATTGTGAAGTGAGTGACACCCTTTCAGGTTTGAAAGTCATGTGGTGTGACCTCACCTGAGTCACCGGCCTTGGCTCCTCCACCACTGCCCTTCACAAATGTGACCCGAGCCCAGGGGCCCTGCTGGATCTTCTCGTCCATTTGAGGCTGCACCTTTCTCGGCTCCTCCTTCTCTTTAATCTTTGCCTCCTTGTGGACAATGGTGATCGGATCCTGCTCGGGTCCTGTGGACACCCAGTTGTTCTGAAAGAAAAAAAATGTAAAGAACCACATAATATCTCCTCAACAACAGCAGTCTAGATATTCATTGAACAGAATGTGAACAGAATATGCAGTATTATATTCCTGGTCATCAGACAGATCGGTGAAATAAATCTCTGTGGTAAAAATCCATCTTACTTTGAAGAATTTCAACGTTGGACTCTTTACAATTGTGCAAATGAAAGAAAAATCGCGAAGACCAACTCACCAATCTCAGGTCTATGACATCCTGCAACATGACCCGTATCCGAGTCGCTATCTTCCCCTCTCTGACGTTTTTTTTAATCTGTTTAAAATACTGATCCATCCAAGGCTGGTGAGACAGAGAGGGAGAGAGATGGTTAATTTGAGACATGAAGCTCATGTTCAGCATGTCTCCATTCAATCTACCAGACAGCAGGTTGCAGATATTATTATTCTACAGAGTTGACCAATTGTCCAGTTTATCACTTGGAACAGTCCCGACCGCCCGAGATTAACTTTTCTCTTTTATGTCTTGGAAACTGTGTCCATGTACATCAGAATCAGCTCTTAAATCACTTATTGGACACTTTCAGAAGAATACATCTTGGTGGGATGAAAGCAGAGACATGAACTGATCTTCGGCTGCACTAATGTCAAAAACACTGCTATCGAAATGTTCACATCACATCTTCATTCCTGCAAACAACACATTTCTCTTAATATTTAGATTTAGAAAGGGAAACCAGACGCATATTATCCTCTAGATTATATTCAAAGCTTTCAATCTGTAGCCCTTCAGACCTTTTCTAAGACTTTAATAAAAGAAATTTAAGATTTATGTCAAATGTACTACTTCCAGCTCACCTTGGCCTCCTCTAGGTCAAGGACCTTGCCCATGGTGGTGAGCAGGCTGCACAGACACTCTGTAGACTCTTCGTCTTGGTGGTTCAGCAGCCTGACCACGCAGTCATGCATGATGGCCGCGGTTTGCATCTTGAGCTTGAAGATTTTGTTGATGAACTTGATGTTTCCAACGAAATGCCGCCAGATAATGGCCTCGGCCTTCTGCAGATTAATCAAAAGTCGGTGACGATCCGTGTAATGGGACCAAGGAATCAAACTTATGGACAGAGTTGAAACCAAAACTAAAAGACGTTTCGGGAAAGATCCAGCGTCACACTTAAGTCAGGTAAATCAGGCTTGATCAATCGTTGAAATATTTAGTGTAACCAATGACAATGACACTGACACGATATGCAGATCTAGTTGCTTTCAGACATGTACATGAGAACTGAAATGTCCAGCAAGGTAAGAGAGGAGGGATGACAACTAAAGGTCAAGAACTTCAAAGCACATTATAGGACCGGAGCATCACTCATTTAGATTAAAGGCATTAAATCTGCCTTGAAACCATTGCGCAACATCCTGGAAAAGCTGCAGTCCACTGGATGGCCACTAGTGGCCGGCTCCATGTTAAAAAGCCTGAATTAATATTCAAGGTGATAATCTCCCACAGAGCTGTTGATAACAGTACACATCATGTCTCTCCACTTCTCTGTGAAAACATAATTATATAATGAATAATAATAATAATAAATACACCTGTGTATTGATTTTGGTGAAGATCGGTCAATGCGAACACGTTCCGGGGTCTCGGGGGGCACCATTGAGACATTTTGTGACGCCCATTGAAAATTCCTCCAGAATACGTACATTTTCACCACAGACGTAATGCTACCTTAAACAGCTGCTCTTAAAATACAGATGTGACTTTAAATACTCACGTTTCAGTTGATCACAGTAAATCTGTTTCTGCAGAATAATAATCTGTGTAACGTAGTCAAGTCAAATGGTTTGGCGAGTGAAACAACTTTACATACCATCAGATATCTTACGTGGTGGAGCTTATCCTTCAAACACACTCAACTCTAACGCTTTCCCCCGCTGGGTGGACCGGATCATGTTGGTTCATGTCGGGTCAATAACTCCGTACGGTCCCGTTTGCATCGCCTGCAGGCTGCTAAACTAACAAGCCATGTACAGGTACCTGCTCATCACTACTAACACATAAATACAATACTAAACTGGACTTACCACAGAAACGGGAGCGCAGACGTCTTTAGCTTCTCTGTCAGGAGAACAAACCGAAGATCAAACTGTATTATTCGTCCGATATGTGAGTGAAACCTGTCCACAGACTCAGGTCGTGATAGCCTGTTAGCCTGTTAGCTCAGTTAGAGCCTAGCAGGCAACAGGCTCGGAGCTGGAGTCGCGATTCGCATTATTCGAGTCGATGTAATAGTCAGATTCCGTGGGTCACATCTGAAAGTTACCCCCCCCCCCCCCCACCCAATGTTAACTTCGGCCTGTGTGGTTCACGCTCATTGGTGTTTCCATGGCAACAGTCTTAAGCTTGGGCCGTTGCCCCCAGAGCAGAGACGGACGGCAAGAGAGACACTGTATCCAACTAGTGCTAATTCAGCTGACCCCTGGGAAATAGGTTGTACTTACTTGGTGCCAATATATGGATAAATGCAAGTACAATTCAAGTTACTGAAGGATTTATTAAAGGATTCTTCTATAAAGCTGTTTATCAAAATAGAAAGACCTTCTGTGCAGGCACGCAAACGATTAAAGAATAAGGAAGGAGCTGCACATATTGTGTAAGCTACAGACAGAAAAAAACAAGTTTCTCACAATGAGAAATGCTGTTTGCCTTCAAATAATGAAATGCTTGCATCAAATGATAGCAAAAGGATATTTTAATACTTGTATATATTTTCCCATACATAGCTGAAAATATAAGGAAACTAGAGATCAACATCAGATTTCATTTTTTGTTTCCCTCAACAAATTCCTGTATTGATCAGTTTATTGGTATACGTGTGTAATCTCCACACTGTATTTACAAGGGCTATCACCAATACCACCCATCCTCCGGTGTTGGACTCTCCAGCAGCTCCTTCGAACTGGTTCCCCTGGTCAACGGATCAGGCTGAGAAAAAGCAGGCGCATTGTGCAGCAGATTGTAGAGGCGATTCCTGCGATTCCTGTTCTTATTGCCTCTTCTGCGTGGGGGACGAATAAACAAAGAGTCAGGAAGGATGGCAGTGTAAATGAGAAACTCTGAATATCAAGCTTTTCCACCAATTTGGAACCTACTACAATTTATTATCACTGACCTAAACAGAAGCAAAACAAAACCCTATTAGCAGTACTGATTTATTTTTAAATTAATGGATTCTAGTTAATCAAAGTTAAAAATATCCTGCTAGCAGAAAAGATAAATATCTAAATCACAGAGACACTCTCCTCAAGTTTCAGAGAAACCTAACACCAACAGGATCCCTCAAATCAGACAGCGTTGTCATCTCATACCTTCCGTCGAAGTCTGCCTTCTCTTGAAGAGGGGTGGAGAGTTGTGGTGAGGGGCTGGACTGCAGCGCTGAGAAGCAGTTGAGGCCTGCAGAGATGAAACGTTAAAAGAGAGAAAAGTGAAAAATAACGATTGTGGGTGATCAGATCAAAGTCCAGTCATTAAGAGGAAGATGCTTCACCTGACTCCGTGTACAGGATATGCTGTAAGTTACTGTTTTATATCAGGGTTTCATCAAGTTAAATTTAAAACCGTTTTAAGAACATAATGAAGGAAATTCTGGTAAAATGTAAAAGATATGAAAGACTATCAGACTCCCAGATTTCTAACAAGCTTCATATCTTAGATGAATCAGTGACAACAACACCTAAACAGAGCGGAGCAGCCAAAACATTGTGAAGTGAGTGACACCCTTTCAGGTTTGAAAGTCATGTGGTGTGACCTCACCTGAGTCACCGGCCTTGGCTCCTCCACCACTGCCCTTCACCAATGTGACCCGAGCCCAGGGGCCCTGCTGGATCTTCTCGTCCATTTGAGGCTGCACCTTTCTCGGCTCCTCCTTCTCTTTAATTTTTGCCTCCTTGTGGACAATGGTGATCGGATCCTGCTCGGGTCCTCTGGACACCCAGTTGTTCTGAAAGAAAAAAATGTAAAGAACCACATAATATCTCCTCAACAACAGCAGTCTAGATATTCATTGAACAGAATGTGAACAGAATATGCAGTATTATATTCCTGGTCATCAGACAGATCGGGTGAAATAAATCTCTGTGGTAAAAATCCATCTTACTTTGAAGAATTTCAACGTTGGACTCTTTACAATTGTGCAAATGAAAGAAAAATCGCGAAGACCAACTCACCAATCTCAGGTCTATGACATCCTGCAACATGACCCGTATCCGAGTCGCTATCTTCCCCTCTCGGACGATTTTTTAATCTGTTTGAAATACTGATCCATCCAAGGCTGGTGAGACAGAGAGGGAGAGAGATGGTTAATTTGAGACATGAAGCTCATGTTCAGCATGTCTCCATTCAATCTACCAGACAGCAGGTTGCAGATATTATTATTCTACAGAGTTGACCAATTGTCCAGTTTATCACTTGGAACAGTCCCGACCGCCCGAGATGAACTTTTCTCTTTTATGTCTTGGAAACTGTGTCCATGTACATCAGAATCAGCTCTTAAATCACTTATTGGACACTTTCAGAAGAATACATCTTGGTGGGATGAAAGCAGAGACATGAACTGATCTTCGGCTGCACTAATGTCAAAACACTGCTATCGAAATGTTCACATCACATCTTCATCCCTGCAAACAACGCATTTCTCTTAATATTTAGTTTTAGAAAGGGAAACCATACGCATATTATCCTCTAGATTATATTCGAAGCTTTCAATCTGTAGCCCTTCAGAGCTTTTCTAAGACTTTAATAAAAGAAATTTAAGATTTATGTCAAATGTACTACTTCCAGCTCACCTTGGCCTCATCAAGGTCAAGGACCTTGCCCATGGTGGTGAGCAGGCTGCACAGACACTCTGTAGACTCTTCGTCTTGGTGGTTCAGCAGCCTGACCACGCAGTCATGCATGATGGCCGCGGTTTGCATCTTGAGCTTGAAGATTTTGTCGATGAACTTGATGTTTCCAACGAAATGCCGCCAGATAATGTCCTCGGCCTTCTGCAGATTAATCAAAAGTCGGTGACGATCCGTGTAATGGGACCAAGGAATCAAACTTATGGACAGAGTTGAAACCAAAACTAAAAGACGTTTCGGGAAAGATCCGGCGTCACACTTAAGTCAGGTAAATCAGGCTTGAAACAATCGTTGAAACATTTAGTGTAACCAATGACAATGACACTGACACGATATGCAGATCTAGTTGCTTTCAGACATGTACATGAGAACTGAAATGTCCAGCAAGGTAAGAGAGGAGGGATGACAACTAAAGGTCAAGAACTTCAAAGCACATTATAGGACCGGAGCATCACTCATTTAGATTAAAGGCATTAAATCTGCCTTGAAACCATTGCGCAACATCCTGGAAAAGCTGCAGTCCACTGGATGGCCACTAGTGGCCGGCTCCATGTTAAAAAGCCTGAATTAATATTCAAGGTGATAATCTCCCACAGAGCTGTTGATAACAGTCAACATCATGTCTCTCCACTTCTCTGTGAAAACATAATTATATAATGAATAATAATAATAATAAATACACCTGTGTATTGATTTTGGTGAAGATCGGTCAATGCGAACACGTTCCGGGGTCTCGGGGGGCACCATTGAGACATTTTGTGACGCCCATTAAAAATTCCTCCAGAATACGTACATTTTCACCACAGACGTAATGCTACCTTAAAAAGCTGCTCTTAAAATGCAGATGTGACTTTAAATACTCACGTTTCAGTTGATCACAGTAAATCTGTTTCTGCAGAATAATAATCTGTGTAACGTAGTCAAGTCAAATGGTTTGGCGAGTGAAACAACTTTACATACCATCAGATATCTTACGTGGTGGAGCTTATCCTCCAAACACACTCAACTCTAACGCTTTCCCCCGCTGGATGGACCGGATCATGTTGGTTCATGTCGGGTCAATAAATCCGTACGGTCCCGTTTGCATCGCCTGCAGGCTAGCGGAGCTAAACTAACAAGCCATGTACAGGTACCTGCTCATCACTACTAACACATAAATACAATACTAAACTGGACTTAACACAGAAACGGGAGCGCAGACGTCTTTAGCTTCTCTGTCAGGAGAACAAACCGAAGATCAAACTGTATTATTCGTCCGATATGTGAGTGAAACCTGTCCACAGACTCAGGTCGTGATAGCCTGTTAGCCTGTTAGCTCAGTTGGAGCCTAGCAGGCAACAGGCTCGGAGCTGGAGTCGCGATTCGCATTATTCGAGTCGATGTAATAGTCAGATTCCGTGGGTCACATCTGAAAGTTACCCCCCCCCCCCCCACCCAATGTTAACTTCGGCCTGTGTGGTTCACGCTCATTGGTGTTTCCATGGCAACAGTCTTAAGCTTGGGCCGTTGCCCCCAGAGCAGAGACGGACGGCAAGAGAGACACTGTATCCAACTAGTGCTAATTCAGCTGACCCCTGGGAAATAGGTTGTACTTACTTGGTGCCAAAATATGGATAAATGCAAGTACAATTCAAGTTACTGAAGGATTTATTAAAGGATTCTTCTATAAAGCTGTTTATCAAAATAGAAAGACCTTCTGTGCAGGCACGCAAACGATTAAAGAATAAGGAAGGAGCTGCACATATTGTGTAAGCTACAGACAGAAAAAAACAAGTTTCTCACAATGAGAAATGCTGTTTGCCTTCAAATAATGAAATGCTTGCATCAAATGATAGCAAAAGGATATTTTAATACTTGTATATATTTTCCCATACATAGCTGAAAATATAAGGAAACTAGAGATCAACATCAGATTTCATTTTTTGTTTCCCTCAACAAATTCCTGTATTGATCAGTTTATTGGTATACGTGTGTAATCTCCACACTGTATTTACAAGGGCTATCACCAATACCACCCATCCTCCGGTGTTGGACTCTCCAGCAGCTCCTTCGAACTGGTTCCCCTGGTCAACGGATCAGGCTGAGAAAAAGCAGGCGCATTGTGCAGCAGATTGTAGAGGCGATTCCTGCGATTCCTGTTCTTATTGCCTCTTCTGCGTGGGGGACGAATAAACAAAGAGTCAGGAAGGATGGCAGTGTAAATGAGAAACTCTGAATATCAAGCTTTTCCACCAATTTGGAACCTACTACAATTTATTATCACTGACCTAAACAGAAGCAAAACAAAACCCTATTAACAGAACTGATTTATTTTTAAATTAATGGATTCTAGTTAATCAAAGTTAAAAATATCCTGCTAGCAGAAAAGATAAATATCTAAATCACAGAGACACTCTCCTCAAGTTTCAGAGAAACCTAACACCAACAGGATCCCTCAAATCAGACAGCGTTGTCATCTCATACCTTCCGTCGAAGTCTGCCTTCTCTTGAAGAGGGGTGGAGAGTTGTGGTGAGGGGCTGGACTGCAGCGCTGAGAAGCAGTTGAGGCCTGCAGAGATGAAACGTTAAAAGAGAGAAAAGTGAAAAATAACGATTGTGGGTGATCAGATCAAAGTCCAGTCATTAAGAGGAAGATGCTTCACCTGACTCCGTGTACAGGATATGCTGTAAGTTACTGTTTTATATCAGGGTTTCATCAAGTTAAATTTAAAACCGTTTTAAGAACATAATGAAGGAAATTCTGGTAAAATGTAAAAGATATGAAAGACTATCAGACTCCCAGATTTCTAACAAGCTTCATATCTTAGATGAATCAGTGACAACAACACCTAAACAGAGCGGAGCAGCCAAAACATTGTGAAGTGAGTGACACCCTTTCAGGTTTGAAAGTCATGTGGTGTGACCTCACCTGAGTCACCGGCCTTGGCTCCTCCACCACTGCCCTTCACCAATGTGACCCGAGCCCAGGGGCCCTGCTGGATCTTCTCGTCCATTTGAGGCTGCACCTTTCTCGGCTCCTCCTTCTCTTTAATTTTTGCCTCCTTGTGGACAATGGTGATCGGATCCTGCTCGGGTCCTCTGGACACCCAGTTGTTCTGAAAGAAAAAAATGTAAAGAACCACATAATATCTCCTCAACAACAGCAGTCTAGATATTCATTGAACAGAATGTGAACAGAATATGCAGTATTATATTCCTGGTCATCAGACAGATCGGGTGAAATAAATCTCTGTGGTAAAAATCCATCTTACTTTGAAGAATTTCAACGTTGGACTCTTTACAATTGTGCAAATGAAAGAAAAATCGCGAAGACCAACTCACCAATCTCAGGTCTATGACATCCTGCAACATGACCCGTATCCGAGTCGCTATCTTCCCCTCTCGGACGATTTTTTTAATCTGTTTGAAATACTGATCCATCCAAGGCTGGTGAGACAGAGAGGGAGAGAGATGGTTAATTTGAGACATGAAGCTCATGTTCAGCATGTCTCCATTCAATCTACCAGACAGCAGGTTGCAGATATTATTATTCTACAGAGTTGACCAATTGTCCAGTTTATCACTTGGAACAGTCCCGACCGCCCGAGATGAACTTTTCTCTTTTATGTCTTGGAAACTGTGTCCATGTACATCAGAATCAGCTCTTAAATCACTTATTGGACACTTTCAGAAGAATACATCTTGGTGGGATGAAAGCAGAGACATGAACTGATCTTCGGCTGCACTAATGTCAAAACACTGCTATCGAAATGTTCACATCGCATCTTCATTCCTGCAAACAACGCATTTCTCTTAATATTTAGTTTTAGAAAGGGAAACCATACGCATATTATCCTCTAGATTATATTCGAAGCTTTCAATCTGTAGCCCTTCAGAGCTTTTCTAAGACTTTAATAAAAGAAATTTAAGATTTATGTCAAATGTACTACTTCCAGCTCACCTTGGCCTCCTCAAGGTCAAGGACCTTGCCCATGGTGGTGAGCAGGCTGCACAGACACTCTGTAGACTCTTCGTCTTGGTGGTTCAGCAGCCTGACCACGCAGTCATGCATGATGGCCGCGGTTTGCATCTTGAGCTTGAAGATTTTGTCGATGAACTTGATGTTTCCAACGAAATGCCGCCAGATAATGTCCTCGGCCTTCTGCAGATTAATCAAAAGTCGGTGACGATCCGTGTAATGGGACCAAGGAATCAAACTTATGGACAGAGTTGAAACCAAAACTAAAAGACGTTTCGGGAAAGATCCGGCGTCACACTTAAGTCAGGTAAATCAGGCTTGAAACAATCGTTGAAACATTTAGTGTAACCAATGACAATGACACTGACACGATATGCAGATCTAGTTGCTTTCAGACATGTACATGAGAACTGAAATGTCCAGCAAGGTAAGAGAGGAGGGATGACAACTAAAGGTCAAGAACTTCAAAGCACATTATAGGACCGGAGCATCACTCATTTAGATTAAAGGCATTAAATCTGCCTTGAAACCATTGCGCAACATCCTGGAAAAGCTGCAGTCCACTGGATGGCCACTAGTGGCCGGCTCCATGTTAAAAAGCCTGAATTAATATTCAAGGTGATAATCTCCCACAGAGCTGTTGATAACAGTCAACATCATGTCTCTCCACTTCTCTGTGAAAACATAATTATATAATGAATAATAATAATAATAAATACACCTGTGTATTGATTTTGGTGAAGATCGGTCAATGCGAACACGTTCCGGGGTCTCGGGGGGCACCATTGAGACATTTTGTGACGCCCATTAAAAACTCCTCCAGAATACGTACATTTTCACCACAGACGTAATGCTACCTTAAAAAGCTGCTCTTAAAATGCAGATGTGACTTTAAATACTCACGTTTCAGTTGATCACAGTAAATCTGTTTCTGCAGAATAATAATCTGTGTAACGTAGTCAAGTCAAATGGTTTGGCGAGTGAAACAACTTTACATACCATCAGATATCTTACGTGGTGGAGCTTATCCTTCAAACACACTCAACTCTAACGCTTTCCCCCGCTGGGTGGACCGGATCATGTTGGTTCATGTCGGGTCAATAACTCCGTACGGTCCCGTTTGCATCGCCTGCAGGCTAGCGGAGCTAAACTAACAAGCCATGTACAGGTACCTGCTCATCACTACTAACACATAAATACAATACTAAACTGGACTTACCACAGAAACGGGAGCGCAGACGTCTTTAGCTTCTCTGTCAGGAGAACAAACCGAAGATCAAACTGTATTATTCGTCCGATATGTGAGTGAAACCTGTCCACAGACTCAGGTCGTGTTAGCCTGTTAGCCTGTTAGCTCAGTTGGAGCCTAGCAGGCAACAGGCTCGGAGCTGGAGTCGCGATTCGCATTATTCGAGTCGAGGTAATAGTCAGATTCCGTGGGTCACATCTGAAAGTGCCCCCCCCCACCCCCACACCCAATGTTAACTTCGGCCTGTGTGGTTCACGCTCATTGGTGTTTCCATGGCAACAGTCTTAAGCTTGGGCCGTTGCCCCCAGAGCAGAGACGGACGGCAAGAGAGACACTGTATCCAACTAGTGCTAATTCAGCTGACCCCTGGGAAATAGGTTGTACTTACTTGGTGCCAAAATATGGATAAATGCAAGTACAATTCAAGTTACTGAAGGATTTATTTAAGGATTTTTTTATAAAGCTGTTTATCAAAATAGAAAGACCTTCTGTGCAGGCACGCAAACGATTAAAGAATAAGGAAGGAGCTGCACTTTTTTTTTTTAAGCTACAGACAGAAAAAAACAAGTTTCTCACAATGAGAAATGCTGTTTGCCTTCAAATAATGAAATGCTTGCATCAAATGATAGCAAAAGGATATTTTAATACTTGTATATATTTTCCCATACATAGCTGAAAATATAAGGAAACTAGAGATCAACATCAGATTTCATTTTTTGTTTCCCTCAACAAATTCCTGTATTGATCAGTTTATTGGTATACGTGTGTAATCTCCACACTGTATTTACAAGGGCTATCACCAATACCACCCATCCTCCGGTGTTGGACTCTCCAGCAGCTCCTTCGAACTGGTTCCCCTGGTCAACGGATCAGGCTGAGAAAAAGCAGGCGCATTGTGCAGCAGATTGTAGAGGCGATTCCTGCGATTCCTGTTCTTATTGCCTCTTCTGCGTGGGGGACGAATAAACAAAGAGTCAGGAAGGATGGCAGTGTAAATGAGAAACTCTGAATATCAAGCTTTTCCACCAATTTGGAACCTACTACAATTTATTATCACTGACCTAAACAGAAGCAAAACAAAACCCTATTAACAGAACTGATTTATTTTTAAATTAATGGATTCTAGTTAATCAAAGTTAAAAATATCCTGCTAGCAGAAAAGATAAATATCTAAATCACAGAGACACTCTCCTCAAGTTTCAGAGAAGCCTAACACCAACAGGATCCCTCAAATCAGACAGCGTTGTCATCTCATACCTTCCGTCGAAGTCTGCCTTCTCTTGAAGAGGGGTGGAGAGTTGTGGTGAGGGGCTGGACTGCAGCGCTGAGAAGCAGTTGAGGCCTGCAGAGATGAAACGTTAAAAGAGAGAAAAGTGAAAAATAACGATTGTGGGTGATCAGATCAAAGTCCAGTCATTAAGAGGAAGATGCTTCACCTGACTCCGTGTACAGGATATGCTGTAAGTTACTGTTTTATATCAGGGTTTCATCAAGTTAAATTTAAAACCGTTTTAAGAACATAATGAAGGAAATTCTGGTAAAATGTAAAAGATATGAAAGACTATCAGACTCCCAGATTTCTAACAAGCTTCATATCTTAGATGAATCAGTGACAACAACACCTAAACAGAGCGGAGCAGCCAAAACATTGTGAAGTGAGTGACACCCTTTCAGGTTTGAAAGTCATGTGGTGTGACCTCACCTGAGTCACCGGCCTTGGCTCCTCCACCACTGCCCTTCACCAATGTGACCCGAGCCCAGGGGCCCTGCTGGATCTTCTCGTCCATTTGAGGCTGCACCTTTCTCGGCTCCTCCTTCTCTTTAATTTTTGCCTCCTTGTGGACAATGGTGATCGGATCCTGCTCGGGTCCTCTGGACACCCAGTTGTTCTGAAAGAAAAAAATGTAAAGAACCACATAATATCTCCTCAACAACAGCAGTCTAGATATTCATTGAACAGAATGTGAACAGAATATGCAGTATTATATTCCTGGTCATCAGACAGATCGGGTGAAATAAATCTCTGTGGTAAAAATCCATCTTACTTTGAAGAATTTCAACGTTGGACTCTTTACAATTGTGCAAATGAAAGAAAAATCGCGAAGACCAACTCACCAATCTCAGGTCTATGACATCCTGCAACATGACCCGTATCCGAGTCGCTATCTTCCCCTCTCGGACGATTTTTTTAATCTGTTTGAAATACTGATCCATCCAAGGCTGGTGAGACAGAGAGGGAGAGAGATGGTTAATTTGAGACATGAAGCTCATGTTCAGCATGTCTCCATTCAATCTACCAGACAGCAGGTTGCAGATATTATTATTCTACAGAGTTGACCAATTGTCCAGTTTATCACTTGGAACAGTCCCGACCGCCCGAGATGAACTTTTCTCTTTTATGTCTTGGAAACTGTGTCCATGTACATCAGAATCAGCTCTTAAATCACTTATTGGACACTTTCAGAAGAATACATCTTGGTGGGATGAAAGCAGAGACATGAACTGATCTTCGGCTGCACTAATGTCAAAACACTGCTATCGAAATGTTCACATCACATCTTCATCCCTGCAAACAACGCATTTCTCTTAATATTTAGTTTTAGAAAGGGAAACCATACGCATATTATCCTCTAGATTATATTCGAAGCTTTCAATCTGTAGCCCTTCAGAGCTTTTCTAAGACTTTAATAAAAGAAATTTAAGATTTATGTCAAATGTACTACTTCCAGCTCACCTTGGCCTCCTCAAGGTCAAGGACCTTGCCCATGGTGGTGAGCAGGCTGCACAGACACTCTGTAGACTCTTCGTCTTGGTGGTTCAGCAGCCTGACCACGCAGTCATGCATGATGGCCGCGGTTTGCATCTTGAGCTTGAAGATTTTGTCGATGAACTTGATGTTTCCAACGAAATGCCGCCAGATAATGTCCTCGGCCTTCTGCAGATTAATCAAAAGTCGGTGACGATCCGTGTAATGGGACCAAGGAATCAAACTTATGGACAGAGTTGAAACCAAAACTAAAAGACGTTTCGGGAAAGATCCGGCGTCACACTTAAGTCAGGTAAATCAGGCTTGAAA
This sequence comes from Platichthys flesus, assembly GCF_949316205.1. Classification (NCBI taxonomy): domain Eukaryota; kingdom Metazoa; phylum Chordata; class Actinopteri; order Pleuronectiformes; family Pleuronectidae; genus Platichthys; species Platichthys flesus. The sequence continues at coordinate 18,241,728 of NC_084956.1, read as the reverse complement.
CAATCGTTGAAACATTTAGTGTAACCAATGACAATGACACTGACACGATATGCAGATCTAGTTGCTTTCAGACATGTACATGAGAACTGAAATGTCCAGCAAGGTAAGAGAGGAGGGATGACAACTAAAGGTCAAGAACTTCAAAGCACATTATAGGACCGGAGCATCACTCATTTAGATTAAAGCTATTAAATCTGCCTTGAAACCATTGCGCAACATCCTGGAAAAGCTGCAGTCCACTGGATGGCCACTAGTGGCCGGCTCCATGTTAAAAAGCCTGAATTAATATTCAAGGTGATAATCTCCCACAGAGCTGTTGATAACAGTCAACATCATGTCTCTCCACTTCTCTGTGAAAACATAATTATATAATGAATAATAATAATAATAAATACACCTGTGTATTGATTTTGGTGAAGATCGGTCAATGCGAACACGTTCCGGGGTCTCGGGGGGCACCATTGAGACATTTTGTGACGCCCATTAAAAATTCCTCCAGAATACGTACATTTTCACCACAGACGTAATGCTACCTTAAAAAGCTGCTCTTAAAATGCAGATGTGACTTTAAATACTCACGTTTCAGTTGATCACAGTAAATCTGTTTCTGCAGAATAATAATCTGTGTAACGTAGTCAAGTCAAATGGTTTGGCGAGTGAAACAACTTTACATACCATCAGATATCTTACGTGGTGGAGCTTATCCTCCAAACACACTCAACTCTAACGCTTTCCCCCGCTGGATGGACCGGATCATGTTGGTTCATGTCGGGTCAATAACTCCGTACGGTCCCGTTTGCATCGCCTGCAGGCTAGCGGAGCTAAACTAACAAGCCATGTACAGGTACCTGCTCATCACTACTAACACATAAATACAATACTAAACTGGACTTACCACAGAAACGGGAGCGCAGACGTCTTTAGCTTCTCTGTCAGGAGAACAAACCGAAGATCAAACTGTATTATTCGTCCGATATGTGAGTGAAACCTGTCCACAGACTCAGGTCGTGTTAGCCTGTTAGCCTGTTAGCTCAGTTGGAGCCTAGCAGACAACAGGCTCGGAGCTGGAGTCGCGATTCGCATTATTCGAGTCGAGGTAATAGTCAGATTCCGTGGGTCACATCTGAAAGTGCCCCCCCCCCCCACCCAATGTTAACTTCGGCCTGTGTGGTTCACGCTCATTGGTGTTTCCATGGCAACAGTCTTAAGCTTGGGCCGTTGCCCCCAGAGCAGAGACGGACGGTAAGAGAGACACTGTATCCAACTAGTGCTAATTCAGCTGACCCCTGGGAAATAGGTTGTACTTACTTGGTGCCAAAATATGGATAAATGCAAGTACAATTCAAGTTACTGAAGGATTTATTAAAGGATTCTTCTATAAAGCTGTTTATCAAAATAGAAAGACCTTCTGTGCAGGCACGCAAACGATTAAAGAATAAGGAAGGAGCTGCACATATTGTGTAAGCTACAGACAGAAAAAAACAAGTTTCTCACAATGAGAAATGCTGTTTGCCTTCAAATAATGAAATGCTTGCATCAAATGATAGCAAAAGGATATTTTAATACTTGTATATATTTTCCCATACATAGCTGAAAATATAAGGAAACTAGAGATCAACATCAGATTTCATTTTTTGTTTCCCTCAACAAATTCCTGTATTGATCAGTTTATTGGTATACGTGTGTAATCTCCACACTGTATTTACAAGGGCTATCACCAATACCACCCATCCTCCGGTGTTGGACTCTCCAGCAGCTCCTTCGAACTGGTTCCCCTGGTCAACGGATCAGGCTGAGAAAAAGCAGGCGCATTGTGCAGCAGATTGTAGAGGCGATTCCTGCGATTCCTGTTCTTATTGACTCTTCTGCGTGGGGGACGAATAAACAAAGAGTCAGGAAGGATGGCAGTGTAAATGAGAAACTCTGAATATCAAGCTTTTCCACCAATTTGGAACCTACTACAATTTATTATCACTGACCTAAACAGAAGCAAAACAAACCCCTATTAACAGAACTGATTTATTTTTAAATTAATGGATTCTAGTTAATCAAAGTTAAAAATATCCTGCTAGCAGAAAAGATAAATATCTAAATCACAGAGACACTCTCCTCAAGTTTCAGAGAAACCTAACACCAACAGGATCCCTCAAATCAGACAGCGTTGTCATCTCATACCTTCCGTCGAAGTCTGCCTTCTCTTGAGGAGGGGTGGAGAGTTGTGGTGAGGGGCTGGACTGCAGCGCTGAGAAGCAGTTGAGGCCTGCAGAGATGAAATGTTAAAAGAGAGAAAAGTGAAAAATAACGATTGTGGGTGATCAGATCAAAGTCCAGTCATTAAGAGGGTGATGCTTCACCTGACTCCGTGTACAGGATATGCTGTAAGTTACTGTTTTATATCAGGGTTTCATCAAGTTAAATTTAAAACCGTTTTAAGAACATAATGAAGGAAATTCTGGTAAAATGTAAAAGATATGAAAGACTATCAGACTCCCAGATTTCTAACAAGCTTCATATCTTAGATGAATCAGTGACAACTACACCTAAACAGAGCGGAGCAGCCAAAACATTGTGAAGTGAGTGACACCCTTTCAGGTTTGAAAGTCATGTGGTGTGACCTCACCTGAGTCACCGGCCTTGGCTCCTCCACCACTGCCCTTCACCAATGTGACCCGAGCCCAGGGGCCCTGCTGGATCTTCTCGTCCATTTGAGGCTGCACCTTTCTCGGCTCCTCCTTCTCTTTAATCTTTGCCTCCTTGTGGACAATGGTGATCGGATCCTGCTCGGGTCCTGTGGACACCCAGTTGTTCTGAAAGAAAAAAAATGTAAAGAACTACATAATATCTCCTCAACAACAGCAGTCTAGATATTCATTGAACAGAATGTGAACAGAATATGCAGTATTATATTCCTGGTCATCAGACAGATCGGTGAAATAAATCTCTGTGGTAAAAATCCATCTTACTTTGAAGAATTTCAACGTTGGACTCTTTACAATTGTGCAAATGAAAGAAAAATCGCGAAGACAAACTCACCAATCTCAGGTCTATGACATCCTGCAACATGACCCGTATCCGAGTCGCTATCTTCCCCTCTCGGACGTTTTTTTTAATCTGTTTAAAATACTGATCCATCCAAGGCTGGTGAGACAGAGAGGGAGAGAGATGGTTAATTTGAGACATGAAGCTCATGTTCAGCATGTCTCCATTCAATCTACCAGACAGCAGGTTGCAGATATTATTATTCTACAGAGTTGACCAATTGTCCAGTTTATCACTTGGAACAGTCCCGACCGCCCGAGATGAACTTTTCTCTTTTATGTCTTGGAAACTGTGTCCATGTACATCAGAATCAGCTCTTAAATCACTTATTGGACACTTTCAGAAGAATACATCTTGGTGGGATGAAAGCAGAGACATGAACTGATCTTCGGCTGCACTAATGTCAAAAACACTGCTATCGAAATGTTCACATCACATCTTCATTCCTGCAAACAACACATTTCTCTTAATATTTAGATTTAGAAAGGGAAACCAGACGCATATTATCCTCTAGATTATATTCAAAGCTTTCAATCTGTAGCCCTTCAGACCTTTTCTAAGACTTTAATAAAAGAAATTTAAGATTTATGTCAAATGTACTACTTCCAGCTCACCTTGGCCTCCTCTAGGTCAAGGACCTTGCCCATGGTGGTGAGCAGGCTGCACAGACACTCTGTAGACTCTTCGTCTTGGTGGTTCAGCAGCCTGACCACGCAGTCATGCATGATGGCCGCGGTTTGCATCTTGAGCTTGAAGATTTTGTCGATGAACTTGATGTTTCCAACGAAATGCCGCCAGATAATGTCCTCGGCCTTCTGCAGATTAATCAAAAGTCGGTGACGATCCGTGTAATGGGACCAAGGAATCAAACTTATGGACAGAGTTGAAACCAAAACTAAAAGACGTTTCGGGAAAGATCCAGCGTCACACTTAAGTCAGGTAAATCAGGCTTGATCAATCGTTGAAATATTTAGTGTAACCAATGACAATGACACTGACACGATATGCAGATCTAGTTGCTGTCAGACATGTACATGAGAACTGAAATGTCCAGCAAGGTAAGAGAGGAGGGATGACAACTAAAGGTCAAGAACTTCAAAGCACATTATAGGACCGGAGCATCACTCATTTAGATTAAAGGCATTAAATCTGCCTTGAAACCATTGCGCAACATCCTGGAAAAGCTGCAGTCCACTGGATGGCCACTAGTGGCCGGCTCCATGTTAAAAAGCCTGAATTAATATTCAAGGTGATAATCTCCCACAGAGCTGTTGATAACAGTACACATCATGTCTCTCCACTTCTCTGTGAAAACATAATTATATAATGAATAATAATAATAATAAATACACCTGTGTATTGATTTTGGTGAAGATCGGTCAATGCGAACACGTTCCGGGGTCTCGGGGGGCACCATTGAGACATTTTGTGACGCCCATTGAAAATTCCTCCAGAATACGTACATTTTCACCACAGACGTAATGCTACCTTAAACAGCTGCTCTTAAAATACAGATGTGACTTTAAATACTCACGTTTCAGTTGATCACAGTAAATCTGTTTCTGCAGAATAATAATCTGTGTAACGTAGTCAAGTCAAATGGTTTGGCGAGTGAAACAACTTTACATACCATCAGATATCTTACGTGGTGGAGCTTATCCTCCAAACACACTCAACTCTAACGCTTTCCCCCGCTGGGTGGACCGGATCATGTTGGTTCATGTCGGGTCAATAACTCCGTACGGTCCCGTTTGCATCGCCTGCAGGCTAGCGGAGCTAAACTAACAAGCCATGTACAGGTACCTGCTCATCACTACTAACACATAAATACAATACTAAACTGGACTTACCACAGAAACGGGAGCGCAGACGTCTTTAGCTTCTCTGTCAGGAGAACACACCGAAGATCAAACTGTATTATTCGTCCGATATGTGAGTGAAACCTGTCCACAGACTCAGGTCGTGTTAGCCTGTTAGCCTGTTAGCTCAGTTGGAGCCTAGCAGGCAACAGGCTCGGAGCTGGAGTCGCGATTCGCATTATTCGAGTCGAGGTAATAGGCAGATTCCGTGGGTCACATCTGAAAGTGCCCCCCCCCCACCCAATGTTAACTTCGGCCTGTGTGGTTCACGCTCATTGGTGTTTCCATGGCAACAGTCTTAAGCTTGGGCCGTTGCCCCAAGAGCAGAGACGGACGGCAAGAGAGACACTGTATCCAACTAGTGCTAATTCAGCTGACCCCTGGGAAATAGGTTGTACTTACTTGGTGCCAAAATATGGATAAATGCAAGTACAATTCAAGTTACTGTAGGATTTATTAAAGGATTCTTCTATAAAGCTGTTTATCAAAATAGAAAGACCTTCTGTGCAGGCACGCAAACGATTAAAGAATAAGGAAGGAGCTGCACATATTGTGTAAGCTACAGACAGAAAAAAACAAGTTTCTCACAATGAGAAATGCTGTTTGCCTTCAAATAATGAAATGCTTGCATCAAATGATAGCAAAAGGATATTTTAATACTTGTATATATTTTCCCATACATAGCTGAAAATATAAGGAAACTAGAGATCAACATCAGATTTCATTTTTTGTTTCCCTCAACAAATTCCTGTATTGATCAGTTTATTGGTATACGTGTGTAATCTCCACACTGTATTTACAAGGGCTATCACCAATACCACCCATCCTCCGGTGTTGGACTCTCCAGCAGCTCCTTCGAACTGGTTCCCCTGGTCAACGGATCAGGCTGAGAAAAAGCAGGCGCATTGTGCAGCAGATTGTAGAGGCGATTCCTGCGATTCCTGTTCTTATTGACTCTTCTGCGTGGGGGACGAATAAACAAAGAGTCAGGAAGGATGGCAGTTAAATGAGAAACTCTGAATATCAAGCTTTTCCACCAATTTGGAACCTACTACAATTTATTATCACTGACCTAAACAGAAGCAAAACAAACCCCTATTAACAGAACTGATTTATTTTTAAATTAATGGATTCTAGTTAATCAAAGTTAAAAATATCCTGCTAGCAGAAAAGATAAATATCTAAATCACAGAGACACTCTCCTCAAGTTTCAGAGAAACCTAACACCAACAGGATCCCTCAAATCAGACAGCGTTGTCATCTCATACCTTCCGTCGAAGTCTGCCTTCTCTTGAGGAGGGGTGGAGAGTTGTGGTGAGGGGCTGGACTGCAGCGCTGAGAAGCAGTTGAGGCCTGCAGAGATGAAATGTTAAAAGAGAGAAAAGTGAAAAATAACGATTGTGGGTGATCAGATCAAAGTCCAGTCATTAAGAGGGTGATGCTTCACCTGACTCCGTGTACAGGATATGCTGTAAGTTACTGTTTTATATCAGGGTTTCATCAAGTTAAATTTAAAACCGTTTTAAGAACATAATGAAGGAAATTCTGGTAAAATGTAAAAGATATGAAAGACTATCAGACTCCCAGATTTCTAACAAGCTTCATATCTTAGATGAATCAGTGACAACTACACCTAAACAGAGCGGAGCAGCCAAAACATTGTGAAGTGAGTGACACCCTTTCAGGTTTGAAAGTCATGTGGTGTGACCTCACCTGAGTCACCGGCCTTGGCTCCTCCACCACTGCCCTTCACCAATGTGACCCGAGCCCAGGGGCCCTGCTTGATCTTCTCGTCGATTTGAGGCTGCACCTTTCTCGGCTCCTCCTTCTCTTTAATCTTTGCCTCCTTGTGGACAATGGTGATCGGATCCTGCTCGGGTCCTCTGGACACCCAGTTGTTCTGAAAGAAAAAAAATGTACAAAACCACATAATATCTCCTCAACAACAGCAGTCTAGATATTCATTGAACAGAATGTGAACAGAATATGTAGTACTATATTCCTGGTCATCAGACAGATCGGGTGAAATAAATGTCTGTGGTAAAAATCCATCTTACTTTGAAGAATTTGAATGTTGGACTCTTTACAATTGTGCAAATGAAAGAAAAATCGCGAAGACCAACTCACCAATCTCAGGTCTATGACATCCTGCAACATGACCCGTATCCGAGTCGCTATCTTCCCCTCTCGGACGATTTTTTTAATCTGTTTAAAATACTGATCCATCCAAGGCTGGTGAGACAGAGAGGGAGAGAGATGGTTAATTTGAGACATGAAGCTCATGTTCAGCATGTCTCCATTCAATCTACCAGACAGCAGGTTGCAGATATTATTATTCTACAGAGTTGACCAATTGTCCAGTTTATCACTTGGAACAGTCCCGACCGCCCGAGATTAACTTTTCTCTTTTATGTCTTGGAAACTGTGTCCATGTACATCAGAATCAGCTCTTAAATCACTTATTGGACACTTTCAGAAGAATACATCTTGGTGGGATGAAAGCAGAGACATGAACTGATCTTCGGCTGCACTAATGTCAAAAACACTGCTATCGAAATGTTCACATCACATCTTCATTCCTGCAAACAACACATTTCTCTTAATATTTAGATTTAGAAAGGGAAACCAGACGCATATTATCCTCTAGATTATATTCAAAGCTTTCAATCTGTAGCCCTTCAGACCTTTTCTAAGACTTTAATAAAAGAAATTTAAGATTTATGTCAAATGTACTACTTCCAGCTCACCTTGGCCTCCTCTAGGTCAAGGACCTTGCCCATGGTGGTGAGCAGGCTGCACAGACACTCTGTAGACTCTTCGTCTTGGTGGTTCAGCAGCCTGACCACGCAGTCATGCATGATGGCCGCGGTTTGCATCTTGAGCTTGAAGATTTTGTCGATGAACTTGATGTTTCCAACGAAATGCCGCCAGATAATGTCCTCGGCCTTCTGCAGATTAATCAAAAGTCGGTGACGATCCGTGTAATGGGACCAAGGAATCAAACTTATGGACAGAGTTGAAACCAAAACTAAAAGACGTTTCGGGAAAGATCCAGCGTCACACTTAAGTCAGGTAAATCAGGCTTGATCAATCGTTGAAATATTTAGTGTAACCAATGACAATGACACTGACACGATATGCAGATCTAGTTGCTTTCAGACATGTACATGAGAACTGAAATGTCCAGCAAGGTAAGAGAGGAGGGATGACAACTAAAGGTCAAGAACTTCAAAGCACATTATAGGACCGGAGCATCACTCATTTAGATTAAAGGCATTAAATCTGCCTTGAAACCATTGCGCAACATCCTGGAAAAGCTGCAGTCCACTGGATGGCCACTAGTGGCCGGCTCCATGTTAAAAAGCCTGAATTAATATTCAAGGTGATAATCTCCAACAGAGCTGTTGATAACAGTACACATCATGTCTCTCCACTTCTCTGTGAAAACATAATTATATAATGAATAATAATAATAATAAATACACCTGTGTATTGATTTTGGTGAAGATCGGTCAATGCGAACACGTTCCGGGGTCTCGGGGGGCACCATTGAGACATTTTGTGACGCCCATTGAAAATTCCTCCAGAATACGTACATTTTCACCACAGACGTAATGCTACCTTAAACAGCTGCTCTTAAAATACAGATGTGACTTTAAATACTCACGTTTCAGTTGATCACAGTAAATCTGTTTCTGCAGAATAATAATCTGTGTAACGTAGTCAAGTCAAATGGTTTGGCGAGTGAAACAACTTTACATACCATCAGATATCTTACGTGGTGGAGCTTATCCTCCAAACACACTCAACTCTAACGCTTTCCCCCGCTGGGTGGACCGGATCATGTTGGTTCATGTCGGGTCAATAACTCCGTACGGTCCCGTTTGCATCGCCTGCAGGCTAGCGGAGCTAAACTAACAAGCCATGTACAGGTACCTGCTCATCAGTACTAACACATAAATACAATACTAAACTGGACTTACCACAGAAACGGGAGCGCAGACGTCTTTAGCTTCTCTGTCAGGAGAACACACCGAAGATCAAACTGTATTATTCGTCCGATATGTGAGTGAAACCTGTCCACAGACTCAGGTCGTGTTAGCCTGTTAGCCTGTTAGCTCAGTTGGAGCCTAGCAGGCAACAGGCTCGGAGCTGGAGTCGCGATTCGCATTATTCGAGTCGAGGTAATAGGCAGATTCCGTGGGTCACATCTGAAAGTGCCCCCCCCCCCCCCCCCCCCCACCCAATGTTAACTTCGGCCTGTGTGGTTCACGCTCATTGGTGTTTCCATGGCAACAGTCTTAAGCTTGGGCCGTTGCCCCCAGAGCAGAGACGGACGGCAAGAGAGACACTGTATCCAACTAGTGCTAATTCAGCTGACCCCTGGGAAATAGGTTGTACTTACTTGGTGCCAAAATATGGATAAATGCAAGTACAATTCAAGTTACTGAAGGATTTATTAAAGGATTCTTCTATAAAGCTGTTTATCAAAATAGAAAGACCTTCTGTGCAGGCACGCAAACGATTAAAGAATAAGGAAGGAGCTGCACATATTGTGTAAGCTACAGACAGAAAAAAACAAATTTCTCACAATGAGAAATGCTGTTTGCCTTCAAATAATGAAATGCTTGCATCAAATGATAGCAAAAGGATATTTTAATACTTGTATATATTTTCCCATACATAGCTGAAAATATAAGGAAACTAGAGATCAACATCAGATTTCATTTTTTGTTTCCCTCAACAAATTCCTGTATTGATCAGTTTATTGTTATACGTGTGTAATCTCCACACTGTATTTACAAGGGCTATCACCAATACCACCCATCCTCCGGTGTTGGACTCTCCAGCAGCTCCTTCGAACTGGTTCCCCTGGTCAACGGATCAGGCTGAGAAAAAGCAGGCGCATTGTGCAGCAGATTGTAGAGGCGATTCCTGCGATTCCTGTTCTTATTGCCTCTTCTGCGTGGGGGACGAATAAACAAAGAGTCAGGAAGGATGGCAGTGTAAATGAGAAACTCTGAATATCAAGCTTTTCCACCAATTTGGAACCTACTACAATTTATTATCACTGACCTAAACAGAAGCAAAACAAACCCCTATTAACAGAACTGATTTATTTTTAAATTAATGGATTCTAGTTAATCAAAGTTAAAAATATCCTGCTAGCAGAAAAGATAAATATCTAAATCACAGAGACACTCTCCTCAAGTTTCAGAGAAACCTAACACCAACAGGATCCCTCAAATCAGACAGCGTTGTCATCTCATACCTTCCGTCGAAGTCTGCCTTCTCTTGAGGAGGGGTGGAGAGTTGTGGTGAGGGGCTGGACTGCAGCGCTGAGAAGCAGTTGAGGCCTGCAGAGATGAAATGTTAAAAGAGAGAAAAGTGAAAAATAACGATTGTGGGTGATCAGATCAAAGTCCAGTCATTAAGAGGAAGATGCTTCACCTGACTCTGTGTACAGGATATGCTGTAAGTTACTGTTTTATATCAGGGTTTCATCAAGTTAAATTTAAAACCGTTTTAAGAACATAATGAAGGAAATTCTGGTAAAATGTAAAAGATATGAAAGACTATCAGACTCCCAGATTTCTAACAAGCTTCATATCTTAGATGAATCAGTGACAACTACACCTAAACAGAGCGGAGCAGCCAAAACATTGTGAAGTGAGTGACACCCTTTCAGGTTTGAAAGTCATGTGGTGTGACCTCACCTGAGTCACCGGCCTTGGCTCCTCCACCACTGCCCTTCACCAATGTGACCCGAGCCCAGGGGCCCTGCTTGATCTTCTCGTCGATTTGAGGCTGCACCTTTCTCGGCTCCTCCTTCTCTTTAATCTTTGCCTCCTTGTGGACAATGGTGATCGGATCCTGCTCGGGTCCTCTGGACACCCAGTTGTTCTGAAAGAAAAAAAATGTACAAAACCACATAATATCTCCTCAACAACAGCAGTCTAGATATTCATTGAACAGAATGTGAACAGAATATGTAGTACTATATTCCTGGTCATCAGACAGATCGGGTGAAATAAATCTCTGTGGTAAAAATCCATCTTACTTTGAAGAATTTGAATGTTGGACTCTTTACAATTGTGCAAATGAAAGAAAAATCGCGAAGACCAACTCACCAATCTCAGGTCTATGACATCCTGCAACATGACCCGTATCCGAGTCGCTATCTTCCCCTCTCGGACGATTTTTTTAATCTGTTTAAAATACTGATCCATCCAAGGCTGGTGAGACAGAGAGGGAGAGAGATGGTTAATTTGAGACATGAAGCTCATGTTCAGCATGTCTCCATTCAATCTACCAGACAGCAGGTTGCAGATATTATTATTCTACAGAGTTGACCAATTGTCCAGTTTATCACTTGGAACAGTCCCGACCGCCCGAGATTAACTTTTCTCTTTTATGTCTTGGAAACTGTGTCCATGTACATCAGAATCAGCTCTTAAATCACTTATTGGACACTTTCAGAAGAATACATCTTGGTGGGATGAAAGCAGAGACATGAACTGATCTTCGGCTGCACTAATGTCAAAAACACTGCTATCGAAATGTTCACATCACATCTTCATTCCTGCAAACAACACATTTCTCTTAATATTTAGATTTAGAAAGGGAAACCAGACGCATATTATCCTCTAGATTATATTCAAAGCTTTCAATCTGTAGCCCTTCAGACCTTTTCTAAGACTTTAATAAAAGAAATTTAAGATTTATGTCAAATGTACTACTTCCAGCTCACCTTGGCCTCCTCTAGGTCAAGGACCTTGCCCATGGTGGTGAGCAGGCTGCACAGACACTCTGTAGACTCTTCGTCTTGGTGGTTCAGCAGCCTGACCATGCAGTCATGCATGATGGCCGCGGTTTGCATCTTGAGCTTGAAGATTTTGTCGATGAACTTGATGTTTCCAACGAAATGCCGCCAGATAATGGCCTCGGGCTTCTGCAGATTAATCAAAAGTCGGTGACGATCCGTGTAATGGGACCAAGGAATCAAACTTATGGACAGAGTTGAAACCAAAACTAAAAGACGTTTCGGGAAAGATCCAGCGTCACACTTAAGTCAGGTAAATCAGGCTTGATCAATCGTTGAAATATTTAGTGTAACCAATGACAATGACACTGACACGACATGCAGATCTAGTTGCTTTCAGACATGTACATGAGAACTGAAATGTCCAGCAAGGTAAGAGAGGAGGGATGACAACTAAAGGTCAAGAACTTCAAAGCACATTATAGGACCGGAGCATCACTCATTTAGATTAAAGGCATTAAATCTGCCTTGAAACCATTGCGCAACATCCTGGAAAAGCTGCAGTCCACTGGATGGCCACTAGTGGCCGGCTCCATGTTAAAAAGCCTGAATTAATATTCAAGGTGATAATCTCCCACAGAGCTGTTGATAACAGAACACATCATGTCTCTCCACTTCTCTGTGAAAACATAATTATATAATGAATAATAATAATAATAAATACACCTGTGTATTGATTTTGGTGAAGATCGGTCAATGCGAACACGTTCCGGGGTCTCGGGGGGCACCATTGAGACATTTTGTGACGCCCATTGAAAATTCCTCCAGAATACGTACATTTTCACCACAGACGTAATGCTACCTTAAACAGCTGCTCTTAAAATACAGATGTGACTTTAAATACTCACGTTTCAGTTGATCACAGTAAATCTGTTTCTGCAGAATAATAATCTGTGTAACGTAGTCAAGTCAAATGGTTTGGCGAGTGAAACAACTTTACATACCATCAGATATCTTACGTGGTGGAGCTTATCCTCCAAACACACTCAACTCTAACGCTTTCCCCCGCTGGGTGGACCGGATCATGTTGGTTCATGTCGGGTCAATAACTCCGTACGGTCCCGTTTGCATCGCCTGCAGGCTAGCGGAGCTAAACTAACAAGCCATGTACAGGTACCTGCTCATCACTACTAACACATAAATACAATACTAAACTGGACTTACCACAGAAACGGGAGCGCAGACGTCTTTAGCTTCTCTGTCAGGAGAACACACCGAAGATCAAACTGTATTATTCGTCCGATATGTGAGTGAAACCTGTCCACAGACTCAGGTCGTGTTAGCCTGTTAGCCTGTTAGCTCAGTTGGAGCCTAGCAGGCAACAGGCTCGGAGCTGGAGTCGCGATTCGCATTATTCGAGTCGAGGTAATAGGCAGATTCCGTGGGTCACATCTGAAAGTGCCCCCCCCCCACCCAATGTTAACTTCGGCCTGTGTGGTTCACGCTCATTGGTGTTTCCATGGCAACAGTCTTAAGCTTGGGCCGTTGCCCCCAGAGCAGAGACGGACGGCAAGAGAGACACTGTTTCCAACTAGTGCTAATTCAGCTGACCCCTGGGAAATAGGTTGTACTTACTTGGTGCCAAAATATGGATAAATGCAAGTACAATTCAAGTTACTGAAGGATTTATTAAAGGATTCTTCTATAAAGCTGTTTATCAAAATAGAAAGACCTTCTGTGCAGGCACGCAAACGATTAAAGAATAAGGAAGGAGCTGCACATATTGTGTAAGCTACAGACAGAAAAAAACAAGTTTCTCACAATGAGAAATGCTGTTTGCCTTCAAATAATGAAATGCTTGCATCAAATGATAGCAAAAGGATATTTTAATACTTGTATATATTTTCCCATACATAGCTGAAAATATAAGGAAACTAGAGATCAACATCAGATTTCATTTTTTGTTTCCCTCAACAAATTCCTGTATTGATCAGTTTATTGGTATACGTGTGTAATCTCCACACTGTATTTACAAGGGCTATCACCAATACCACCCATCCTCCGGTGTTGGACTCTCCAGCAGCTCCTTCGAACTGGTTCCCCTGGTCAACGGATCAGGCTGAGAAAAAGCAGGCGCATTGTGCAGCAGATTGTAGAGGCGATTCCTGCGATTCCTGTTCTTATTGCCCCTTCTGCGTGGGGGACGAATAAACAAAGAGTCAGGAAGGATGGCAGTGTAAATGAGAAACTCTGAATATCAAGCTTTTCCACCAATTTGGAACCTACTACAATTTATTATCACTGACCTAAACAGAAGCAAAACAAACCCCTATTAACAGAACTGATTTATTTTTAAATTAATGGATTCTAGTTAATCAAAGTTAAAAATATCCTGCTAGCAGAAAAGATAAATATCTAAATCACAGAGACACTCTCCTCAAGTTTCAGAGAAACCTAACACCAACAGGATCCCTCAAATCAGACAGCGTTGTCATCTCATACCTTCCGTCGAAGTCTGCCTTCTCTTGAGGAGGGGTGGAGAGTTGTGGTGAGGGGCTGGACTGCAGCGCTGAGAAGCAGTTGAGGCCTGCAGAGATGAAATGTTAAAAGAGAGAAAAGTGAAAAATAACGATTGTGGGTGATCAGATCAAAGTCCAGTCATTAAGAGGAAGATGCTTCACCTGACTCCGTGTACAGGATATGCTGTAAGTTACTGTTTTATATCAGGGTTTCATCAAGTTAAATTTAAAACCGTTTTAAGAACATAATGAAGGAAATTCTGGTAAAATGTAAAAGATATGAAAGACTATCAGACTCCCAGATTTCAAACAAGCTTCATATCTTAGATGAATCAGTGACAACTACACCTAAACAGAGCGGAGCAGCCAAAACATTGTGAAGTGAGTGACACCCTTTCAGGTTTGAAAGTCATGTGGTGTGACCTCACCTGAGTCACCGGCCTTGGCTCCTCCACCACTGCCCTTCACCAATGTGACCCGAGCCCAGGGGCCCTGCTTGATCTTCTCGTCGATTTGAGGCTGCACCTTTCTCGGCTCCTCCTTCTCTTTAATCTTTGCCTCCTTGTGGACAATGGTGATCGGATCCTGCTCGGGTCCTCTGGACACCCAGTTGTTCTGAAAGAAAAAAAATGTACAAAACCACATAATATCTCCTCAACAACAGCAGTCTAGATATTCATTGAACAGAATGTGAACAGAATATGTAGTACTATATTCCTGGTCATCAGACAGATCGGGTGAAATAAATGTCTGTGGTAAAAATCCATCTTACTTTGAAGAATTTGAATGTTGGACTCTTTACACTTGTGCAAATGAAAGAAAAATCGCGAAGACCAACTCACCAATCTCAGGTCTATGACATCCTGCAACATGACCCGTATCCGAGTCGCTATCTTCCCCTCTCGGACGATTTTTTTAATCTGTTTAAAATACTGATCCATCCAAGGCTGGTGAGACAGAGAGGGAGAGAGATGGTTAATTTGAGACATGAAGCTCATGTTCAGCATGTCTCCATTCAATCTACCAAACAGCAGGTTGCAGATATTATTATTCTACAGAGTTGACCAATTGTCCAGTTTATCACTTGGAACAGTCCCGACCGCCCGAGATTAACTTTTCTCTTTTATGTCTTGGAAACTGTGTCCATGTACATCAGAATCAGCTCTTAAATCACTTATTGGACACTTTCAGAAGAATACATCTTGGTGGGATGAAAGCAGAGACATGAACTGATCTTCGGCTGCACTAATGTCAAAAACACTGCTATCGAAATGTTCACATCACATCTTCATTCCTGCAAACAACACATTTCTCTTAATATTTAGATTTAGAAAGGGAAACCAGACGCATATTATCCTCTAGATTATATTCAAAGCTTTCAATCTGTAGCCCTTCAGACCTTTTCTAAGACTTTAATAAAAGAAATTTAAGATTTATGTCAAATGAACTACTTCCAGCTCACCTTGGCCTCCTCTAGGTCAAGGACCTTGCCCATGGTGGTGAGCAGGCTGCACAGACACTCTGTAGACTCTTCGTCTTGGTGGTTCAGCAGCCTGACCACGCAGTCATGCATGATGGCCGCGGTTTGCATCTTGAGCTTGAAGATTTTGTCGATGAACTTGATGTTTCCAACGAAATGCCGCCAGATAATGGCCTCGGCCTTCTGCAGATTAATCAAAAGTCGGTGACGATCCGTGTAATGGGACCAAGGAATCAAACTTATGGACAGAGTTGAAACCAAAACTAAAAGACGTTTCGGGAAAGATCCAGCGTCACACTTAAGTCAGGTAAATCAGGCTTGATCAATCGTTGAAATATTTAGTGTAACCAATGACAATGACACTGACACGATATGCCGATCTAGTTGCTTTCAGACATGTACATGAGAACTGAAATGTCCAGCAAGGTAAGAGAGGAGGGATGACAACTAAAGGTCAAGAACTTCAAAGCACATTATAGGACCGGAGCATCACTCATTTAGATTAAAGGCATTAAATCTGCCTTGAAACCATTGCGCAACATCCTGGAAAAGCTGCAGTCCACTGGATGGCCACTAGTGGCCGGCTCCATGTTAAAAAGCCTGAATTAATATTCAAGGTGATAATCTCCCACAGAGCTGTTGATAACAGTACACATCATGTCTCTCCACTTCTCTGTGAAAACATAATTATATAATGAATAATAATAATAATAAATACACCTGTGTATTGATTTTGGTGAAGATCGGTCAATGCGAACACGTTCCGGGGTCTCGGGGGGCACCATTGAGACATTTTGTGACGCCCATTGAAAATTCCTCCAGAATACGTACATTTTCACCACAGACGTAATGCTACCTTAAACAGCTGCTCTTAAAATACAGATGTGACTTTAAATACTCACGTTTCAGTTGATCACAGTAAATCTGTTTCTGCAGAATAATAATCTGTGTAACGTAGTCAAGTCAAATGGTTTGGCGAGTGAAACAACTTTACATACCATCAGATATCTTACGTGGTGGAGCTTATCCTCCAAACACACTCAACTCTAACGCTTTCCCCCGCTGGGTGGACCGGATCATGTTGGTTCATGTCGGGTCAATAACTCCGTACGGTCCCGTTTGCATCGCCTGCAGGCTAGCGGAGCTAAACTAACAAGCCATGTACAGGTACCTGCTCATCACTACTAACACATAAATACAATACTAAACTGGATTTACCACAGAAACGGGAGCGCAGACGTCTTTAGCTTCTCTGTCAGGAGAACACACCGAAGATCAAACTGTATTATTCGTCCGATATGTGAGTGAAACCTGTCCACAGACTCAGGTCGTGTTAGCCTGTTAGCCTGTTAGCTCAGTTGGAGCCTAGCAGGCAACAGGCTCGGAGCTGGAGTCGCGATTCGCATTATTCGAGTCGAGGTAATAGGCAGATTCCGTGGGTCACATCTGAAAGTGCCCCCCCCCCCCCCCCCCCCACCCAATGTTAACTTCGGCCTGTGTGGTTCACGCTCATTGGTGTTTCCATGGCAACAGTCTTAAGCTTGGGCCGTTGCCCCCAGAGCAGAGACGGACGGCAAGAGAGACACTGTATCCAACTAGTGCTAATTCAGCTGACCCCTGGGAAATAGGTTGTACTTACTTGGTGCCAAAATATGGATAAATGCAAGTACAATTCAAGTTACTGAAGGATTTATTAAAGGATTCTTCTATAAAGCTGTTTATCAAAATAGAAAGACCTTCTGTGCAGGCACGCAAACGATTAAAGAATAAGGAAGGAGCTGCACATATTGTGTAAGCTACAGACAGAAAAAAACAAGTTTCTCACAATGAGAAATGCTGTTTGCCTTCAAATAATGAAATGCTTGCATCAAATGATAGCAAAAGGATATTTTAATACTTGTATATATTTTCCCATACATAGCTGAAAATATAAGGAAACTAGAGATCAACATCAGATTTCATTTTTTGTTTCCCTCAACAAATTCCTGTATTGATCAGTTTATTGGTATACGTGTGTAATCTCCACACTGTATTTACAAGGGCTATCACCAATACCACCCATCCTCCGGTGTTGGACTCTCCAGCAGCTCCTTCGAACTGGTTCCCCTGGTCAACGGATCAGGCTGAGAAAAAGCAGGCACATTGTGCAGCAGATTGTAGAGGCGATTCCTGCGATTCCTGTTCTTATTGCCTCTTCTGCGTGGGGGACGAATAAACAAAGAGTCAGGAAGGATGGCAGTGTAAATGAGAAACTCTGAATATCAAGCTTTTCCACCAATTTGGAACCTACTACAATTTATTATCACTGACCTAAACAGAAGCAAAACAAACCCCTATTAACAGAACTGATTTATTTTTAAATTAATGGATTCTAGTTAATCAAAGTTAAAAATATCCTGCTAGCAGAAAAGATAAATATCTAAATCACAGAGACACTCTCCTCAAGTTTCAGAGAAACCTAACATCAACAGGATACCTCAAATCAGACAGCGTTGTCATCTCATACCTTCCGTCGAAGTCTGCCTTCTCTTGAGGAGGGGTGGAGAGTTGTGGTGAGGGGCTGGACTGCAGCGCTGAGAAGCAGTTGAGGCCTGCAGAGATGAAACGTTAAAAGAGAGAAAAGTGAAAAATAACGATTGTGGGTGATCAGATCAAAGTCCACTCATTAAGAGGAAGATGCTTCACCTGACTCCGTGTACAGGATATGCTGTAAGTCACTGTTTTATATCAGGGTTTCATCAAGTTAAATTTAAAACCGTTTTAAGAACATAATGAAGGAAATTCTGGTAAAATGTAAAAGATATGAAAGACTATCAGACTCCCAGATTTCTAACAAGCTTCATATCTTAGATGAATCAGTGACAACTACACCTAAACAGAGCGGAGCAGCCAAAACATTGTGAAGTGAGTGACACCCTGTCAGGTTTGAAAGTCATGTGGTGTGACCTCACCTGAGTCACCGGCCTTGGCTCCTCCACCACTGCCCTTCACCAATGTGACCCGAGCCCAGGGGCCCTGCTGGATCTTCTCGTCGATTTGAGGCTGCACCTTTCTCGGCTCCTCCTTCTCTTTAATCTTTGCCTCCTTGTGGACAATGGTGATCGGATCCTGCTCGGGTCCTCTGGACACCCAGTTGTTCTGAAAGAAAAAAAATGTACAAAACCACATAATATCTCCTCAACAACAGCAGTCTAGATATTCATTGAACAGAATGTGAACAGAATATGTAGTACTATATTCCTGGTCATCAGACAGATCGGGTGAAATAAATGTCTGTGGTAAAAATCCATCTTACTTTGAAGAATTTGAATGTTGGACTCTTTACAATTGTGCAAATGAAAGAAAAATCGCGAAGACCAACTCACCAATCTCAGGTCTATGACATCCTGCAACATGACCCGTATCCGAGTCGCTATCTTCCCCTCTCGGACGATTTTTTTAATCTGTTTAAAATACTGATCCATCCAAGGCTGGTGAGACAGAGAGGGAGAGAGATGGTTAATTTGAGACATGAAGCTCATGTTCAGCATGTCTCCATTCAATCTACCAGACAGCAGGTTGCAGATATTATTATTCTACAGAGTTGACCAATTGTCCAGTTTATCACTTGGAACAGTCCCGACCGCCTGAGATGAACTTTTCTCTTTTATGTCTTGGAAACTGTGTCCATGTACATCAGAATCAGCTCTTAAATCACTTATTGGACACTTTCAGAAGAATAAATCTTGGTGGGATGAAAGCAGAGACATGAACTGATCATCGGCTGCACTAATGTCAAAAACACTGCTATCGAAATGTTCACATCACATCTTCATTCCTGCAAACAACACATTTCTCTTAATATTTAGATTTAGAAAGGGAAACCAGACGCATATTATCCTCTAGATTATATTCAAAGCTTTCAATCTGTAGCCCTTCAGACCTTTTCTAAGACTTTAATAAAAGAAATTTAAGATTTATGTCAAATGTACTACTTCCAGCTCACCTTGGCCTCCTCTAGGTCAAGGACCTTGCCCATGGTGGTGAGCAGGCTGCACAGACACTCTGTAGACTCTTCGTCTTGGTGGTTCAGCAGCCTGACCACGCAGTCATGCATGATGGCCGCGGTTTGCATCTTGAGCTTGAAGATTTTGTCGATGAACTTGATGTTTCCAACGAAATGCCGCCAGATAATGTCCTCGGCCTTCTGCAGATTAATCAAAAGTCGGTGACGATCCGTGTAATGGGACCAAGGAATCAAACTTATGGACAGAGTTGAAACCAAAACTAAAAGACGTTTCGGGAAAGATCCAGCGTCACACTTAAGTCAGGTAAATCAGGCTTGATCAATCATTGAAATATTTAGTGTAACCAATGACAATGACACTGACACGATATGCAGATCTAGTTGCTTTCAGACATGTACATGAGAACTGAAATGTCCAGCAAGGTAAGAGAGGAGGGATGACAACTAAAGGTCAAGAACTTCAAAGCACATTATAGGACCGGAGCATCACTCATTTAGATTAAAGGCATTAAATCTGCCTTGAAACCATTGCGCAACATCCTGGAAAAGCTGCAGTCCACTGGATGGCCACTAGTGGCCGGCTCCATGTTAAAAAGCCTGAATTAATATTCAAGGTGATAATCTCCCACAGAGCTGTTGATAACAGTACACATCATGTCTCTCCACTTCTCTGTGAAAACATAATTATATAATGAATAATAATAATAATAAATACACCTGTGTATTGATTTTGGTGAAGATCGGTCAATGCGAACACGTTCCGGGGTCTCGGGGGGCACCATTGAGACATTTTGTGACGCCCATTGAAAATTCCTCCAGAATACGTACATTTTCACCACAGACGTAATGCTACCTTAAACAGCTGCTCTTAAAATACAGATGTGACTTTAAATACTCACGTTTCAGTTGATCACAGTAAATCTGTTTCTGCAGAATAATAATCTGTGTAACGTAGTCAAGTCAAATGGTTTGGCGAGTGAAACAACTTTACATACCATCAGATATCTTACGTGGTGGAGCTTATCCTCCAAACACACTCAACTCTAACGCTTTCCCCCGCTGGGTGGACCGGATCATGTTGGTTCATGTCGGGTCAATAACTCCGTACGGTCCCGTTTGCATCGCCTGCAGGCTAGCGGAGCTAAACTAACAAGCCATGTACAGGTACCTGCTCATCACTACTAACACATAAATACAATACTAAACTGGACTTACCACAGAAACGGGAGCGCAGACGTCTTTAGCTTCTCTGTCAGGAGAACAAACCGAAGATCAAACTGTATTATTCGTCCGATATGTGAGTGAAACCTGTCCACAGACTCAGGTCGTGTTAGCCTGTTAGCCTGTTAGCTCAGTTGGAGCCTAGCAGGCAACAGGCTCGGAGCTGGAGTCGCGATTCGCATTATTCGAGTCGAGGTAATAGTCAGATTCCGTGGGTCACATCTGAAAGTGCCCCCCCCACCCAATGTTAACTTTGGCCTGTGTGGTTCACGCTCATTGGTGTTTCCATGGCAACAGTCTTAAGCTTGGGCCATTGCCCCCAGAGCAGAAACGGACGGCAAGAGAGACACTGTATCCAACTAGTGCTAATTCAGCTGACCCCTGGGAAATAGGTTGTACTTACTTGGTGCCAAAATATGGATAAATGCAAGTACAATTCAAGTTACTGAAGGATTTATTAAAGGATTCTTCTATAAAGCTGTTTATCAAAATAGAAAGACCTTCTGTGCAGGCACGCAAACGATTAAAGAATAAGGAAGGAGCTGCACATATTGTGTAAGCTACAGACAGAAAAAAACAAGTTTCTCAAAATGAGAAATGCTGTTTGCCTTATAATAATGAAATGCTTGCATCAAATGATAGCAAAAGGATATTTTAATACTTGTATATATTTTCCCATACATAGCTGAAAATATAAGGAAACTAGAGATCAACATCAGATTTCATTTTTTGTTTCCCTCAACAAATTCCTGTATTGATCAGTTTATTGGTATACGTGTGTAATCTCCACACTGTATTTACAAGGGCTATCACCAATACCACCCATCCTCCGGTGTTGGACTCTCCAGCAGCTCCTTCGAACTGGTTCCCCTGGTCAACGGATCAGGCTGAGAAAAAGCAGGCGCATTGTGCAGCAGATTGTAGAGGCGATTCCTGCGATTCCTGTTCTTATTGCCTCTTCTGCGTGGGGGACGAATAAACAAAGAGTCAGGAAGGATGGCAGTGTAAATGAGAAACTCTGAATATCAAGCTTTTCCACCAATTTGGAACCTACTACAATTTATTATCACTGACCTAAACAGAAGCAAAACAAACCCCTATTAACAGAACTGATTTATTTTTAAATTAATGGATTCTAGTTAATCAAAGTTAAAAATATCCTGCTAGCAGAAAAGATAAATATCTAAATCACAGAGACACTCTCCTCAAGTTTCAGAGAAACCTAACACCAACAGGATCCCTCAAATCAGACAGCGTTGTCATCTCATACCTTGCCCATGGTGGTGAGCAGGCTGCACAGACACTCTGTAGACTCTTCGTCTTGGTGGTTCAGCAGCCTGACCACGCAGTCATGCATGATGGCCGCGGTTTGCATCTTGAGCTTGAAGATTTTGTCGATGAACTTGATGTTTCCAACGAAATGCCGCCAGATAATGTCCTCGGCCTTCTGCAGATTAATCAAAAGTCGGTGACGATCCGTGTAATGGGACCAAGGAATCAAACTTATGGACAGAGTTGAAACCAAAACTAAAAGACGTTTCGGGAAAGATCCAGCGTCACACTTAAGTCAGGTAAATCAGGCTTGATCAATCATTGAAATATTTAGTGTAACCAATGACAATGACACTGACACGATATGCAGATCTAGTTGCTTTCAGACATGTACATGAGAACTGAAATGTCCAGCAAGGTAAGAGAGGAGGGATGACAACTAAAGGTCAAGAACTTCAAAGCACATTATAGGACCGGAGCATCACTCATTTAGATTAAAGGCATTAAATCTGCCTTGAAACCATTGCGCAACATCCTGGAAAAGCTGCAGTCCACTGGATGGCCACTAGTGGCCGGCTCCATGTTAAAAAGCCTGAATTAATATTCAAGGTGATAATCTCCCACAGAGCTGTTGATAACAGTACACATCATGTCTCTCCACTTCTCTGTGAAAACATAATTATATAATGAATAATAATAATAATAAATACACCTGTGTATTGATTTTGGTGAAGATCGGTCAATGCGAACACGTTCCGGGGTCTCGGGGGGCACCATTGAGACATTTTGTGACGCCCATTGAAAATTCCTCCAGAATACGTACATTTTCACCACAGACGTAATGCTACCTTAAACAGCTGCTCTTAAAATACAGATGTGACTTTAAATACTCACGTTTCAGTTGATCACAGTAAATCTGTTTCTGCAGAATAATAATCTGTGTAACGTAGTCAAGTCAAATGGTTTGGCGAGTGAAACAACTTTACATACCATCAGATATCTTACGTGGTGGAGCTTATCCTCCAAACACACTCAACTCTAACGCTTTCCCCCGCTGGGTGGACCGGATCATGTTGGTTCATGTCGGGTCAATAACTCCGTACGGTCCCGTTTGCATCGCCTGCAGGCTAGCGGAGCTAAACTAACAAGCCATGTACAGGTACCTGCTCATCACTACTAACACATAAATACAATACTAAACTGGACTTACCACAGAAACGGGAGCGCAGACGTCTTTAGCTTCTCTGTCAGGAGAACAAACCGAAGATCAAACTGTATTATTCGTCCGATATGTGAGTGAAACCTGTCCACAGACTCAGGTCGTGTTAGCCTGTTAGCCTGTTAGCTCAGTTGGAGCCTAGCAGGCAACAGGCTCGGAGCTGGAGTCGCGATTCGCATTATTCGAGTCGAGGTAATAGTCAGATTCCGTGGGTCACATCTGAAAGTGCCCCCCCCACCCAATGTTAACTTTGGCCTGTGTGGTTCACGCTCATTGGTGTTTCCATGGCAACAGTCTTAAGCTTGGGCCATTGCCCCCAGAGCAGAAACGGACGGCAAGAGAGACACTGTATCCAACTAGTGCTAATTCAGCTGACCCCTGGGAAATAGGTTGTACTTACTTGGTGCCAAAATATGGATAAATGCAAGTACAATTCAAGTTACTGAAGGATTTATTAAAGGATTCTTCTATAAAGCTGTTTATCAAAATAGAAAGACCTTCTGTGCAGGCACGCAAACGATTAAAGAATAAGGAAGGAGCTGCACATATTGTGTAAGCTACAGACAGAAAAAAACAAGTTTCTCAAAATGAGAAATGCTGTTTGCCTTATAATAATGAAATGCTTGCATCAAATGATAGCAAAAGGATATTTTAATACTTGTATATATTTTCCCATACATAGCTGAAAATATAAGGAAACTAGAGATCAACATCAGATTTCATTTTTTGTTTCCCTCAACAAATTCCTGTATTGATCAGTTTATTGGTATACGTGTGTAATCTCCACACTGTATTTACAAGGGCTATCACCAATACCACCCATCCTCCGGTGTTGGACTCTCCAGCAGCTCCTTCGAACTGGTTCCCCTGGTCAACGGATCAGGCTGAGAAAAAGCAGGCGCATTGTGCAGCAGATTGTAGAGGCGATTCCTGCGATTCCTGTTCTTATTGCCTCTTCTGCGTGGGGGACGAATAAACAAAGAGTCAGGAAGGATGGCAGTGTAAATGAGAAACTCTGAATATCAAGCTTTTCCACCAATTTGGAACCTACTACAATTTATTATCACTGACCTAAACAGAAGCAAAACAAACCCCTATTAACAGAACTGATTTATTTTTAAATTAATGGATTCTAGTTAATCAAAGTTAAAAATATCCTGCTAGCAGAAAAGATAAATATCTAAATCACAGAGACACTCTCCTCAAGTTTCAGAGAAACCTAACACCAACAGGATCCCTCAAATCAGACAGCGTTGTCATCTCATACCTTCCGTCGAAGTCTGCCTTCTCTTGAGGAGGGGTGGAGAGTTGTGGTGAGGGGCTGGACTGCAGCGCTGAGAAGCAGTTGAGGCCTGCAGAGATGAAATGTTAAAAGAGAGAAAAGTGAAAAATAACGATTGTGGGTGATCAGATCAAAGTCCAGTCATTAAGAGGAAGATGCTTCACCTGACTCTGTGTACAGGATATGCTGTAAGTTACTGTTTTATATCAGGGTTTCATCAAGTTAAATTTAAAACCGTTTTAAGAACATAATGAAGGAAATTCTGGTAAAATGTAAAAGATATGAAAGACTATCAGACTCCCAGATTTCTAACAAGCTTCATATCTTAGATGAATCAGTGACAACTACACCTAAACAGAGCGGAGCAGCCAAAACATTGTGAAGTGAGTGACACCCTGTCAGGTTTGAAAGTCATGTGGTGTGACCTCACCTGAGTCACCGGCCTTGGCTCCTCCACCACTGCCCTTCACCAATGTGACCCGAGCCCAGGGGCCCTGCTGGATCTTCTCGTCGATTTGAGGCTGCACCTTTCTCGGCTCCTCCTTCTCTTTAATCTTTGCCTCCTTGTGGACAATGGTGATCGGATCCTGCTCGGGTCCTCTGGACACCCAGTTGTTCTGAAAGAAAAAAAATGTACAAAACCACATAATATCTCCTCAACAACAGCAGTCTAGATATTCATTGAACAGAATGTGAACAGAATATGTAGTACTATATTCCTGGTCATCAGACAGATCGGGTGAAATAAATGTCTGTGGTAAAAATCCATCTTACTTTGAAGAATTTGAATGTTGGACTCTTTACAATTGTGCAAATGAAAGAAAAATCGCGAAGACCAACTCACCAATCTCAGGTCTATGACATCCTGCAACATGACCCGTATCCGAGTCGCTATCTTCCCCTCTCGGACGATTTTTTTAATCTGTTTAAAATACTGATCCATCCAAGGCTGGTGAGACAGAGAGGGAGAGAGATGGTTAATTTGAGACATGAAGCTCATGTTCAGCATGTCTCCATTCAATCTACCAGACAGCAGGTTGCAGATATTATTATTCTACAGAGTTGACCAATTGTCCAGTTTATCACTTGGAACAGTCCCGACCGCCTGAGATGAACTTTTCTCTTTTATGTCTTGGAAACTGTGTCCATGTACATCAGAATCAGCTCTTAAATCACTTATTGGACACTTTCAGAAGAATACATCTTGGTGGGATGAAAGCAGAGACATGAACTGATCTTCGGCTGCACTAATGTCAAAAACACTGCTATCGAAATGTTCACATCACATCTTCATTCCTGCAAACAACACATTTCTCTTAATATTTAGATTTAGAAAGGGAAACCAGACGCATATTATCCTCTAGATTATATTCAAAGCTTTCAATCTGTAGCCCTTCAGAGCTTTTCTAAGACTTTAATAAAAGAAATTTAAGATTTATGTCAAATGTACTACTTCCAGCTCACCTTGGCCTCCTCTAGGTCAAGGACCTTGCCCATGGTGGTGAGCAGGCTGCACAGACACTCTGTAGACTCTTCGTCTTGGTGGTTCAGCAGCCTGACCACGCAGTCATGCATGATGGCCGCGGTTTGCATCTTGAGCTTGAAGATTTTGTCGATGAACTTGATGTTTCCAACGAAATGCCGCCAGATAATGGCCTCGGCCTTCTGCAGATTAATCAAAAGTCGGTGACGATCCGTGTAATGGGACCAAGGAATCAAACTTATGGACAGAGTTGAAACCAAAACTAAAAGACGTTTCGGGAAAGATCCAGCGTCACACTTAAGTCAGGTAAATCAGGCTTGATCAATCGTTGAAATATTTAGTGTAACCAATGACAATGACACTGACACGATATGCAGATCTAGTTGCTTTCAGATATGTACATGAGAACTGAAATGTCCAGCAAGGTAAGAGAGGAGGGATGACAACTAAAGGTCAAGAACTTCAAAGCACATTATAGGACCGGAGCATCACTCATTTAGATTAAAGGCATTAAATCTGCCTTGAAACCATTGCGCAACATCCTGGAAAAGCTGCAGTCCACTGGATGGCCACTAGTGGCCGGCTCCATGTTAAAAAGCCTGAATTAATATTCAAGGTGATAATCTCCCACAGAGCTGTTGATAACAGTACACATCATGTCTCTCCACTTCTCTGTGAAAACATAATTATATAATGAATAATAATAATAATAAATACACCTGTGTATTGATTTTGGTGAAGATCGGTCAATGCGAACACGTTCCGGGGTCTCGGGGGGCACCATTGAGACATTTTGTGACGCCCATTGAAAATTCCTCCAGAATCATACATTTTCACCACAGACGTAATGCTACCTTAAACAGCTGCTCTTAAAATACAGATGTGACTTTAAATACTCACGTTTCAGTTGATCACAGTAAATCTGTTTCTGCAGAATAATAATCTGTGTAACGTAGTCAAGTCAAATGGTTTGGCGAGTGAAACAACTTTACATACCATCAGATATCTTACGTGGTGGAGCTTATCCTCCAAACACACTCAACTCTAACGCTTTCCCCCGCTGGGTGGACCGGATCATGTTGGTTCATGTCGGGTCAATAACTCCGTACGGTCCCGTTTGCATCGCCTGCAGGCTAGCGGAGCTAAACTAACAAGCCATGTACAGGTACCTGCTCATCACTACTAACACATAAATACAATACTAAACTGGATTTACCACAGAAACGGGAGCGCAGACGTCTTTAGCTTCTCTGTCAGGAGAACACACCGAAGATCAAACTGTATTATTCGTCCGATATGTGAGTGAAACCTGTCCACAGACTCAGGTCGTGTTAGCCTGTTAGCCTGTTAGCTCAGTTGGAGCCTAGCAGGCAACAGGCTCGGAGCTGGAGTCGCGATTCGCATTATTCGAGTCGAGGTAATAGGCAGATTCCGTGGGTCACATCTGAAAGTAGCCCCCCCCCCCCCCCCCCCACCCAATGTTAACTTCGGCCTGTGTGGTTCACGCTCATTGGTGTTTCCATGGCAACAGTCTTAAGCTTGGGCCGTTGCCCCCAGAGCAGAGACGGACGGCAAGAGAGACACTGTATCCAACTAGTGCTAATTCAGCTGACCCCTGGGAAATAGGTTGTACTTACTTGGTGCCAAAATATGGATAAATGCAAGTACAATTCAAGTTACTGAAGGATTTATTAAAGGATTCTTCTATAAAGCTGTTTATCAAAATAGAAAGACCTTCTGTGCAGGCACGCAAACGATTAAAGAATAAGGAAGGAGCTGCACATATTGTGTAAGCTACAGACAGAAAAAAACAAGTTTCTCACAATGAGAAATGCTGTTTGCCTTCAAATAATGAAATGCTTGCATCAAATGATAGCAAAAGGATATTTTAATACTTGTATATATTTTCCCATACATAGCTGAAAATATAAGGAAACTAGAGATCAACATCAGATTTCATTTTTTGTTTCCCTCAACAAATTCCTGTATTGATCAGTTTATTGGTATACGTGTGTAATCTCCACACTGTATTTACAAGGGCTATCACCAATACCACCCATCCTCCGGTGTTGGACTCTCCAGCAGCTCCTTCGAACTGGTTCCCCTGGTCAACGGATCAGGCTGAGAAAAAGCAGGCACATTGTGCAGCAGATTGTAGAGGCGATTCCTGCGATTCCTGTTCTTATTGCCTCTTCTGCGTGGGGGACGAATAAACAAAGAGTCAGGAAGGATGGCAGTGTAAATGAGAAACTCTGAATATCAAGCTTTTCCACCAATTTGGAACCTACTACAATTTATTATCACTGACCTAAACAGAAGCAAA
The DNA here is from genome assembly GCF_949316205.1 of Platichthys flesus. Classification (NCBI taxonomy): domain Eukaryota; kingdom Metazoa; phylum Chordata; class Actinopteri; order Pleuronectiformes; family Pleuronectidae; genus Platichthys; species Platichthys flesus. Next base: position 18,213,262 of record NC_084956.1, on the reverse strand, counting down.
ACAAAACCCTATTAACAGAACTGATTTATTTTTAAATTAATGGATTCTAGTTAATCAAAGTTAAAAATATCCTGCTAGCAGAAAAGATAAATATCTAAATCACAGAGACACTCTCCTCAAGTTTCAGAGAAACCTAACATCAACAGGATACCTCAAATCAGACAGCGTTGTCATCTCATACCTTCCGTCGAAGTCTGCCTTCTCTTGAGGAGGGGTGGAGAGTTGTGGTGAGGGGCTGGACTGCAGCGCTGAGAAGCAGTTGAGGCCTGCAGAGATGAAACGTTAAAAGAGAGAAAAGTGAAAAATAACGATTGTGGGTGATCAGATCAAAGTCCACTCATTAAGAGGAAGATGCTTCACCTGACTCCGTGTACAGGATATGCTGTAAGTCACTGTTTTATATCAGGGTTTCATCAAGTTAAATTTAAAACCGTTTTAAGAACATAATGAAGGAAATTCTGGTAAAATGTAAAAGATATGAAAGACTATCAGACTCCCAGATTTCTAACAAGCTTCATATCTTAGATGAATCAGTGACAACTACACCTAAACAGAGCGGAGCAGCCAAAACATTGTGAAGTGAGTGACACCCTGTCAGGTTTGAAAGTCATGTGGTGTGACCTCACCTGAGTCACCGGCCTTGGCTCCTCCACCACTGCCCTTCACCAATGTGACCCGAGCCCAGGGGCCCTGCTGGATCTTCTCGTCGATTTGAGGCTGCACCTTTCTCGGCTCCTCCTTCTCTTTAATCTTTGCCTCCTTGTGGACAATGGTGATCGGATCCTGCTCGGGTCCTCTGGACACCCAGTTGTTCTGAAAGAAAAAAAATGTACAAAACCACATAATATCTCCTCAACAACAGCAGTCTAGATATTCATTGAACAGAATGTGAACAGAATATGTAGTACTATATTCCTGGTCATCAGACAGATCGGGTGAAATAAATGTCTGTGGTAAAAATCCATCTTACTTTGAAGAATTTGAATGTTGGACTCTTTACAATTGTGCAAATGAAAGAAAAATCGCGAAGACCAACTCACCAATCTCAGGTCTATGACATCCTGCAACATGACCCGTATCCGAGTCGCTATCTTCCCCTCTCGGACGATTTTTTTAATCTGTTTAAAATACTGATCCATCCAAGGCTGGTGAGACAGAGAGGGAGAGAGATGGTTAATTTGAGACATGAAGCTCATGTTCAGCATGTCTCCATTCAATCTACCAGACAGCAGGTTGCAGATATTATTATTCTACAGAGTTGACCAATTGTCCAGTTTATCACTTGGAACAGTCCCGACCGCCTGAGATGAACTTTTCTCTTTTATGTCTTGGAAACTGTGTCCATGTACATCAGAATCAGCTCTTAAATCACTTATTGGACACTTTCAGAAGAATAAATCTTGGTGGGATGAAAGCAGAGACATGAACTGATCATCGGCTGCACTAATGTCAAAAACACTGCTATCGAAATGTTCACATCACATCTTCATTCCTGCAAACAACACATTTCTCTTAATATTTAGATTTAGAAAGGGAAACCAGACGCATATTATCCTCTAGATTATATTCAAAGCTTTCAATCTGTAGCCCTTCAGAGCTTTTCTAAGACTTTAATAAAAGAAATTTAAGATTTATGTCAAATGTACTACTTCCAGCTCACCTTGGCCTCCTCTAGGTCAAGGACCTTGCCCATGGTGGTGAGCAGGCTGCACAGACACTCTGTAGACTCTTCGTCTTGGTGGTTCAGCAGCCTGACCACGCAGTCATGCATGATGGCCGCGGTTTGCATCTTGAGCTTGAAGATTTTGTCGATGAACTTGATGTTTCCAACGAAATGCCGCCAGATAATGTCCTCGGCCTTCTGCAGATTAATCAAAAGTCGGTGACGATCCGTGTAATGGGACCAAGGAATCAAACTTATGGACAGAGTTGAAACCAAAACTAAAAGACGTTTCGGGAAAGATCCAGCGTCACACTTAAGTCAGGTAAATCAGGCTTGATCAATCATTGAAATATTTAGTGTAACCAATGACAATGACACTGACACGATATGCAGATCTAGTTGCTTTCAGACATGTACATGAGAACTGAAATGTCCAGCAAGGTAAGAGAGGAGGGATGACAACTAAAGGTCAAGAACTTCAAAGCACATTATAGGACCGGAGCATCACTCATTTAGATTAAAGGCATTAAATCTGCCTTGAAACCATTGCGCAACATCCTGGAAAAGCTGCAGTCCACTGGATGGCCACTAGTGGCCGGCTCCATGTTAAAAAGCCTGAATTAATATTCAAGGTGATAATCTCCCACAGAGCTGTTGATAACAGTACACATCATGTCTCTCCACTTCTCTGTGAAAACATAATTATATAATGAATAATAATAATAATAAATACACCTGTGTATTGATTTTGGTGAAGATCGGTCAATGCGAACACGTTCCGGGGTCTCGGGGGGCACCATTGAGACATTTTGTGACGCCCATTAAAAATTCCTCCAGAATACGTACATTTTCACCACAGACGTAATAGTACCTTAAACAGCTGCTCTTAAAATGCAGATGTGACTTTAAATACTCACGTTTCAGTTGATCACAGTAAATCTGTTTCTGCAGAATAATAATCTGTGTAACGTAGTCAAGTCAAATGGTTTGGCGAGTGAAACAACTTTACATACCATCAGATATCTTACGTGGTGGAGCTTATCCTCCAAACACACTCAACTCTAACGCTTTCCCCCGCTGGGTGGACCGGATCATGTTGGTTCATGTCGGGTCAATAACTCCGTACGGTCCCGTTTGCATCGCCTGCAGGCTAGCGGAGCTAAACTAACAAGCCATGTACAGGTACCTGCTCATCACTACTAACACATAAATACAATACTAAACTGGACTTACCACAGAAACGGGAGCGCAGACGTCTTTAGCTTCTCTGTCAGGAGAACAAACCGAAGATCAAACTGTATTATTCGTCCGATATGTGAGTGAAACCTGTCCACAGACTCAGGTCGTGTTAGCCTGTTAGCCTGTTAGCTCAGTTGGAGCCTAGCAGGCAACAGGCTCGGAGCTGGAGTCGCGATTCGCATTATTCGAGTCGAGGTAATAGTCAGATTCCGTGGGTCACATCTGAAAGTGCCCCCCCCACCCAATGTTAACTTTGGCCTGTGTGGTTCACGCTCATTGGTGTTTCCATGGCAACAGTCTTAAGCTTGGGCCATTGCCCCCAGAGCAGAAACGGACGGCAAGAGAGACACTGTATCCAACTAGTGCTAATTCAGCTGACCCCTGGGAAATAGGTTGTACTTACTTGGTGCCAAAATATGGATAAATGCAAGTACAATTCAAGTTACTGAAGGATTTATTAAAGGATTCTTCTATAAAGCTGTTTATCAAAATAGAAAGACCTTCTGTGCAGGCACGCAAACGATTAAAGAATAAGGAAGGAGCTGCACATATTGTGTAAGCTACAGACAGAAAAAAACAAGTTTCTCAAAATGAGAAATGCTGTTTGCCTTATAATAATGAAATGCTTGCATCAAATGATAGCAAAAGGATATTTTAATACTTGTATATATTTTCCCATACATAGCTGAAAATATAAGGAAACTAGAGATCAACATCAGATTTCATTTTTTGTTTCCCTCAACAAATTCCTGTATTGATCAGTTTATTGGTATACGTGTGTAATCTCCACACTGTATTTACAAAGGCTATCACCAATACCACCCATCCTCCGGTGTTGGACTCTCCAGCAGCTCCTTCGAACTGGTTCCCCTGGTCAACGGATCAGGCTGAGAAAAAGCAGGCGCATTGTGCAGCAGATTGTAGAGGCGATTCCTGCGATTCCTGTTCTTATTGCCTCTTCTGCGTGGGGGACGAATAAACAAAGAGTCAGGAAGGATGGCAGTGTAAATGAGAAACTCTGAATATCAAGCTTTTCCACCAATTTGGAACCTACTACAATTTATTATCACTGACCTAAACAGAAGCAAAACAAACCCCTATTAACAGAACTGATTTATTTTTAAATTAATGGATTCTAGTTAATCAAAGTTAAAAATATCCTGCTAGCAGAAAAGATAAATATCTAAATCACAGAGACACTCTCCTCAAGTTTCAGAGAAACCTAACACCAACAGGATCCCTCAAATCAGACAGCGTTGTCATCTCATACCTTCCGTCGAAGTCTGCCTTCTCTTGAGGAGGGGTGGAGAGTTGTGGTGAGGGGCTGGACTGCAGCGCTGAGAAGCAGTTGAGGCCTGCAGAGATGAAATGTTAAAAGAGAGAAAAGTGAAAAATAACGATTGTGGGTGATCAGATCAAAGTCCAGTCATTAAGAGGAAGATGCTTCACCTGACTCTGTGTACAGGATATGCTGTAAGTTACTGTTTTATATCAGGGTTTCATCAAGTTAAATTTAAAACCGTTTTAAGAACATAATGAAGGAAATTCTGGTAAAATGTAAAAGATATGAAAGACTATCAGACTCCCAGATTTCTAACAAGCTTCATATCTTAGATGAATCAGTGACAACTACACCTAAACAGAGCGGAGCTGCCAAAACATTGTGAAGTGAGTGACACCCTGTCAGGTTTGAAAGTCATGTGGTGTGACCTCACCTGAGTCACCGGCCTTGGCTCCTCCACCACTGCCCTTCACCAATGTGACCCGAGCCCAGGGGCCCTGCTGGATCTTCTCGTCGATTTGAGGCTGCACCTTTCTCGGCTCCTCCTTCTCTTTAATCTTTGCCTCCTTGTGGACAATGGTGATCGGATCCTGCTCGGGTCCTCTGGACACCCAGTTGTTCTGAAAGAAAAAAAATGTACAAAACCACATAATATCTCCTCAACAACAGCAGTCTAGATATTCATTGAACAGAATGTGAACAGAATATGTAGTACTATATTCCTGGTCATCAGACAGATCGGGTGAAATAAATGTCTGTGGTAAAAATCCATCTTACTTTGAAGAATTTGAATGTTGGACTCTTTACAATTGTGCAAATGAAAGAAAAATCGCGAAGACCAACTCACCAATCTCAGGTCTATGACATCCTGCAACATGACCCGTATCCGAGTCGCTATCTTCCCCTCTCGGACGATTTTTTTAATCTGTTTAAAATACTGATCCATCCAAGGCTGGTGAGACAGAGAGGGAGAGAGATGGTTAATTTGAGACATGAAGCTCATGTTCAGCATGTCTCCATTCAATCTACCAGACAGCAGGTTGCAGATATTATTATTCTACAGAGTTGACCAATTGTCCAGTTTATCACTTGGAACAGTCCCGACCGCCTGAGATGAACTTTTCTCTTTTATGTCTTGGAAACTGTGTCCATGTACATCAGAATCAGCTCTTAAATCACTTATTGGACACTTTCAGAAGAATACATCTTGGTGGGATGAAAGCAGAGACATGAACTGATCATCGGCTGCACTAATGTCAAAAACACTGCTATCGAAATGTTCACATCACATCTTCATTCCTGCAAACAACACATTTCTCTTAATATTTAGATTTAGAAAGGGAAACCAGACGCATATTATCCTCTAGATTATATTCAAAGCTTTCAATCTGTAGCCCTTCAGACCTTTCCTAAGACTTTAATAAAAGAAATTTAAGATTTATGTCAAATGTACTACTTCCAGCTCACCTTGGCCTCCTCTAGGTCAAGGACCTTGCCCATGGTGGTGAGCAGGCTGCACAGACACTCTGTAGACTCTTCGTCTTGGTGGTTCAGCAGCCTGACCACGCAGTCATGCATGATGGCCGCGGTTTGCATCTTGAGCTTGAAGATTTTGTCGATGAACTTGATGTTTCCAACGAAATGCCGCCAGATAATGTCCTCGGCCTTCTGCAGATTAATCAAAAGTCGGTGACGATCCGTGTAATGGGACCAAGGAATCAAACTTATGGACAGAGTTGAAACCAAAACTAAAAGACGTTTCGGGAAAGATCCAGCGTCACACTTAAGTCAGGTAAATCAGGCTTGATCAATCGTTGAAATATTTAGTGTAACCAATGACAATGACACTGACACGATATGCAGATCTAGTTGCTTTCAGACATGTACATGAGAACTGAAATGTCCAGCAAGGTAAGAGAGGAGGGATGACAACTAAAGGTCAAGAACTTCAAAGCACATTATAGGACCGGAGCATCACTCATTTAGATTAAAGGCATTAAATCTGCCTTGAAACCATTGCGCAACATCCTGGAAAAGCTGCAGTCCACTGGATGGCCACTAGTGGCCGGCTCCATGTTAAAAAGCCTGAATTAATATTCAAGGTGATAATCTCCCACAGAGCTGTTGATAACAGTACACATCATGTCTCTCCACTTCTCTGTGAAAACATAATTATATAATGAATAATAATAATAATAAATACACCTGTGTATTGATTTTGGTGAAGATCGGTCAATGCGAACACGTTCCGGGGTCTCGGGGGGCACCATTGAGACATTTTGTGACGCCCATTAAAAATTCCTCCAGAATACGTACATTTTCACCACAGACGTAATAGTACCTTAAACAGCTGCTCTTAAAATGCAGATGTGACTTTAAATACTCACGTTTCAGTTGATCACAGTAAATCTGTTTCTGCAGAATAATAATCTGTGTAACGTAGTCAAGTCAAATGGTTTGGCGAGTGAAACAACTTTACATACCATCAGATATCTTACGTGGTGGAGCTTATCCTCCAAACACACTCAACTCTAACGCTTTCCCCCGCTGGGTGGACCGGATCATGTTGGTTCATGTCGGGTCAATAACTCCGTACGGTCCCGTTTGCATCGCCTGCAGGCTAGCGGAGCTAAACTAACAAGCCATGTACAGGTACCTGCTCATCACTACTAACACATAAATACAATACTAAACTGGACTTACCACAGAAACGGGAGCGCAGACGTCTTTAGCTTCTCTGTCAGGAGAACAAACCGAAGATCAAACTGTATTATTCGTCCGATATGTGAGTGAAACCTGTCCACAGACTCAGGTCGTGTTAGCCTGTTAGCCTGTTAGCTCAGTTGGAGCCTAGCAGGCAACAGGCTCGGAGCTGGAGTCGCGATTCGCATTATTCGAGTCGAGGTAATAGTCAGATTCCGTGGGTCACATCTGAAAGTGCCCCCCCCACCCAATGTTAACTTCGGCCTGTGTGGTTCACGCTCATTGGTGTTTCCATGGCAACAGTCTTAAGCTTGGGCCGTTGCCCCCAGAGCAGAGACGGACGGCAAGAGAGACACTGTATCCAACTAGTGCTAATTCAGCTGACCCCTGGGAAATAGGTTGTACTTACTTGGTGCCAAAATATGGATAAATGCAAGTACAATTCAAGTTACTGAAGGATTTATTAAAGGATTCTTCTATAAAGCTGTTTATCAAAATAGAAAGACCTTCTGTGCAGGCACGCAAACGATTAAAGAATAAGGAAGGAGCTGCACATATTGTGTAAGCTACAGACAGAAAAAAACAAGTTCCTCACAATGAGAAATGCTGTTTGCCTTATAATAATGAAATGCTTGCATCAAATGATAGCCAAAGGATATTTTAATACTTGTATATATTTTCCCATACATAGCTGAAAATATAAGGAAACTAGAGATCAACATCAGATTTCATTTTTTGTTTCCCTCAACAAATTCCTGTATTGATCAGTTTATTGGTATACGTGTGTAATCTCCACACTGTATTTACAAGGGCTATCACCAATACCACCCATCCTCCGGTGTTGGACTCTCCAGCAGCTCCTTCGAACTGGTTCCCCTGGTCAACGGATCAGGCTGAGAAAAAGCAGGCGCATTGTGCAGCAGATTGTAGAGGCGATTCCTGCGATTCCTGTTCTTATTGCCTCTTCTGCGTGGGGGACGAATAAACAAAGAGTCAGGAAGGATGGCAGTGTAAATGAGAAACTCTGAATATCAAGCTTTTCCACCAATTTGGAACCTACTACAATTTATTATCACTGACCTAAACAGAAGCAAAACAAACCCCTATTAACAGAACTGATTTATTTTTAAATTAATGGATTCTAGTTAATCAAAGTTAAAAATATCCTGCTAGCAGAAAAGATAAATATCTAAATCACAGAGACACTCTCCTCAAGTTTCAGAGAAACCTAACACCAACAGGATCCCTCAAATCAGACAGCGTTGTCATCTCATACCTTCCGTCGAAGTCTGCCTTCTCTTGAGGAGGGGTGGAGAGTTGTGGTGAGGGGCTGGACTGCAGCGCTGAGAAGCAGTTGAGGCCTGCAGAGATGAAATGTTAAAAGAGAGAAAAGTGAAAAATAACGATTGTGGGTGATCAGATCAAAGTCCAGTCATTAAGAGGAAGATGCTTCACCTGACTCCGTGTACAGGATATGCTGTAAGTTACTGTTTTATATCAGGGTTTCATCAAGTTAAATTTAAAACCGTTTTAAGAACATAATGAAGGAAATTCTGGTAAAATGTAAAAGATATGAAAGACTATCAGACTCCCAGATTTCTAACAAGCTTCATATCTTAGATGAATCAGTGACAACTACACCTAAACAGAGCGGAGCAGCCAAAACATTGTGAAGTGAGTGACACCCTTTCAGGTTTGAAAGTCATGTGGTGTGACCTCACCTGAGTCACCGGCCTTGGCTCCTCCACCACTGCCCTTCACCAATGTGACCCGAGCCCAGGGGCCCTGCTTGATCTTCTCGTCGATTTGAGGCTGCACCTTTCTCGGCTCCTCCTTCTCTTTAATCTTTGCCTCCTTGTGGACAATGGTGATCGGATCCTGCTCGGGTCCTCTGGACACCCAGTTGTTCTGAAAGAAAAAAAATGTACAAAACCACTAAATATCTCCTCAACAACAGCAGTCTAGATATTCATTGAACAGAATGTGAACAGAATATGTAGTACTATATTCCTGGTCATCAGACAGATCGGGTGAAATAAATGTCTGTGGTAAAAATCCATCTTACTTTGAAGAATTTGAATGTTGGACTCTTTACAATTGTGCAAATGAAAGAAAAATCGCGAAGACCAACTCACCAATCTCAGGTCTATGACATCCTGCAACATGACCCGTATCCGAGTCGCTATCTTCCCCTCTCGGACGATTTTTTTAATCTGTTTAAAATACTGATCCATCCAAGGCTGGTGAGACAGAGAGGGAGAGAGATGGTTAATTTGAGACATGAAGCTCATGTTCAGCATGTCTCCATTCAATCTACCAGACAGCAGGTTGCAGATATTATTATTCTACAGAGTTGACCAATTGTCATGTTTATCACTTGGAACAGTCCCGACCGCCCGAGATTAACTTTTCTCTTTTATGTCTTGGAAACTGTGTCCATGTACATCAGAATCAGCTCTTAAATCACTTATTGGACACATTCAGAAGAATACATCTTGGTGGGATGAAAGCAGAGACATGAACTGATCTTCGGCTGCACTAATGTCAAAAACACTGCTATCGAAATGTTCACATCACATCTTCATTCCTGCAAACAACACATTTCTCTTAATATTTAGATTTAGAAAGGGAAACCAGACGCATATTATCCTCTAGATTATATTCAAAGCTTTCAATCTGTAGCCCTTCAGACCTTTTCTAAGACTTTAATAAAAGAAATTTAAGATTTATGTCAAATGTACTACTTCCAGCTCACCTTGGCCTCCTCTAGGTCAAGGACCTTGCCCATGGTGGTGAGCAGGCTGCACAGACACTCTGTAGACTCTTCGTCTTGGTGGTTCAGCAGCCTGACCACGCAGTTATGCATGATGGCCGCGGTTTGCATCTTGAGCTTGAAGATTTTGTCGATGAACTTGATGTTTCCAACGAAATGCCGCCAGATAATGGCCTCGGCCTTCTGCAGATAATCAAAAGTCTGTGACGATCCGTGTAATGGGACCAAGGAATCAAACTTATGGACAGAGTTGAAACCAAAACTAAAAGACGTTTCGGGAAAGTTCCAGCGTCACACTTAAGTCAGGTAAATCAGGCTTGATCAATCGTTGAAATATTTAGTGTAACCAATGACAATGACACTGACACGATATGCAGATCTAGTTGCTTTCAGACATGTACATGAGAACTGAAATGTCCAGCAAGGTAAGAGAGGAGGGATGACAACTAAAGGTCAAGAACTTCAAAGCACATTATAGGACCGGAGCATCACTCATTTAGATTAAAGGCATTAAATCTGCCTTGAAACCATTGCGCAACATCCTGGAAAAGCTGCAGTCCACTGGATGGCCACTAGTGGCCGGCTCCATGTTAAAAAGCCTGAATTAATATTCAAGGTGATAATCTCCCACAGAGCTGTTGATAACAGTACACATCATGTCTCTCCACTTCTCTGTGAAAACATTATTATATAATGAATAATAATAATAATAAATACACCTGTGTATTGATTTTGGTGAAGATCGGTCAATGCGAACACGTTCCGGGGTCTCGGGGGGCACCATTGAGACATTTTGTGACGCCCATTGAAAATTCCTCCAGAATACGTACATTGTCACCACAGACGTAATGCTACCTTAAACAGCTGCTCTTAAAATACAGATGTGACTTTAAATACTCACGTTTCAGTTGATCACAGTAAATCTGTTTCTGCAGAATAATAACCTGTGTAACGTAGTCAAGTCAAATGGTTTGGCGAGTGAAACAACTTTACATACCATCAGATATCTTACGTGGTGGAGCTTATCCTCCAAACACACTCAACTCTAACGCTTTCCCCCGCTGGGTGGACCGGATCATGTTGGTTCATGTCGGGTCAATAACTCCGTACGGTCCCGTTTGCATCGCCTGCAGGCTAGCGGAGCTAAACTAACAAGCCATGTACAGGTACCTGCTCATCACTACTAACACATAAATACAATACTAAACTGGACTTACCACAGAAACGGGAGCGCAGACGTCTTTAGCTTCTCTGTCAGGAGAACACACCGAAGATCAAACTGTATTATTCGTCCGATATGTGAGTGAAACCTGTCCACAGACTCAGGTCGTGTTAGCCTGTTAGCCTGTTAGCTCAGTTGGAGCCTAGCAGGCAACAGGCTCGGAGCTGGAGTCGCGATTCGCATTATTCGAGTCGAGGTCATAGGCAGATTCCGTGGGTCACATCTGAAAGTGCCCCCCCCCCCCCCCCCCCACCCAATGTTAACGTCGGCCTGTGTGGTTCACGCTCATTGGTGTTTCCATGGCAACAGTCTTAAGCTTGGGCCGTTGCCCCCAGAGCAGAGACGGACGGCAAGAGAGACACTGTATCCAACTAGTGCTAATTCAGCTGACCCCTGGGAAATAGGTTGTACTTACTTGGTGCCAAAATATGGATAAATGCAAGTACAATTCAAGTTACTGAAGGATTTATTAAAGGATTCTTCTATAAAGCTGTTTATCAAAATAGAAAGACCTTCTGTGCAGGCACGCAAACGATTAAAGAATAAGGAAGGAGCTGCACATATTGTGTAAGCTACAGACAGAAAAAAACAAGTTTCTCACAATGAGAAATGCTGTTTGCCTTCAAATAATGAAATGCTTGCATCAAATGATAGCAAAAGGATATTTTAATACTTGTATATATTTTCCCATACATAGCTGAAAATATAAGGAAACTAGAGATCAACATCAGATTTCATTTTTTTTTTCCCTCAACAAATTCCTGTATTGATCAGTTTATTGGTATACGTGTGTAATCTCCACACTGTATTTACAAGGGCTATCACCAATACCACCCATCCTCCGGTGTTGGACTCTCCAGCAGCTCCTTCGAACTGGTTCCCCTGGTCAACGGATCAGGCTGAGAAAAAGCAGGCGCATTGTGCAGCAGATTGTAGAGGCGATTCCTGCGATTCCTGTTCTTATTGCCTCTTCTGCGTGGGGGACGAATAAACAAAGAGTCAGGAAGGATGGCAGTGTAAATGAGAAACTCTGAATATCAAGCTTTTCCACCAATTTGGAACCTACTACAATTTATTATCACTGACCTAAACAGAAGCAAAACAAACCCCTATTAACAGAACTGATTTATTTTTAAATTAATGGATTCTAGTTAATCAAAGTTAAAAATATCCTGCTAGCAGAAAAGATAAATATCTAAATCACAGAGACACTCTCCTCAAGTTTCAGAGAAACCTAACACCAACAGGATCCCTCAAATCAGACAGCGTTGTCATCTCATACCTTCCGTCGAAGTCTGCCTTCTCTTGAGGAGGGGTGGAGAGTTGTGGTGAGGGGCTGGACAGCAGCGCTGAGAAGCAGTTTAGGCCTGCAGAGATGAAACGTTAAAAGAGAGAAAAGTGAAAAATAACGATTGTGGGTGATCAGATCAAAGTCCACTCATTAAGAGGAAGATGCTTCACCTGACTCCGTGTACAGGATATGCTGTAAGTTACTGTTTTATATCAGGGTTTCATCAAGTTAAATTTAAAACCGTTTTAAGAACATAATGAAGGAAATTCTGGTAAAATGTAAAAGATATGAAAGACTATCAGACTCCCAGATTTCTAACAAGCTTCATATCTTAGATGAATCAGTGACAACTACACCTAAACAGAGCGGAGCAGCCAAAACATTGTGAAGTGAGTGACACCCTTTCAGGTTTGAAAGTCATGTGGTGTGACCTCACCTGAGTCACCGGCCTTGGCTCCTCCACCACTGCCCTTCACCAATGTGACCCGAGCCCAGGGGCCCTGCTGGATCTTCTCGTCGATTTGAGGCTGCACCTTTCTCGGCTCCTCCTTCTCTTTAATCTTTGCCTCCTTGTGGACAATGGTGATCGGATCCTGCTCGGGTCCTGTGGACACCCAGTTGTTCTGAAAGAAAAAAAATGTAAAGAACTACATAATATCTCCTCAACAACAGCAGTCTAGATATTCATTGAACAGAATGTGAACAGAATATGCAGTATTATATTCCTGGTCATCAGACAGATCGGTGAAATAAATCTCTGTGGTAAAAATCCATCTTACTTTGAAGAATTTCAACGTTGGACTCTTTACAATTGTGCAAATGAAAGAAAAATCGCGAAGACCAACTCACCAATCTCAGGTCTATGACATCCTGCAACATGACCCGTATCCGAGTCGCTATCTTCCCCTCTCGGACGTTTTTTTTAATCTGTTTAAAATACTGATCCATCCAAGGCTGGTGAGACAGAGAGGGAGAGAGATGGTTAATTTGAGATAAGAAGCTCATGTTCAGCATGTCTCCATTCAATCTACCAGACAGCAGGTTGCAGATATTATTATTCTACAGAGTTGACCAATTGTCCAGTTTATCACTTGGAACAGTCCCGACTGCCCGAGATTAACTTTTCTCTTTTATGTCTTGGAAACTGTGTCCATGTACATCAGAATCAGCTCTTAAATCACTTATTGGACACTTTCAGAAGAATACATCTTGGTGGGATGAAAGCAGAGACATGAACTGATCTTCGGCTGCACTAATGTCAAAAACACTGCTATCGAAATGTTCACATCACATCTTCATTCCTGCAAACAACACATTTCTCTTAATATTTAGATTTAGAAAGGGAAACCAGACGCATATTATCCTCTAGATTATATTCAAAGCTTTCAATCTGTAGCCCTTCAGACCTTTTCTAAGACTTTAATAAAAGAAATTTAAGATTTATGTCAAATGTACTACTTCCAGCTCACCTTGGCCTCCTCTAGGTCAAGGACCTTGCCCATGGTGGTGAGCAGGCTGCACAGACACTCTGTAGACTCTTCGTCTTGGTGGTTCAGCAGCCTGACCACGCAGTCATGCATGATGGCCGCGGTTTGCATCTTGAGCTTGAAGATTTTGTTGATGAACTTGATGTTTCCAACGAAATGCCGCCAGATAATGGCCTCGGCCTTCTGCAGATTAATCAAAAGTCGGTGACGATCCGCGTAATGGGACCAAGGAATCAAAATTATGGACAGAGTTGAAACCAAAACTAAAAGACGTTTCGGGAAAGATCCAGCGTCACACTTAAGTCAGGTAAATCAGGCTTGATCAATCGTTGAAATATTTAGTGTAACCAATGACAATGACACTGACACGATATGCAGATCTAGTTGCTTTCAGACATGTACATGAGAACTGAAATGTCCAGCAAGGTAAGAGAGGAGGGATGACAACTAAAGGTCAAGAACTTCAAAGCACATTATAGGACCGGAGCATCACTCATTTAGATTAAAGGCATTAAATCTGCCTTGAAACCATTGCGCAACATCCTGGAAAAGCTGCAGTCCACTGGATGGCCACTAGTGGCCGGCTCCATGTTAAAAAGCCTGAATTAATATTCAAGGTGATAATCTCCCACAGAGCTGTTGATAACAGTCCACATCATGTCTCTCCACTTCTCTGTGAAAACATAATTATATAATGAATAATAATAATAATAAATACAACTGTGTATTGATTTTGGTGAAGATCGGTCAATGCGAACACGTTCCGGGGTCTCGGGGGGCACCATTGAGACATTTTGTGACGCCCATTAAAAATTCCTCCAGAATATGTACATTTTCACCACAGACGTAATGCTACCTTAAACAGCTGCTCTTAAAATGCAGATGTGATTTTAAATACTCACGTTTCAGTTGATCACAGTAAATCTGTTTCTGCAGAATAATAATCTGTGTAACGTAGTCAAGTCAAATGGTTTGGCGAGTGAAACAACTTTACATACCATCAGATATCTTACGTGGTGGAGCTTATCCTCCAAACACACTCAACTCTAACGCTTTCCCCCGCTGGGTGGACCGGATCATGTTGGTTCATGTCGGGTCAATAACTCCGTACGGTCCCGTTTGCATCGCCTGCAGCCTAGCGAAGCTAAACTAACAAGCCATGTACAGGTACCTGCTCATCACTACTAACACATAAATACAATACTTAACTGGACTTACCACAGAAACGGGAGCGCAGACGTCTTTAGCTTCTCTGTCAGGAGAACACACCGAAGATCAAACTGTATTATTCGTCCGATATGTGAGTGAAACCTGTCCACAGACTCAGGTCGTGTTAGCCTGTTAGCCTGTTAGCTCAGTTGGAGCCTAGCAGGCAACAGGCTCGGAGCTGGAGTCGTGATTCCTATTATTCGAGTCGAGGTAATAGGCAGATTCCGTGGGTCACATCTGAAAGTGCCCCCCCACCCAATGTTAACGTCGGCCTGTGTGGTTCACGCTCATTGGTGTTTCCATGGCAACAGTCTTAAGCTTGGGCCGTTGCCCCCAGAGCAGAGACGGACGGCAAGAGAGACACTGTATCCAACTAGTGCTAATTCAGCTGACCCCTGGGAAATAGGTTGTACTTTCTTGGTGCCAAAATATGGATAAATGCAAGTACAATTCAAGTTACTGAAGGACTTATTAAAGGATTCTTCTATAAAGCTGTTTATCAAAATAGAAAGACCTTCTGTGCAGGCACGCAAACGATTAAAGAATAAGGAAGGAGCTGCACATATTGTGTAAGCTACAGACAGAAAAAAACAAGTTTCTCACAATGAGAAATGCTGTTTGCCTTCAAATAATGAAATGCTTGCATCAAATGATAGCAAAAGGATATTTTAATACTTGTATATATTTTCCCATACATAGCTGAAAATATAAGGAAACTAGAGATCAACATCAGATTTCATTTTATGTTTCCCTCAACAAATTCCTGTATTGATCAGTTTATTGGTATACGTGTGTAATCTCCACACTGTATTTACAAGGGCTATCACCAATACCACCCATCCTCCGGTGTTGGACTCTCCAGCAGCTCCTTCGAACTGGTTCCCCTGGTCAACGGATCAGGCTGAGAAAAAGCAGGCGCATTGTGCAGCAGATTGTAGAGGCGATTCCTGCGATTCCTGTTCTTATTGCCTCTTCTGCGTGGGGGACGAATAAACAAAGAGTCAGGAAGGATGGCAGTGTAAATGAGAAACTCTGAATATCAAGCTTTTCCACCAATTTGGAACCTACTACAATTTATTATCACTGACCTAAACAGAAGCAAAACAAACCCCTATTAACAGAACTGATTTATTTTTAAATTAATGGATTCTAGTTAATCAAAGTTAAAAATATCCTGCTAGCAGAAAAGATAAATATCTAAATCACAGAGACACTCTCCTCAAGTTTCAGAGAAACCTAACACCAACAGGATCCCTCAAATCAGACAGCGTTGTCATCTCATACCTTCCGTCGAAGTCTGCCTTCTCTTGAGGAGGGGTGGAGAGTTGTGGTGAGGGGCTGGACTGCAGCGCTGAGAAGCAGTTGAGGCCTGCAGAGATGAAATGTTAAAAGAGAGAAAAGTGAAAAATAACGATTGTGGGTGATCAGATCAAAGTCCAGTCATTAAGAGGAAGATGCTTCACCTGCCTCCGTGTACAGGATATGCTGTAAGTTACTGTTTTATATCAGGGTTTCATCAAGTTAAATTTAAAACCGTTTTAAGAACATAATGAAGGAAATTCTGGTAAAATGTAAAAGATATGAAAGACTATCAGACTCCCAGATTTCTAACAAGCTTCATATCTTAGATGAATCAGTGACAACTACACCTAAACAGAGCGGAGCAGCCAAAACATTGTGAAGTGAGTGACACCCTTTCAGGTTTGAAAGTCATGTGGTGTGACCTCACCTGAGTCACCGGCCTTGGCTCCTCCTCCACTGCCCTTCACCAATGTGACCCGAGCCCAGGGGCACTGCTTGATCTTCTCGTCGATTTGAGAATGCACCTTTCTCGGCTCCTCCTTCTCTTTAATCTTTGCCTCCTTGTGGACAATGGTGATCAGATCCTGCTCGGGTCCTCTGGACACCCAGTTGTTCTGAAAGAAAAAAAATGTACAAAACCACATTATATCTCCTCAACAACAGCAGTCTAGATATTCATTGAACAGAATGTGAACAGAATATGTAGTACTATATTCCTGGTCATCAGACAGATCGGGTGAAATAAATCTCTGTGGTAAAAATCCATCTTACTTTGAAGAATTTGAATGTTGGACTCTTTACAATTGTGCAAATGAAAGAAAAATCGCGAAGACCAACTCACCAATCTCAGGTCTATGACATCCTGCAACATGACCCGTATCCGAGTCGCTATCTTCCCCTCTCGGACGATTTTTTTAATCTGTTTAAAATACTGATCCATCCAAGGCTGGTGAGACAGAGAGGGAGAGAGATGGTTAATTTGAGACATGAAGCTCATGTTCAGCATGTCTCCATTCAATCTACCAGACAGCAGGTTGCAGATATTATTATTCTACAGAGTTGACCAATTGTCCAGTTTATCACTTGGAACAGTCCCGACCGCCCGAGATTAACTTTTCTCTTTTATGTCTTGGAAACTGTGTCCATGTACATCAGAATCAGCTCTTAAATCACTTATTGGACACTTTCAGAAGAATACATCTTGGTGGGATGAAAGCAGAGACATGAACTGATCTTTGGCTGCACTAATGTCAAAAACACTGCTATCGAAATGTTCACATCACATCTTCATTCCTGCAAACAACACATTTCTCTTAATATTTAGATTTAGAAAGGGAAACCAGACGCATATTATCCTCTAGATTATATTCAAAGCTTTCAATCTGTAGCCCTTCAGACCTTTTCTAAGACTTTAATAAAAGAAATTTAAGATTTATGTCAAATGTACTACTTCCAGCTCACCTTGGCCTCCTCTAGGTCAAGGACCTTGCCCATGGTGGTGAGCAGGCTGCACAGACACTCTGTAGACTCTTCGTCTTGGTGGTTCAGCAGCCTGACCACGCAGTCATGCATGATGGCCGCGGTTTGCATCTTGAGCTTGAAGATTTTGTTGATGAACTTGATGTTTCCAACGAAATGCCGCCAGATAATGGCCTCGGCCTTCTGCAGATTAATCAAAAGTCGGTGACGATCCGTGTAATGGGACCAAGGAATCAAACTTATGGACAGAGTTGAAACCAAAACTAAAAGACGTTTCGGGAAAGATCCAGCGTCACACTTAAGTCAGGTAAATCAGGCTTGAAACAATCGTTGAAATATTTAGTGTAACCAATGACAATGACACTGACACGATATGCAGATCTAGTTGCTTTCAGACATGTACATGAGAACTGAAATGTCCAGCAAGGTAAGAGAGGAGGGATGACAACTAAAGGTCAAGAACTTCAAAGCACATTATAGGACCGGAGCATCACTCATTTAGATTAAAGGCATTAAATCTGCCTTGAAACCATTGCGCAACATCCTGGAAAAGCTGCAGTCCACTGGATGGCCACTAGTGGCCGGCTCCATGTTAAAAAGCCTGAATTAATATTCAAGGTGATAATCTCCCAAAGAGCTGTTGATAACAGTACACATCATGTCTCTCCACTTCTCTGTGAAAACATAATTATATAATGAATAATAATAATAATAAATACACCTGTGTATTGATTTTGGTGAAGATCGGTCAATGCGAACACGTTCCGGGGTCTCGGGGGGCACCATTGAGACATTTTGTGACGCCCATTAAAAATTCCTCCAGAATATGTACATTTTCACCACAGACGTAATGCTACCTTAAACAGCTGCTCTTAAAATGCAGATGTGATTTTAAATACTCACGTTTCAGTTGATCACAGTAAATCTGTTTCTGCAGAATAATAATCTGTGTAACGTAGTCAAGTCAAATGGTTTGGCGAGTGAAACAACTTTACATACCATCAGATATCTTACGTGGTGGAGCTTATCCTCCAAACACACTCAACTCTAACGCTTTCCCCCGCTGGGTGGACCGGATCATGTTGGTTCATGTCGGGTCAATAACTCCGTACGGTCCCGTTTGCATCGCCTGCAGCCTAGCGAAGCTAAACTAACAAGCCATGTACAGGTACCTGCTCATCACTACTAACACATAAATACAATACTTAACTGGACTTACCACAGAAACGGGAGCGCAGACGTCTTTAGCTTCTCTGTCAGGAGAACACACCGAAGATCAAACTGTATTATTCGTCCGATATGTGAGTGAAACCTGTCCACAGACTCAGGTCGTGTTAGCCTGTTAGCCTGTTAGCTCAGTTGGAGCCTAGCAGGCAACAGGCTCGGAGCTGGAGTCGTGATCCGCATTATTCGAGTCGAGGTAATAGGCAGATTCCGTGGGTCACATCTGAAAGTGCCCCCCCCCCCCCCCCCCCCCCCACCCAATGTTAACTTCGGCCTGTGTGGTTCACGCTCATTGGTGTTTCCATGGCAACAGTCTTAAGCTTGGGCCGTTGCCCCCAGAGCAGAGACGGACGGCAAGAGAGACACTGTATCCAACTAGTGCTAATTCAGCTGACCCCTGGGAAATAGGTTGTACTTTCTTGGTGCCAAAATATGGATAAATGCAAGTACAATTCAAGTTACTGAAGGACTTATTAAAGGATTCTTCTATAAAGCTGTTTATCAAAATAGAAAGACCTTCTGTGCAGGCACGCAAACGATTAAAGAATAAGGAAGGAGCTGCACATATTGTGTAAGCTACAGACAGAAAAAAACAAGTTTCTCACAATGAGAAATGCTGTTTGCCTTCAAATAATGAAATGCTTGCATCAAATGATAGCAAAAGGATATTTTAATACTTGTATATATTTTCCCATACATAGCTGAAAATATAAGGAAACTAGAGATCAACATCAGATTTCATTTTATGTTTCCCTCAACAAATTCCTGTATTGATCAGTTTATTGGTATACGTGTGTAATCTCCACACTGTATTTACAAGGGCTATCACCAATACCACCCATCCTCCGGTGTTGGACTCTCCAGCAGCTCTTTCGAACTGGTTCCCCTGGTCAACGGATCAGGCTGAGAAAAAGCAGGCGCATTGTGCAGCAGATTGTAGAGGCGATTCCTGCGATTCCTGTTCTTATTGCCTCTTCTGCGTGGGGGACGAATAAACAAAGAGTCAGGAAGGATGGCAGTGTAAATGAGAAACTCTGAATATCAAGCTTTTCCACCAATTTGGAACCTACTACAATTTATTATCACTGACCTAAACAGAAGCAAAACAAACCCCTATTAACAGAACTGATTTATTTTTAAATTAATGGATTCTAGTTAATCAAAGTTAAAAATATCCTGCTAGCAGAAAAGATAAATATCTAAATCACAGAGACACTCTCCTCAAGTTTCAGAGAAACCTAACACCAACAGGATCCCTCAAATCAGACAGCGTTGTCATCTCATACCTTCCGTCGAAGTCTGCCTTCTCTTGAGGAGGGGTGGAGAGTTGTGGTGAGGGGCTGGACTGCAGCGCTGAGAAGCAGTTGAGGCCTGCAGAGATGAAATGTTAAAAGAGAGAAAAGTGAAAAATAACGATTGTGGGTGATCAGATCAAAGTCCAGTCATTAAGAGGAAGATGCTTCACCTGCCTCCGTGTACAGGATATGCTGTAAGTTACTGTTTTATATCAGGGTTTCATCAAGTTAAATTTAAAACCGTTTTAAGAACATAATGAAGGAAATTCTGGTAAAATGTAAAAGATATGAAAGACTATCAGACTCCCAGATTTCTAACAAGCTTCATATCTTAGATGAATCAGTGACAACTACACCTAAACAGAGCGGAGCAGCCAAAACATTGTGAAGTGAGTGACACCCTTTCAGGTTTGAAAGTCATGTGGTGTGACCTCACCTGAGTCACCGGCCTTGGCTCCTCCTCCACTGCCCTTCACCAATGTGACCCGAGCCCAGGGGCACTGCTTGATCTTCTCGTCGATTTGAGAATGCACCTTTCTCGGCTCCTCCTTCTCTTTAATCTTTGCCTCCTTGTGGACAATGGTGATCAGATCCTGCTCGGGTCCTCTGGACACCCAGTTGTTCTGAAAGAAAAAAAATGTACAAAACCACATTATATCTCCTCAACAACAGCAGTCTAGATATTCATTGAACAGAATGTGAACAGAATATGTAGTACTATATTCCTGGTCATCAGACAGATCGGGTGAAATAAATCTCTGTGGTAAAAATCCATCTTACTTTGAAGAATTTGAATGTTGGACTCTTTACAATTGTGCAAATGAAAGAAAAATCGCGAAGACCAACTCACCAATCTCAGGTCTATGACATCCTGCAACATGACCCGTATCCGAGTCGCTATCTTCCCCTCTCGGACGATTTTTTTAATCTGTTTAAAATACTGATCCATCCAAGGCTGGTGAGACAGAGAGGGAGAGAGATGGTTAATTTGAGACATGAAGCTCATGTTCAGCATGTCTCCATTCAATCTACCAGACAGCAGGTTGCAGATATTATTATTCTACAGAGTTGACCAATTGTCCAGTTTATCACTTGGAACAGTCCCGACCGCCCGAGATTAACTTTTCTCTTTTATGTCTTGGAAACTGTGTCCATGTACATCAGAATCAGCTCTTAAATCACTTATTGGACACTTTCAGAAGAATACATCTTGGTGGGATGAAAGCAGAGACATGAACTGATCTTTGGCTGCACTAATGTCAAAAACACTGCTATCGAAATGTTCACATCACATCTTCATTCCTGCAAACAACACATTTCTCTTAATATTTAGATTTAGAAAGGGAAACCAGACGCATATTATCCTCTAGATTATATTCAAAGCTTTCAATCTGTAGCCCTTCAGACCTTTTCTAAGACTTTAATAAAAGAAATTTAAGATTTATGTCAAATGTACTACTTCCAGCTCACCTTGGCCTCCTCTAGGTCAAGGACCTTGCCCATGGTGGTGAGCAGGCTGCACAGACACTCTGTAGACTCTTCGTCTTGGTGGTTCAGCAGCCTGACCACGCAGTCATGCATGATGGCCGCGGTTTGCATCTTGAGCTTGAAGATTTTGTTGATGAACTTGATGTTTCCAACGAAATGCCGCCAGATAATGGCCTCGGCCTTCTGCAGATTAATCAAAAGTCGGTGACGATCCGTGTAATGGGACCAAGGAATCAAACTTATGGACAGAGTTGAAACCAAAACTAAAAGACGTTTCGGGAAAGATCCAGCGTCACACTTAAGTCAGGTAAATCAGGCTTGAAACAATCGTTGAAATATTTAGTGTAACCAATGACAATGACACTGACACGATATGCAGATCTAGTTGCTTTCAGACATGTACATGAGAACTGAAATGTCCAGCAAGGTAAGAGAGGAGGGATGACAACTAAAGGTCAAGAACTTCAAAGCACATTATAGGACCGGAGCATCACTCATTTAGATTAAAGGCATTAAATCTGCCTTGAAACCATTGCGCAACATCCTGGAAAAGCTGCAGTCCACTGGATGGCCACTAGTGGCCGGCTCCATGTTAAAAAGCCTGAATTAATATTCAAGGTGATAATCTCCCAAAGAGCTGTTGATAACAGTACACATCATGTCTCTCCACTTCTCTGTGAAAACATAATTATATAATGAATAATAATAATAATAAATACACCTGTGTATTGATTTTGGTGAAGATCGGTCAATGCGAACACGTTCCGGGGTCTCGGGGGGCACCATTGAGACATTTTGTGACGCCCATTGAAAATTCCTCCAGAATACGTACATTTTCACCACAGACGTAATGCTACCTTAAACAGCTGCTCTTAAAATACAGATGTGACTTTAAATACTCACGTTTCAGTTGATCACAGTAAATCTGTTTCTGCAGAATAATAATCTGTGTAACGTAGTCAAGTCAAATGGTTTGGCGAGTGAAACAACTTTACATACCATCAGATATCTTACGTGGTGGAGCTTATCCTCCAAACACACTCAACTCTAACGCTTTCCCCCGCTGGGTGGACCGGATCATGTTGGTTCATGTCGGGTCAATAACTCCGTACGGTCCCGTTTGCATCGCCTGCAGGCTAGCGGAGCTAAACTAACAAGCCAAGTACAGGTACCTGCTCATCACTACTAACACATAAATACAATACTAAACTGGACTTACCACAGAAACGGGAGCGCAGACGTCTTTAGCTGCTCTGTCAGGAGAACAAACCGAAGATCAAACTGTATTATTCGTCCGATATGTGAGTGAAACCTGTCCACAGACTCAGGTCGTGTTAGCCTGTTAGCCTGTTAGCTCAGTTGGAGCCTAGCAGGCAACAGGCTCGGAGCTGGAGTCGCGATTCGCATTATTCGAGTCGAGGTAATAGGCAGATTCCGTGGGTCACATCTGAAAGTGCCCCCCCACCCAATGTTAACGTCGGCCTGTGTGGTTCACGCTCATTGGTGTTTCCATGGCAACAGTCTTAAGCTTGGGCCGTTGCCCCCAGAGCAGAGACGGACGGCAAGAGAGACACTGTATCCAACTAGTGCTAATTCAGCTGACCCCTGGGAAATAGGTTGTACTTTCTTGGTGCCAAAATATGGATAAATGCAAGTACAATTCAAGTTACTGAAGGACTTATTAAAGGATTCTTCTATAAAGCTGTTTATCAAAATAGAAAGACCTTCTGTGCAGGCACGCAAACGATTAAAGAATAAGGAAGGAGCTGCACATATTGTGTAAGCTACAGACAGAAAAAAACAAGTTTCTCACAATGAGAAATGCTGTTTGCCTTCAAATAATGAAATGCTTGCATCAAATGATAGCAAAAGGATATTTTAATACTTGTATATATTTTCCCATACATAGCTGAAAATATAAGGAAACTAGAGATCAACATCAGATTTCATTTTATGTTTCCCTCAACAAATTCCTGTATTGATCAGTTTATTGGTATACGTGTGTAATCTCCACACTGTATTTACAAGGGCTATCACCAATACCACCCATCCTCCGGTGTTGGACTCTCCAGCAGCTCCTTCGAACTGGTTCCCCTGGTCAACGGATCAGGCTGAGAAAAAGCAGGCGCATTGTGCAGCAGATTGTAGAGGCGATTCCTGCGATTCCTGTTCTTATTGCCTCTTCTGCGTGGGGGACGAATAAACAAAGAGTCAGGAAGGATGGCAGTGTAAATGAGAAACTCTGAATATCAAGCTTTTCCACCAATTTGGAACCTACTACAATTTATTATCACTGACCTAAACAGAAGCAAAACAAACCCCTATTAACAGAACTGATTTATTTTTAAATTAATGGATTCTAGTTAATCAAAGTTAAAAATATCCTGCTAGCAGAAAAGATAAATATCTAAATCACAGAGACACTCTCCTCAAGTTTCAGAGAAACCTAACACCAACAGGATCCCTCAAATCAGACAGCGTTGTCATCTCATACCTTCCGTCGAAGTCTGCCTTCTCTTGAGGAGGGGTGGAGAGTTGTGGTGAGGGGCTGGACTGCAGCGCTGAGAAGCAGTTGAGGCCTGCAGAGATGAAATGTTAAAAGAGAGAAAAGTGAAAAATAACGATTGTGGGTGATCAGATCAAAGTCCAGTCATTAAGAGGAAGATGCTTCACCTGCCTCCGTGTACAGGATATGCTGTAAGTTACTGTTTTATATCAGGGTTTCATCAAGTTAAATTTAAAACCGTTTTAAGAACATAATGAAGGAAATTCTGGTAAAATGTAAAAGATATGAAAGACTATCAGACTCCCAGATTTCTAACAAGCTTCATATCTTAGATGAATCAGTGACAACTACACCTAAACAGAGCGGAGCAGCCAAAACATTGTGAAGTGAGTGACACCCTTTCAGGTTTGAAAGTCATGTGGTGTGACCTCACCTGAGTCACCGGCCTTGGCTCCTCCTCCACTGCCCTTCACCAATGTGACCCGAGCCCAGGGGCACTGCTTGATCTTCTCGTCGATTTGAGAATGCACCTTTCTCGGCTCCTCCTTCTCTTTAATCTTTGCCTCCTTGTGGACAATGGTGATCAGATCCTGCTCGGGTCCTCTGGACACCCAGTTGTTCTGAAAGAAAAAAAATGTACAAAACCACATTATATCTCCTCAACAACAGCAGTCTAGATATTCATTGAACAGAATGTGAACAGAATATGTAGTACTATATTCCTGGTCATCAGACAGATCGGGTGAAATAAATCTCTGTGGTAAAAATCCATCTTACTTTGAAGAATTTGAATGTTGGACTCTTTACAATTGTGCAAATGAAAGAAAAATCGCGAAGACCAACTCACCAATCTCAGGTCTATGACATCCTGCAACATGACCCGTATCCGAGTCGCTATCTTCCCCTCTCGGACGATTTTTTTAATCTGTTTAAAATACTGATCCATCCAAGGCTGGTGAGACAGAGAGGGAGAGAGATGGTTAATTTGAGACATGAAGCTCATGTTCAGCATGTCTCCATTCAATCTACCAGACAGCAGGTTGCAGATATTATTATTCTACAGAGTTGACCAATTGTCCAGTTTATCACTTGGAACAGTCCCGACCGCCCGAGATTAACTTTTCTCTTTTATGTCTTGGAAACTGTGTCCATGTACATCAGAATCAGCTCTTAAATCACTTATTGGACACTTTCAGAAGAATACATCTTGGTGGGATGAAAGCAGAGACATGAACTGATCTTTGGCTGCACTAATGTCAAAAACACTGCTATCGAAATGTTCACATCACATCTTCATTCCTGCAAACAACACATTTCTCTTAATATTTAGATTTAGAAAGGGAAACCAGACGCATATTATCCTCTAGATTATATTCAAAGCTTTCAATCTGTAGCCCTTCAGACCTTTTCTAAGACTTTAATAAAAGAAATTTAAGATTTATGTCAAATGTACTACTTCCAGCTCACCTTGGCCTCCTCTAGGTCAAGGACCTTGCCCATGGTGGTGAGCAGGCTGCACAGACACTCTGTAGACTCTTCGTCTTGGTGGTTCAGCAGCCTGACCACGCAGTCATGCATGATGGCCGCGGTTTGCATCTTGAGCTTGAAGATTTTGTTGATGAACTTGATGTTTCCAACGAAATGCCGCCAGATAATGGCCTCGGCCTTCTGCAGATTAATCAAAAGTCGGTGACGATCCGTGTAATGGGACCAAGGAATCAAACTTATGGACAGAGTTGAAACCAAAACTAAAAGACGTTTCGGGAAAGATCCAGCATCACACTTAAGTCAGGTAAATCAGGCTTGAAACAATCGTTGAAATATTTAGTGTAACCAATGACAATGACACTGACACGATATGCAGATCTAGTTGCTTTCAGACATGTACATGAGAACTGAAATGTCCAGCAAGGTAAGAGAGGAGGGATGACAACTAAAGGTCAAGAACTTCAAAGCACATTATAGGACCGGAGCATCACTCATTTAGATTAAAGGCATTAAATCTGCCTTGAAACCATTGCGCAACATCCTGGAAAAGCTGCAGTCCACTGGATGGCCACTAGTGGCCGGCTCCATGTTAAAAAGCCTGAATTAATATTCAAGGTGATAATCTCCCAAAGAGCTGTTGATAACAGTACACATCATGTCTCTCCACTTCTCTGTGAAAACATAATTATATAATGAATAATAATAATAATAAATACACCTGTGTATTGATTTTGGTGAAGATCGGTCAATGCGAACACGTTC
The DNA here is from genome assembly GCF_949316205.1 of Platichthys flesus. NCBI lineage: Eukaryota > Metazoa > Chordata > Actinopteri > Pleuronectiformes > Pleuronectidae > Platichthys > Platichthys flesus. Next base: position 18,186,849 of record NC_084956.1, on the reverse strand, counting down.
CGGGGTCTCGGGGGGCACCATTGAGACATTTTGTGACGCCCATTAAAAATTCCTCCAGAATATGTACATTTTCACCACAGACGTAATGCTACCTTAAACAGCTGCTCTTAAAATGCAGATGTGATTTTAAATACTCACGTTTCAGTTGATCACAGTAAATCTGTTTCTGCAGAATAATAATCTGTGTAACGTAGTCAAGTCAAATGGTTTGGCGAGTGAAACAACTTTACATACCATCAGATATCTTACGTGGTGGAGCTTATCCTCCAAACACACTCAACTCTAACGCTTTCCCCCGCTGGGTGGACCGGATCATGTTGGTTCATGTCGGGTCAATAACTCCGTACGGTCCCGTTTGCATCGCCTGCAGCCTAGCGAAGCTAAACTAACAAGCCATGTACAGGTACCTGCTCATCACTACTAACACATAAATACAATACTTAACTGGACTTACCACAGAAACGGGAGCGCAGACGTCTTTAGCTTCTCTGTCAGGAGAACACACCGAAGATCAAACTGTATTATTCGTCCGATATGTGAGTGAAACCTGTCCACAGACTCAGGTCGTGTTAGCCTGTTAGCCTGTTAGCTCAGTTGGAGCCTAGCAGGCAACAGGCTCGGAGCTGGAGTCGTGATTCGCATTATTCGAGTCGAGGTAATAGGCAGATTCCGTGGGTCACATCTGAAAGTGCCCCCCCCCCCCCCCCCACCCAATGTTAACTTCGGCCTGTGTGGTTCACGCTCATTGGTGTTTCCATGGCAACAGTCTTAAGCTTGGGCCGTTGCCCCCAGAGCAGAGACGGACGGCAAGAGAGACACTGTATCCAACTAGTGCTAATTCAGCTGACCCCTGGGAAATAGGTTGTACTTTCTTGGTGCCAAAATATGGATAAATGCAAGTACAATTCAAGTTACTGAAGGACTTATTAAAGGATTCTTCTATAAAGCTGTTTATCAAAATAGAAAGACCTTCTGTGCAGGCACGCAAACGATTAAAGAATAAGGAAGGAGCTGCACATATTGTGTAAGCTACAGACAGAAAAAAACAAGTTTCTCACAATGAGAAATGCTGTTTGCCTTCAAATAATGAAATGCTTGCATCAAATGATAGCAAAAGGATATTTTAATACTTGTATATATTTTCCCATACATAGCTGAAAATATAAGGAAACTAGAGATCAACATCAGATTTCATTTTATGTTTCCCTCAACAAATTCCTGTATTGATCAGTTTATTGGTATACGTGTGTAATCTCCACACTGTATTTACAAGGGCTATCACCAATACCACCCATCCTCCGGTGTTGGACTCTCCAGCAGCTCTTTCGAACTGGTTCCCCTGGTCAACGGATCAGGCTGAGAAAAAGCAGGCGCATTGTGCAGCAGATTGTAGAGGCGATTCCTGCGATTCCTGTTCTTATTGCCTCTTCTGCGTGGGGGACGAATAAACAAAGAGTCAGGAAGGATGGCAGTGTAAATGAGAAACTCTGAATATCAAGCTTTTCCACCAATTTGGAACCTACTACAATTTATTATCACTGACCTAAACAGAAGCAAAACAAACCCCTATTAACAGAACTGATTTATTTTTAAATTAATGGATTCTAGTTAATCAAAGTTAAAAATATCCTGCTAGCAGAAAAGATAAATATCTAAATCACAGAGACACTCTCCTCAAGTTTCAGAGAAACCTAACACCAACAGGATCCCTCAAATCAGACAGCGTTGTCATCTCATACCTTCCGTCGAAGTCTGCCTTCTCTTGAGGAGGGGTGGAGAGTTGTGGTGAGGGGCTGGACTGCAGCGCTGAGAAGCAGTTGAGGCCTGCAGAGATGAAATGTTAAAAGAGAGAAAAGTGAAAAATAACGATTGTGGGTGATCAGATCAAAGTCCAGTCATTAAGAGGAAGATGCTTCACCTGCCTCCGTGTACAGGATATGCTGTAAGTTACTGTTTTATATCAGGGTTTCATCAAGTTAAATTTAAAACCGTTTTAAGAACATAATGAAGGAAATTCTGGTAAAATGTAAAAGATATGAAAGACTATCAGACTCCCAGATTTCTAACAAGCTTCATATCTTAGATGAATCAGTGACAACTACACCTAAACAGAGCGGAGCAGCCAAAACATTGTGAAGTGAGTGACACCCTTTCAGGTTTGAAAGTCATGTGGTGTGACCTCACCTGAGTCACCGGCCTTGGCTCCTCCTCCACTGCCCTTCACCAATGTGACCCGAGCCCAGGGGCACTGCTTGATCTTCTCGTCGATTTGAGAATGCACCTTTCTCGGCTCCTCCTTCTCTTTAATCTTTGCCTCCTTGTGGACAATGGTGATCAGATCCTGCTCGGGTCCTCTGGACACCCAGTTGTTCTGAAAGAAAAAAAATGTACAAAACCACATTATATCTCCTCAACAACAGCAGTCTAGATATTCATTGAACAGAATGTGAACAGAATATGTAGTACTATATTCCTGGTCATCAGACAGATCGGGTGAAATAAATCTCTGTGGTAAAAATCCATCTTACTTTGAAGAATTTGAATGTTGGACTCTTTACAATTGTGCAAATGAAAGAAAAATCGCGAAGACCAACTCACCAATCTCAGGTCTATGACATCCTGCAACATGACCCGTATCCGAGTCGCTATCTTCCCCTCTCGGACGATTTTTTTAATCTGTTTAAAATACTGATCCATCCAAGGCTGGTGAGACAGAGAGGGAGAGAGATGGTTAATTTGAGACATGAAGCTCATGTTCAGCATGTCTCCATTCAATCTACCAGACAGCAGGTTGCAGATATTATTATTCTACAGAGTTGACCAATTGTCCAGTTTATCACTTGGAACAGTCCCGACCGCCCGAGATTAACTTTTCTCTTTTATGTCTTGGAAACTGTGTCCATGTACATCAGAATCAGCTCTTAAATCACTTATTGGACACTTTCAGAAGAATACATCTTGGTGGGATGAAAGCAGAGACATGAACTGATCTTTGGCTGCACTAATGTCAAAAACACTGCTATCGAAATGTTCACATCACATCTTCATTCCTGCAAACAACACATTTCTCTTAATATTTAGATTTAGAAAGGGAAACCAGACGCATATTATCCTCTAGATTATATTCAAAGCTTTCAATCTGTAGCCCTTCAGACCTTTTCTAAGACTTTAATAAAAGAAATTTAAGATTTATGTCAAATGTACTACTTCCAGCTCACCTTGGCCTCCTCTAGGTCAAGGACCTTGCCCATGGTGGTGAGCAGGCTGCACAGACACTCTGTAGACTCTTCGTCTTGGTGGTTCAGCAGCCTGACCACGCAGTCATGCATGATGGCCGCGGTTTGCATCTTGAGCTTGAAGATTTTGTTGATGAACTTGATGTTTCCAACGAAATGCCGCCAGATAATGGCCTCGGCCTTCTGCAGATTAATCAAAAGTCGGTGACGATCCGTGTAATGGGACCAAGGAATCAAACTTATGGACAGAGTTGAAACCAAAACTAAAAGACGTTTCGGGAAAGATCCAGCGTCACACTTAAGTCAGGTAAATCAGGCTTGAAACAATCGTTGAAATATTTAGTGTAACCAATGACAATGACACTGACACGATATGCAGATCTAGTTGCTTTCAGACATGTACATGAGAACTGAAATGTCCAGCAAGGTAAGAGAGGAGGGATGACAACTAAAGGTCAAGAACTTCAAAGCACATTATAGGACCGGAGCATCACTCATTTAGATTAAAGGCATTAAATCTGCCTTGAAACCATTGCGCAACATCCTGGAAAAGCTGCAGTCCACTGGATGGCCACTAGTGGCCGGCTCCATGTTAAAAAGCCTGAATTAATATTCAAGGTGATAATCTCCCAAAGAGCTGTTGATAACAGTACACATCATGTCTCTCCACTTCTCTGTGAAAACATAATTATATAATGAATAATAATAATAATAAATACACCTGTGTATTGATTTTGGTGAAGATCGGTCAATGCGAACACGTTCCGGGGTCTCGGGGGGCACCATTGAGACATTTTGTGACGCCCATTGAAAATTCCTCCAGAATACGTACATTTTCACCACAGACGTAATGCTACCTTAAACAGCTGCTCTTAAAATACAGATGTGACTTTAAATACTCACGTTTCAGTTGATCACAGTAAATCTGTTTCTGCAGAATAATAATCTGTGTAACGTAGTCAAGTCAAATGGTTTGGCGAGTGAAACAACTTTACATACCATCAGATATCTTACGTGGTGGAGCTTATCCTCCAAACACACTCAACTCTAACGCTTTCCCCCGCTGGGTGGACCGGATCATGTTGGTTCATGTCGGGTCAATAACTCCGTACGGTCCCGTTTGCATCGCCTGCAGGCTAGCGGAGCTAAACTAACAAGCCAAGTACAGGTACCTGCTCATCACTACTAACACATAAATACAATACTAAACTGGACTTACCACAGAAACGGGAGCGCAGACGTCTTTAGCTGCTCTGTCAGGAGAACAAACCGAAGATCAAACTGTATTATTCGTCCGATATGTGAGTGAAACCTGTCCACAGACTCAGGTCGTGTTAGCCTGTTAGCCTGTTAGCTCAGTTGGAGCCTAGCAGGCAACAGGCTCGGAGCTGGAGTCGCGATTCGCATTATTCGAGTCGAGGTAATAGGCAGATTCCGTGGGTCACATCTGAAAGTGCCCCCCCACCCAATGTTAACGTCGGCCTGTGTGGTTCACGCTCATTGGTGTTTCCATGGCAACAGTCTTAAGCTTGGGCCGTTGCCCCCAGAGCAGAGACGGACGGCAAGAGAGACACTGTATCCAACTAGTGCTAATTCAGCTGACCCCTGGGAAATAGGTTGTACTTACTTGGTGCCAAAATATGGATAAATGCAAGTACAATTCAAGTTACTGAAGGATTTATTAAAGGATTCTTCTATAAAGCTGTTTATCAAAATAGAAAGACCTTCTGTGCAGGCACGCAAACGATTAAAGAATAAGGAAGGAGCTGCACATATTGTGTAAGCTACAGACAGAAAAAAAACAAGTTTCTCACAATGAGAAATGCTGTTTGCCTTCAAATAATGAAATGCTTGCATCAAATGATAGCAAAAGGATATTTTAATACTTGTATATATTTTCCCATACATAGCTGAAAATATAAGGAAACTAGAGATCAACATCAGATTTCATTTTTTGTTTCCCTCAACAGATTCCTGTATTGATCAGTTTATTGGTATACGTGTGTAATCTCCACACTGTATTAACAAGGGCTATCACCAATACCACCCATCCTCCGATGTTGGACTCTCCAGCAGCTCCTTCGAACTGGTTCCCCTGGTCAACGGATCAGGCTGAGAAAAAGCAGGCGCATTGTGCAGCAGATTGTAGAGGCGATTCCTGCGATTCCTGTTCTTATTGCCTCTTCTGCGTGGGGGACGAATAAACAAAGAGTCAGGAAGGATGGCAGTGTAAATGAGAAACTCTGAATATCAAGCTTTTCCACCAATTTGGAACCTACTACAATTTATTATCACTGACCTAAACAGAAGCAAAACAAACCCCTATTAACCGAACTGATTTATTTTTAAATTAATGGATTCTAGTTAATCAAAGTTAAAAATATCCTGCTAGCAGAAAAGATAAATATCTAAATCACAGAGACACTCTCCTCAAGTTTCAGAGAAACCTAACACCAACAGGATCCCTCAAATCAGACAGCGTTGTCATCTCATACCTTCCGTCGAAGTCTGCCTTCTCTTGAGGAGGGGTGGAGAGTTGTGGTGAGGGGCTGGACTGCAGCGCTGAGAAGCAGTTGAGGCCTGCAGAGATGAAATGTTAAAAGAGAGAAAAGTGAAAATTAACGATTGTGGGTGATCAGATCAAAGTCCAGTCATTAAGAGGAAGATGCTTCACCTGCCTCCGTGTACAGGATATGCTGTAAGTTACTGTTTTATATCAGGGTTTCATCAAGTTAAATTTAAAACCGTTTTAAGAACATAATGAAGGAAATTCTGGTAAAATGTAAAAGATATGAAAGACTATCAGACTCCCAGATTTCTAACAAGCTTCATATCTTAGATGAATCAGTGACAACTACACCTAAACAGAGCGGAGCAGCCAAAACATTGTGAAGTGAGTGACACCCTTTCAGGTTTGAAAGTCATGTGGTGTGACCTCACCTGAGTCACCGGCCTTGGCTCCTCCTCCACTGCCCTTCACCAATGTGATCCGAGCCCAGGGGCACTGCTTGATCTTCTCGTCGATTTGAGGCTGCACCTTTCTCGGCTCCTCCTTCTCTTTAATCTTTGCCTCCTTGTGGACAATGGTGATCAGATCCTGCTCGGGTCCTCTGGACACCCAGTTGTTCTGAAAGAAAAAAAATGTACAAAACCACATTATATCTCCTCAACAACAGCAGTCTAGATATTCATTGAACAGAATGTGAACAGAATATGTAGTACTATATTCCTGGTCATCAGACAGATCGGGTGAAATAAATCTCTGTGGTAAAAATCCATCTTACTTTGAAGAATTTGAATGTTGGACTCTTTACAATTGTGCAAATGAAAGAAAAATCGCGAAGACCAACTCACCAATCTCAGGTCTATGACATCCTGCAACATGACCCGTATCCGAGTCGCTATCTTCCCCTCTCGGACGATTTTTTTAATCTGTTTAAAATACTGATCCATCCAAGGCTGGTGAGACAGAGAGGGAGAGAGATGGTTAATTTGAGACATGAAGCTCATGTTCAGCATGTCTCCATTCAATCTACCAGACAGCAGGTTGCAGATATTATTATTCTACAGAGTTGACCAATTGTCCAGTTTATCACTTGGAACAGTCCCGACCGCCCGAGATTAACTTTTCTCTTTTATGTCTTGGAAACTGTGTCCATGTACATCAGAATCAGCTCTTAAATCACTTATTGGACACTTTCAGAAGAATACATCTTGGTGGGATGAAAGCAGAGACATGAACTGATCTTTGGCTGCACTAATGTCAAAAACACTGCTATCGAAATGTTCACATCACATCTTCATTCCTGCAAACAACACATTTCTCTTAATATTTAGATTTAGAAAGGGAAACCAGACGCATATTATCCTCTAGATTATATTCAAAGCTTTTAATCTGTAGCCCTTCAGACCTTTTCTAAGACTTTAATAAAAGAAATTTAAGATTTATGTCAAATGTACTACTTCCAGCTCACCTTGGCCTCCTCTAGGTCAAGGACCTTGCCCATGGTGGTGAGCAGGCTGCACAGACACTCTGTAGACTCTTCGTCTTGGTGGTTCAGCAGCCTGACCACGCAGTCATGCATGATGGCCGCGGTTTGCATCTTGAGCTTGAAGATTTTGTTGATGAACTTGATGTTTCCAACGAAATGCCGCCAGATAATGGCCTCGGCCTTCTGCAGATTAATCAAAAGTCGGTGACGATCCGTGTAATGGGACCAAGGAATCAAACTTATGGACAGAGTTGAAACCAAAACTAAAAGACGTTTCGGGAAAGATCCAGCGTCACACTTAAGTCAGGTAAATAAGGCTTGAAACAATCGTTGAAATATTTAGTGTAACCAATGACAATGACACTGACACGATATGCAGATCTAGTTGCTTTCAGACATGTACATGAGAACTGAAATGTCCAGCAAGGTAAGAGAGGAGGGATGACAACTAAAGGTCAAGAACTTCAAAGCACATTATAGGACCGGAGCATCACTCATTTAGATTAAAGGCATTAAATCTGCCTTGAAACCATTGCGCAACATCCTGGAAAAGCTGCAGTCCACTGGATGGCCACTAGTGGCCGGCTCCATGTTAAAAAGCCTGAATTAATATTCAAGGTGATAATCTCCCAAAGAGCTGTTGATAACAGTACACATCATGTCTCTCCACTTCTCTGTGAAAACATAATTATATAATGAATAATAATAATAATAAATACACCTGTGTATTGATTTTGGTGAAGATCGGTCAATGCGAACACGTTCCGGGGTCTCGGGGGGCACCATTGAGACATTTTGTGACGCCCATTGAAAATTCCTCCAGAATACGTACATTTTCACCACAGACGTAATGCTACCTTAAACAGCTGCTCTTAAAATACAGATGTGACTTTAAATACTCACGTTTCAGTTGATCACAGTAAATCTGTTTCTGCAGAATAATAATCTGTGTAACGTAGTCAAGTCAAATGGTTTGGCGAGTGAAACAACTTTACATACCATCAGATATCTTACGTGGTGGAGCTTATCCTCCAAACACACTCAACTCTAACGCTTTCCCCCGCTGGGTGGACCGGATCATGTTGGTTCATGTCGGGTCAATAACTCCGTACGGTCCCGTTTGCATCGCCTGCAGGCTAGCGGAGCTAAACTAACAAGCCATGTACAGGTACCTGCTCATCACTACTAACACATAAATACAATACTAAACTGGACTTACCACAGAAACGGCAGCGCAGACGTCTTTAGCTGCTCTGTCAGGAGAACAAACCGAAGATCAAACTGTATTATTCGTCCGATATGTGAGTGAAACCTGTCCACAGACTCAGGTCGTGTTAGCCTGTTAGCCTGTTAGCTCAGTTGGAGCCTAGCAGGCAACAGGCTCGGAGCTGGAGTCGCGATTCGCATTATTCGAGTCGAGGTAATAGGCAGATTCCGTGGGTCACATCTGAAAGTGCCCCCCCACCCAATGTTAACGTCGGCCTGTGTGGTTCACGCTCATTGGTGTTTCCATGGCAACAGTCTTAAGCTTGGGCCGTTGCCCCCAGAGCAGAGACGGACGGCAAGAGAGACACTGTATCCAACTAGTGCTAATTCAGCTGACCCCTGGGAAATAGGTTGTACTTACTTGGTGCCAAAATATGGATAAATGCAAGTACAATTCAAGTTACTGAAGGATTTATTAAAGGATTCTTCACTAAAGCTGTTTATCAAAATAGAAAGACCTTCTGTGCAGGCACGCAAACGATTAAAGAATAAGGAAGGAGCTGCACATATTGTGTAAGCTACAGACAGAAAAAAACAAGTTTCTCACAATGAGAAATGCTGTTTGCCTTCAAATAATGAAATGCTTGCATCAAATGATAGCAAAAGGATATTTTAATACTTGTATATATTTTCCCATACATAGCTGAAAATATAAGGAAACTAGAGATCAACATCAGATTTCATTTTTTGTTTCCCTCAACAGATTCCTGTATTGATCAGTTTATTGGTATACGTGTGTAATCTCCACACTGTATTAACAAGGGCTATCACCAATACCACCCATCCTCCGGTGTTGGACTCTCCAGCAGCTCCTTCGAACTGGTTCCCCTGGTCAACGGATCAGGCTGAGAAAAAGCAGGCGCATTGTGCAGCAGATTGTAGAGGCGATTCCTGCGATTCCTGTTCTTATTGCCTCTTCTGCGTGGGGGACGAATAAACAAAGAGTCAGGAAGGATGGCAGTGTAAATGAGAAACTCTGAATATCAAGCTTTTCCACCAATTTGGAACCTACTACAATTTATTATCACTGACCTAAACAGAAGCAAAACAAAACCCTATTAACAGAACTGATTTATTTTTAAATTAATGGATTCTAGTTAATCAAAGTTAAAAATATCCTGCTAGCAGAAAAGATAAATATCTAAATCTAAGAGACACTCTCCTCAAGTTTCAGAGAAACCTAACACCAACAGGATCCCTCAAATCAGACAGCGTTGTCATCTCATACCTTCCGTCGAAGTCTGCCTTCTCTTGAGGAGGGGTGGAGAGTTGTGGTGAGGGGCTGGACTGCAGCGCTGAGAAGCAGTGGAGGCCTGCAGAGATGAAACGTTAAAAGAGAGAAAAGTGAAAAATAACGATTGTGGGTGATCAGATCAAAGTCCAGTCATTAAGAGGAAGATGCTTCACCTGCCTCCGTGTACAGGATATGCTGTAAGTTACTGTTTTATATCAGGGTTTCATCAAGTTAAATTTAAAACCGTTTTAAGAACATAATGAAGGAAATTCTGGTAAAATGTAAAAGATATGAAAGACTATCAGACTCCCAGATTTCTAACAAGCTTCATATCTTAGATGAATCAGTGACAACTACACCTAAACAGAGCGGAGCAGCCAAAACATTGTGAAGTGAGTGACACCCTTTCAGGTTTGAAAGTCATGTGGTGTGACCTCACCTGAGTCACCGGCCTTGGCTCCTCCTCCACTGCCCTTCACCAATGCAGGCTGGTCTCATCAAAATTTCGTTTGAAATGTTACTAAAGAACATCCGCAAAAATACGTATGAAATCGACTTAATCGTGAGTAACGCCGGGTTCACACCGGACGCGGAAGCGACGCCGAAGCGAGGCGGTAGCGCTAATCCCTAAAGCGCCGGCGCTTGGCGGTTCACACCGGGCTTGTTGCTCCAAAATTAACTGCATCCGCGTCCCAACATGTGTCCTTTTTAGTGTTGTCTTTATACAACATGTTCCGAGGATCATACAACTCACTGTACTTCTCCACTTCAATTATTAATTTAATGTCATCCATGTTGAAGAACTTCTCCGCTGTTTGCTCCGTTAAATGTCGGGTGTCGAGGGTAAATTATGTATTCTCCACTCAAGCCTATGTGGAGAATCTCTCTCTTTTTATCATTATGACTGCTTGTGTGGCTGTAGTGGATGGGCAGAGGGGGACATTTAATAATGTGTTCGGTAAAAGTGTTAAAATTAAAACTCCTGGACAACAGAAGGTGAATACAAAGTATGGGATGCATATTTGATCATTTATCTCATAAAAAATATGTCGTCAATATCGTTTAAAATCATTTTTCAGTGTGTTTCCTGTCGCGATACGCTCGCGTCAAGCGGAAAAAATAGACTCGACGCCGAAACGCTCGCTGCACGGCGCGAGGCAGATGCGGCGCAGCTCTGTGCTTCAGCCTCCGGTGTGTTCAGCACAACGATTTAACATGGGAGTGGATGGGAGCCACAGGATTGGCGCTGCGCTTCGCCTCGCTTCGGCGTCGCTTCCGCGTCCGGTGTGAACCCGGCGTCAGGCGGCCGGGGACAGGTGCCCTATACGTTGCTCTCTCCGTGGAAACAACATACATGGCGGATAATCACTTTATTCTTTATGGTAAATTAAATATTTTACTCGTTTATAAGTGTGTTTGATCAACTTTGAAGCAGCGCATTTTAGGATTATTTTCATAATCTTTTTTCAGATGGTTTGTATGATCTTTTGTTGTTAGTTTACTTTTAACGGATTTATTTTGATGTTGCTATGGACGCTTTCCTCTGCCACCATAGTCCGGCACTCACATATAAGGCAACCGCAGTTTAAAACTCCCAAACCGGGACCATTGTCGCATGCCGTTGACGTGTACTTTGTGATGGAATGAGTGAGCGTCCTGGAGCTCCTTGAAAAACGTAACCTTAGCATTACCGCGAACCGCCAGCATGGGCGTTTCGGTCTGTTCAGCCTCAAAGCCATTGGCTAGTAACGGACATGGAAATGAGTGATTGACAGGCTTGCCTGCCAACTCGGACAGGTCCTGTCAGAGAGAGATGCAAGCTCATAGGCTAGCCATAGCCGTGACAACTGAACACCACGTGGTGTCTTGTTTACCTTTTTTTAATAGGGTTACGTAACTATAATAACGCCAGAACCTGCTAAACCCCCATGTTAGCCCTGGAACGTGTATGTATTACTCTATGTAATTGTTATTTAGATTCTGATTGAAATTGAAAACATCTAGTATTTTATAGATATCTAGATCAAGAAACCGGAACATGCCCGGGTTAACTGGGACGTCTGTTCATTGTACTGCTGAACATCCGCCTGGAATTATTCACGTCCCTGAGTTTTTGAGGTTTTCTTCTGACTACCGAGTCCGGACGCCGGATGGCTGAAAACAGCAGAGAAGGGGACGTACGTCCCATGATAAGAGAGGGGAGAGCTAGGATATGGCACGATGGAACTTAGCTAAAGAGGAGACAGTGTGAGAGCAAACAAAGTCTATATTTTACTCTGCAAATAAGCAATGATTCTCACATACTATTCGAAACGATAGTACAGATGTTGCTACGTCAACATGTCGCGCGATGGCGCTGCAGATTTTTGGGCTCAACTCTACCGACTGAGAATGCAAACGAGTGAGAATGCATCATTCGCGGGCTGGAACACATCATTGACAAGTAAGTAAGTTGTTTATCGTTAACTGCTAATGACACTTAAAGCAAAACTCGGCTCTATGAAAATGATTAATCAATGCGACAGTCTGCATGTATTGATTATTCAAATTCTATTTATTTCTCTGTCACGGTGGTTTGAAGACCAACATTAGTCAATTGTAACTGCTAAAGCTACTAAGCTCCATTAAAAGTTCAGGCCACACATTGTGTTGTATTGACTAGCAGAAGTAATATGTCTGCAAAGTCCAGGAAGAATCTTAGAGTTGAGGATTCTCACACAGGGATGTTCTTATACTCAAGTTACGATGTACAGGTACAATGGCTGTCCTCGATCTAAAATATACTCTAATAATAATAATTATAATAATGATGATAATACCCAACAAATGTGGAAAAACATGTTCTCCATATGCAATTGTTTAGAAGTAGTTAGTTAAATCAAATGCTTATCATAAAATGCTTAAAGTTGCTTTGGAAGAAGTAGGGTAATATTCTGTAATGAACCTTGACATAGGTTTCCACTCACAAATAAACCCGAACCTACGATAATATGATCCTGTATCCTGATCACTATTTGCAGCTGAGAATTGTTAATAACTGTTAATTAGGTCATAGGTGTTTTATAGCAACCTAAGTTTTGTCTGTTTTCCCTCAGATTGCTATATCTATCTTTGCACACCAAGATGTTATTCTGACAATCTTGACAAACTGTTCACTCATGACCAATTGATCACTAATAGGACCACACTATAGTTATTGTAATACAAATTTATTATAGATAAAAAGGCCTCTGATGGACGAACTCTAACATTTTTTTCTCTTTTCCTTTTCAGTCAAAATGCCCGGGTCAACAATGAAAACCTGCATATCTTGCATGCAGCATATACGTGTTGCATGCAAGATATGCAAACTTTGTGGAGCCCAACAGCAAATGAAAAAGGCTGTTGAAAAAGCTAAAGGTAAAGCCGACAGGGAATGGGGAGCCAAGCTTAAAAAAGGTGGAAATTTGAACAAATTGATGAATGCTGCCCGGGTTCTGGTAAGCTCTTCACTACCTGTAGCCTGCCGACTCTTCACACTAGTTACCTATCCCGGTCGAATGGATGAATAATAGTAATAATTATCATAATTATTATAATTAATTTTATTTGTATAGAACATTTGTAACATTCATGCTCAAATCGGACAATCATATAATACAACATATAAAATTGATAGTCATTGTTTTTTCTACCCTCCCAAGGTCATAGTCCCATTTCTTACTAAATTTACTGCCCAGAAAACTGTAAAAAAACTCTATTAAAATCTTTTTAAAGCTATAAGGTGGACAGGTTATAGGCCATACTGTTTGACCAGATCAGGGCCATGGTCAATTCGAACAACAAGGATATGGAGGCACTGACAATATAATGTTTTTTGTTTTTAATAGTTAATCCATTTTTATTATGTTCCCGATTTGTTTTCAGGTTCACAAATTGAAAATGGCGGGGTTGCATCCAATGCTTCTCTTTGGGAGGGAGAAGAAGGGCTCTGTGACGGCTGACTCCATCAGTGGCCTGGAGCTAGTTTCAGACACCAATTACAAGTCCTTGAAAATCATAGAAGGACTGTATGGAAGCCTTGTGACAGGTTAGTCCACAAAATGTTTTGTTTGTGCTAGTGTAGTCTTTATTAAATATTTTTAGTTACAATTCAAGATCTCACGACACCAACTCTGGGGGGATAGAGTCTACAGTGAGCTTTGAACCATCATTGAGTCATTATACATTTTGTGATCAGAAACCATATTAGAAGAAAACCGCAACCCCTTGGACCAGATATATAGAATTACAGAGTTTTCATCCAAATATGTCTATTTCTTTTAAATCTTTCTCTCTTTGAATTTACAAAGTCATTCTTGGTGTATGGACATTATTAATAAGCATACTCTACTGGCAGCAACTCCAGCATTTAACATTAAAATCAAATTATAAATATTCTTTTGCAATATTTGTATTCTGCCTTCGTTTTATCAACAATGTTTTTCCTGACTTCATGCTGCCTTATCCAACTGCTGCACTTTCTTCACAAATTGTCCAAGCAATCCAAATTCCAGGGTTAAATTTGCACAACATTTTTTGTAGCTTTATTTTTACATATGCAGTCCATAAACATGTGATAAGGATCTTTAAGCTTATGAAAATGTTACTCCCTTAACAACTGACTCATTATATTTTTTAATAAGCACAAATTAGATCCTAAACACAACACAGCACACTGAATACGCTTTAGCATTTATTCTTGACCTAGCTCCTGTGCTGCTGGCTATATCTGTCACAGGCTTCACTACACTAAGATTGCGAGTGTGTATCAGGAGATGTTTAATATTGTGAGATGAAGTACAACTTTGAAAATTATAAACGTGGAATTAAAAAGTAGGATAGTCACAATAATCAGAACTAAAAGTTGACAGTTTTATAATGTAACCAGACTTCCATCTCAGTAGAATGGAATTTTACTGAATCAAACAACCACATTATTTAAATTTAGAACTCCCTTAAGATCACTTTTTGGCTATATCAGCAAGCCAACCCAGCCACAGAAGCCACAGTCATCCTACCAAATGTAGCTCAGTATGGTTTTATTAGGGTCAGGCATTTTTTAGGTCTGTATGTGTCCATCTTTGTGTACACTCCTATGTGTGCAAATGTTTATATAATTTGAGATATCACTTGCAGCTATGTAATTTCTATCTAGGCGTTTATAATGAATGTTTAATAATGCCAGACATGTTGTGAATAGAGACAGTATCATTAATTGTCCTCGTTTAATGTACAGGATCAAGACAGATTAACACTCCCAAACAGGTAATATTGTAGATACTTACCTTTACTTACACTCTGTCAGTACTTGAGAAAGCCTATTATTATAATTGTTAATAAATTGAGTGCCCTTATACAACAGTATGGCATAATACAGCTACATATTCCATGACATGTGCAGAGGACATGAATGGTGTCAATATTTAATCATGACCTAAGATAACTCTTTTTCAAACAGTGATTGTTAAAAGAGAGAGGGCCAACCCATTAACTCCGGTGGACCCAGAGGGACCGAGGGAACTGGCTGAATCCCCTCTTCATCCAGAAGCAACGGAGGAGGAGGGAGAGGAAGGGGAGGAAGGGGAGGAGGAAGAGACATTCGACCTCTTGTTGACACCTTGTGGTAAGAAGAAGTTTATGTTTATGTTTACAAGTCTTATCTTACTAACATCCAAGTTAGTTTCAATAAACATCCTGGAATACATTCAGTATGTATTTACTTTGTCATTTATGTTTTTTCTCTTTTGCCAACTGTACATTAGACCCTGCACCTACAGCTCCTGCCACGGCCCCATCCACCTCGCATTCACCTCCTGGACCAAGTTCCCCACCCTCATCTCCCCCGCTCTCCAACTCAAAAGAGAGCTGTCCACCAAAACATCCCGGTAAGACCCTGCAAATCAACCATTTACGTAAAGTGTGTTTACCCAATAAGTTTCATTTAATATTTGGACTTTCACCACAGTTCAAACAAGGTTCATACAATTTTGAGTTCATCATAAGTATGATCATGATAAATCTGATTCCTGTTTTAGAGACAATTTAGTCCATGACACCATAAGACACTTGGACACAATGTGTAACACTGTCCTTTTTCATAAAGGCTGTTCTTACTAGCATATAATGGTAATTTGTCACCCTTTAATATCATATTAAAATACCTTTACCTTATATAACTTTTTTCTCTTTTGCCAACTGTACATTAGACCCTGCACCTATAGCTCCTGCCACGGCCCCATCCACTTCCTATTCACCGCCTGGACCAAGTTCCCCAACCTCATCTCCCCTGCTCTCCAACTGCAAAGAGAGCTGTCCAGCAAAACATCCACGTAAGACCCTGCAAATAAGTATTAGGGGCCAGAAAAAATCGCTACATTTTCAGTTTTCAACAACAGATCCCATTGGTTTTGATGAGAAGAATTTGAACTTAAACTTAAAGGATCATAGACTTTGAAAGTATGATATTTCACATGCCAAATGGATACAGAATCTACTTCCCTATTTCTGTGCCTGGCAGATAAATTTAGGTATTAATAAGTGAAACCTTGAAAAGATTTCCAGAAACATTCTCTTATGTGTTGGATCTCAAACATTTTCTTCCCCTAACTCCCTAGGGACCCGCAAAGGTGGAAAAAAAGTCAACCCAAAAAGTAAGATTTAAACACTATTCCATTTTCCAGAATTTAATTTCACATCTTTAA
This sequence comes from Platichthys flesus, assembly GCF_949316205.1. NCBI lineage: Eukaryota > Metazoa > Chordata > Actinopteri > Pleuronectiformes > Pleuronectidae > Platichthys > Platichthys flesus. The sequence goes on along the minus strand of NC_084956.1, from coordinate 18,170,399 downwards.
CAGAGTTAAGCAAATTCTTTATCAAGTTAGATCTAAATATGACATTTAGAGTTGTGGCTAACTAATTATATTTATATTCCTCTGACTAGGAAATTAATTGTCTCTTTTAATTTTTCAGACTGCAATTACCACGACTCAATGGGAAGTTACCCATATTCTAAAATCTGCGCGGAAAGAGTTCGAGATGTAAGTTGAATATTGCACATTTGCACTGAATTAAAATATTTTATGTTACACTATTATGTATATCTTACAATTAATGTTTTACAATTATGTTTCGAGGGAAATTTTTAAATTGTTAACATAATGTGTAAATTAATGTGTTAATGTGTGCATTCCTGGATCAGACATGATATGTGTTTGTTAATCTGGTTAGAAACATCTTATGCAGTAGGGGATGCTGACTTAAAAGAGAGTTTGATTTGGATTTCAACAGTTTACATGCAGATAAGAATGCCCTGTGTGCAATTATCCAGGTGAATTCTTACTCACCACTAGTTTTGTGAAATACATAAAATATTCAGTTTACACAGATTACTAAGATGGTACTTTATATTTGACATCTGACTGACCTTTGCAGGAAGATCCTTTCAGGGCTTCTACTGTCAATTTTCATATTGTAGTGGAATATGCACATTAACTGCTTCATATACACATGATTTTTTCATCGTTAATGATTTAAATTTGTTTTCTTTATGACCACTAATTGTTTTCAGGGGGTAAAGGAGGTGAAGGTGAGGTGGCTGCCATGCCCCAAATGGTATGTATAATGCTTCAAATCGGATGCCACATCGTGATGCACCATCACAAGTTATGAATTTTTATTTTACTCCATAGAAGGTAGCTCTGTTATGATGTTGGATTCAAGTCAATCTAAATCTATTTACAATAACTATTTAACTATTTACAATACCATACCATACCATATTTACCTCCATTGGTTCTCTGTTTACATGTTCCTGTGCATTTATATGCCCATAGTGATTAAAAATCCATTTACACTAAACATATTTTCTCTTTCCCTTTTTGTTGTAGCAATTTGAGGTGGAAAGATTCCTGGGTCCCTAAAACAGAGCTGGAATAATCCGGACAGAGGAGGATGCAGTTTATATTTCTGCTTGTTTGACGTGTAATTTGTTATTTTAGATGTTATTGTATATTGTGTTAATGTTACATTTACTGTTTCTTGTTCTATTTTACTGTTTTTAAATAAAATGTTATTTAAAAACTGTTTTTGTGACTTAAAATGGGTTAAACATCTGCAGCTCACAGAAGGCAATTGTATCGCAACTCCCATCTCCAGCACAGCATGTTCTTGTATGGAAAAGGCCTACCAAGCTATTTAATAGAGGTCATGCTACAGTAATTTTCAACAATATGTGTGCAACATTGACTTTTTCCTCATATTTCTAATTGAACTATTACACACTTTAATCTTGGCCATATATGACCTCTCTGTCAGCCGAGGGATGGTTGGTCATATCAAGTTAATATAAAAAAAATACATATGAACTCTGCAACACGGTGATTCAGCAGGGTGACAGCCACAGGAAGAACCTGTTCCTGAACCTGATGGTCCGGGAACGGAGGACCCTGTAGCGCCTCTCAGAGGTGAGGAGGGCAACAGTCTGAAACTGGGGTGTGAGAAATTGGTTTGTTAATGAACAAAGGTGTCTAAGTTGGTCCAAAAGTGAAACATATGATTGTGTATAAAGCAAATACACATGTTTTGACCATATCTGGCCATTAAATACCACTTAAAACCGATTTGACAGATTCGATCCAGCTTGGACCTCAATGGGGTCTGAGAATGTACACCCCAGAGGGCCTGTGTTTGGAGCAAGATGAAATGTAAACTTTGTCGTAGAACAAAAGCAAAGACATCATTGTAAAGGTCTTGGCCTCTGTAGTAACATTATGTCAGTGGGAAAATTGTGGATGGCTCCTGCTCCTAAGGGGTGAGCTTTGAACCTTGCATCTGAGTCAGCTTTGATGGCTTACAGGATGGAAACTAAATATGCAACAGACATGGTATGAACTGTTTTGGAAAGGTCTTGAACTCCCCTAACATAGCCCAATGCCAAACTATGGGGGGCGCCACTGAGGAGGGCCAAAACCTTGAAAAAACGAGATTTACCGTTTTATTAGTAAGAAAAACTAAATCTGACCCAACAGGTGATTTTCTTAGACCAAAATACCATAAAGAAGCATGCAAGGTCCCATGTCACAATCTCACAAAATAGTGAAAATACATTAGAACTACAAAAGGTGAGAACAACACACATACACGTACGGGACCACCATTCCGATTTGTAGTTCTTTGTATCCTTCTTCCGGGTTCAGATTAGGGTTCTAAAAATAGGGTTTGGAAAACATATTAGCGGTTTGTTTTTAACCAAATATGCTTAAGCAAAGCATATGTGTTAGAATTTTGAAATAAATATCGTTATAAAAAACAGACATATATACGTTTACCAATGCTTTTTCACACTTTATTGTTACCGCGCTGTTCCGCGGACAGAAAAGGGTGCATTCACTGCCCAACGGATTTATCACCGTTTTCACACAAATCTTCAGGAACTATTACCAGAATTATTTATTGGTATAAAGTGTTAAAATGGTTAACAATTTGTTTATATACAATCTGCCTTCCAAACAAAACCATATAAAAGAATAGAAATTGATTAATAATCAACCAGTTATTTCGGATGACTAATAGAATCAGATGGCTTGTGAACATACCTCAAGTTCAGTCAGACAACTCACGTTCGAGCATTGAGAATATAGAGTAACCACAAAAGGTTTTAATGTTGCAGGAAATAAGATTTGTTTAACAGAATGAATAATAATGTAGACTGGTCGTACACTTGTTTAAAACTACTTTCTTGGCAATAAAAATTACACATTGATTTAGGAATAACTCAGATATGCAGTGACAATATTTTATTGAATACAAGTAGAACATCAATACATTGGAAAACATACTAAATTATGATGGCTTAATTGTGTTGTTGAAAAATATGTTTTAATATCGAGGTATTCAATGGCTTTCCCTCCATTGATATTATTTATAAAAATATACAATGAATACAAAAGTGCGACATCCTCTGTCCATAACCCTCAACAAGAGTAAGGAAAAACTAAGAAAAAAAAAACTATTAACAGGTGGTAAAAAATGTAGAAACCTCAGAGAGAGCCACATGTGAGAGATCCTTCTCCCAGGATGGACAGAAGTGCAACTGATGCCGCTTTATCAGATCTGACAATTAAAAACACTTAAAGTAAACTTAACTATTTAACCCTAAACCTAACAGCAGTGTTTAGGATTTTTAAGGGTCAACAACGTCTTCCTCTGGAATCTGCTGTCCACTGTCAAGACCCTATATAGGAACATATAAGGAAATACATGGTAATTTGCATTTAGTTCAATGTGTATGATCCACAGAAAAATGCATTTCTCATAAATGTTTAAAGCAATATTCAACTAATCACAGTATCTATGATTACTGTCCCATGTTAAAATGTCATTAATCACCTGCATGTCAATGTCCTCCTCATCTGAGGAGCTTTCATTAGCACTTCTTAAAGCTTGCTCCTCAGACTCTTCAGGCTCTTCCCCCCAAACAAGGTCCGGCATTGACCCTTGAAGCCCTGCCTTTATTAGCTCCAAGTACTTTTGCCTCACTAAGGCAAGTTGAGAACGCTGCTGAAACAATTTGCACTTGAGCTCTCCCTGGAGACCTTGAAGGCCTTCTTTGGAGAGACTCCTGTGGCTACCTTAATTATGAAGACAAAAAAAAAATTACGATTAATTTTTGATATGGTGCATAAACAGAGACAACTCCTAACAATTTTTGATCAATGCTTACCCTCTATGCTGGTGAAAAGACCACTCAAGTCATGCTCCCTTTTCTTGAGGTACTCCCAATGCTGCCTTACTTCGGTAGCAAGGATTTTGACCTCCTCCTCAAGTCTTTTCACATGCATGACATTGTCAAACACCTTCTTTTTTGCAAGGAAATCAATGCCATCTAAAAATGCATCCATGAAAATTCCATGCATTAGTTCACAATGGTGGAAGGGGAAAAAACCATTGAGGAAAACAGATTTAAAACTAAAAAACAAATGGGGTACATTATTTCAAAAATAATAGTATCATAATTTTTCCCTATGACTCTTCTCTCCCCATATTCACAAAAAGTTAAGGCAGGTGGTCGTAGCAAACCATTGACCAATGTATATGCTACAACAATACCAATCAAGCTGTGTCTATATCGTCCACAATGCTTAGTTCACCTGCTGGCACCTGGGACACCCTCAATCAGAATCATGGCAAATAATTAAATAGGTAATATACCACTGGGCGGCAACAGCCACGGAAAGATGTAGCCAGCATTTAAGAGATTTTCAACAGCGCCAATTTGCTGTTGTGGCTGGACCATCTCGTCGTGCTGAGCCACATGGACCTCAAGCTGGTTCTTTTCCCTCCACATGCGGCTGCGAATCACAGAGCGTCCTGAGTTGGTGTCTGCGGTACATTACAAATGACACATTACAAAACATATGAAATATTTCATTGTTAAAACATTTTTTAAAGATTTAATGTATCCCACAATGTGTGTACCTGTATGACTGTAGAGACGGGCTCTACGCTGTCTCAGGCCCAGTGAATTCTCCTCAATTCTTCTCCTCACTTCCAGGAGAGAATCACTGCTGCCAGCTGGTGAATCTGAACAACACAAAGCAATACTGTAATTTGATGTACATTGTGTAATGCAATCTTACCAAGTATGTTTTCTGATCTCATTTGAACACGGAGATATTAAGACACCTACCATGTTCAGCCCAATCCTGTACATCTGTGACCCACTGCCGCACAGTCTCATCATTCAAAGACAGGTCCTCCTTGATAGCCTCTAGGCTCTGCCTCTCCCTCTGAAGATCCCTTTGTGTCTGTGGGGAAAATAGAGAATAAAAATATTATCTATTCCTCACTGAGATTGCACTGTGGCCTTTTAAAAATAAATGACAATTACCTTATGAAATCTGGAGCATAAGGTATTGCACATGTTTTTCACCTTCCTTTTGTTCCAGTCCATGATCTGGACAGTCAGCATGTCTGTGCGGGCTGTAACAAACAGATTTTTTTTTCAATACAATCAATGATACACTCTTAATTATGCTAACTGTTGTGTAATGCTATTGAATGATTAGCCTGGATATGCAAATATTATATTAGATAAGTCAGAAACTGCAACCAACCTCCTTTTCCCATAAACTTGGTGTTTATGGCAGTCCTGGAGAGGAAGGAGTTGACCATTTCCACCTCCTCTCCCAAGGTGGAACCAGCTCCATCCTGATTTCCTCCTCCCCATTTTATCTATCATTTTAGGATGATACCATGCATCCCATTAGTAGAAGGCCAGAGAAACATTCGCTGTTGTTTTGGCTCTGTGATCCAGCACATTTAAATATAAATAATAATAAGAAGAATAAAGTGTGTAGTTTAAGCTTTAACCTGAGGTGGTTTACATGCATATTAGTAAAACCATGTAGGAATCATCTCCCTTTTCACATAGTAGCCCCACGAGTAATTTAACAAATGAAAATGAAATTGATGTCTAAAATTACCTCACACTTGATACCGTGTGCTTTAGCATGGAGCACAGACAGAAAGGGTTTCATGGTAGTGAGGTGATTATATTCAGGGTAGGCTTCACAAATTCTGCTGATGTAAGGCCAATATTTGCAAATAACGTCCATGCAAAAGAAGGTTGGAGGACTGATGGCAGAGACTTCCTTCTGCAGGAACATGGGATAAGCGAAGATCTCACCCCTGTAGGATTGCATCACAGCATTATGTCAACAATACATAATAAACTGACAAAAAGACCGAAGTTAGGTTTACGATTAATAGATGAGTTTACGGTGTTAGCAAGTATATGTCCTGAAATGGTGAAACCTTTTTGGAATAGATGTTAGTAAGAGGGTTATCAAACTTGCCTGAACATATTCAGAGCACGAAGAATAATCCCATGTCGGCACACAGCTACTTCTATACCCTGTCGAACAATGGAACACTTAATTTCACATAATTTATCTGCATAGTAGAAAAGTTATCTACCCTTCCAGCAAAGAAATTGCTAAAAAAACAATGTTACTGAGGAACAAAATAAAACTGCGCACACAAAAATAACATACATCTTAATATAATATAGATTAAGTCTGATATCATCTACATAAGTTTGTAACAGAATTAGCATGTTTATTAGGGACTTAGTATGATAAATAGTAATTCCAAGAGAAATCTCTTACAACACATACCTGCTCATCAAGGCTGGAGCTACTCCTCTTACTCGTCTCTTTGGCTGCATTCAGCTGAGACCTGCCACAAACCCCCTTTCCTGGCACCTAAAAATGACAAAACATCGTCACAGTAGTCATTTTAATTAATTTATGAAAATTTTTGGGTGTAATTTTGCAGGAGATACTTTTGCAAATGGTAGTACTCATCTGAAATAAAATTGGGCTTGCAGTATACAAAGTACAATGACAAATCATGTGATTAAAAACAGACACTCTTACATGCTTGGTCCTCTTTTGGATGTCTTCCACAAATGCTGCCACCTCATCATCTTTGCAGAGAAGCACACCCTCAAAGTAACCTGCTTCATCAGTACTAGAGAACATACATAGCAATATATGATCATTTTAACATAAATACATAAATATACATAAATATTGCGGCTGCTGCTTCGGCAGTCACGTTATCTATATTTGGGAGTCCCAGCTGTGGGAAATCCTAATCTGAGGAAAACACAGATTTTCAACCACATGTGGATCTATGAGTAACTTGATAGATACTAACAAGCTCATTATTTGTAGGCATTGAAATAAAATATGGTAACATTAACAATTTAAATGCAAATAGAAGGTTCCGTCACTTGAGCACAACAGGTTGAATGTGTTAAGAATCCCTCAAGTGTTTTTTTAGTTGTTTGGCTCCCACTATAACAGTTTGCATTGCTTAAGAATTTACACAAACACTCTTGACATAACAAAAAAGAGCTGATACATTGACATGATAGGACAATGTAACATAAAAACATAGACACACCACCCGTCCTTTTTGAAGCGGTAGTGCTTCCTGTTTCCATCGACGGACACAGCCAGCATTTGTGGACAACAGGCTGGGCAGATGAACGGCTGCTCCGAACACAATTTGTTCACCTCGTAAGAGCTTATCACCCACTCCATGAAGCTCTTGTAGAATGTGTCAGAACACACTTTACCAGTCTGTTGAAATATCCATTACAATTTAAGTTATACGTATGCAGAATTATAAGGAGACATTGATAAATATTGTAAACGTATAATATATACCAACCCACCCTGCCACACTCTGTTGTTTGTGCATCGAGCATTCTCATAAAGCTCAAGCGAGAATTCCCTGGAGCAACCAGCTTCATTTCCTTGAACCCTTGAAATATGGCTACATCATATAGTGTGTAAAAATGTATTGTGGCCGGCCAGTAGCCGCTAACTTGAACATCTTTGAGCTCTGGTTTCCAGCTAGCACAGCAGCTTCCACACCGCAGCTCTGGGAGGTTCAGATCATATCGCCCTTGGTAAAAAACAAAACTTGTTATATTCTCTGATAAGAATATAAAGAAAAGGTGCTCAAAAGCCTAAACTTGTCTGACAGTATGGAATGTTCATGCTAATGAGTTACCTTTCATGTTTATGAAGACTATAGGCCTCCCTGGAACAACATTTAGACTCTCTGGAGGGCATTCACAAATATGGTCTGGCATTTCCATTGGCAATATTCTTACTAAGGGAAAAGAGATTAAAAACATAAATAAATAGATTTGTGTTTTTAAAAAGAAAAGAAAATATATTTATTTACCACATATGTGATGAGAATAGTGCCCGTCAGCATCATCTTTCACCACAACTGTTGGCGGCAGTGGCTTGTGGAAGCCATGAATCCTGGATGCCCGATTGTGAAGTGCTTGGGACTGATGATGGCTAATGTCACAATCACAGCAGTAATATTGCATGGGCATGCATTCAGCACATCTGATTGTGGCGTCTTTCTTTAAGCATCTCTGACAGAGCTGTGGTTTGATGCAGTTTGCTCTGAGCATATTATCCACAAGCTGTTGTCTGGCTTCCTTCCATCTCTCTGACGAGAAGATGTTTCGAGTCTTCCAGTCGCTGGCTGTTGTTGGTGTGCTGGCATCAATAACGACATCGGTGTCATCGTGTGAAACACTGAGAAGACTCTCAAGTTCTTTTAGTGCATTCTCTGTTTCAGGAAGAGAAAATGGTGTATATAAGGAAAAGTATGGGCTGGGCCATCAAATTTGTTTGCCAATCAAACATGGCACAGAAATATAAATATAGAAACTATCGTCACTTACCAAGTTCTTCCTCTTGGTCATCGGGCATCTGTACAGAAACCCCCTCAGGAACACTGGGAGTGGATGATCTGACCCGTTTCGCTAAGAAGAGAAAGTTAAATGTGAAGTATGCCAACATTTCATTGCAGTTTTAATGTCTATCACTACTAATCTTAATAGTTCTCAATGGAACTGCCCTTGTCTGTGGATCTCTTTGCTGTTTATAGGTTTGGTCAGGTTACTATTTCAGTTGTCATAGTATATGACAACAAAACATAGACAGACATTATGGCAGAGTTCACAGTACAGTGTATTAATGGTACTCTTGGAAATAGCGGAGTTAAAATGTGTTTGCTAATGTGAATGGTCCCTGATAAAAAAATAAATACAATGTTTCAGTATTTCATACCAAGCCAAAGTGTGGCCCTTGGTCGCATTTGTTGAAGAGTGAGGAGAGGATGTTTAGGTTGTATTGAGATGTAAACACTTCTGTTTGCGTTAGAAGATACTCTGCTTAATTATGGCATACCTTTGTTATTGTGCAATATTTCACAACAATCACCAGCAATTTTCTCTCAGCGAATAGTTTGAGCAGCATGCCAATTCCAGTATTGAACTAACCACATGAGTTTGATGAGGGGGACTTGCGTCTTTGGGCAACAATGTTGCCATCTTTGTCCCGTTTCCTCCATCGAACAAAAGGTTTTGGTTTTGGTTTTGATTTTCTCTTTTTCTTGGGTGACTAAGAAGGACAAAAATTTGAATTAAAGAAAATAAAACCATATAGACTGGCATAGCAAATCCTTTAATGAAAACAGGAAAATGGAAGTGTATCGAAAGTGTTACAATACCAGAGTTGCGTTGAGCTCCTTGATCATAGATAGTGCTGCCTTCTCCATCTCTTCAAGATGAGCCTCTGCATCCTGTAGTGATGACATATTGCCTAAACAAGCCAAGAAACTACTTACCAGAGACTTAGTATGCCACTGAAATTGGGGTAACAGGTCAGACAAATAAAAACCACACACAAACACATACAAACAAATGAGACACACTGTCTCACACAAATAGAGAGGACAACGGACAGATGTTGGCTCTTAAAAGAGCCGTTTTTTTTATCTATAAAGGACTTGATTGAGGTCGGAGTTAGGAGCAAGGGACAGGTAGAGTGCGGTCGGTGAAAGAGAAGAATGAATCAACATCCGGTGCGAGGCAGTGGGGGGGGCGAAGGAGAATGACGCAACGTCCGGCGCACGGCTCTTGTTACGGACGTGGTTATGTGCTGTAGAGCGAGGAATTTACGGGGCGAGGAAAATAAAAAGGCATTTTGTCCTGATTAAATACACATCTTGTGTGTCCTTCTTCTACCGATGCCTTGCACTATATGAAAAGATAGTAACGTATCGGGGGCAATTTATAAAGTGTTCCGGTTTGACGGCAAGGAGCGACAAAAGCGTCCATAGCAACCCTCTTAGATACGACAGAAACTCTTCGGAATAACTAACAAACCAAACACCGTAGAAGTTCACTGAATGAAAATATTGAAACTGAAACACACATATCTCGCCATAAATATCTTCAAAACACATTTTTATTAAGAAACATTGCTTAAACATAGCGTTTTCCAAAAAAGAATACAGCAATCTCCGCCATGTTGCTTTATCAGAGCACGGCAGAGCGAGAGCACGGCAGAGGTCTGCGCAGGCGCACTGGTCGTTTGGAGCATTTCGTCAGATCTGTACGGATATTTTTACATTGCATCTTTAGTAAGATACCTTACGAACCGTTTCGTGAGACCATGTTGACCAATGTGACCCGAGCCCAGGGGCACTGCTTGATCTTCTCGTCGATTTGAGAATGCACCTTTCTCGGCTCCTCCTTCTCTTTAATCTTTGCCTCCTTGTGGACAATGGTGATCAGATCCTGCTCGGGTCCTCTGGACACCCAGTTGTTCTGAAAGAAAAAAACTGTACAAAACCACATTATATCTCCTCAACAACAGCAGTCTAGATATTCATTGAACAGAATGTGAACAGAATATGTAGTACTATATTCCTGGTCATCAGACAGATCGGGTGAAATAAATCTCTGTGGTAAAAATCCATCTTACTTTGAAGAATTTGAATGTTGGACTCTTTACAATTGTGCAAATGAAAGAAAAATCGCGAAGACCAACTCACCAATCTCAGGTCTATGACATCCTGCAACATGACCCGTATCCGAGTCGCTATCTTCCCCTCTCGGACGATTTTTTTAATCTGTTTAAAATACTGATCCATCCAAGGCTGGTGAGACAGAGAGGGAGAGAGATGGTTAATTTGAGACATGAAGCTCATGTTCAGCATGTCTCCATTCAATCTACCAGACAGCAGGTTGCAGATATTATTATTCTACAGAGTTGACCAATTGTCCAGTTTATCACTTGGAACAGTCCCGACCGCCCGAGATTAACTTTTCTCTTTTATGTCTTGGAAACTGTGTCCATGTACATCAGAATCAGCTCTTAAATCACTTATTGGACACTTTCAGAAGAATACATCTTGGTGGGATGAAAGCAGAGACATGAACTGATCTTTGGCTGCACTAATGTCAAAAACACTGCTATCGAAATGTTCACATCACATCTTCATTCCTGCAAACAACACATTTCTCTTAATATTTAGATTTAGAAAGGGAAACCAGACGCATATTATCCTCTAGATTATATTCAAAGCTTTCAATCTGTAGCCCTTCAGACCTTTTCTAAGACTTTAATAAAAGAAATTTAAGATTTATGTCAAATGTACTACTTCCAGCTCACCTTGGCCTCCTCTAGGTCAAGGACCTTGCCCATGGTGGTGAGCAGGCTGCACAGACACTCTGTAGACTCTTCGTCTTGGTGGTTCAGCAGCCTGACCACGCAGTCATGCATGATGGCCGCGGTTTGCATCTTGAGCTTGAAGATTTTGTTGATGAACTTGATGTTTCCAACGAAATGCCGCCAGATAATGGCCTCGGCCTTCTGCAGATTAATCAAAAGTCGGTGACGATCCGTGTAATGGGACCAAGGAATCAAACTTATGGACAGAGTTGAAACCAAAACTAAAAGACGTTTCGGGAAAGATCCAGCGTCACACTTAAGTCAGGTAAATCAGGCTTGAAACAATCGTTGAAATATTTAGTGTAACCAATGACAATGACACTGACACGATATGCAGATCTAGTTGCTTTCAGACATGTACATGAGAACTGAAATGTCCAGCAAGGTAAGAGAGGAGGGATGACAACTAAAGGTCAAGAACTTCAAAGCACATTATAGGACCGGAGCATCACTCATTTAGATTAAAGGCATTAAATCTGCCTTGAAACCATTGCGCAACATCCTGGAAAAGCTGCAGTCCACTGGATGGCCACTAGTGGCCGGCTCCATGTTAAAAAGCCTGAATTAATATTCAAGGTGATAATCTCCCAAAGAGCTGTTGATAACAGTACACATCATGTCTCTCCACTTCTCTGTGAAAACATAATTATATAATGAATAATAATAATAATAAATACACCTGTGTATTGATTTTGGTGAAGATCGGTCAATGCGAACACGTTCCGGGGTCTCGGGGGGCACCATTGAGACATTTTGTGACGCCCATTGAAAATTCCTCCAGAATACGTACATTTTCACCACAGACGTAATGCTACCTTAAACAGCTGCTCTTAAAATACAGATGTGACTTTAAATACTCACGTTTCAGTTGATCACAGTAAATCTGTTACTGCAGAATAATAATCTGTGTAACGTAGTCAAGTCAAATGGTTTGGCGAGTGAAACAACTTTACATACCATCAGATATCTTACGTGGTGGAGCTTATCCTCCAAACACACTCAACTCTAACGCTTTCCCCCGCTGGGTGGACCGGATCATGTTGGTTCATGTCGGGTCAATAACTCCGTACGGTCCCGTTTGCATCGCCTGCAGGCTAGCGGAGCTAAACTAACAAGCCATGTACAGGTACCTGCTCATCACTACTAACACATAAATACAATACTAAACTGGACTTACCACAGAAACGGGAGCGCAGACGTCTTTAGCTGCTCTGTCAGGAGAACAAACCGAAGATCAAACTGTATTATTCGTCCGATATGTGAGTGAAACCTGTCCACAGACTCAGGTCGTGTTAGCCTGTTAGCCTGTTAGCTCAGTTGGAGCCTAGCAGGCAACAGGCTCGGAGCTGGAGTCGCGATTCGCATTATTCGAGTCGAGGTAATAGGCAGATTCCGTGGGTCACATCTGAAAGTGCCCCCCCACCCAATGTTAACGTCGGCCTGTGTGGTTCACGCTCATTGGTGTTTCCATGGCAACAGTCTTAAGCTTGGGCCGTTGCCCCCAGAGCAGAGACGGACGGCAAGAGAGACACTGTATCCAACTAGTGCTAATTCAGCTGACCCCTGGGAAATAGGTTGTACTTACTTGGTGCCAAAATATGGATAAATGCAAGTACAATTCAAGTTACTGAAGGATTTATTAAAGGATTCTTCTATAAAGCTGTTTATCAAAATAGAAAGACCTTCTGTGCAGGCACGCAAACGATTAAAGAATAAGGAAGGAGCTGCACATATTGTGTAAGCTACAGACAGAAAAAAACAAGTTTCTCACAATGAGAAATGCTGTTTGCCTTCAAATAATGAAATGCTTGCATCAAATGATAGCAAAAGGATATTTTAATACTTGTATATATTTTCCCATACATAGCTGAAAATATAAGGAAACTAGAGATCAACATCAGATTTCATTTTTTGTTTCCCTCAACAGATTCCTGTATTGATCAGTTTATTGGTATACGTGTGTAATCTCCACACTGTATTAACAAGGGCTATCACCAATACCACCCATCCTCCGATGTTGGACTCTCCAGCAGCTCCTTCGAACTGGTTCCCCTGGTCAACGGATCAGGCTGAGAAAAAGCAGGCGCATTGTGCAGAAGATTGTAGAGGCGATTCCTGCGATTCCTGTTCTTATTGCCTCTTCTGCGTGGGGGACGAATAAACAAAGAGTCAGGAAGGATGGCAGTGTAAATGAGAAACTCTGAATATCAAGCTTTTCCACCAATTTGGAACCTACTACAATTTATTATCACTGACCTAAACAGAAGCAAAACAAACCCCTATTAACCGAACTGATTTATTTTTAAATTAATGGATTCTAGTTAATCAAAGTTAAAAATATCCTGCTAGCAGAAAAGATAAATATCTAAATCACAGAGACACTCTCCTCAAGTTTCAGAGAAACCTAACACCAACAGGATCCCTCAAATCAGACAGCGTTGTCATCTCATACCTTCCGTCGAAGTCTGCCTTCTCTTGAGGAGGGGTGGAGAGTTGTGGTGAGGGGCTGGACTGCAGCGCTGAGAAGCAGTTGAGGCCTGCAGAGATGAAATGTTAAAAGAGAGAAAAGTGAAAAATAACGATTGTGGGTGATCAGATCAAAGTCCAGTCATTAAGAGGAAGATGCTTCACCTGCCTCCGTGTACAGGATATGCTGTAAGTTACTGTTTTATATCAGGGTTTCTTCAAGTTAAATTTAAAACCGTTTTAAGAACATAATGAAGGAAATTCTGGTAAAATGTAAAAGATATGAAAGACTATCAGACTCCCAGATTTCTAACAAGCTTCATATCTTAGATGAATCAGTGACAACTACACCTAAACAGAGCGGAGCAGCCAAAACATTGTGAAGTGAGTGACACCCTTTCAGGTTTGAAAGTCATGTGGTGTGACCTCACCTGAGTCACCGGCCTTGGCTCCTCCTCCACTGCCCTTCACCAATGTGACCCGAGCCCAGGGGCACTGCTTGATCTTCTCGTCGATTTGAGAATGCACCTTTCTCGGCTCCTCCTTCTCTTTAATCTTTGCCTCCTTGTGGACAATGGTGATCAGATCCTGCTCGGGTCCTCTGGACACCCAGTTGTTCTGAAAGAAAAAAAATGTACAAAACCACATTATATCTCCTCAACAACAGCAGTCTAGATATTCATTGAACAGAATGTGAACAGAATATGTAGTACTATATTCCTGGTCATCAGACAGATCGGGTGAAATAAATCTCTGTGGTAAAAATCCATCTTACTTTGAAGAATTTGAATGTTGGACTCTTTACAATTGTGCAAATGAAAGAAAAATCGCGAAGACCAACTCACCAATCTCAGGTCTATGACATCCTGCAACATGACCCGTATCCGAGTCGCTATCTTCCCCTCTCGGACGATTTTTTTAATCTGTTTAAAATACTGATCCATCCAAGGCTGGTGAGACAGAGAGGGAGAGAGATGGTTAATTTGAGACATGAAGCTCATGTTCAGCATGTCTCCATTCAATCTACCAGACAGCAGGTTGCAGATATTATTATTCTACAGAGTTGACCAATTGTCCAGTTTATCACTTGGAACAGTCCCGACCGCCCGAGATTAACTTTTCTCTTTTATGTCTTGGAAACTGTGTCCATGTACATCAGAATCAGCTCTTAAATCACTTATTGGACACTTTCAGAAGAATACATCTTGGTGGGATGAAAGCAGAGACATGAACTGATCTTTGGCTGCACTAATGTCAAAAACACTGCTATCGAAATGTTCACATCACATCTTCATTCCTGCAAACAACACATTTCTCTTAATATTTAGATTTAGAAAGGGAAACCAGACGCATATTATCCTCTAGATTATATTCAAAGCTTTCAATCTGTAGCCCTTCAGACCTTTTCTAAGACTTTAATAAAAGAAATTTAAGATTTATGTCAAATGTACTACTTCCAGCTCACCTTGGCCTCCTCTAGGTCAAGGACCTTGCCCATGGTGGTGAGCAGGCTGCACAGACACTCTGTAGACTCTTCGTCTTGGTGGTTCAGCAGCCTGACCACGCAGTCATGCATGATGGCCGCGGTTTGCATCTTGAGCTTGAAGATTTTGTTGATGAACTTGATGTTTCCAACGAAATGCCGCCAGATAATGGCCTCGGCCTTCTGCAGATTAATCAAAAGTCGGTGACGATCCGTGTAATGGGACCAAGGAATCAAACTTATGGACAGAGTTGAAACCAAAACTAAAAGACGTTTCGGGAAAGATCCAGCGTCACACTTAAGTCAGGTAAATCAGGCTTGAAACAATCGTTGAAATATTTAGTGTAACCAATGACAATGACACTGACACGATATGCAGATCTAGTTGCTTTCAGACATGTACATGAGAACTGAAATGTCCAGCAAGGTAAGAGAGGAGGGATGACAACTAAAGGTCAAGAACTTCAAAGCACATTATAGGACCGGAGCATCACTCATTTAGATTAAAGGCATTAAATCTGCCTTGAAACCATTGCGCAACATCCTGGAAAAGCTGCAGTCCACTGGATGGCCACTAGTGGCCGGCTCCATGTTAAAAAGCCTGAATTAATATTCAAGGTGATAATCTCCCAAAGAGCTGTTGATAACAGTACACATCATGTCTCTCCACTTCTCTGTGAAAACATAATTATATAATGAATAATAATAATAATAAATACACCTGTGTATTGATTTTGGTGAAGATCGGTCAATGCGAACACGTTCCGGGGTCTCGGGGGGCACCATTGAGACATTTTGTGACGCCCATTGAAAATTCCTCCAGAATACGTACATTTTCACCACAGACGTAATGCTACCTTAAACAGCTGCTCTTAAAATACAGATGTGACTTTAAATACTCACGTTTCAGTTGATCACAGTAAATCTGTTTCTGCAGAATAATAATCTGTGTAACGTAGTCAAGTCAAATGGTTTGGCGAGTGAAACAACTTTACATACCATCAGATATCTTACGTGGTGGAGCTTATCCTCCAAACACACTCAACTCTAACGCTTTCCCCCGCTGGGTGGACCGGATCATGTTGGTTCATGTCGGGTCAATAACTCCGTACGGTCCCGTTTGCATCGCCTGCAGGCTAGCGGAGCTAAACTAACAAGCCATGTACAGGTACCTGCTCATCACTACTAACACATAAATACAATACTAAACTGGACTTACCACAGAAACGGGAGCGCAGACGTCTTTAGCTGCTCTGTCAGGAGAACAAACCGAAGATCAAACTGTATTATTCGTCCGATATGTGAGTGAAACCTGTCCACAGACTCAGGTCGTGTTAGCCTGTTAGCCTGTTAGCTCAGTTGGAGCCTAGCAGGCAACAGGCTCGGAGCTGGAGTCGCGATTCGCATTATTCGAGTCGAGGTAATAGGCAGATTCCGTGGGTCACATCTGAAAGTGCCCCCCCACCCAATGTTAACGTCGGCCTGTGTGGTTCACGCTCATTGGTGTTTCCATGGCAACAGTCTTAAGCTTGGGCCGTTGCCCCCAGAGCAGAGACGGACGGCAAGAGAGACACTGTATCCAACTAGTGCTAATTCAGCTGACCCCTGGGAAATAGGTTGTACTTACTTGGTGCCAAAATATGGATAAATGCAAGTACAATTCAAGTTACTGAAGGATTTATTAAAGGATTCTTCTATAAAGCTGTTTATCAAAATAGAAAGACCTTCTGTGCAGGCACGCAAACGATTAAAGAATAAGGAAGGAGCTGCACATATTGTGTAAGCTACAGACAGAAAAAAACAAGTTTCTCACAATGAGAAATGCTGTTTGCCTTCAAATAATGAAATGCTTGCATCAAATGATAGCAAAAGGATATTTTAATACTTGTATATATTTTCCCATACATAGCTGAAAATATAAGGAAACTAGAGATCAACATCAGATTTCATTTTTTGTTTCCCTCAACAGATTCCTGTATTGATCAGTTTATTGGTATACGTGTGTAATCTCCACACTGTATTAACAAGGGCTATCACCAATACCACCCATCCTCCGATGTTGGACTCTCCAGCAGCTCCTTCGAACTGGTTCCCCTGGTCAACGGATCAGGCTGAGAAAAAGCAGGCGCATTGTGCAGCAGATTGTAGAGGCGATTCCTGCGATTCCTGTTCTTATTGCCTCTTCTGCGTGGGGGACGAATAAACAAAGAGTCAGGAAGGATGGCAGTGTAAATTCGAAACTCTGAATATCAAGCTTTTCCACCAATTTGGAACCTACTACAATTTATTATCACTGACCTAAACAGAAGCAAAACAAACCCCTATTAACAGAACTGATTTATTTTTAAATTAATGGATTCTAGTTAATCAAAGTTAAAAATATCCTGCTAGCAGAAAAGATAAATATCTAAATCACAGAGACACTCTCCTCAAGTTTCAGAGAAACCTAACACCAACAGGATCCCTCAAATCAGACAGCGTTGTCATCTCATACCTTCCGTCGAAGTCTGCCTTCTCTTGAGGAGGGGTGGAGAGTTGTGGTGAGGGGCTGGACTGCAGCGCTGAGAAGCAGTTGAGGCCTGCAGAGATGAAATGTTAAAAGAGAGAAAAGTGAAAAATAACGATTGTGGGTGATCAGATCAAAGTCCAGTCATTAAGAGGAAGATGCTTCACCTGCCTCCGTGTACAGGATATGCTGTAAGTTACTGTTTTATATCAGGGTTTCATCAAGTTAAATTTAAAACCGTTTTAAGAACATAATGAAGGAAATTCTGGTAAAATGTAAAAGATATGAAAGACTATCAGACTCCCAGATTTCTAACAAGCTTCATATCTTAGATGAATCAGTGACAACTACACCTAAACAGAGCGGAGCAGCCAAAACATTGTGAAGTGAGTGACACCCTTTCAGGTTTGAAAGTCATGTGGTGTGACCTCACCTGAGTCACCGGCCTTGGCTCCTCCTCCACTGCCCTTCACCAATGTGATCCGAGCCCAGGGGCACTGCTTGATCTTCTCGTCGATTTGAGGCTGCACCTTTCTCGGCTCCTCCTTCTCTTTAATCTTTGCCTCCTTGTGGACAATGGTGATCAGATCCTGCTCGGGTCCTCTGGACACCCAGTTGTTCTGAAAGAAAAAAAATGTACAAAACCACATTATATCTCCTCAACAACAGCAGTCTAGATATTCATTGAACAGAATGTGAACAGAATATGTAGTACTATATTCCTGGTCATCAGACAGATCGGGTGAAATAAATCTCTGTGGTAAAAATCCATCTTACTTTGAAGAATTTGAATGTTGGACTCTTTACAATTGTGCAAATGAAAGAAAAATCGCGAAGACCAACTCACCAATCTCAGGTCTATGACATCCTGCAACATGACCCGTATCCGAGTCGCTATCTTCCCCTCTCGGACGATTTTTTTAATCTGTTTAAAATACTGATCCATCCAAGGCTGGTGAGACAGAGAGGGAGAGAGATGGTTAATTTGAGACATGAAGCTCATGTTCAGCATGTCTCCATTCAATCTACCAGACAGCAGGTTGCAGATATTATTATTCTACAGAGTTGACCAATTGTCCAGTTTATCACTTGGAACAGTCCCGACCGCCCGAGATTAACTTTTCTCTTTTATGTCTTGGAAACTGTGTCCATGTACATCAGAATCAGCTCTTAAATCACTTATTGGACACTTTCAGAAGAATACATCTTGGTGGGATGAAAGCAGAGACATGAACTGATCTTTGGCTGCACTAATGTCAAAAACACTGCTATCGAAATGTTCACATCACATCTTCATTCCTGCAAACAACACATTTCTCTTAATATTTAGATTTAGAAAGGGAAACCAGACGCATATTATCCTCTAGATTATATTCAAAGCTTTCAATCTGTAGCCCTTCAGACCTTTTCTAAGACTTTAATAAAAGAAATTTAAGATTTATGTCAAATGTACTACTTCCAGCTCACCTTGGCCTCCTCTAGGTCAAGGACCTTGCCCATGGTGGTGAGCAGGCTGCACAGACACTCTGTAGACTCTTCGTCTTGGTGGTTCAGCAGCCTGACCACGCAGTCATGCATGATGGCCGCGGTTTGCATCTTGAGCTTGAAGATTTTGTTGATGAACTTGATGTTTCCAACGAAATGCCGCCAGATAATGGCCTCGGCCTTCTGCAGATTAATCAAAAGTCGGTGACGATCCGTGTAATGGGACCAAGGAATCAAACTTATGGACAGAGTTGAAACCAAAACTAAAAGACGTTTCGGGAAAGATCCAGCGTCACACTTAAGTCAGGTAAATCAGGCTTGAAACAATCGTTGAAATATTTAGTGTAACCAATGACAATGACACTGACACGATATGCAGATCTAGTTGCTTTCAGACATGTACATGAGAACTGAAATGTCCAGCAAGGTAAGAGAGGAGGGATGACAACTAAAGGTCAAGAACTTCAAAGCACATTATAGGACCGGAGCATCACTCATTTAGATTAAAGGCATTAAATCTGCCTTGAAACCATTGCGCAACATCCTGGAAAAGCTGCAGTCCACTGGATGGCCACTAGTGGCCGGCTCCATGTTAAAAAGCCTGAATTAATATTCAAGGTGATAATCTCCCAAAGAGCTGTTGATAACAGTACACATCATGTCTCTCCACTTCTCTGTGAAAACATAATTATATAATGAATAATAATAATAATAAATACACCTGTGTATTGATTTTGGTGAAGATCGGTCAATGCGAACACGTTCCGGGGTCTCGGGGGGCACCATTGAGACATTTTGTGACGCCCATTGAAAATTCCTCCAGAATACGTATATTTTCACCACAGACGTAATGCTACCTTAAACAGCTGCTCTTAAAATACAGATGTGACTTTAAATACTCACGTTTCAGTTGATCACAGTAAATCTGTTTCTGCAGAATAATAATCTGTGTAACGTAGTCAAGTCAAATGGTTTGGCGAGTGAAACAACTTTACATACCATCAGATATCTTACGTGGTGGAGCTTATCCTCCAAACACACTCAACTCTAACGCTTTCCCCCGCTGGGTGGACCGGATCATGTTGGTTCATGTCGGGTCAATAACTCCGTACGGTCCCGTTTGCATCGCCTGCAGGCTAGCGGAGCTAAACTAACAAGCCATGTACAGGTACCTGCTCATCACTACTAACACATAAATACAATACTAAACTGGACTTACCACAGAAACGGGAGCGCAGACGTCTTTAGCTGCTCTGTCAGGAGAACAAACCGAAGATCAAACTGTATTATTCGTCCGATATGTGAGTGAAACCTGTCCACAGACTCAGGTCGTGTTAGCCTGTTAGCCTGTTAGCTCAGTTGGAGCCTAGCAGGCAACAGGCTCGGAGCTGGAGTCGCGATTCGCATTATTCGAGTCGAGGTAATAGGCAGATTCCGTGGGTCACATCTGAAAGTGCCCCCCCACCCAATGTTAACGTCGGCCTGTGTGGTTCACGCTCATTGGTGTTTCCATGGCAACAGTCTTAAGCTTGGGCCGTTGCCCCCAGAGCAGAGACGGACGGCAAGAGAGACACTGTATCCAACTAGTGCTAATTCAGCTGACCCCTGGGAAATAGGTTGTACTTACTTGGTGCCAAAATATGGATAAATGCAAGTACAATTCAAGTTACTGAAGGATTTATTAAAGGATTCTTCTATAAAGCTGTTTATCAAAATAGAAAGACCTTCTGTGCAGGCACGCAAACGATTAAAGAATAAGGAAGGAGCTGCACATATTGTGTAAGCTACAGACAGAAAAAAAACAAGTTTCTCACAATGAGAAATGCTGTTTGCCTTCAAATAATGAAATGCTTGCATCAAATGATAGCAAAAGGATATTTTAATACTTGTATATATTTTCCCATACATAGCTGAAAATATAAGGAAACTAGAGATCAACATCAGATTTCATTTTTTGTTTCCCTCAACAGATTCCTGTATTGATCAGTTTATTGGTATACGTGTGTAATCTCCACACTGTATTAACAAGGGCTATCACCAATACCACCCATCCTCCGGTGTTGGACTCTCCAGCAGCTCCTTCGAACTGGTTCCCCTGGTCAACGGATCAGGCTGAGAAAAAGCAGGCGCATTGTGCAGCAGATTGTAGAGGCGATTCCTGCGATTCCTGTTCTTATTGCCTCTTCTGCGTGGGGGACGAATAAACAAAGAGTCAGGAAGGATGGCAGTGTAAATGAGAAACTCTGAATATCAAGCTTTTCCACCAATTTGGAACCTACTACAATTTATTATCACTGACCTAAACAGAAGCAAAACAAAACCCTATTAACAGAACTGATTTATTTTTAAATTAATGGATTCTAGTTAATCAAAGTTAAAAATATCCTGCTAGCAGAAAAGATAAATATCTAAATCTAAGAGACACTCTCCTCAAGTTTCAGAGAAACCTAACACCAACAGGATCCCTCAAATCAGACAGCGTTGTCATCTCATACCTTCCGTCGAAGTCTGCCTTCTCTTGAGGAGGGGTGGAGAGTTGTGGTGAGGGGCTGGACTGCAGCGCTGAGAAGCAGTGGAGGCCTGCAGAGATGAAACGTTAAAAGAGAGAAAAGTGAAAAATAACGATTGTGGGTGATCAGATCAAAGTCCAGTCATTAAGAGGAAGATGCTTCACCTGACTCCGTGTACAGGATATGCTGTAAGTTACTGTTTTATATCAGGGTTTCATCAAGTTAAATTTAAAACCGTTTTAAGAACATAATGAAGGAAATTCTGGTAAAATGTAAAAGATATGAAAGACTATCAGACTCCCAGATTTCTAACAAGCTTCATATCTTAGATGAATCAGTGACAACTACAGCTAAACAGAGCGGAGCAGCCGAAACATTGTGAAGTGAGTGACACCCTTTCAGGTTTGAAAGTCATGTGGTGTGACCTCACCTGAGTCACCGGCCTTGGCTCCTCCACCACTGCCCTTCACCAATGTGACCCGAGCCCAGGGGCCCTGCTGGATCTTCTCGTCCATTTGAGGCTGCACCTTTCTCGGCTCCTCCTTCTCTTTAATTTTTGCCTCCTTGTGGACAATGGTGATCGGATCCTGCTCGGGTCCTCTGGACACCCAGTTGTTCTGAAAGAAAAAAAATGTAAAGAACCACATAATATCTCCTCAACAACAGCAGTCTAGATATTCATTGAACAGAATGTGAACAGAATATGCAGCATTATATTCCTGGTCATCAGACAGATCGGGTGAAATAAATCTCTGTGGTAAAAATCCATCTTACTTTGAAGAATTTCAACGTTGGACTCTTTACAATTGTGCAAATGAAAGAAAAATCGCGAAGACCAACTCACCAATCTCAGGTCTATGACATCCTGCAACATGACCCGTATCCGAGTCGCTATCTTCCCCTTTCGGACGATTTTTTTAATCTGTTTGAAATACTGATCCATCCAAGGCTGGTGAGACAGAGAGGGAGAGAGATGGTTAATTTGAGACATGAAGCTCATGTTCAGCATGTCTCCATTCAATCTACCAGACAGCAGGTTGCAGATATTATTATTCTACAGAGTTGACCAATTGTCCAGTTTATCACTTGGAACAGTCCTGACCGCCCGAGATGAACTTTTCTCTTTTATGTCTTGGAAACTGTGTCCATGTACATCAGAATCAGCTCTTAAATCACTTATTGGACACTTTCAGAAGAATACATCTTGGTGGGATGAAAGCAGAGACATGAACTGATCTTTGGCTGCACTAATGTCAAAACACTGCTATCGAAATGTTCACATCACATCTTCATCCCTGCAAACAACGCATTTCTCTTAATATTTAGTTTTAGAAAGGGAAACCAGACGCATATTATCCTCTAGATTATATTCAAAGCTTTCAATCTGTAGCCCTTCAGAGCTTTTCTAAGACTTTAATAAAAGAAATTTAAAATTTATGTCAAATGTACTACTTCCAGCTCACCTTGGCCTCCTCAAGGTCAAGGACCTTGCCCATGGTGGTGAGCAGGCTGCACAGACACTCTGTAGACTCTTCGTCTTGGTGGTTCAGCAGCCTGACCACGCAGTCATGCATGATGGCCGCGGTTTGCATCTTGAGCTTGAAGATTTTGTCGATGAACTTGATGTTTCCAACGAAATGCCGCCAGATAATGTCCTCGGCCTTCTGCAGATTAATCAAAAGTCGGTGACGATCCGTGTAATGGGACCAAGGAATCAAACTTATGGACAGAGTTGAAACCAAAACTAAAAGACGTTTCTGGAAAGATCCGGCGTCACACTTAAGTCAGGTAAATCAGGCTTGAAACAATCGTTGAAACATTTAGTGTAACCAATGACAATGACACTGACACGATATGCAGATCTAGTTGCTTTCAGACATGTACATGAGAACTGAAATGTCCAGCAAGGTAAGAGAGGAGGGATGACAACTAAAGGTCAAGAACTTCAAAGCACATTATAGGACCGGAGCATCACTCATTTAGATTAAAGGCATTAAATCTGCCTTGAAACCATTGCGCAACATCCTGGAAAAGCTGCAGTCCACTGGATGGCCACTAGTGGCCGGCTCCATGTTAAAAAGCCTGAATTAATATTCAAGGTGATAATCTCCCACAGAGCTGTTGATAACAGTTCACATCATGTCTCTCCACTTCTCTGTGAAAACATAATTATATAATGAATAATAATAATAATAAATACACCTGTGTATTGATTTTGGTGAAGATCGGTCAATGCGAACACGTTCCGGGGTCTCGGGGGGCACCATTGAGACATGTTGTGATGCCCATTAAAAATTCCTCCAGAATACGTACATTTTCACCACAGACGTAATGCTACCTTAAACAGCTGCTCTTAAAATGCAGATGTGACTTTAAATACTCACGTTTCAGTTGATCACAGTAAATCTGTTTCTGCAGAATAATAATCTGTGTAACGTAGTCAAGTCAAATGGTTTGGCGAGTGAAACAACTTTACATACCATCAAATATCTTACGTGGTGGAGCTTATCCTCCAAACACACTCAACTCTAACGCTTTCCCCCGCTGGGTGGACCGGATCATGTTGGTTCATGTCGGGTCAATAACTCCGTACGGTCCCGTTTGCATCGCCTGCAGGCTAGCGGAGCTAAACTAACAAGCCATGTACAGGTACCTGCTCATCACTACTAACACATAAATACAATACTAAACTGGACTTACCACAGAAACGGTAGCGCAGACGTCTTTAGCTGCTCTGTCAGGAGAACAAACCGAAGATCAAACTGTATTATTCGTCCGATATGTGAGTGAAACCTGTCCACAGACTCAGGTCGTGTTAGCCTGTTAGCCTGTTAGCTCAGTTGGAGCCTAGCAGGCAACAGGCTCGGAGCTGGAGTCGCGATTCGCATTATTCGAGTCGAGGTAATAGTCAGATTCCGTGGGTCACATCTGAAAGTGCCCCCCCCCCCCCCCCCCCCCCCACCCAATGTTAACTTCGGCCTGTGTGGTTTACGCTCATTGGTGTTTCCATGGCAACAGTCTTAAGCTTGGGCCGTTGCCCCCAGAGCAGAGACGGACGGCAAGAGAGACACTGTATCCAACTAGTGCTAATTCAGCTGACCCCTGGGAAATAGGTTGTACTTACTTGGTGCCAAAATATGGATAAATGCAAGTACAATTCAAGTTACTGAAGGATTTATTAAAGGATTCTTCTATAAAGCTGTTTAAAAAAATAGAAAGACCTTCTGTGCAGGCACGCAAACGATTAAAGAATAAGGAAGGAGCTGCACATATTGTGTAAGCTACAGACAGAAAAAAACAAGTTTCTCACAATGAGAAATGCTGTTTGCCTACAAATAATGAAATGCTTGCATCAAATGATAGCAAAAGGATATTTTAATACTTGTATATATTTTCCATACATAGCTGAAAATACAAGGAAACTAGAGATCAACATCAGATTTCATTTTTTGTTTCCCTCAACAAATTCCTGTATTGATCAGTTTATTGGTATACGTGTGTAATGTCCACACTGTATTTACAAGGGCTATCACCAATACCACCCATCCTCCGGTGTTGGACTCTCCAGCAGCTCCTTCGAACTGGTTCCCCTGGTCAACGGATCAGGCTGAGAAAAAGCAGGCGCATTGTGCAGCAGATTGTAGAGGCGATTCCTGCGATTCCTGTTCTTATTGCCTCTTCTGCGTGGGGGACGAATAAACAAAGAGTCAGGAAGGATGGCAGTGTAAATTCGAAACTCTGAATATCAAGCTTTTCCACCAATTTGGAACCTACTACAATTTATTATCACTGACCTAAACAGAAGCAAAACAAAACCCTATTAACAGAACTGATTTATTTTTAAATTAATGGATTCTAGTTAATCAAAGTTAAAAATATCCTGCTAGCAGAAAAGATAAATATCTATATCACAGAGACACTCTCCTCAAGTTTCAGAGAAACCTAACACCAACAGGATCCCTCAAATCAGACAGCGTTGTCATCTCATACCTTCCGTCGAAGTCTGCCTTCTCTTGAGGAGGGGTGGAGAGTTGTGGTGAGGGGCTGGACTGCAGCGCTGAGAAGCAGTTGAGGCCTGCAGAGATGAAACGTTAAAAGAGAGAAAAGTGAAAAATAACGATTGTGGGTGATCAGATCAAAGTCCAGTCATTAAGAGGAAGATGCTTCACCTGACTCCGTGTACAGGATATGCTGTAAGTTACTGTTTTATATCAGGGTTTCATCAAGTTAAATTTAAAACCGTTTTAAGAACATAATGAAGGAAATTCTGGTAAAATGTAAAAGATATGAAAGACTATCAGACTCCCAGATTTCTAACAAGCTTCATATCTTAGATGAATCAGTGACAACTACACCTAAACAGAGCGGAGCAGCCAAAACATTGTGAAGTGAGTGACACCCTTTCAGGTTTGAAAGTCATGTGGTGTGACCTCACCTGAGTCACCGGCCTTGGCTCCTCCACCACTGCCCTTCACCAATGTGACCCGAGCCCAGGGGCCCTGCTGGATCTTCTCGTCCATTTGAGGCTGCACCTTTCTCGGCTCCTCCTTCTCTTTAATTTTTGCCTCCTTCTGGACAATGGTGATCGAATCCTGCTCGGGTCCTCTGGACACCCAGTTGTTCTGAAAGAAAAAAAATGTAAAGAACCACATAAAATCTCCTCAACAACAGCAGTCTAGATATTCATTGAACAGAATGTGAACAGAATATGCAGTATTACATTCCTGGTCATCAGACAGATCGGTGAAATAAATCTCTGTGGTAAAAATCCATCTTACTTTGAAGAATTTCAACGTTGGACTCTTTACAATTGTGCAAATGAAAGAAAAATCGCGAAGACCAACTCACCAATCTCAGGTCTATGACATCCTGCAACATGACCCGTATCCGAGTCGCTATCTTCCCCTCTCGGATGATTTTTTTAATCTGTTTGAAATACTGATCCATCCAAGGCTGGTGAGACAGAGAGGGAGAGAGATGGTTAATTTGAGACATGAAGCTCATGTTCAGCATGTCTCCATTCAATCTACCAGACAGCAGGTTGCAGATATTATTATTCTACAGAGTTGACCAATTGTCCAGTTTATCACTTGGAACAGTCCCGACCGCCCGACATGAACTTTTCTCTTTTATGTCTTGGAAACTGTGTCCATGTACATCAGAATCAGCTCTTAAATCACTTATTGGACACTTTCAGAAGAATACATCTTGGTGGGATGAAAGCAGAGACATGAACTGATCTTCGGCTGCACTAATGTCAAAACACTGCTATCGAAATGTTCACATCACATCTTCATCCCTGCAAACAACGCATTTCTCTTAATATTTAGTTTTAGAAAGGGAAACCAGACGCATATTATCCTCTAGATTATATTCGAAGCTTTCAATCTGTAGCCCTTCAGAGCTTTTCTAAGACTTTAATAAAAGAAATTTAAGATTTATGTCAAATGTACTACTTCCAGCTCACCTTGGCCTCCTCAAGGTCAAGGACCTTGCCCATGGTGGTGAGCAGGCTGCACAGACACTCTGTAGACTCTTCGTCTTGGTGGTTCAGCAGCCTGACCACGCAGTCATGCATGATGGCCGCGGTTTGCATCTTGAGCTTGAAGATTTTGTCGATGAACTTGATGTTTCCAACGAAATGCCGCCAGATAATGTCCTCGGCCTTCTGCAGATTAATCAAAAGTAGGTGACGATCCGTGTAATGGGACCAAGGAATCAAACTTATGGACAGAGTTGAAACCAAAACTAAAAGACGTTTCGGGAAAGATCCGGCGTCACACTTAAGTCAGGTAAATCAGGCTTGAAACAATCGTTGAAACATTTAGTGTAACCAATGACAATGACACCGTCACGATATGCAGATCTAGTTGCTTTCAGACATGTACATGAGAACTGAAATGTCCAGCAAGTTAAGAGAGGAGGGATGACAACTAAAGGTCAAGAACTTCAAAGCACATTATAGGACCGGAGCATCACTCATTTAGATTAAAGGCATTAAATCTGCCTTGAAACCATTGCGCAACATCCTGGAAAAGCTGCAGTCCACTGGATGGCCACTAGTGGCCGACTCCATGTTAAAAAGCCTGAATTAATATTCAAGGTGATAATCTCCCACAGAGCTGTTGATAACAGTCCACATCATGTCTCTCCACTTCTCTGTGAAAACATAATTATATAATGAATAATAATAATAATAAATACACCTGTGTATTGATTTTGGTGAAGATCGGTCAATGCGAACACGTTCCGGGGTCTCGGCGGGCACCATTGAGACATTTTGTGACGCCCATTGAAAATTCCTCCAGAATACGTACATTTTCACCACAGACGTAATGCTACCTTAAACAGCTGCTCTTAAAATACAGATGTGACTTTAAATACTCACGTTTCAGTTGATCACAGTAAATCTGTTTCTGCAGAATAATAATCTGTGTAACGTAGTCAAGTCAAATGGTTTGGCGAGTGAAACAACTTTACATACCATCAGATATCTTACGTGGTGGAGCTTATCCTCCAAACACACTCAACTCTAACGCTTTCCCCCGCTGGGTGGACCGGATCATGTTGGTTCATGTCGGGTCAATAACTCCGTGCGGTCCCGTTTGCATCGCCTGCAGGCTAGCGGAGCTAAACTAACAAGCCATGTACAGGTACCTGCTCATCACTACTAACACATAAATACAATACTAAACTGGACTTACCACAGAAACGGGAGCGCAGACGTCTTTAGCTGCTCTGTCAGGAGAACAAACCGAAGATCAAACTGTATTATTCGTCCGATATGTGAGTGAAACCTGTCCACAGACTCAGGTCGTGTTAGCCTGTTAGCCTGTTAGCTCAGTTGGAGCCTAGCAGGCAACAGGCTCGGAGCTGGAGTCGCGATTCGCATTATTCGAGTCGAGGTAATAGTCAGATTCCGTGGGTCACATCTGAAAGTGCCCCCCCCCCCCCACCCAATGTTAACTTCGGCCTGTGTGGTTCACGCTCATTGGTGTTTCCATGGCAACAGTCTTAAGCTTGGGCCGTTGCCCCCAGAGCAGAGACGGACGGCAAGAGAGACACTGTATCCAACTAGTGCTAATTCAGCTGACCCCTGGGAAATAGGTTGTACTTACTTGGTGCCAAAATATGGATAAATGCAAGTACAATTCAAGTTACTGAAGGATTTATTAAAGGATTCTTCTATAAAGCTGTTTATCAAAATAGAAAGACCTTCTGTGCAGGCACGCAAACGATTAAAGAATAAGGAAGGAGCTGCACATATTGTGTAAGCTACAGACAGAAAAAAACAAGTTTCTCACAATGAGAAATGCTGTTTGCCTTCAAATAATGAAATGCTTGCATCAAATGATAGCAAAAGGATATTTTAATACTTGTATATATTTTCCCATACATAGCTGAAAATATAAGGAAACTAGAGATCAACATCAGATTTCATTTTTTGTTTCCCTCAACAAATTCCTGTATTGATCAGTTTATTGGTATACGTGTGTAATCTCCACACTGTATTTACAAGGGCTATCACCAATACCACCCATCCTCCGGTGTTGGACTCTCCAGCAGCTCCTTCGAACTGGTTCCCCTGGTCAACGGATCAGGCTGAGAAAAAGCAGGCGCATTGTGCAGCAGATTGTAGAGGCGATTCCTGCGATTCCTGTTCTTATTGCCTCTTCTGCGTGGGGGACGAATAAACAAAGAGTCAGGAAGGATGGCAGTGTAAATGAGAAACTCTGAATATCAAGCTTTTCCACCAATTTGGAACCTACTACAATTTATTATCACTGACCTAAACAGAAGCAAAACAAAACCCTATTAACAGAACTGATTTATTTTTAAATTAATGGATTCTAGTTAATCAAAGTTAAAAATATCCTGCTAGCAGAAAAGATAAATATCTAAATCACAGAGACACTCTCCTCAAGTTTCAGAGAAACCTAACACCAACAGGATTCCTCAAATCAGACAGCGTTGTCATCTCATACCTTCCGTCGAAGTCTGCCTTCTCTTGAGGAGGGGTGGAGAGTTGTGGTGAGGGGCTGGACTGCAGCGCTGAGAAGCAGTTGAGGCCTGCAGAGATGAAACGTTAAAAGAGAGAAAAGTGAAAAATAACGATTGTGGGTGATCAGATCAAAGTCCAGTCATTAAGAGGAAGATGCTTCACCTGACCTCGTGTACAGGATATGCTGTAAGTTACTGTTTTATATCAGGGTTTCATCAAGTTAAATTTAAAACCGTTTTAAGAACATAATGAAGGAAATTCTGGTAAAATGTAAAAGATATGAAAGACTATCAGACTCCCAGATTTCTAACAAGCTTCATATCTTAGATGAATCAGTGACAACTACACCTAAACAGAGCGGAGAAGCCAAAACATTGTGAAGTGAGTGACACCCTTTCAGGTTTGAAAGTCATGTGGTGTGAACTCACCTGAGTCACCGGCCTTGGCTCCTCCACCACTGCCCTTCACCAATGCGACCCGAGCCCAGGGGCCCTGCTGGATCTTCTCGTCCATTTGAGGCTGCACCTTTCTCGGCTCCTCCTTCTCTTTAATCTTTGCCTCCTTGTGGACAATGGTGATCAGATCCTGCTCGGGTCCTCTGGACACCCAGTTGTTCTGAAAGAAAAAAAATGTACAAAACCACATTATATCTCCTCAACAACAGCAGTCTAGATATTCATTGAACAGAATGTGAACAGAATATGTAGTACTATATTCCTGGTCATCAGACAGATCGGGTGAAATAAATCTCTGTGGTAAAAATCCATCTTACTTTGAAGAATTTCAACATTGGACTCTTTACAATTGTGCAAATGAAGGAAAAATCGCGAAGACCAACTCACCAATCTCAGGTCTATGACATCCTGCAACATGACCCGTATCCGAGTCGCTATCTTCCCCTCTCGGACGATTTTTTTAATCTGTTTAAAATACTGATCCATCCAAGGCTGGTGAGACAGAGAGGGAGAGAGATGGTTAATTTGAGACATGAAGCTCATGTTCAGCATGTCTCCATTCAATCTACCAGACAGCAGGTTGCAGATATTATTATTCTACAGAGTTGACCAATTGTCCAGTTTATCACTTGGAACAGTCCCGACCGCCCGACATGAACTTTTCTCTTTTATGTCTTGGAAACTGTGTCCATGTACATCAGAATCAGCTCTTAAATCACTTATTGGACACTTTCAGAAGAATACATCTTGGTGGGATGAAAGCAGAGACATGAACTGATCTTTGGCTGCACTAATGTCAAAAACACTGCTATCGAAATGTTCACATCACATCTTCATTCCTGCAAACAACACATTTCTCTTAATATTTAGATTTAGAAAGGGAAACCAGACGCATATTATCCTCTAGATTATATTCAAAGCTTTCAATCTGTAGCCCTTCAGACCTTTTCTAAGACTTTAATAAAAGAAATTTAAGATTTATGTCAAATGTACTACTTCCAGCTCACCTTGGCCTCCTCTAGGTCAAGGACCTTGCCCATGGTGGTGAGCAGGCTGCACAGACACTCTGTAGACTCTTCGTCTTGGTGGTTCAGCAGCCTGACCACGCAGTCATGCATGATGGCCGCGGTTTGCATCTTGAGCTTGAAGATTTTGTTGATGAACTTGATGTTTCCAACGAAATGCCGCCAGATAATGGCCTCGGCCTTCTGCAGATTAATCAAAAGTCGGTGACGATCCGTGTAATGGGACCAAGGAATCAAACTTATGGACAGAGTTGAAACCAAAACTAAAAGACGTTTCGGGAAAGATCCAGCGTCACACTTAAGTCAGGTAAATCAGGCTTGAAACAATCGTTGAAATATTTAGTGTAACCAATGACAATGACACTGACACGATATGCAGATCTAGTTGCTTTCAGACATGTACATGAGAACTGAAATGTCCAGCAAGGTAAGAGAGGAGGGATGACAACTAAAGGTCAAGAACTTCAAAGCACATTATAGGACCGGAGCATCACTCATTTAGATTAAAGGCATTAAATCTGCCTTGAAACCATTGCGCAACATCCTGGAAAAGCTGCAGTCCACTGGATGGCCACTAGTGGCCGGCTCCATGTTAAAAAGCCTGAATTAATATTCAAGGTGATAATCTCCCAAAGAGCTGTTGATAACAGTACACATCATGTCTCTCCACTTCTCTGTGAAAACATAATTATATAATGAATAATAATAATAATAAATACACCTGTGTATTGATTTTGGTGAAGATCGGTCAATGCGAACACGTTCCGGGGTCTCGGGGGGCACCATTGAGACATTTTGTGACGCCCATTGAAAATTCCTCCAGAATACGTACATTTTCACCACAGACGTAATGCTACCTTAAACAGCTGCTCTTAAAATACAGATGTGACTTTAAATACTCACGTTTCAGTTGATCACAGTAAATCTGTTTCTGCAGAATAATAATCTGTGTAACGTAGTCAAGTCAAATGGTTTGGCGAGTGAAACAACTTTACATACCATCAGATATCTTACGTGGTGGAGCTTATCCTCCAAACACACTCAACTCTAACGCTTTCCCCCGCTGGGTGGACCGGATCATGTTGGTTCATGTCGGGTCAATAACTCCGTACGGTCCCGTTTGCATCGCCTGCAGGCTAGCGGAGCTAAACTAACAAGCCATGTACAGGTACCTGCTCATCACTACTAACACATAAATACAATACTAAACTGGACTTACCACAGAAACGGGAGCGCAGACGTCTTTAGCTGCTCTGTCAGGAGAACAAACCGAAGATCAAACTGTATTATTCGTCCGATATGTGAGTGAAACCTGTCCACAGACTCAGGTCGTGTTAGCCTGTTAGCCTGTTAGCTCAGTTGGAGCCTAGCAGGCAACAGGCTCGGAGCTGGAGTCGCGATTCGCATTATTCGAGTCGAGGTAATAGGCAGATTCCGTGGGTCACATCTGAAAGTGCCCCCCCACCCAATGTTAACGTCGGCCTGTGTGGTTCACGCTCATTGGTGTTTCCATGGCAACAGTCTTAAGCTTGGGCCGTTGCCCCCAGAGCAGAGACGGACGGCAAGAGAGACACTGTATCCAACTAGTGCTAATTCAGCTGACCCCTGGGAAATAGGTTGTACTTACTTGGTGCCAAAATATGGATAAATGCAAGTACAATTCAAGTTACTGAAGGATTTATTAAAGGATTCTTCTATAAAGCTGTTTATCAAAATAGAAAGACCTTCTGTGCAGGCACGCAAACGATTAAAGAATAAGGAAGGAGCTGCACATATTGTGTAAGCTACAGACAGAAAAAAACAAGTTTCTCACAATGAGAAATGCTGTTTGCCTTCAAATAATGAAATGCTTGCATCAAATGATAGCAAAAGGATATTTTAATACTTGTATATATTTTCCCATACATAGCTGAAAATATAAGGAAACTAGAGATCAACATCAGATTTCATTTTTTGTTTCCCTCAACAGATTCCTGTATTGATCAGTTTATTGGTATACGTGTGTAATCTCCACACTGTATTAACAAGGGCTATCACCAATACCACCCATCCTCCGGTGTTGGACTCTCCAGCAGCTCCTTCGAACTGGTTCCCCTGGTCAACGGATCAGGCTGAGAAAAAGCAGGCGCATTGTGCAGCAGATTGTAGAGGCGATTCCTGCGATTCCTGTTCTTATTGCCTCTTCTGCGTGGGGGACGAATAAACAAAGAGTCAGGAAGGATGGCAGTGTAAATGAGAAACTCTGAATATCAAGCTTTTCCACCAATTTGGAACCTACTACAATTTATTATCACTGACCTAAACAGAAGCAAAACAAAACCCTATTAACAGAACTGATTTATTTTTAAATTAATGGATTCTAGTTAATCAAAGTTAAAAATATCCTGCTAGCAGAAAAGATAAATATCTAAATCACAGAGACACTCTCCTCAAGTTTCAGAGAAACCTAACACCAACAGGATCCCTCAAATCAGACAGCGTTGTCATCTCATACCTTCCGTCGAAGTCTGCCTTCTCTTGAGGAGGGGTGGAGAGTTGTGGTGAGGGGCTGGACTGCAGCGCTGAGAAGCAGTGGAGGCCTGCAGAGATGAAACGTTAAAAGAGAGAAAAGTGAAAAATAACGATTGTGGGTGATCAGATCAAAGTCCAGTCATTAAGAGGAAGATGCTTCACCTGACTCCGTGTACAGGATATGCTGTAAGTTACTGTTTTATATCAGGGTTTCATCAAGTTAAATTTAAAACCGTTTTAAGAACATAATGAAGGAAATTCTGGTAAAATGTAAAAGATATGAAAGACTATCAGACTCCCAGATTTCTAACAAGCTTCATATCTTAGATGAATCAGTGACAACTACAGCTAAACAGAGCGGAGCAGCCGAAACATTGTGAAGTGAGTGACACCCTTTCAGGTTTGAAAGTCATGTGGTGTGACCTCACCTGAGTCACCGGCCTTGGCTCCTCCACCACTGCCCTTCACCAATGTGACCCGAGCCCAGGGGCCCTGCTGGATCTTCTCGTCCATTTGAGGCTGCACCTTTCTCGGCTCCTCCTTCTCTTTAATTTTTGCCTCCTTGTGGACAATGGTGATCGGATCCTGCTCGGGTCCTCTGGACACCCAGTTGTTCTGAAAGAAAAAAAATGTAAAGAACCACATAATATCTCCTCAACAACAGCAGTCTAGATATTCATTGAACAGAATGTGAACAGAATATGCAGCATTATATTCCTGGTCATCAGACAGATCGGGTGAAATAAATCTCTGTGGTAAAAATCCATCTTACTTTGAAGAATTTCAACGTTGGACTCTTTACAATTGTGCAAATGAAAGAAAAATCGCGAAGACCAAATCACCAATCTCAGGTCTATGACATCCTGCAACATGACCCGTATCCGAGTCGCTATCTTCCCCTTTCGGACGATTTTTTTAATCTGTTTGAAATACTGATCCATCCAAGGCTGGTGAGACAGAGAGGGAGAGAGATGGTTAATTTGAGACATGAAGCTCATGTTCAGCATGTCTCCATTCAATCTACCAGACAGCAGGTTGCAGATATTATTATTCTACAGAGTTGACCAATTGTCCAGTTTATCACTTGGAACAGTCCTGACCGCCCGAGATGAACTTTTCTCTTTTATGTCTTGGAAACTGTGTCCATGTACATCAGAATCAGCTCTTAAATCACTTATTGGACACTTTCAGAAGAATACATCTTGGTGGGATGAAAGCAGAGACATGAACTGATCTTTGGCTGCAGTAATGTCAAAACACTGCTATCGAAATGTTCACATCACATCTTCATCCCTGCAAACAACGCATTTCTCTTAATATTTAGTTTTAGAAAGGGAAACCAGACGCATATTATCCTCTAGATTATATTCGAAGCTTTCAATCTGTAGCCCTTCAGAGCTTTTCTAAGACTTTAATAAAAGAAATTTAAAATTTATGTCAAATGTACTACTTCCAGCTCACCTTGGCCTCCTCAAGGTCAAGGACCTTGCCCATGGTGGTGAGCAGGCTGCACAGACACTCTGTAGACTCTTCGTCTTGGTGGTTCAGCAGCCTGACCACGCAGTCATGCATGATGGCCGCGGTTTGCATCTTGAGCTTGAAGATTTTGTCGATGAACTTGATGTTTCCAACGAAATGCCGCCAGATAATGTCCTCGGCCTTCTGCAGATTAATCAAAAGTCGGTGACGATCCGTGTAATGGGACCAAGGAATCAAACTTATGGACAGAGTTGAAACCAAAACTAAAAGACGTTTCTGGAAAGATCCGGCGTCACACTTAAGTCAGGTAAATCAGGCTTGAAACAATCGTTGAAACATTTAGTGTAACCAATGACAATGACACTGACACGATATGCAGATCTAGTTGCTTTCAGACATGTACATGAGAACTGAAATGTCCAGCAAGGTAAGAGAGGAGGGATGACAACTAAAGGTCAAGAACTTCAAAGCACATTATAGGACCGGAGCATCACTCATTTAGATTAAAGGCATTAAATCTGCCTTGAAACCATTGCGCAACATCCTGGAAAAGCTGCAGTCCACTGGATGGCCACTAGTGGCCGGCTCCATGTTAAAAAGCCTGAATT
Organism: Platichthys flesus; assembly: GCF_949316205.1. Classification (NCBI taxonomy): domain Eukaryota; kingdom Metazoa; phylum Chordata; class Actinopteri; order Pleuronectiformes; family Pleuronectidae; genus Platichthys; species Platichthys flesus. Next base: position 18,134,604 of record NC_084956.1, on the reverse strand, counting down.
AATATTCAAGGTGATAATCTCCCACAGAGCTGTTGATAACAGTTCACATCATGTCTCTCCACTTCTCTGTGAAAACATAATTATATAATGAATAATAATAATAATAAATACACCTGTGTATTGATTTTGGTGAAGATCGGTCAATGCGAACACGTTCCGGGGTCTCGGGGGGCACCATTGAGACATGTTGTGATGCCCATTAAAAATTCCTCCAGAATACGTACATTTTCACCACAGACGTAATGCTACCTTAAACAGCTGCTCTTAAAATGCAGATGTGACTTTAAATACTCACGTTTCAGTTGATCACAGTAAATCTGTTTCTGCAGAATAATAATCTGTGTAACGTAGTCAAGTCAAATGGTTTGGCGAGTGAAACAACTTTACATACCATCAAATATCTTACGTGGTGGAGCTTATCCTCCAAACACACTCAACTCTAACGCTTTCCCCCGCTGGGTGGACCGGATCATGTTGGTTCATGTCGGGTCAATAACTCCGTACGGTCCCGTTTGCATCGCCTGCAGGCTAGCGGAGCTAAACTAACAAGCCATGTACAGGTACCTGCTCATCACTACTAACACATAAATACAATACTAAACTGGACTTACCACAGAAACGGTAGCGCAGACGTCTTTAGCTGCTCTGTCAGGAGAACAAACCGAAGATCAAACTGTATTATTCGTCCGATATGTGAGTGAAACCTGTCCACAGACTCAGGTCGTGTTAGCCTGTTAGCCTGTTAGCTCAGTTGGAGCCTAGCAGGCAACAGGCTCGGAGCTGGAGTCGCGATTCGCATTATTCGAGTCGAGGTAATAGTCAGATTCCGTGGGTCACATCTGAAAGTGCCCCCCCCCCCCCCCCCCCCCCCCACCCAATGTTAACTTCGGCCTGTGTGGTTTACGCTCATTGGTGTTTCCATGGCAACAGTCTTAAGCTTGGGCCGTTGCCCCCAGAGCAGAGACGGACGGCAAGAGAGACACTGTATCCAACTAGTGCTAATTCAGCTGACCCCTGGGAAATAGGTTGTACTTACTTGGTGCCACAATATGGATAAATGCAAGTACAATTCAAGTTACTGAAGGATTTATTAAAGGATTCTTCTATAAAGCTGTTTATCAAAATAGAAAGACCTTCTGTGCAGGCACGCAAACGATTAAAGAATAAGGAAGGAGCTGCACATATTGTGTAAGCTACAGACAGAAAAAAACAAGTTTCTCACAATGAGAAATGCTGTTTGCCTACAAATAATGAAATGCTTGCATCAAATGATAGCAAAAGGATATTTTAATACTTGTATATATTTTCCATACATAGCTGAAAATACAAGGAAACTAGAGATCAACATCAGATTTCATTTTTTGTTTCCCTCAACAAATTCCTGTATTGATCAGTTTATTGGTATACGTGTGTAATGTCCACACTGTATTTACAAGGGCTATCACCAATACCACCCATCCTCCGGTGTTGGACTCTCCAGCAGCTCCTTCGAACTGGTTCCCCTGGTCAACGGATCAGGCTGAGAAAAAGCAGGCGCATTGTGCAGCAGATTGTAGAGGCGATTCCTGCGATTCCTGTTCTTATTGCCTCTTCTGCGTGGGGGACGAATAAACAAAGAGTCAGGAAGGATGGCAGTGTAAATTCGAAACTCTGAATATCAAGCTTTTCCACCAATTTAGAACCTACTACAATTTATTATCACTGACCTAAACAGAAGCAAAACAAAACCCTATTAACAGAACTGATTTATTTTTAAATTAATGGATTCTAGTTAATCAAAGTTAAAAATATCCTGCTAGCAGAAAAGATAAATATCTATATCACAGAGACACTCTCCTCAAGTTTCAGAGAAACCTAACACCAACAGGATCCCTCAAATCAGACAGCGTTGTCATCTCATACCTTCCGTCGAAGTCTGCCTTCTCTTGAGGAGGGGTGGAGAGTTGTGGTGAGGGGCTGGACTGCAGCGCTGAGAAGCAGTTGAGGCCTGCAGAGATGAAACGTTAAAAGAGAGAAAAGTGAAAAATAACGATTGTGGGTGATCAGATCAAAGTCCAGTCATTAAGAGGAAGATGCTTCACCTGACTCCGTGTACAGGATATGCTGTAAGTTACTGTTTTATATCAGGGTTTCATCAAGTTAAATTTAAAACCGTTTTAAGAACATAATGAAGGAAATTCTGGTAAAATGTAAAAGATATGAAAGACTATCAGACTCCCAGATTTCTAACAAGCTTCATATCTTAGATGAATCAGTGACAACTACACCTAAACAGAGCGGAGCAGCCAAAACATTGTGAAGTGAGTGACACCCTTTCAGGTTTGAAAGTCATGTGGTGTGACCTCACCTGAGTCACCGGCCTTGGCTCCTCCACCACTGCCCTTCACCAATGTGACCCGAGCCCAGGGGCCCTGCTGGATCTTCTCGTCCATTTGAGGCTGCACCTTTCTCGGCTCCTCCTTCTCTTTAATTTTTGCCTCCTTCTGGACAATGGTGATCGAATCCTGCTCGGGTCCTCTGGACACCCAGTTGTTCTGAAAGAAAAAAAATGTAAAGAACCACATAAAATCTCCTCAACAACAGCAGTCTAGATATTCATTGAACAGAATGTGAACAGAATATGCAGTATTACATTCCTGGTCATCAGACAGATCGGTGAAATAAATCTCTGTGGTAAAAATCCATCTTACTTTGAAGAATTTCAACGTTGGACTCTTTACAATTGTGCAAATGAAAGAAAAATCGCGAAGACCAACTCACCAATCTCAGGTCTATGACATCCTGCAACATGACCCGTATCCGAGTCGCTATCTTCCCCTCTCGGACGATTTTTTTAATCTGTTTGAAATACTGATCCATCCAAGGCTGGTGAGACAGAGAGGGAGAGAGATGGTTAATTTGAGACATGAAGCTCATGTTCAGCATGTCTCCATTCAATCTACCAGACAGCAGGTTGCAGATATTATTATTCTACAGAGTTGACCAATTGTCCAGTTTATCACTTGGAACAGTCCCGACCGCCCGACATGAACTTTTCTCTTTTATGTCTTGGAAACTGTGTCCATGTACATCAGAATCAGCTCTTAAATCACTTTTGGACACTTTCAGAAGAATACATCTTGGTGGGATGAAAGCAGAGACATGAACTGATCTTCGGCTGCACTAATGTCAAAACACTGCTATCGAAATGTTCACATCACATCTTCATCCCTGCAAACAACGCATTTCTCTTAATATTTAGTTTTAGAAAGGGAAACCAGACGCATATTATCCTCTAGATTATATTCGAAGCTTTCAATCTGTAGCCCTTCAGAGCTTTTCTAAGACTTTAATAAAAGAAATTTAAGATTTATGTCAAATGTACTACTTCCAGCTCACCTTGGCCTCCTCAAGGTCAAGGACCTTGCCCATGGTGGTGAGCAGGCTGCACAGACACTCTGTAGACTCTTCGTCTTGGTGGTTCAGCAGCCTGACCACGCAGTCATGCATGATGGCCGCGGTTTGCATCTTGAGCTTGAAGATTTTGTCGATGAACTTGATGTTTCCAACGAAATGCCGCCAGATAATGTCCTCGGCCTTCTGCAGATTAATCAAAAGTCGGTGACGATCCGTGTAATGGGACCAAGGAATCAAACTTATGGACAGAGTTGAAACCAAAACTAAAAGACGTTTCGGGAAAGATCCGGCGTCACACTTAAGTCAGGTAAATCAGGCTTGAAACAATCGTTGAAACATTTAGTGTAACCAATGACAATGACACCGTCACGATATGCAGATCTAGTTGCTTTCAGACATGTACATGAGAACTGAAATGTCCAGCAAGGTAAGAGAGGAGGGATGACAACTAAAGGTCAAGAACTTCAAAGCACATTATAGGACCGGAGCATCACTCATTTAGATTAAAGGCATTAAATTTGCCTTGAAACCATTGCGCAACATCCTGGAAAAGCTGCAGTCCACTGGATGGCCACTAGTGGCCGACTCCATGTTAAAAAGCCTGAATTAATATTCAAGGTGATAATCTCCCACAGAGCTGTTGATAACAGTCCACATCATGTCTCTCCACTTCTCTGTGAAAACATAATTATATAATGAATAATAATAATAATAAATACACCTGTGTATTGATTTTGGTGAAGATCGGTCAATGCGAACACGTTCCGGGGTCTCGGCGGGCACCATTGAGACATTTTGTGACGCCCATTGAAAATTCCTCCAGAATACGTACATTTTCACCACAGACGTAATGCTACCTTAAACAGCTGCTCTTAAAATACAGATGTGACTTTAAATACTCACGTTTCAGTTGATCACAGTAAATCTGTTTCTGCAGAATAATAATCTGTGTAACGTAGTCAAGTCAAATGGTTTGGCGAGTGAAACAACTTTACATACCATCAGATATCTTACGTGGTGGAGCTTATCCTCCAAACACACTCAACTCTAACGCTTTCCCCCGCTGGGTGGACCGGATCATGTTGGTTCATGTCGGGTCAATAACTCCGTGCGGTCCCGTTTGCATCGCCTGCAGGCTAGCGGAGCTAAACTAACAAGCCATGTACAGGTACCTGCTCATCACTACTAACACATAAATACAATACTAAACTGGACTTACCACAGAAACGGGAGCGCAGACGTCTTTAGCTGCTCTGTCAGGAGAACAAACCGAAGATCAAACTGTATTATTCGTCCGATATGTGAGTGAAACCTGTCCACAGACTCAGGTCGTGTTAGCCTGTTAGCCTGTTAGCTCAGTTGGAGCCTAGCAGGCAACAGGCTCGGAGCTGGAGTCGCGATTCGCATTATTCGAGTCGAGGTAATAGTCAGATTCCGTGGGTCACATCTGAAAGTGCCCCCCCCCCCCCCACCCAATGTTAACTTCGGCCTGTGTGGTTCACGCTCATTAGTGTTTCCATGGCAACAGTCTTAAGCTTGGGCCGTTGCCCCCAGAGCAGAGACGGACGGCAAGAGAGACACTGTATCCAACTAGTGCTAATTCAGCTGACCCCTGGGAAATAGGTTGTACTTACTTGGTGCCAAAATATGGATAAATGCAAGTACAATTCAAGTTACTGAAGGATTTATTAAAGGATTCTTCTATAAAGCTGTTTATCAAAATAGAAAGACCTTCTGTGCAGGCACGCAAACGATTAAAGAATAAGGAAGGAGCTGCACATATTGTGTAAGCTACAGACAGAAAAAAACAAGTTTCTCACAATGAGAAATGCTGTTTGCCTTCAAATAATGAAATGCTTGCATCAAATGATAGCAAAAGGATATTTTAATACTTGTATATATTTTCCCATACATAGCTGAAAATATAAGGAAACTAGAGATCAACATCAGATTTCATTTTTTGTTTCCCTCAACAAATTCCTGTATTGATCAGTTTATTGGTATACGTGTGTAATCTCCACACTGTATTTACAAGGGCTATCACCAATACCACCCATCCTCCGGTGTTGGACTCTCCAGCAGCTCCTTCGAACTGGTTCCCCTGGTCAACGGATCAGGCTGAGAAAAAGCAGGCGCATTGTGCAGCAGATTGTAGAGGCGATTCCTGCGATTCCTGTTCTTATTGCCTCTTCTGCGTGGGGGACGAATAAACAAAGAGTCAGGAAGGATGGCAGTGTAAATGAGAAACTCTGAATATCAAGCTTTTCCACCAATTTGGAACCTACTACAATTTATTATCACTGACCTAAACAGAAGCAAAACAAAACCCTATTAACAGAACTGATTTATTTTTAAATTAATGGATTCTAGTTAATCAAAGTTAAAAATATCCTGCTAGCAGAAAAGATAAATATCTAAATCACAGAGACACTCTCCTCAAGTTTCAGAGAAACCTAACACCAACAGGATCCCTCAAATCAGACAGCGTTGTCATCTCATACCTTCCGTCGAAGTCTGCCTTCTCTTGAGGAGGGGTGGAGAGTTGTGGTGAGGGGCTGGACTGCAGCGCTGAGAAGCAGTTGAGGCCTGCAGAGATGAAACGTTAAAAGAGAGAAAAGTGAAAAATAACGATTGTGGGTGATCAGATCAAAGTCCAGTCATTAAGAGGAAGATGCTTCACCTGACCTCGTGTACAGGATATGCTGTAAGTTACTGTTTTATATCAGGGTTTCATCAAGTTAAATTTAAAACCGTTTTAAGAACATAATGAAGGAAATTCTGGTAAAATGTAAAAGATATGAAAGACTATCAGACTCCCAGATTTCTAACAAGCTTCATATCTTAGATGAATCAGTGACAACTACACCTAAACAGAGCGGAGAAGCCAAAACATTGTGAAGTGAGTGACACCCTTTCAGGTTTGAAAGTCATGTGGTGTGATCTCACCTGAGTCACCGGCCTTGGCTCCTCCACCACTGCCCTTCACCAATGCGACCCGAGCCCAGGGGCCCTGCTGGATCTTCTCGTCCATTTGAGGCTGCACCTTTCTCGGCTCCTCCTTCTCTTTAATTTTTGCCTCCTTGTGGACAATGGTGATCGGATCCTGCTCGGGTCCTCTGGACACCCAGTTGTTCTGAAAGAAAAAAAATGTAAAGAACCACATAATATCTCCTCAACAACAGCAGTCTAGATATTCATTGAACAGAATGTGAACAGAATATGCAGTATTATATTCCTGGTCATCAGACAGATCGGGTGAAATAAATCTCTGTGGTAAAAATCCATCTTACTTTGAAGAATTTCAACATTGGACTCTTTACAATTGTGCAAATGAAGGAAAAATCGCGAAGACCAACTCACCAATCTCAGGTCTATGACATCCTGCAACATGACCCGTATCCGAGTCGCTATCTTCCCCTCTCGGACGATTTTTTTAATCTGTTTGAAATACTGATCCATCCAAGGCTGGTGAGACAGAGAGGGAGAGAGATGGTTAATTTGAGACATGAAGCTCATGTTCAGCATGTCTCCATTCAATCTACAAGACAGCAGGTTGCAGATATTATTATTCTACAGAGTTGACCAATTGTCCAGTTTATCACTTGGAACAGTCCCGACCGCCCGAGATGAACTTTTCTCTTTTATGTCTTGGAAACTGTGTCCATGTACATCAGAATCAGCTCTTAAATCACTTATTGGACACTTTCAGAAGAATACATCTTGGTGGGATGAAAGCAGAGACATGAACTGATCTTCGGCTGCACTAATGTCAAAACACTGCTATCGAAATGTTCACATCACATCTTCATCCCTGCAAACAACGCATTTCTCTTAATATTTAGTTTTAGAAAGGGAAACAAGACGCATATTATCCTCTAGATTATATTCGAAGCTTTCAATCTGTAGCCCTTCAGAGCTTTTCTAAGACTTTAATAAAAGAAATTTAAGATTTATGTCAAATGTACTACTTCCAGCTCACCTTGGCCTCCTCAAGGTCAAGGACCTTGCCCATGGTGGTGAGCAGGCTGCACAGACACTCTGTAGACTCTTCGTCTTGGTGGTTCAGCAGCCTGACCACGCAGTCATGCATGATGGCCGCGGTTTGCATCTTGAGCTTGAAGATTTTGTCGATGAACTTGATGTTTCCAACGAAATGCCGCCAGATAATGTCCTCGGCCTTCTGCAGATTGATCAAAAGTCGGTGACGATCCGTGTAATGGGACCAAGGAATCAAACTTATGGACAGAGTTGAAACCAAAACTAAAAGACGTTTCGGGAAAGATCCGGCGTCACACTTAAGTCAGGTAAATCAGGCTTGAAACAATCGTTGAAACATTTAGTGTAACCAATGACAATGACACTGACACGATATGCAGATCTAGTTGCTTTCAGACATGTACATGAGAACTGAAATGTCCAGCAAGGTAAGAGAGGAGGGATGACAACTAAAGGTCAAGAACTTCAAAGCACATTATAGGACCGGAGCATCACTCATTTAGATTAAAGGCATTAAATCTGCCTTGAAACCATTGCGCAACATCCTGGAAAAGCTGCAGTCCACTGGATGGCCACTAGTGGCCGGCTCCATGTTAAAAAGCCTGAATTAATATTCAAGGTGATAATCTCCCACAGAGCTGTTGATAACAGTCCACATCATGTCTCTCCACTTCTCTGTGAAAACATAATTATATAATGAATAATAATAATAATAAATACACCTGTGTATTGATTTTGGTGAAGATCGGTCAATGCGAACACGTTCCGGGGTCTCGGGGGGCACCATTGAGACATTTTGTGACGCCCATTGAAAATTCCTCCAGAATACGTACATTTTCACCACAGACGTAATGCTACCTTAAACAGCTGCTCTTAAAATACAGATGTGACTTTAAATACTAACGTTTCAGTTGATCACAGTAAATCTGTTTCTGCAGAATAATAATCTGTGTAACGTAGTCAAGTCAAATGGTTTGGCGAGTGAAACAACTTTACATACCATCAGATATCTTACGTGGTGGAGCTTATCCTCCAAACACACTCAACTCTAACGCTTTCCCCCGCTGGGTGGACCGGATCATGTCGGTTCAATAACTCCGTACGGTCCCGTTTGCATCGCCTGCAGGCTAGCGGAGCTAAACTAACAAGCCATGTACAGGTACCTGCTCATCACTACTAACACATAAATACAATACTAAACTGGACTTACCACAGAAACGGGAGCGCAGACGTCTTTAGCTTCTCTGTCAGGAGAACACACCGAAGATCAAACTGTATTATTCGTCTGATATGTGAGTGAAACCTGTCCACAGACTCAGGTCGTGTTAGCCTGTTAGCCTGTTAGCTCAGTTGGAGCCTAGCAGGCAACAGGCTCGGAGCTGGAGTCGCGATTCGCATTATTCGAGTCGAGGTAATAGGCAGATTCCGTGGGTCACATCTGAAAGTGCCCCCCCCCCCCCCCCCACCCAATGTTAACTTCGGCCTGTGTGGTTCACGCTCATTTGTGTTTCCATGGCAACAGTCTTAAGCTTGGGCCGTTGCCCCCAGAGCAGAGACGGACGGCAAGAGAGACACTGTATCCAACTAGTGCTAATTCAGCTGACCCCTGGGAAATAGGTTGTACTTACTTGGTGCCAAAATATGGATAAATGCAAGTACAATTCAAGTTACTGAAGGATTTATTAAAGGATTCTTCTATAAAGCTGTTTATCAAAATAGAAAGACCTTCTGTGCAGGCACGCAAACGATTAAAGAATAAGGAAGGAGCTGCACATATTGTGTAAGCTACAGACAGAAAAAAACAAGTTTCTCACAATGAGAAATGCTGTTTGCCTTCAAATAATGAAATGCTTGCATCAAATGATAGCAAAAGGATATTTTAATACTTGTATATATTTTCCCATACATAGCTGAAAATATAAGGAAACTAGAGATCAACATCAGATTTCATTTTTTGTTTCCCTCAACAAATTCCTGTATTGATCAGTTTATTGGTATACGTGTGTAATCTCCACACTGTATTAACAAGGGCTATCACCAATACCACCCATCCTCCGGTGTTGGACTCTCCAGCAGCTCCTTCGAACTGGTTCCCCTGGTCAACGGATCAGGCTGAGAAAAAGCAGGCGCATTGTGCAGCAGATTGTAGAGTCGATTCCTGCGATTCCTGTTCTTATTGCCTCTTCTGCGTGGGGGACGAATAAACAAAGAGTCAGGAAGGATGGCAGTGTAAATGAGAAACTCTGAATATCAAGCTTTTCCACCAATTTGGAACCTACTACAATTTATTATCACTGACCTAAACAGAAGCAAAACAAAACCCTATTAACAGAACTGATTTATTTTTAAATTAATGGATTCTAGTTAATCAAAGTTAAAAATATCCTGCTAGCAGAAAAGATAAATATCTAAATCTAAGAGACACTCTCCTCAAGTTTCAGAGAAACCTAACACCAACAGGATCCCTCAAATCAGACAGCGTTGTCATCTCATACCTTCCGTCGAAGTCTGCCTTCTCTTGAGGAGGGGTGGAGAGTTGTGGTGAGGGGCTGGACTGCAGCGCTGAGAAGCAGTGGAGGCCTGCAGAGATGAAACGTTAAAAGAGAGAAAAGTGAAAAATAACGATTGTGGGTGATCAGATCAAAGTCCAGTCATTAAGAGGAAGATGCTTCACCTGACTCCGTGTACAGGATATGCTGTAAGTTACTGTTTTATATCAGGGTTTCATCAAGTTAAATTTAAAACCGTTTTAAGAACATAATGAAGGAAATTCTGGTAAAATGTAAAAGATATGAAAGACTATCAGACTCCCAGATTTCTAACAAGCTTCATATCTTAGATGAATCAGTGACAACTACAGCTAAACAGAGCGGAGCAGCCGAAACATTGTGAAGTAAGTGAAACCCTTTCAGGTTTGAAAGTCATGTGGTGTGACCTCACCTGAGTCACCGGCCTTGGCTCCTCCACCACTGCCCTTCACCAATGTGACCTGAGCCCAGGGGCCCTGCTTGATCTTCTCGTTGATTTGAGGCTGCACCTTTCTCGGCTCCTCCTTCTCTTTAATCTTTGCCTCCTTGTGGACAATGGTGATCGGATCCTGCTCGGGTCCTCTGGACACCCAGTTGTTCTGAAAGAAAAAAAATGTACAAAACCACATAATATCTCCTCAACAACAGCAGTCTAGATATTCATTGAACAGAATGTGAACAGAATATGTAGTATTATATTCCTGGTCATCAGACAGATCGGGTGAAATAAATCTCTGTGGTAAAAATCCATCTTACTTTGAAGAATTTGAATGTTGGACTCTTTACAATTGTGCAAATGAAAGAAAAATCGCGACGACCAACTCACCAATCTCAGGTCTATGACATCCTGCAACATGACCCGTATCCGAGTCGCTATCTTCCCCTCTCGGACGATTTTTTTAATCTGTTTAAAATACTGATCCATCCAAGGCTGGTGAGACAGAGAGGGAGAGAGATGGTTAATTTGAGACATGAAGCTCATGTTCAGCATGTCTCCATTCAATCTACCAGACAGCAGGTTGCAGATATTATTATTCTACAGAGTTGACCAATTGTCCAGTTTATCACTTGGAACAGTCCCGACCGCCCGAGATTAACTTTTCTCTTTTATGTCTTGGAAACTGTGTCCATGTACATCAGAATCAGCTCTTAAATCACTTATTGGACACTTTCAGAAGAATACATCTTGGTGGGATGAAAGCAGAGACATGAACTGATCTTCGGCTGCACTAATGTCAAAAACACTGCTATCGAAATGTTCACATCACATCTTCATTCCTGCAAACAACACATTTCTCTTAATATTTAGATTTAGAAAGGGAAACCAGACGCATATTATCCTCTAGATTATTTTCAAAGCTTTCAATCTGTAGCCCTTCAGACCTTTTCTAAGACTTTAATAAAAGAAATTTAAGATTTATGTCAAATGTACTACTTCCAGCTCACCTTGGCCTCCTCTAGGTCAAGGACCTTGCCCATTGTGGTGAGCAGGCTGCACAGACACTCTGTAGACTCTTCGTCTTGGTGGTTCAGCAGCCTGACCACGCAGTCATGCATGATGGCCGCGGTTTGCATCTTGAGCTTGAAGATTTTGTCGATGAACTTGATGTTTCCAATGAAATGCCGCCAGATAATGTCCTTGGCCTTCTGCAGATTTATCAAAAGTTGGTGACGATCCGTGTAATGGGACCAAGGAATCAAACTTATGGACAGAGTTGAAACCAAAACTAAAAGACGTTTCGGGAAAGATCCGGCGTCACACTTAAGTCAGGTAAATCAGGCTTGAAACAATCGTTGAAACATTTAGTGTAACCAATGACAATGACACTGACACGATATGCAGATCTAGTTGCTTTCAGACATGTACATGAGAACTGAAATGTCCAGCAAGGTAAGAGAGGAGGGATGACAACTAAAGGTCAAGAACTTCAAAGCACATTATAGGACCGGAGCATCACTCATTTAGATTAAAGGCATTAAATCTGCCTTGAAACCATTGCGCAACATCCTGGAAAAGCTGCAGTCCACTGGATGGCCACTAGTGGCCGGCTCCATGTTAAAAAGCCTGAATTAATATTCAAGGTGATAATCTCCCACAGAGCTGTTGATAACAGTCCACATCATGTCTCTCCACTTCTCTGTGAAAACATAATTATATAATGAATAATAATAATAATAAATACACCTGTGTATTGACTTTGGTGAAGATCGGTCAATGCGAACACGTTCCGGGGTCTCGGGGGGCACCATTGAGACATTTTGTGACGCCCATTGAAAATTCCTCCAGAATACGTACATTTTCACCACAGACGTAATGCTACCTTAAACAGCTGCTCTTAAAATGCAGATGTGACTTTAAATACTCACGTTTCAGTTGATCACAGTAAATCTGTTTCTGCAGAATAATAATCTGTGTAACGTAGTCAAGTCAAATGGTTTGGCGAGTGAAACAACTTTACATACCATCAGATATCTTACGTGGTGGAGCTTATCCTCCAAACACACTCAACTCTAACGCTTTCCCCCGCTGGGTGGACCGGATCATGTTGGTTCATGTCGGGTCAATAACTCTGTACGGTCCCGTTAGCATCGCCTGCAGGCTATCGGAGCTAAACTAACAAGCCATGTACATGTACCTGCTCATCACTACTAACACATAAATACAATACTAAACTGGACTTACCACAGAAACGGGAGCGCAGACGTCTTTAGCTTCTCTGTCAGGAGAACAAACCGAAGATCAAACTGTATTATTCGGCCGATATGTGAGTGAAACCTGTCCACAGACTCAGGTCGTGTTAGCCTGTTACCCTGTCAGCTCAGTTGGAGCCTAGCAGGCAACAGGCTCGGAGCTGGAGTCGCGATTCGCATTATTCGAGTCGAGTAAATAGGCAGATTCCGTGGGGCACATCTGGCCCCCCCCCCCCACCCAATGTTAACTTCGGCCTGTGTGGTTCACGCTCATTTGTGTTTCCATGGCAACAGTCTTAAGCTTGGGCCGTTGCCCCCAGAGCAGAGACGGACGGCAAGAGAGACACTGTATCCAACTAGTGCTAATTCAGCTGACCTCTGGGAAATAGGTTGTACTTACTTGGTGCCAAAAATATGGATAAATGCAAGTACAATTCAAGTTACTGAAGGATTTATTAAAGGATTCTTCTATAAAGCTGTTAATCAAAATAGAAAGACCTTCTGTGCAGGCATTCAAACGATTAAAGAATAAGGAAGGAGCTGCACATATTGTGTAAGCTACAGACAGAATAAAACAAGTTTCTCACAATGAGAAATGCTGTTTGCCTTCAAATAATGAAATGCTTGCATAAAATGATAGCAAAAGGATATTTTAATACTTGTATATATTTTCCCATACATAGCTGAAAATATAAGGAAACTGGAGATCAACATCAGATTTCATTTTTTGTTTCCCTCAACAAATTCCTGTATTGATCGGTTTATTGGTATACGTGTTTAATGTCCACACTGTATTTACAAGGGCTATCACCAATACCACCCGTCCTCCGGGGTTGAACTCTCCAGCAGCTCCTTCGAACTGGTTCCCCTGGTCAACGGATCAGGCTGAGAAAAAGCAGGCGCATTGTGCAGCAGATTGTAGAGGTGATTCCTGCGATTCCTGTTCTTATTGCCTCTTCTGCGTGGGGGACGAATAAACAAAGAGTCAGGAAGGATGGCAGTGTAAACGTTCATCGTTACGTTCACGTTAATAACATGAAAACTGTTTCGTTAAGTTCAGCGTTCGCAAAACTTACTTTCTTACTTTGCTTGTGTTTTGTCAACTTGCATGTGTTTTTTTTCAAGTTGCTGTGCGTTGAGGGCCACCGTAGATATATCATTTTAGCTCGCCTAGAGAGGAGCAAATGTAAAAAATGTCCCACATTACCCCGCTCTCCCCTATGAAACAATCAGAAATAACATGAATGTTTTTCCTCCTCAGTCACTGCAGGAACAAGAGACAGTCATCTTGTGCATGTCGGCCTCTCTCTCTGCCTCTGTCCAAATGCTTTTTTTTTATTCCATTTCCATTTGTCTTCTATGCTTGGTACTGTCTGATAATTGCCAGCTGTAGTGGACACATGTTATAAGATAGAGTTCACCAAAGACTGCTACATTGGTTTACACTAGTTGCTTACACTATGTGGTTTGCACGATTCCACACCCTGTAAGGAACTGTGTGGTTACCAGGGTAACAAGGGCACCGGGAGGGGTTAAACTCAAATGTTTTGGTGACACCCTGAAGTTCTCTGTATAAGCAGCAGTTTAAGCTCTGTGTCCGCGGATGCGGCGGGCCAGCTGGATGTACTGGCAGCGTGGGGATCAGCAGCTCCGTAGATTCCCGTTCAAGTCCGGGTGGACGTGCAGCGGTATGGAGGCTCCAGTCCCCAGCAGGAACCCCCCCATGCTGAACACCTCCGTCTCGCAGATGTGCATGTAGGTGACCGGGGGGCTCTGGAGCTCGGCTTGCTTTCCCGGGGAGCGATTTCCCCGTCCGCCGGCCGCACCGCGGTCACCGGCGAGATGAGCTCGCTTCTTTGTGGCCGACATGTCGCCCGAAGACTCTGTGGGCAGATGACCGAATCATTGATCCGAAAACACAGTCGGGAGTTGAACGATTCGTTGATTGTATCCGAGTGCGGTGGTAAACTGAGGTCGTCAGTGAAGGCCCTGCTCCCCATTCCACAGTCCCTGCATAGGACCAGAGGTGAGCGGGTCTTTTCTGTCAGGGCGCCCACACTTGTAAAAATCTCCAAGAGCAAATCTCTCTTTAAGATACATTTTAATGTGTTTAAGGTATGTGTTCTCCTACTTCTGATCTTAACATCTATTCTAATTATTTCATTATGTCTTATGTTATGTTAGTTTCTTATACATTTTTTTTATTTCTGTAGCTTTGCTCTATTGCCTTATGATCTTTAAATTGCTTTTAATTTATTTTTCTTTTAGTTTCTTTTTTAACTTGTACATCACTGTATATCTGTTGTTTTGAGGGGCTTTATGAATAAGGTTTATTTTTTTTGACATCTGGACACACCTGAGAGACTGAGGACCTACAGCTAATGGTGGGTGGCGGCTCTACAAATGTCTGATCAAGACAGGACTTTGGAGACTCTAAGACAGAGCACAAACACTTTAAACCACATTACTTCATTATTCTGGCAGATGTCAGAAAGTTAGGCTGAAAAGTGAGGAGTCCATAACCTACCTGTAGTCAGGAAGTCTGCCTGCACAATGCTGTAAATGAGGGGTACGATTCAAGTTACCAGTTGAAGGTGAGGGATGTACTGATGAGAATACGCATAGCATTTAATAATGACGAGCCAGGTAGAATTCACACAACACAGATATTGCTTTTAGTTTTAGTTCAGAAGACAATTATTGTATTAGTATTTTACAGGTTCTGGTTATAGCTTGGTGGTTGTTGTTTGACCACCTCAGGGGGGCGGTTCATGAAGCTGTTTGATCTGGGGAGCTGTTCTGATGAAATACACCAACACCTTCACAGTTGAACAACCTGCCATGTGAGACGGAAAAAGCAGCAGCTTTGCTGACGGCATAGTTACAATCACACCCATCCAGGGGGCTTCTTTTCTCACTCAGAGATAGTTAAGAAATTATTTGTGTAAAATGTAACTCTTTTAGTTATTAATTATTTAAGAATCTAGCTCTCTTTGCAAAGATAAAGAGTTGAGTTGTGATTGGTGATTCAGGATGGCACGGTGGAACAGTGTTTAACACTGTCACCTGACAGATGGATGTTCTCAGTTCAAATCACAATTTGGCCTCGGTGTGTTAAGGTGGAAGTCAGGTTCGGACCCTGAAGCAGACACAGACGGGTAAATAGTTGAAGGAAGAACAGAGTTTATTAATGTGAAGGCAGGTGGAGGTTGGAGCGGCCGGGTGCTGTCGAAACCAAGCAGTGATGCTGAGCAGAGAGTCTCCAGGAGATTCTGCGTAGGAGGGAAACACAGGTTAGGTGGTATCCATAGGCAGTAATGGAGAGAGCTTCTGCAGCGCACATGATACCGTAGAGTAGTGAATAATCCAGCACTGAAGAGGTGGAAAGACCAGGCCTTTATGGGGTGGATGATGAGTAGAGATTGATTGCAGGTGTGTCTCGTCTGTAGCACCCAGAGCCAGCCACGCCCCCTGCCACAACCAACCTGCACAGGGAGGAGAAGGGAAAGAGGAGACAGCAACAAAACCACAACAGTACACACAATCCTCACACGGTGTTTTATATAGAGCTGCATGTTCTCCCTGTGTGTGCGTGGGTTTCTCTGGGTGAACAATCCAAAGAAAATTTGAATTGTAGATTAAGGTTAGGTAAAAGGTTTCCGTTAACATAGAGCTGTTCTAGTCCTGATGACGACTCAAAGCACTCTACAGTAAAGTTCATTCACACACACACACACACACACTGTCATGCATTGCATCTACGTGCAGCACTTTTTCATTAACACACGACTGGCAAAGTCCATCAAGCCTAAACTGTGGTTCAGTATCTTGCCCAATGACACTTTAGCACATACAATGGGGAAGACGAAGCGCCAGCCTTCTGGTCAGTGGAGCACCTGCACCCACAGGAGAATTGGAGACTGCCAATTATATGTACGTGTGAATGGGTGTATATTTCAGGGCATTCATGACTGCTCCTTTCTGGTTGTCAAATATTCTCAAAAAAGTAATTGATTAACCACGAGTAAACGCTGATCCAGGAGAGTACCCTCTGTATTCACTCAGAGACAATTCACAAATAATTTGCGTACAATTTAAATACATGTTTGTTGATAATTAGAGGGGCTAACGCTCATTGCAAAGATTTACAGTGCTTTGCTCAAATTGTGGTTCCCGAACTTCAACATCGTTGCTGGTGATGGCAAAGTTAGCATGATCCATATTCAGAGTGGTCATAAATATGAGAAGACCCAGGTTGAAATACATCAGAATTTCCCTTTAAAGGCCAATAACCCTCACTTATTAAACCATCAATCAGTAAAGCCAAGACGGACTTTGATACATTATCCAGTACAATCTCAGGTGATTAATGACACCAGGCTCATCCTGGTAGAACTCAGGGGGGGGGGGGGGGGGGACTGGGAGCTGTACAGCCCAAATGCAGGGTGGAACCTCTTACCACAGCTCCATTGTTGCCATGGATACACTGTGTGATGGACGACTTTGCAGGGACAGTGCTCTCTCTCCCTGCTCTTCCTTGCTTTAAAAAAAGCATTTAATTGAATTTGGCCTCTTGGTTAATGCCATTACTTCCCAATCGTATGGCAAACAGGATGTACGTCTAATGACCTTTAATAAAGCCGAGCAGAGGGATTTCATGGTGACATCCTACAGATGATGAACATGGGGTGAACTGCGATAATAAGCTGAAGCCTTACAGTGAAACATTTAATCACTTCGATGCATTTCTAATTAGCCATGGCTGCCAGAAGGTCAGGGTTATTTTAACTGAGGGTTGACTTTTGCAGTAAAGCTATTACAATGTACGAGTTGAGTAATATTGAGGGTTCTAATTTACTTTTCCCTCTGAATATGATAATTGAAATTACACAATATGATTTAATAAACTGATTCCCCTTTGCTCTAAGATATTTAGATGGTTATTTTGATATCACTTATCTGTTTACTCAGCTCTTCATCCTACTGAACTATGTAATGTAATGGAGCATCAAGATCAGCGTTTTTAATTTATTATCTGTTGTTTTGCTCTATACACCCGCTATTGTTTTACTGATGAATCCATCACTTGGGATAAAAATCTTAATTTGGACGACACATTTCTCTTGATTGTATCAGGATGTGATGAACTACTGCTTGCATCGAGCTTTACTTCTTGTCCACAGCAGCGATACGCGCCTATCTGTTTGTTCAAGAATTCTTGGGCTCTAGTTTCTGAAAAGTCTAGTGTGGTCCAATATCCAATCAGTAAATGATCAATGAACGTAATGATCCCATGAGATTCTGATGACACATCAGCACCCATGTTGTACTGTACATGTACTGTTAATACTATGAAGTAGGTTATGTTTACAAAGGAAGTATTCGTAATGCATTTTTTCTGCATTTTTGTTTTCATTATATTTTTACAGGGCCTCAGTGGTGCACAATCATGAAAATACGTGTAACCATCCTGAGTCAAATGGTCATAGAATACTCTACTGTCCAAACTATAGTCCCATCATTTCATCCCACTGAACTCCCACTGTTCCTGCCTTTGTAACCTTTGCTGTGTCACTATTGATCAATGGCTGTTTGTATGCAGAACAATGGCAGATAGTCAGACACCAAGCACATGACTTTAATCTCAATCAGCACAATGACATCGCAAGTTGCTGCTGTCATGAAAAGTTGCGAAGGACCTCAACCTGACCACAAACTGTACTGTTAAGCACAGATGCTCCTTCAGAAGTGGTTGGGTAGCTACAGGACACAAATTGCCCCTGGTTCAGCCCCTGGTTCAGTTTCATATTCAAGCCAAGGAGAGATGCGGCTGGATGAAGAGATAGGTTAAAATAGAACAGATTAAAACTTTTCATTCCCATTTATTTGGATCTGTACCAACATTTAAAGGAACATTTCACCCAAAATTTAGATTAACTATCTACTCACCATGGTACACAACTGAAGATACGTCCCTAAGATTTGCGGGTGGTCACTAACATCTGATAAAATCAACTGGCGGTAGGCATTAATTAGTGAGGTAGAACTTACAAAGGATATTCTCCATTTTGTCCTTTCTTCTAAAATGGGAAAGCATTTAATTTAAAAAGGCATAGAGGCAATGAAATCTGATGTACTGAGTGGGCCACATGGTTTACATAGTACTGCCATTCAAGCCAGTAGCCAGTCAGATTTACCATTTGACTCATTGTACCCTCAGTGTTTATCATTGATTACTAGTCCGAAACACAGGATGTGACATTGATGTGTGGCCTCACTCAAAAGGTTCTGAAGTTATGCCCCTGTGGCTGCTAACACCTGCTTACCTTAATTGTGCAGAAGACCTTCACACATACAAGGTATACTCAACATCTTTTCCTGTATAAAGAAAAAGTAAAACACCACTATGCCAATGGAGGGGTGAACGTTGGTGAAAAATACATTTGAAGCAAATGGGGACTGATTCTTCAAACGTAAAAATGACAACAGGGGTTTGAAGCCCTGGATTTAAAACATTCTGAAAACCCCCTCTGGCAGCTGGAGGAAATGTGGACCATTCATCCTACATAGGTGCTCAGTCATATTCCTATATTCATATTGTATTATATTCATATTGTGAGCAGTACTCTGAGCTCATTCCTCTCCTCAGTACATGTGTTGAGTCTCGGCTCTGCACTGGGTCATTCTGAACTCACTCTAACCACCTTCAGGGGTTATTTTAAGCAGAACCTATTAGATCTTACAGTGGCTCAACTGTGACCCATCTTTTTTCTTTTTTGTGCCTGTTTAATTCCACAGATCCTCCCTTCTCTCTCTAACCAGTACCCAAAGTCAGGTTATAGATAAAGGACCAACCAACATTACATTGTAGTGTCTACACTTAGAGACTTTCATATCTAACTCAGATGCACCAGACAGAGAGGCATAGACTTCAACTCTCACCAACTTTAACTCTTTTGCGTACCACTGGCAAGACGTAAGGACACACTGTTCTATAGGAATGCATACTTTAGGCTTAACTATCCAATAGGATGCGAACACCTACAGGTAACATAGAGAGTGACAGCAATTCTAGCCATTCATGGATGTGCTGTTAGAATGGGTGACACAAGTAGAGGAAGATATATGGAGATGCTGTGGGACACATCTTGGGGGTGACACTAATGTTAGTCTGTTAGTGTTTGTATATTGTTCCCGCTTCTGGTCTCCTCGATGTATCAAGTCTATATTAAAACCTTCTGAATGAGACGTCAGCTGCTGCCTGAGTTCTCCTTTCACCAGCTTCTAAAACGTCCATGACACCCTGTACATTGCACAGTTTCACATTGGGGTTTTAAAACTCGCAGAACAATGTAGGATGTAATGACTTGAGTCATGATTTGACTCTGGTGTGTTACATATAAACATGAATACGAATGGAATAAAACATCAGCAACTTGTGTAAACATAATATTCAAAATAATGTTTTATTCTGAACAAGGGCAGTAGTCTTATTTTTGGTGTCCATGTAAACATAGTAACTGATAAAAGTGACAATACCATCAAAATTGATAAATGTGAGTTTGGGATTTTAAAGGAATTGAAATTTCAGTGTGTTTTCTTCCACCAATGGGAAATTTGGTCACGTGATGGTGTTTTCAACCACATACACATTGTTGGTCAAACACTGTCATAGTTGTCATTTTTTTGTCTGTATTTATACAATATATATGATATATGATTTTTCTAAAATTACTTCTTACATCAAACAATTTTCATTTAGAATTTAGTGTGAATTGTTATACAGTGCTGTACAGATATCAGTTTGTGTTGCACCATATTCATTTGAACACTAGATGGCACATGCGGTTAAATAACCATGTTGTTAGTCACAACACAGTATACAAGTTTTCCTTTGTGTTACAGCACCTTCCTTTGATTTCTGACCAGTTTGAAGTCTAAGAACCTCAAATAAATGTAAATACTGAAGGAAACCATCATTTCAAACTTGTATGTTCCCTTCAGTTGGCTTTTAACAGCTTAATGTACAATTTCACAAAATCACACCAAAAAAAACAAAATAACAAAACAGCCCAACCACAAGTGTGAACTGTGATCACTTAAGACCAAACAAAAACTTTCCACATGGCTTGCTAAGTCACCGCAATTGGTTTAACATGAAACAAAAGGTTTTCGTGTGAGATTACAGAACATACTTCAAAAACAACATCATTTCGCTGGGCTCACAGATGAGAGTTCAGTCATATGGCAGCTCAATTGTGACTGCTCCACTTTCTGAGTTGTTAAACTCTTCTAATATGGTTTATGTAATTTAGAAAAGCTGACTTGGAATAATGCAATAATAGTGGCCCTAATAGCCTACTCTGTTGTGAATAGGAAACATACTTTTAGAGGTTTGGTGGTTTTGAACCAGAGTGTGGGACCATTTTCAACATTGTGAACATGAGAGAAATAGTAAAACCACGAGTCCAGAGAGTCCTAACAGTCTAGTGCTGAGACATTTATTAACTGTCAGTGTGTTGACGTCCTGCGCCCTATGAGTTCAAAGTTCCCCTCTGCCTGTGATTTCAGGGCAGCACAGAGGTCTTTGGATGTTACTCAGGGATGACAGAGTGACACCCAGTGGTTCCTACTATAACAAGAGAACCCAATCAACAGTGGATAATCACACTCACTGATATTACTCCTGACCACATTTAAGTTGTTGATGACCAAATCTAGAAAATGTGTTTGTAAAAGGATTAATGATTTGATTTCAAAGCTTCCTCGTTTCCCTCACTGCCTGAAAATCAGAGTCAGCGTTTTAGGCCATGTTTTCATTTTCATTTGTCTTTTAGCTCGATTAGTCCAAAAATACCAAACCGATTGTCTTGAAACTTGGCGACGGGAAGGGGAGCCAAGGAACAGCACATTAACATTTCATTCAGAAATGTCTTTAACTTCCCTTTACACTGTGAGAATACAAAGCCCCTGAAGTATTGACAGGTGATTTTTATTATTGTTAATATCTTGTTCAAGATGATTTATAAAAAATTCCACTTTGTCACGACTGTGGAAGCACACAATGTCAATGAAGAGAACACAGCTAATCAAGTTGTATTTTCCCATTGGAATGTCATTTAGATAGATAGATAGATAGATAGATGGATACTTTATTAATCCCGAGGGAAATTCAGATCATCCAGTAGCTTGCAAACTTAACACATCACTGACATATACACATAAATCACATATATCACATACGGAGAGCATATATATACAGA
This sequence comes from Platichthys flesus, assembly GCF_949316205.1. NCBI lineage: Eukaryota > Metazoa > Chordata > Actinopteri > Pleuronectiformes > Pleuronectidae > Platichthys > Platichthys flesus. Next base: position 18,112,730 of record NC_084956.1, on the reverse strand, counting down.
TACAGGTATGGAATGCAATGATGTGATTGTGTCAGTGTCCAGTATTTAAAGTGATTTTGTGCTGGAGTGTTTAATACAACAAAATATAAACTGTATATATATTATAAAAACAGCAGAAATATATATATATATATATATAAATATATAGGAATATCAATCAATCAATCAATCAATCAATCAAATTTTACCTGAATAGCCCATATTCACAAGTTACAATTCTTCTCATGGGCTATAACAGGGTGTGACACCCTCTGTCCTTAACCCTCAACAAGAGTAAGGAAAAAATACGAAAAAACCCTTTAACAGGTAAAAATACGTAGAAACCTCAGAGAGAGCCACATGTGAGGGATCCCTCTCCCAGGACGGACAGAAGTGCAATAGGTGCCACGGATATTGTAATTTCATGCCGGGAAGATCTCTCCCCCCAACTCTCCCTCTGTGTGGCGTTATGAAGCCGAATGGCTCTGGGGACAAAGGACCTCCTCAGCCTTTCCGATGTGCATGACAATGACAGGAGTCTGCCACTGAAAACGCTCCTCTGACCAATGAGAGTTTTATGAAGTGGGTGGTGCTCATTGTCCAAGATGGACCGCAATCTACTCAGGGACCTGCTCTCAGCCACTGTTGTGAGGCAGTCCAGTTCAGAGCCAACGACAGCTCCCGCCTTCCTGACCAGCCTATCCAGTCGCCCTGCATCCCTCTTCTTTATGCTGCCTCCCCAGCAAACAACAGCATAGAAAAGGACGCTGGCGACAACAGACTGGTAGAACATGCGCAAGAGTTTGTTGCAGATGTTGAACGACCTCAACCTCCTCAGGAAGTAGAGCTGGCTCTGACCCTTCTTGTAGATTGCGTCCACATTTGCTGACCAGTCCAGTTTATTGTCCATATGGACTCCTAAATATTTGAAGGTGTTGACCACCTCCACACTGACCCCCTCGATGGAGACGGGGAGCAGAGGAGGCTGAGACCTCCTAAAGTCCACCACCATCTCCTTGGTCTTAGTGGTGTTCAGCTGCAGGTTGTTGAGTGTACACCACTGCACAAAGTTATCCACCTGGCTTCTGTACTCCCCCTCCTGGCCATCTCTGATACATCCCACAATAGCAGAGTCGTCAGAGAACTTCTGGATGTGGCATGACTCCGAGTTGTAGTTGAAGTCAGATGTGTACAGGGTGAACAGTACTGGTGAGAGCACAGTCCCCTGTGGAGCGCCGGTGCTGCACAACACAGTCTCAGAGACACAGTCTTTCAGCCTGACGAACTGTGGTCTCTCTGTCAGGTAATCAGTGATCCAGGAAACTAGGTGGACGTTCACACCCATCTGCAAGAGCTTGTCACTCAGTCGAAGGGGCTGGATGGTGTTGAAAGCACTGGAGAAATCAAAGAACATGATTCTCACAGCACATTTCCCCTTGTCTAGATAGGAGTGTGCCCTGTGCATGAGGTAGATGATGGCATCCTCCACGCCCACCTTCTCCTGGTAGGCAAACTGCAGCGGGTCGAGTGCATGGCGAACCTGGGGTCTGAGGATGTGAAGAAGCAGTCGTTCCATAGTCTTTGAGATGTGTGATGTCAATGCGACTGGCCGGAAGTCATTCAGCACACTGGGGTGTGGCTTCTTTGGAACAGGGATGAGGCAGGATGTTTTCCACATTGCAGGGACCTTCCCCAGTTGGAGGCTCAGATTGAAAATATGCTGCAGCGGTTCACCCAGTTCCACAGCACATGTCTTGAGAAGTCTTGGACAGACCCCATCAGGGCCGGCTGCTTTCCTAGGGCGCAGTCTCCTCAGTTCTCCTGTGACCTGCTCCACAGTGATGGTAGGGGGGAGGGGGGAGCTCTGGGTGATCGCCTGAGGGAGGGGTGCAGCTGTGTGGAATGGCAGTGAGTTGGAAGCTGGAGAGAGTGGGGCCCGACTGGCTGTAGTCCGAGCAGGGGGGAGAGGGGGATCTCGGGGACATGAGGGTGAGGGGGTTGAGGCATGCAGTGAGCGGGTAACAGCAGCTGATGGGGCTGACGGGGAGGGGGGGTGAGGACTGGGTGTAAAACAGTAATTTCTCCCTGTAGCCGGATTGTCAAACCTATTGTAGAATTGGTTTAACTGGTTGGCTCTCACCACATCCCCCTCAACCGTGCCGCTGCTCTTCTTGCAGCCAGTGATGGTTTTCATGCCATCCCACACCTCTCTCATGTTGTTCTCCTGCAGTTTCTGCTCCACCTTCCTTCTGTATGAATCCTTTGCCTCTTTTAGCATGGTCTTCAGCTCTCCCTGTACGCGCTTCCGCTCTGCCTGGTCCCCATCTTTGAATGCCCTCTTTTTCATGTTGAGGAGATGTTTAACATTGCTGGTGATCCAGGGCTTGTTGTTGGGGAAGCAGCGCACCGTTTTAGTGGGAGCAACAATGTCCATACAGAAGTTCAGGTAGTCAGTAGTGCAGTGTGTGACCCCATCAATGTCCTCTCCAAAAGAGTCTTGCAGCACGCTCCAGTCCGTTGTTCCAAAGCAGTCCCGGAGGGCGTCCTCTGCCTCAGGAGACCACTTCCTGAAGGAGCGCGTGGTGGTTGGCTGTCTTCGCAATGAAATACATTCTGCTAATGACAATTATAATTGTCAATAGCAGGAATCATTTGGTGCAGATTCATGAAGATGTAATATCTTGTAGGAATAATTTGTTCATATTTTGCACGTGCAAGATGTATATTAAGTTTTTATTTTGTGCGTACACAATAAAAGAATAATCCCTGGTAGGTCCTGTCGGGACTTGGTATGCGATAGGGCAATTTTCACCATTTTATGGGAATTTCTCAACAAATAAAGCAGAGATAATAATGAAATATGTAAATATGAAAAGTGGAAGTTCAGGATTGTAGAAAATGTCTGCATACATTGTATGTGTATCTGATCTCAATACATATACAAGCCACATGATGACTAAGTGGTCTTGATGGAGGCATATATGCTCTTCAAGTAAACCCAGTTCACAGTAAAAATCATAAAACGACAATCATGGCTCTTCCCCCGTTCTCTCTCTAAATCTCAAATTTAACACCATGGAGAAAACGACACACACGCTGGTGCTGTCTCTCACTGGCTTGACGTGTTTGAGTCCTGAGGCCTTGACCCTGTGTCATGAGTCAGACCTCTGGTGACTGTTTGACCTTTGACACTGTGGAAAAGGCTGCAGGACATCTCAATCTAAATTGTAAACATTTGCAATGCAATGTTTACATATTGACTCAACTTAAAGATATAAATTCTTTACAGTTATAACTGCAGGCAACTAATGTTTGCTGATGGCTCCTCAGAAACCCATAGGACATACATTTTGTAATCCACACGTTTCTTTCAGGGATATTATCCAACAACAGAGAGCTCTGCCGTTTATAAATTACTATTTTGTTATTTACTGTACTGTGCTGTGTTATAGACAACACTCTGTCAAAATGTATATGTCAGTTAATTAATACTATTATAATGATAATTATATAATAATTTAAATATGATTATGTCAGTTAAAGGGTTTTTCTGGATGAGGTTTTACTACAACCTGATAAACCAAATGCAGGGCTAATTAATGGCTTAGCCTACCTGATCTTTAAAGCATTATTAACTGATAAATTACCATCAATGAGAAATTCCTTTATATTTATGTTTTTTATAAATGGTGTTTCTTGAGAAAGTTGTACTAGAATAACATTATAACAATTCATCCAAAATATATAAATACTGTGAACACAGGTGGAATGCATCCACACACTTTGTCACATCCATCAGATGATTTATTTGTTTTTATGTTTTGATATGTGTTCAAATATGTTGAATTTCATAAATGTCAATGTTTTGAGGACAAATGCTGCTCACTTCACTTGCACTGGATTGGCAGCACGAGTCAAGCAAATCAATTAAGCAAATAAAGTCTCTCCAAAGCAAATAAAACCTAATACCCCCCTGTTTAACTTAGTTTTATAACAGTTATATAAAAACACAGAAGTGAAAGAGTGATCATTTGGAAAAAGTAATATCGAATGTATATATATTTTCTTTAATTAACTTTTAATAAAAAAATAACAGTGTAATGATACAGTATGTACATTAATTACATTTATTTATTCAATCAGAATGTATTAGTTCTAAATCTGAATGGCTTTAGTCCATCTGCTTTAAATCTAGAATCTAGGGAAGAAAATTGTCAATTTTGTAAAATAAATAATGCGAACGTCAGTCTGTGTTTCTTTTATTAGCAGCCTGTCATTGCTCATTTGTTTAGTTTTCCTTCGCTCTGTGTGTGTGTGTGTGTATGTGTGTGTGTGTGTGTGTGCGCACTTGTGTTTGTCGAGGCGCCCTCTGCTCATGCACAGTCCCCAGCAGTCAGCCCCACATAGAGTGACCCGGGGCGCATGTGACAGGTTTGGCTACCGTTTCTGACGGGTCGCTAATGATCCACTTGCACGCAAGGACGTTGTTAGCCGGCCGGACGAATTAGCTGGTTGCATGCAAAGGACTTGGGATCTTGGGATCAGGCCAGACCACAAAATAGTTGAGTCATTTTCATTCTTCCACTCTATACCCCAGGATGGAAGTGCCAACCAGATAATGTCATTAGCAAAACATAATTTTTGTAAATGAGCTGCATATTCCCCTTGACATTGTCCGTCTGTTCATCTGGACAGGCCTCTTTATACAGATGCCGTCTCATATAATACAACAATAAAAAAGAAAAAGTTATCACCACATAATCCTCATGTTATATCTGCACCATGTGACGCAGTTCAGCCTTATCTGCCTGTTTCATCGGCCACTTAACCACACTAACAGATTTTTCTGTGCTTTGACTGTTTGGCCCCAACAGGATCACCTCTGACCCGAAATTGTTGTGACGGATGGAAGTTGAATGATCAGTTCAAGTTGCTCTGATTTGTGGTGTTAAAGCACAATAACGTTGATCTGCATTGCCGTCCACACACTTTGATCACTATATCACTTCCATTCAGTAGTCACAACAGTTTGTCAGGTTAGGACACATAACATAGAAAGTTTAGGAGGAATTAGATCCCTGTATAGAATAAACAGATTATCCACATTTTAACCACCACGACACATGTTAATCTCTCCGGACAAAGGAGGTCTTGGTCCCGGGACAACATGGCGACACGTTCAATCCTAATTGTGCTTGACATTCGTAAGTGAGGAATGTTCCAGTCAAGACAAATCCGGGTGGTCTGGAGATCGGCTTCATGCCAACAAAGGACAAAAATCCTCTTAATGAAATTAAATCTGTTATTGTTAAAGTCTTTTGTTAAATGAGTCTGTGTTCAGATTGGTAATAAGCAGGTTCAGATGGGCTGTAGACTCAGAGCAGCAGACGGACGCCATCTATCAAAACAGCAGAGGGCGCTGCTCACTGTTCATTGTAACCACGGTTAGGTTTTCCACATGTCTCATAAAGTTTTATCATTTTTATACACATTTTTCCAAACAGGAGGATTTTTTCACTTAATGATTTTAAGATAAGACAGTTATTCTCATTTTTGGAATGATGACTTTTAGATATTTATACATTTTAAAAACACTTTTTTTCTGCTTTCTACCAGCATTTACTTCTCAACAATAAAATAAGACCATATAAAAGAACACAAACAAACACACACAAAAAAAACAACTCATACAATAGGAACAACAAAAGGATGATTTTTACATGGCTTCTTTTTACAATTTAAAATTGTTATCATTTCTTAAACCTGAAATTACATTATCTCAAAAATCCTTTGTGATGCAACATATTTGATTTTCTCATTTGCAGTGGTGAGACAGTGTCGTTAAATACATTAGTATGAACTTCATACTCAGTGTTGTTGAAAGCCTCTCTTCATCAGCAAGGTTTAACATTTTTGTTATGTCCTCCCGCTTAGTCTGAATCTGGGCTATGGGAGTGACCTTGATGTGAAAAACCTCAGTCTGTTTTCCCAGAAGCAGGAAGGAGATTCAGGAACCCAGCGATCTGACGCATGATGCAGCAGAAATTGATACGAAACACACAGAGCAAAGAAGAGCCGGCCTTTATACACAGTCCATGGAGCTGAAATGCAGAAAAGGTAGAAGTAAAATTGTAGGTGAGCTTTGTTTCCTATACTTCACAAGGACATTGCAAGTTTTATTAATTATAAAACACAATAATACCACTGTTTACATTGGACATAAGTCAGTACAATTTATTAAGCACTTGAAAACTTTTAATTTGAACTTCCATAAAAATTATACTAAATTGTGTGTGTGTTTGTGTATGTGTGTGTCAGTCTCTTTAACAGGATCGTAAACCAACCAAACCAAGGTGAAAACCAACCAAACCAAGGTGAAAACCAACCTGTTGTCTAGAACCATAGAAGTCCACATTATATTGTTTTCATACATGTAAAGCTACTGGACAGCAGTCAAGGAAGAAGTATTCAGATCCTTTACTTTAGTAAAATAAACACTTTGAAAATGCTCCACCACAAGTAAGTCCTGGATTAAAAACTACTACAGAACATAACTATTTGGATTAATATTCCTGCTGCATTCATTTCTTTGTTGGATTTTACTATTGTAGATGTTTAAGGTTAGGCTCATTTAACTACTTTATACAAGCTGGTTAGTTTTAATACAGCATTGTATTATATTCTCTAGGATCATCATAAGTCCTTTCATGCGCTCAGATAAACTTTTTTCACCTTTGGGAAAAAGTGCTCCTGCTGATCCAAGAGGCTTTTTTAAAGAGTTGATTTCAGATTTTCTCAACACTCAAAGGAATAGTTTTTCCTTCAGTTTGTCATAAACCGTCAACATGTGGAGCTGCATGGAATACACTGACATCTGACCGGTAACTACAAATGAAGTGGAGTAAAAGTATGAGTATAGGTAGGAAGTTGCATAAATGCCAATAAAAATATAAAGTACATCAGATGTGCACTTTCAGTATTGGAGTAAATGTACTTAGTTACTGTCCTCTTATGCTGTACATTAATGCTGATGGTTAAACCACTCCTAGCACTTATCTTATAAATCTCTTAAAACTATTCTTCGTAGCAGTATTAATATGTCTGTTTTTGAAGGCTCCTTATCTGATTAACTACCAATAATCAATCAATTTGACATCTGGGTATATTTTCAAAAATTTGGACGGCAGAGCAGTAGCCGAAGGCCAAGAGCACCAAGAGGTTCTCAGAGGTCATTGACTTTGACCTCAGTGTTCAGTGACTATTTTGGAATATTCCTCACAGAATGTCCTGTTCTTCAAACCCACTGACAGCACAAAAAACAAATGAACTCTGCATCTGGGAGACTTCATCGCTGGTATTTTTTTCCCTCTCGCAAGGAAAAGACGACCCTGTGACCTGTGATCCCTGGGAAAGGTAAATTACTGACACCTCTGATGTATCCGCTTCCACACAGTCGTTTTAAGTACTTAAGTATTTTTTTATATGATATTGACAATTGTTGACTAGCTGCACTGCCTAACAGACTCACTTTTACATATGCACGATGTGTTGAAATTAATAATAATAATAATTGTTTTCTTCTTTTAAGTTTAGTATTTTTGTTTCATTTGTTGAGCATTAGAACAGCCTGTAACTTTTACTTTACCCCCTGAAATTCTTAGGTCTTTTCATGGGGCGGTTGTGGCTCAGGGGGTAGAGCAGGTCACCCTCTAAACAGAGGGTTGTCGGTTTGATCCCAGTATTCTCTATTCTGCTTGCCAAAGTTTCCTTCGGCAAGATAGTCAACCCCAGATGGCCCCTCACGGCTGTCCTGATCTCATAGGGAAGGTGAGGCCCATAGATGCACAGTATGAATGTGTGGCAAGAGAACTGTACTGTAGAGCACTTTGGGTGGTCATCAGGACTAGAAAAAAGAGCTATATAAATATCTATCTATGTACCATAGGTTTCATTGACTGTTGATCCTGATGTATAGGGGCACTCTGTCCAAGACATTCTTACTGTTGATGGGGGCTCCGCAGTCCTTAAAGATGATTGACAGTCCAGTGAAAGAGGCTGAAGTATAATCTCTTATATTGCTTTACTCCCCACGGTGTCAAATGGAAATGAGATGAGTTTTGCAGACGTGGCGTGGTGTGTTTCATGTGGAAGCACAATGCAGCTCTTGAGTGCAGGACAGGGGTCACAGCCCTATATGAGAATGTCATCAACACATTGCTCCCCACCACTTTTATCTGAAATTGGAAGTTTGGAGAGCCGTGTTTTTCTTTCAGTCTCTCTCTCTGTAATGTGTGTTGTTCCGCTTTACGGACAAATTTAACCGTGCAAATCTGAAGTGTAAAAGCTTCTCCAAACAAAGCGTAAAATGAATGGCCGCCAGCTGCTGTGTCTTTTTTAGGGTTGTAGGGAAAGGAACCTGTTAAGAAATTTCCTGCAGATGTGCTCGCATGACTGGCTGGTGAATACTTATAAAAGGAGACTGGGGCACCCACTGAGCCCCCGGGAGACAGAGGGAACAGGCCCGCACAGGGATGAGGAGAAACAGACTGGGGTCTTACCTTAAAAGGGAGAATCCTGAAGGCTGTCGGCCATAATGACAGGAATGTTGTCCTCTGACCTGAACACCCAGTGGTTTCATGGACTGCACTTTCTAGAACTTTAACTCCAAGCAGGTAAAACTCACATGACATGATTAACAAACTAGCAGTGCACACTCTAAACATGTTTGTTTCGAATGAGTTGTTTGATTTGGGAAGGGATGCTCCCGAGCTACTTCACAATAATTTCTTGTCGTTAGTGAGTCCTTCTTAAACAGTTGTACTTCAGGTATATACTGTCACTTTTTATTTTTTTTATGCTGGACTTTCTGTGCTGAACTTTTATAAACTGTCTATGGCGCAGAGTAAAGTTAGAAAACATTGTGTTCATCCTACCTGGTTTATCTAGGCTAGCTGCTTTTAGCAATTCAGATTTTTTTAAGGCAATTCTTCCACGTAATTAAACGTATATGACTTTTGTTACTGTTCACATGTGTGACTTATACATAAGTATGAATGATTAACTTAAATGCAGGTTTTTTTTTCATATAGATTGCATGTTGGGTATTTCAGAGATCTGTTAAGCAATTAACAGTCTTCAGACCCAAATTCAGCAAAGCTGTGTAATTCAGCTTGATATAATGCATTGCTGCAACAAAATGATGCTGCCATGACAGAGACCAATACCCGTGAATGTCTGCTCGCTGCTATGATGAAATAAAACCATAATCAAAGCATGAAAATTATCTGGTGACAATTTTGAAGCACTGTTGCTGTAGATCACCTCAGGATAGAAGAAGACATGTTCAACTTGGTCCGCAGGCTGAAGGCAATCTGTCGCACCCCCAATAACTGCAAGGCACTTTTATTCAAATGGTTTTAATATTGAACGTATCCTGTGTCCTTATCGCACATAATTCTAAACTCCAATTCCTCAGGCCATTAAGGAAGCACATTCCAAGTGTGAAGCAGAAAAGATGAATGGTTCGGGTACATTCCACAGTCGGGCAGACATTTAAAAAATGTTTAGGTAAATGCAGTATACTTGATGACATGAAATATGAGCAGAAAAACTTTTACCATGAAAATGTAGCTGCCACTAGGAGAGTTCAGCATTGAGTCATCTCTCTCGCGTGAATTTAGAGTCAGGATTTAAGCAGCGACCAGAGGCAGCTTGAAAATGAACAGGAGGCAACATTTCTAGAACCAAGGTGAGTGTCTGGCACTGTGGATTTTGTTGCTTCATCAGAGCTGTAATCGTCTCTTCAGAAGAACTAAAGCTTAAAGCTCCAAATAATGCTCATCAGGGTATCCCTGCTCTCCCCTGCTCATTTAAGTGGAGGCCCTTGGTCATTTTACTATTTAGAGCTTAACATCTAGAAATATGTGCTTACTTCTATTAAAGATGAGAAGATAAAAAGCACTCTTCTTTCTGTAAGCCAACTATGAAGCTTCAGATCCCATTTGTTTTAGATCATAATCATGAACCGACTAACTTGAGTCAGAAATAAACAATTCATGTCAGCCTCTAAATCTGACAGCAACAGTATCTCCCACGCTCAAGTGGCTCCAGTTCAAAGAACACCGCTGCTAAGCAATGGCAAAATGAATGTTAAAAGGGTGGTGGCTAGCAATTTATCAAGCAAGCAGACGGGAATATAAACTCTTTAAAGACAGACGATGTGTCTTTAGTTCCTCCCACCATCAACAAATGATGTCAAAATAATTTAGAGGCGGAGTCTGAGCAGTAGTGACTGGAGGATGGATCCGTGATATCAAGGTCCCACACTCTTGGTGTTAGGGAAGTACAATACATGGGACACTTTACATTAAAGCAAAATGCCTAGAAATTTCCCACACTAGTGGTTACGGAAGTGCAATACTTGGGAAACTTCTAGGCACTTAGTAGCTAAATGCCTAGAAATATCCTGACCAATCAGAATGAGCCGGACCAACCATATGTCAATCTCAACTGTCATGACATCTCTATTTATGACGTTCTTTTTTATTTATACATTTTTTTTTATAAATATTTTCTCTTCTTTTCTTTTGTTTGCTGTCATTCTTCAGATCCACACTGCATACAGTTGGAGGCGGTAAAGCACCTTTAGGATATAAGCATTAAACCCAGAAGGAAAAAAAGAATCATAATATTTCACTTATTTTTAGTATGGTCCATGTTCCTTTCCATGAGGAGGCAGGGTGTATGAGCCTTTGTTAATATTATTAGAAACAAGTGAGTTCACCTTCAATTTTATGTCCAAATAGCCGCTGGGAAACGTATCATAACAATGAAAAGAAGAAGAAAAGATACTTATATACAACATTGAAACTATTCGGAGGAGTGGTATGCATCCCACAATAAGCCTCAGTGACCCTCATTATTGGATCACAGTAGGTGACTGGGTGCAGTCACCTCATCAGGCTGACAGAGATGTTGTTGACCTGTGAAAGGAAAACATGGCAAGTGATGTCACCCACATCTATAAGGAGTGTTATCCAATAAGCCCATTCCCCCTTTCACACCCTTCCCCCTGCGTGGCGCTGGAGGAATTCTCAGATGGTTGTCTGGAAGAAATGCAGCAAAGAGCAAATATATAAATACCTCCTCTGGGTGAATATAGATCGCCGGCCGAAGGGGAGCATGGGACGGAACGGACAGGCAGCTGCTGCCACGGGTTAGGGGGGCGTGCCACTTAAATAGAGACAAAATATAGACAAGGGTTTTTAGAAAGACTCACATGATCGCTGAATTTGGTTTCATTCCCTTGTGCTGCCTTAGAAGGAGAGCCCAGATAAAGACAGCATACATTACTGGCTCATCCTACTCGGTTCAGTTCCAGTCCCATTCTTCTTAGGCCGGACAGCATCTAAATATGAATAATCCATGGCTGTTTGCTGAGTATGGTTTTTTTGTTAATTAAGCCGAATAAAAAGGTGAAGACAGACTATGTGCTAAGCCCAATATCTCACAGCACCCTTGCAGTATTTATCATAAAGCTGACGGCAGGACATGGAATGTGGCTGACTGAGGGCTGAGCCTAATGGAGTAATATACAGTATCTAGTGTCTATCTGGGAAAATTCACTGTACTGTGGCACCTGACAATAGGCATTTGCAGGAGCCAACCCAGTAAAACAAAACATGTAACTGTAACCGAAATAATAGGTTCAACAGTTCTGCTATCAGAAATATTTTTCCATCCTAACATTTGAGGGATTAAACGAGATTCATACTTTTAAATTTTGAAGCTGGTCTTTCGTTTTACTCCAATAAAGACTTAACATTAGCACTTTGTTTTGATATGCCTCCACTTGAACACTGGCACATTTCCCAGTGACCATTACTTTACAGATTCTGTATACTGTATTAGAACTGTACCCAATTTGACACTGAGATGATAAATGTACAGATGGTGAGCTGTTTTTGACAAACTTTGCAAGTGGTTGAAATCCTCTTCACGTCTGCACAGCCATCAATAAAAAAGGACTGTGTCAGTGGCTGTAATGTAATAAACCTGACCAATAATCCCATTTGGTATAAAGGAAATGGTTAGCTGAGGTACATGTCTGTCACTAACCGACATGCCTGCCTGCACCCTTATACGCCACTAGCTTCTAGCAGGCGTTGGTGAACGTTCATGTGTTTTTGGGGCGTAGCTTAGACGAGAGCGCCGGTAGGAGGGGGTGAGATGCATCAGTTGCATCTCACAAGTGTAGCTTGGGCTTGCCAACTTTTCCGGGGTTATCATACCTAGCTTTAAAGGTTCAGTGTGTAGAATGTATTGACATAAAGTGACGAATTTGCAAGTTGCAGCTGAATACCCCTCACCTAAAACTCCAGAATTGAAGGAGAACCTGTAGCCTTCAGTTGCATAAAAAGTCAAAGGTGTTTAGTTTGTCTAGTATTGGCTACTGTAAATAACATGGCAGCCTCCCTAGAAAGGACCCAGCCCGATGTAAATATAAAGTATTTCATATAAAAGGCTCATTCAGGGGTAAAGAAAACAGCAATTTGTACAATCTAGATGAAACACACTTGTGAAAACATCATATTTTATATTCAAGCTCTGCCAATAAATCCCTTTCACCTAAATCTTACACACTTAACCTTAAAGCAAGATTACAAAGCATTAAGCTGGTCCTGATTGCAAAATGATATCATTTATAAAGTTTAACAATGATAAATAATCAGAACCCAATATTTTCATGCACTTTTCAAATTACACCAACTACTGAGTGCATATAACTTCAGATTTATGATTCACATTAGCGATAAGTAAATAATTAAAAGGAGAGTAGCTCGTGTTTGGCTCTACGCAGCACAGAATCACAATTAACTGTGCCTGCGTTTTGTCACATCAATGCTCTTGTGCCTCTGAGGTGACGCCGCTGTTTAACTCTCATCCTCTCTCTGCCCTCCCTTCAGCTTAGGCGTCACGTGCTGGAGATACAGACTCAACTCGCTATGGTTACTGTCAGCCAAACAACAGTCAACAGTGCAGTGAATCTGAGGGATCCGTTGCCTGCCAGACCGAGCTGCGTGTGTGTGCGCCCCCTCGTATCTGCACTGCATCAAACCGGGCTCGGGCTCATTTTATTCCCCCCTGAGAATAAGCTCTCTCTGTTGTTGTCTTTTGAAAGGGAGCTGCAGCTCGACAGAGCTAAATCAGCAGATCTGCGGAACACTTGAGTCCAAGCTCCGTGCTCGCCATCCCAAAGTAAATGTTCCTCAGAAACTTCTACTACCGAGGCCCCAATTTTCACAGTCATGGCATTCAATTTTGGAACACATACAGTATGTATCAACAATGAAAGATATCTCTCCAGCAAGCGAGAGAAATATTTTACAATAACATTTCTGAGAAAAGCTGTGCTCATACCTTAGACATTTCCTCCTGCCCAGTGCGTTGGCTGGATGGAAAGTACTGTATCTGATTTGGGGCTCATTCAGTGTGGCAGAACATTTACAGCAGGTGAAAACAAGAGGAGCTTTATCCTGCTGCTCAGATCTCTGCTGTCTCCATCTAGGGCCGGTGAGCAAGGAAACATCTTATTAATGTTTCCCCTCTCATCCATCTGAAAAGGCTCAAGTCCGGCTATATGAGGGGCTCCTTCCCCAACACCTCCATGTGAAAGACAGCTTGCACATAATGCAGCTCTGTTGTGGCGGTTGGATGGAAAATTTCGCTGGGTCTAAGCTGTGCTTTCTTTGGCACCAGTCGCCTCTGGTCCAAAGCTTATTCATCTGTGAACTGACAGCTTCACCTTAGCCCAGGAAACTGAGGGGCTGAATACACCGGAATCAACGATGTGCTGGAGGAACTTTCATGAAATGGTCTTGAAGGATTAACCTTGTAATGTCACGATAAATGTTTGGAGCAGAAAGCCTCTCTGTGTGTTTTTGTGATTGTCATTTCGATTTAAACAGGGCCAGGGCAGGTTTTAACTTTTCAAAATCTTTTGGATGGATGGAATTTAAGACCCATGTCAAGTATAACAGATATTAGGAATATTTGGATCCCATAATTAATCACAATTCCCCATAATTGATGAGAAGGTAAAGTAGCCTTGGAGAGAATAACTTTTTTTAAAGGCTACATTATCATGCAAACTACAGACAGAGAAATTTTCCTTTATAAGCCTCATGTATCGCTAGTTTCAAATTTTGGACTTTTTCAACACCCTGCAGAAGCCCGGCTATATGAAGAATTTATCCTATGTTACTGTAAATCAGCATAAATCACGACATGCTAACGTGCTTGAGAAGTTCTACATGATCTCTTCTCCTTTTATCCAATATCATGGTTTAGCAGAGCATTTAAGAGACTGAATTTAGTGATCAGCTTTTTTTTCTGGTTTTGTCAAGAAACTGGTTGGGAAATAAAAGGTAGCAGGTAGTGGCAACACCCGTGTCAACTCCCTTTCTCGGCTAACGTCACCGTTGGAAGCTAGTGTTTTCCGGTTTCACTGGTTTGGCTTTACATTAACATATTTTAAATGTTTTTTAACATCTTTGAAAGAGTAATATTTAATTTTAATTGATCTTAACAGAGACCGTAGCAAACTGGAAACAACAAAACAAGCATCGGAATGCGGTTACTTCCAAGCAAAAACAAGAGGAAGATTGTTCTCTGTGAGTCTGTGGGCGTCACAATGAGTTGTCTGATTGTGGTGCTGTACACAGCATCTTTGTTGTGTTAACATGGATTATCAGAAGCGAGGTCTCTTCAGGTCAAACTTCCATCTTGGCCCAATGGAGATGAGAAACACCACATGGTCTATTTCTACCTTACATCTCTGGCTACTTCTCCTGTGCCCTCAGGCTCCTCATAGAAGACTGAAGCCAGGAACAGGATGAGACACTCTGCATCTGCCGGTACCCAACAGGTTGTGCAACACAGATGCAGTGATTTGTTATCTAGGTTTTAAAAGGTTTCATAAATCGTACATTTACACAGATATATATATATAAAATAATAACATAAACCCTACTGGTGGAACAAACATCTTTATTTTATGTAGAGCGCTCAATAACAGAGCACTGTTCATGGTGTAAAGGGTAATTTTTTTTTTTACTTCATAAACTCTGGTATGTCTTGGTATTTTGTGTCAGAGAACATTGGCATCTATACAGAAATACCTTTCTTACATAACTGGCTACAGTGCTGTGGTCGCAAGTTCTTTTGTAAACCAAAGGCAGTGTGCTTGGGGTCCACGCCTGTAAAAATGAAGGTCTGTCATTGAGTCAGTAATGTACCATTGCAGGTATAAGGATAGTAATTACCCTACCTAAAGGTTTTCATTACTCATGCGTCAAGGCTACATGCCTCAGCTCAGTGTTTGCAAACTCTAGTGTGCTAATTCTGGGATTTTCCAATGGCTGAGGCATCTGCCATGACATGGGTTTTCTTGCATGGGGAACTGCTCGAGTCTCCTCGAACATCTGGTTTTACAGCGGCTTCAAATGCCAAGGCTGGGTTGCTTGCGGTTGTTTATGGACATTCTGAGGAGTTTGGAGAGGTTTGCCACATTGGCTCGCTCAATGACAAAAGTGGAATTGAACCCAGATAACTATTTGCATATGAAATTAACCAGCTGTCTTGGTTTTTCTACACAGATATGACAAGACTCCATAGGATCTTGTAATGTGTTATCCTTCGTGTCTACACTGAAAGGCCCATAGGGACAGAGTATCAGGCTGAGGAGGACACGGCTGATGGGTGACTGAGTTCAAGAGGCTACATGTAGGTTCTATGGATAATGACTGTTGTCCTGCACACCCAGGCTGTTTCTTTAGCGCTGCTTGGTCAACATATCTTTATTGTCAAGAAAGCTCATCTATCGTTCAGCACTGACCAACATTTTCCTGCGGTGTGTTAGGACGTGTTTTACAGCCTCATCTCTCTACACACACATATAGCTGATGAATAGTGTGGCCCCAAGACCAAAGCCCTCCCTCCTCTCTTGAAACAGCTGATTTATGTCTGGTCCTGGACACTTGTGCTCTATTGCTGGAATGCAGGGAATTTCAAAGACCCCTCCTCTGCCTGTCCTTTCCACACGCAAACAAATGGAGCAGGCGCCTGGTTGGGCAGATGAAGACCCACCGGTGCTCCCACTGCAGGGCAGGGAAGCACAATGTATGGAATGTCAGAGGCGAGAAAAATAAATCCATTCTATCCTCCTTTCTGTCAATCTGTAGCTCTTTGTTTCCTTTCTATATTTTTTGTTTGTCTTTCTCCTCTTGCACCTAAACTTTTCCCAGGCATTATTCTTATTTTTCAGTCTTACTCAGAGTTATATCATTAAAGCATTTTTTTTTTTATGAAATTCTAAGCTCTGGCATATGCACACACCTCCTGCAAGAAACTGGCCAGGATCGGACAAAAACTATTTATTTTTGTTACAATAACATAAAAAAAACACAAA
This sequence comes from Platichthys flesus, assembly GCF_949316205.1. Taxonomy (NCBI): domain Eukaryota; kingdom Metazoa; phylum Chordata; class Actinopteri; order Pleuronectiformes; family Pleuronectidae; genus Platichthys; species Platichthys flesus. Next base: position 18,096,283 of record NC_084956.1, on the reverse strand, counting down.
TATGCATAGTGTTCTGTTGTTTGTAATAGTCATGTGGCAAATTAAATACGTGACAAACAGTGTGGTGCATTGTTAACACATTTAAATTCACAAAATGCTACATGTTCATAGAGAGAGCATAAAAAAAGCATAGGGACTCAAAGTTATACGGTGAAAGTCAACGTAAAACAGATTAATCATGTAGCATTTTTACAGTAAAATCAAATCAAAGGCACAATGGCTGTGTTTATGCTGCAACTCACTATGACATGCAACTCACTATGACATGCATCCTAAACATGCGGCTGACATGGTAAACAAAACAAAAAGAATCAACACTCCATAGAAGCTTGAATAGTTGTGTTTTGACAATAAAAACATAAGCAGCTCTCTTTACTGTAGCTCATTTTCATCTTAATGATATATCCAGACACCATTTGATTGCTTTGTGAGTCTCTCTCTCATCATGGCTATAGTTTAAAAATTCCCTTTATTCCTCCTGGGGCCTCACCACAGCTCAAGGCCTGCTCTTTGCTGCGGGTTTATCCATTATGTTGAGCACATCGTCCAGGATGGATGGGCCCAGATCAAGTTCAAGTGAGAGGAATGACCCTGTGATCTGGTTGAGGGAACCCTGCGATGTGCTCTTCTCCTTGGAAAACTCTAAATCAAAATCACAGATGCGGCCCTCTTCCACGCCACTGTCCCGGTCCACCCACTCTCTGTTGCACTTTAAGAGCTCCTGCTTGAAGCCAAGGGTAATGTCATTGTCAAAGTGTCCATAACCATTGCAGGTGCTATTGAGACTCGTGCTACCGTTGCAGATCTTTTTATGGAAGTCCCCTTTATCGCTAAAGCTGTCAAAGCTATCACTGCTTGTGTTGCTGTTAAGGCTTCCGTTACCTTTGTAGATGCTGTTGCCACTGATAAAATATGATGATGGTTTATCAAATCTGCTTTCACTCTTGTTGATTTTGTTGGCTTTGGCAACTGCCTTAGAGCTGGACTTATCTGTGTTTTCCAGCAGATCCAAGAGGACGTCAGGCTTCGACTGGATATCCGCGGAGGGAGACGAAGGCTCGCTGATGAAGACATCCATGGAGTGCAACAGAGCATCCATCTGCAGGATCTCCACCTCCTCAGCCCTTCTAACTTTCATGGGAACTGTAGGCCCAATGATGTCCTCCAATGGCTCTGGGGGCATGGAGAAAACAGTGGAGGAGATCAGGGGAAGGGTGAGGGCCTGGCAGCCACCTATAGTTGGGAGGGAGATGGCATTCTTGAGTACGGGAGAGGGTGTCTCGGCACAGGATGCATCACCTGTGCTGTTTGCCCGCAGAAACTCACTTTGGATGCCATACAGAGGGTGAACATTTCCTTTCCCTGGTAGGAGCTCATAGTTCCCCTGAAGGAAGGACATGTCTCCAAAGGCGTCTCTCTCCCCACCCCTGCCAATGTGGATTGTGTGGCGGAAGTCACCGAGTGGCGGACTGATCATATCTGGCGACAACATATCTCTGAGGCGACATTTTTTCCCCTTCTTGTTATTGGTGGGCTTCAGGTATATGGGTGCTTTTGCTGGCATGGCTGTAATTGTAGAAAAGAGCTTAGTTGCGCAGGATAGAAAAGTCGGAAGTGCTCTATAGGTTCTGGACGTTACAGTTCCCCAGAGGCAAAGCTCCGGTTACATCTCAGTAGCCTGCTGGTCAAACAGGACTCCAAGAATAATTGCAGCAATTGCAGCATCGATCAGGAAACAGGAATGCAAGCAGGGCTGGTGATGTCCGGTGGTGAAGAAAGGGCAAATGGACACTTTCCTAAAATCAGAAACAGATAAAGAAAACATCAGCACTGAAACATGGACTCAGTGTCAAATTGTCAGATGAGTGCTGCTGCTGCTGCTGGTAAAGAACCTCCTGTTCTGTGCCCTTTTGAAGAAAAAACGTCGTCATTAACACAAGTCCTAGACACAAACTTTGGATCCTGAAAGAAAAATAACATCCTCATCCTTTTCTTCCATTTGCAGAGCTTAAAAGCCAGAGCAGAGGAGGATGAGGCCTGGGTCTATGGCTTTTTTGCTGCTCTATTCACAACATGAGCCTCCTTTGGCCTCCGCAACTCTGGATGTGCTAATGTGGAACAGCTGGAACGCAGATTGGGAGAGGAGAAGCAAAGGGGGGATTTAGTAGGATCAGAGCGGTGCAGCTTGTTTCAGGAGAGAGCTACTGCTCAGACACGCACAGAGATAGAGAGAGATGGACCAGGGGGGTTAAGGGGTTTAGGGGGATGTGTGAGAGCGACAGAGTGAAGGGGTTACAGAGCAAGTGGATCTTAGGAAAGAAGGTGATGCAGATTGTGAATTGATTGGATGGCCAGAGGGTCAGCTCCAGGTTTGATAAGTGCAGAGATACCAGCTTTTGGTGCACAATACATCAGCGTGGCTCCATTTTATTAAGGGGGTATTGGATTTGATCAAATCAAAGGTGGCTGATTGCATGGTGCCTTCTCTTTGCTTCTCCATTAAAAGCCAATTGGAGAATGTTTGCGACATTAATTTAGGATGTGTAAAGAGGAGAGAATTGGTTTGACCGCTTTAGATGACATGGCAACCAAGGAGAGGGGGAAAAAGCACACTGTGGAGGGAGTTGACAGTGTGTGTATGTGTGTGTCTGCGTGTCTGTGTGTGCGTGTGTGTGCGTTAGATGTGGGTGGTGGGGGAGAGCGCCAGTGAAGAGAGGGCCTGCCCATTTATAGACATATTTACTTATGAGAGGTCTGTCAGCAGTGACCGTCTGACAGAGTGCACCGCTTCACAAAAGTGCCTGGGCGGTCAAGTCCACCCCCCACCCCAACAAATAAGATACAATAAAAAGGTTTCACTTCGAAAACATCCACATTCCTTCTGCATCTGGACCCACAGACACATGCTGCATCTACCTTATCAGAGACACTTTAAGTAGGCTACGGTCACTCCGCAGGCACGTTAGTGTGGAGCCAGGGAGAGAGACAGACACTTAGCTTGATCAGAATTTTTAATCCAAATAGGAGACTTGAAACCAGCGACACCTACTTTCAACATATATAGTTGAAGAAGCATCACAGCAACAACACTTCCTTAGGCTGCAACTTCTAAACTCATAGGATGAGGAGTACAGGATGGGAAGCTGCGATTAAAGGAAAAATAAACCTGTCTGCCAGAAACACATATGGGGATATATATAACCATTACAAACATCCGTGGATGCAGAACATGTGCGAGTGTGTTGAACGGCAGCGCTCATCGAGGGCCCTTATGTGTTTGAGTGCTGGTGTGAGTGTCAATGTTTGTGAGAGGTGCCTGGCTGCACTCGTGAGAGATAGCAGTTTTGAATGTATGCCATGTGTGCAGAGGAACGACTGTTTGTTTGCTAAAAGTGAAGAAGAGAAAGGGAAGGGGAAGGAAGGGGCGAAGAGGAGTGCTGCAGTGTTTGATGAAGGGAGGGGGAGAAAGGGGGCAAAATCGCTCACTTGTTCAGCTCAAGCTTTTCTCCTTTTCTTCCTCCCTGCATTTCTCTTCGTCCCAAAATCTCTTCCGCATGTCCTTACTAACCTTGACAGGTGATGCTCACTGCAGTGGGAAATTGTTCTCAGATAGGAAATGAAACCAATGCACCTCCAAGCAGAAAGCTGCTTCCTGTGGGTCTCCAGTGCACACGTCTATATCTGTATCAACTTTTGCTTTACTGTCTCCCAGAAAGGAAGGTCACTGCTGCACGTCTGGCGGAAAAAAACCTCCTATTAAAAATACCCATTGATTATTGGTCTGCCCTGATGACACTACAACATGGGCCTGGTCCTCTGCGAGAGGAAAACACACAGCCCATGCATTATAATAGATGATAATGCTGGTTGAAATCAATAAACGGACAAACATCCTATAGCAGAGGAGCAGAACTCTTTCATCTCTCACAGGGGGACATCTGCTGTGCATCCAACCCAAGGTCAACATTTGTGGCCTGTGAGAAGTCAGCTGGTGCTGTGAAAGCCTGGAGGCCTGACCTTCACGTCGGCCGTCCTGCTGGTGCTCACTTTGGACTATATGGCAAACATGATTGGAATTCCGGAGACCAGCAGCAAAGTAGGAGGACAACTACTTCCTCGTGTTAGTCTCCCAGGGATCTTCGCAAAACCAGGATAAGAGTTAATTTAATGTGGGATTGAGTAAATTAGTATTGATTTGAGTGCATGTGGAGAATCTCTGGAGTCTTAGCAATGTAAGCTAAGCTTGGTTTGGCCAAAGAGGAAATGAATCAGTTACTAAAGCCCAGGATATCACAGGATGGTCGCTTGTGGCCTCCTAACCCAGTGAATGCATTTGTGTCCGTGCCGCCTCTTAGTAGTTGAGCAGGTATATTCTGTTATATCTCAGAGGCAAATTTACACCCTCTTTTTGGCACCGCTCCATAAAGAGGTGCCTTGGCACGTGTTGACCGCTCTGAGCCCGGCGGCGCCACCACCACAGAATGCGGCCGGGGGGTTCATTTACACCTCTGGGGAACCAGGGATCTGATGATCTGGTGCCTTTGCTGAGCAGCCTCCCAGCCATATTGGGGGCTGCAAGTCCCTGTGTCATTGATTCAGCAGCAGCTATCCGTCTGGGTATGAAGTGGTCTGGAGCCACTCCAGCCTCACCGGTTTGTGCTTGGAGAGTTAGTTATTAGCGAAGGGTCAGCAGAAGGAGCGAGGTGATGAAAGTTTGAGTGTGGGGGCAGATAAATGTGAGGTTGGTATCTGGTAATTAAACGAATGGCTCGTGATTTGTCTGGGTATTTTCTGGATACCGAAAAATCACGTGGGATATAAGTGGGTCAGAATATTCTTAGAGGCAGTGTAATCCCACTGCAGTCTAAATACATGCTACAGTTGGATGATGCTTCAGTAGGAGCTGCACAGATCCACAGCTGGTGATGAGGGAGCGACAGAGAGAGCAGCTGTTCAAACCTGGATATGACTTCACTATTCTTTAAAATAGAAACCGTGCATCCCCTAACTCATCCTCCCATGATGGGATTACTGCGCTGACATTTCACATCAGCGGTGTTGAAAAATAGCGTGCTATTCTGCGGAGCTGTAGTAGTTAGTCAGGGTAACAGCATCAGCACATAGGAGCCAGCTGTGACTCCACACACGTTTCCGAATACAAGTCCAACATGTAACCGTGGCTTAGATCTCTGTCACGTCCTTGAATTGCAGAAAGACCCTCTCTTTGGGGCTGTTCTAAAAAGCAAATGCACACACCACAGAGGGTAATGGCAGCCCTAAAGAATAGACTGAGCTTTTTGTTGCATAAAAAAAACCTAAATTATAGGCAAAGGCCTTACTTTCGGGGGCCTGGTGGTGGTGCTGGGACCAGGGCGAATAGCAGGGTGGAGTATTTACTCTGTCTTTCCTTCTCGCTCCCCTTGTGCCACCCACAAGCATGGCCAAAACTTGCCAGGGTTATCCTTGGCTGAGATGAGCAGGAAGCCGAATCAAAGTGTATGAACCATGAAGGGAATGTCAACACATACCGACCAAAAAATTTAAATAGACCTTTCCTCCCTCGAAAGCCTCCTCCAAATCTGCTCTCCTCAAGTGATAGAGGCTGATCAAGCTCTGCATTTCAGAGGAACATGCCTTAAGTGTGTAGCCGGACTTAAAATGTCTCTCTTGGAAAGTAGGGAGGATATCGTGTTGCTCTGAATAGTTCAACTCTTGAGTTACATGTTTGAGAGCCGGACAAACGTTTCCCGTAGGAGCACGCTTTGACACTTCTCACAGTTATCAACCACTATCCCATTCTGCTCCACACATTCACGAAGAGGCTGATGAAGAACCTAGACACTCAACATGACAGCAGCACTGTCGCCTCTAATTCAGGTCCCAGCACCAAAGCAGGGTGATATGAAACATGGTCTCACTCACCTCCGTTATTCTGATGGTGGAGATCTAGATTCCTTCCCAGGTATCACTGGTGTTCCCCTGAACGCTGCAGCCTCAGGAGGATGTATGTATGTGTGTGTGTGTGTTCGATCAGTGGCTGCTGTGCTGCTCCCGTGGCTTGTTGACACTGCCCTGCCTCCTGTCTCTGCCCCGGGGCTGCAATTCTGTCGACTGGGATGTCTGCCGGACAGCTGTTTTGGAATTGCTCTCCGGCTCCTATTCCTCTGAAGCAAGTCAAGTCTCCTCCTACACCTCCCCCTCTTCTTCCCCTCTCTCTCTCTCTCTCTCTCTCTCTCTCTCTCTCTCTCTCTCTCTCTCTCTCTCTCTCTCTAGCAGCACCTGTGCACGTCTGTCCTCTCTCCTGCACAGAGCTCAGATTTGTATGCAGCTCTGTTGTGTCTGAGGCTTCCTGCTCTTTGGTGGAGCTGTGGTGACGAGGGAACATAAAGCTCCGGTCTTGCAGACCCAAAAAAACTAGCAGTGTGCAAGAGACAGGCAGATACCTCATGAGATGTCTGGCTGACTCCCTATTCTAAAACAATCCCTCATGATTTGCACAGCGGATGTGTGTGCTCTCTTTCCCTCCCTGGTCTGACTCTGCGACTGCCCACATCTGATAAGAGCTGTTCAGTAAATGCAGCCTGCAGCTGACTGACACTTGACTGGTTTCTCCCCTGTGACTGTTTTGAGCCTCTGTCCTTATCTGTCTATCCCAAATGAACAAACATACCCTCCCTACAACTATAGCTCTGAAGATTCCTTTTTTTTCGTCTATAACCCTGATTCAAAGCTGCAGGAGGCTGAGTCAACGCTGTACGAATGGGCTGATCACTGCGGAACACTGCGGCACTGCAGCATGTGCCGGGGACTTTTACAAACAGGCTAATGGGCAGCACACGGCTTACTGTTAGAGTGCCACAGTGTGAACCTTTGTCTCTCTAAGATGATTTGAAATGCCTCGTCAGAGACACCGGAGAGCACATGTGAGGGTCATAACATGATGCCCTCGAGTCAAGGACATGGCAAACCTCACCAGCGGATCCCCCATTTCTCAATTCTATTCTCGTATCCCATCACCTTGGTAACCGGTGCGGCTCAGAGGTGATGTCTCACCGTGTGCTTTGTAGTTTTGCCCCCAAAGAGGTTGGAGCAAGCACAGGAGTGGTGTGTGTGTGTGTCTGCTCATACAGTGTGGTACAAAAGCAGAGAGAACATGAGGTGAGGGGTAGGGGATCTTGTGGCTCAATCAGTGTGGGTCTGCGATTGAGAATTAAGGGTGAGTGCTTGTCCTCACAAGCCGTAGTAGCAATTAAACAATAATCCCGTCTTGTCCAGAGTATGAAGCAGCACATCCCTCTGCAAACACAACAAAAAATCCCACTCCTCCTACCTCATTTGGCCTGTTGAGCTCATTGTCCTTAATCTGTGTCTCCCTACTTTTGTCTGTCAAGAGATGGATCCACCGCTGAAATAACTACCTGTATGTAATACTTTGCAAATGCATGCCGGGCTGTGTAGGTTTGTGGATGGATGACAGTCACTCAGACACCTTCTATTTAACTCACACAGGCGTTATTTAGCACTCGTTGAGCAGTTGTCATGAATTGAGCCCTTTTAGAGCGTCGTGGTGGTGTCGCCCTGGGGTGATGTCATCGCGGCATCCATGTGGCCGGCACATGATCCTAAAGTAGAACACACAACACTTGTCTTCTCATTTAAAAAGACCAATAAATCTAGGAAACTCCAGAGCTGCTGTTCTAAAGGGAAACTGTAAGTAATTCACCCCCTTCGGGAATAACTGCTCAGCTGTAGAGATGAGAAAATCAGTCAAGTTTAGAACCACATCAAATAACGAGTAGAAAGGGTGAATAACTGGCTGATAAATCGATTAATATACTTATTTAGAGTTGGGGGCTGGGGGCTAGAATTAGCACATGTGATTTTCTTTCGTAAAGGCCAAAGTCTGTGACAAAGGGAATCCTTCTCTCCCACAGAAAACACTGTCGTGGAAGAGCACACAAACTCCCCTTGGAATCAAATATGAAGCAGAGTAGTACACAAACAGAGAAACATGGTGCTATTTAACCACTGATCGATCAACTAATTCCACAAATGTCTGTCTTTCTGTTTTTCTGTATGAGGAACACATGTGTCGCAAAGTGTTCAACTTTTCAGCTTCAAACCTCCTAAGTGTACTCTTTGGACCTGAGGAAGTGGAGTGTCATTTTGGTTAGAATCAAGATATGATATCAATTTTTATAAAATTTGAAGAAAATGTCCTCTATTATTTCCCCTGAGAAACGCACGTACACACCTCACACACAAACATGAAAAACACACTTTAATACCAGTGCAAAAAATCTGAATCTGGTTCAATTAGGTTATTTTATGGTTTCAGAAAGAAATCTTGAACCAGCGTCACCACAAGCCAAGCAAACAGCTCGTTCCATACAGGCAGGTTTAGAACAGGCACTGCACTAGTATTATGAGCAAAGCTTTACTCATCCCAACTTTGATAAGTGAAACTATCTGCACAAGTTAATGTTGGTAAGAAAATTATAAGCGTTTCGAATACTTCATTACCCAGTGTTGGATTATTGGACCTGACAGTTTTTCAGTTTCCCTGGTGAAGCCATTTCTGCTGTGTTTTGGAGAGATTTATTTCCCCCTTCGCTAAACCTCCCACAGCAGCACAAACCTTCACTGTATGGTGTCTTCAGTTGAACTCAGTTCTTGCCAGGACTTTGCTTGTCATCCTATTTTTGTTTTCCATCACATGTTGTGTTGTGGGAGGAATTGCTCTTATTTTTCGACTTATTCCAGTTCAGTACTAATTTGTCTTGGCCTGTGCTGGCTCCTGTTCACCCCTGTACACAAGGAGAGCTTTCTGAGTGAGGTTTCTCTACAGTGTTTAGGTGTCCTGTCGGAACTGTTCCACTGAGGTCACTTTTCTCCAACTGACACAGCACGCACTGATCCCAGGTCAGGCATACAAGCCTGTCCTTGTCTCCTGAAATAAATCAACAAGACAAAAAACAGGAATTAAAGGGGGAAATGCTCAGCTCTTGACATACAAATATATTTACTGCTTTCATTCCAGTAACAAAGTGTAGCACACGACTGCAGTGGGTGTGCTGACTTTCTCATGTCTTGCAGATTTAATTTGAATCTTTTGTTAACACCTCACTCAGTTGACACATCCACCACACAGCTCCACCCTTCCTCCTCCAGTCGCACGTGTTCTCACTCATTATGAAGCGAGCTACATCATTATCACTTGTTGTCTGGAGGAGGCTTGAGGTGAGGGATGAGAAACACTGACACAAAGCACCACTGTCCCTTATAAAAAGAACGCTACTGCTTCAGCTGCTGGCTTCTCGGTGCACTTATTTGAAACGGATGGAAATTTGCCCAGTCTTTACATTTAGTGTAGCCCATCTATCATGTGACTAACGCAGAAAAATGGGGAGAGGATATGGAAAAATATATCGCGAACGCAATAATTGCAGCCATGAGAGATGTATACTGTATCAGCCACTTTACTGAGGGCCAAGTTGGGTTCTCGTCTTTATGATTAAATCTGAGGAGGGCATTGAAGTGGTTAGGTTCCAGAGGGAACACGTCTACAATAATAAAGATGTATGTAGGTGTAAGAGCAGAATTCCCCCCCTACAACTCTCAGGAAACGGCCTCAGTGGAATTTTTTTCCACAGCTTTTAAAAACACTGTAGTGAATAAAATGTCCAGTGCACATGTTCAATGTAAAACGTAAGCAGATGGAGACTCAACGCAGCATGTTGACAGCCTCATCTACAACTGTCCATTTACATTCTTTTCAAATTTTCCCTCAGGGTTGTACTCTTTCGTCGGACATTCATTTAGCTCCTGACAGTAAACATCTCACAATGTTCTCAGGCTCACAGGCAGCACGCAGGGAGGGACCTGAGGGCACTGGCCAATGTTCTGCGTGCGGGAGATGTGCAGCCAGGCAGGGAGGGAGGAGGGGATTGTGGGTAGTCTAAACACTGTCTTGCTCTGTGGCCGTATCCCAAAATGTTTTTCTTGTGTGTGGGCGATGCACCAACCTGAATTAAAACAGACCACACGCACCAGAGGTAGCACCTCGGCTTTTGTGTCTATTTTAGCAACTGAGCAAAACTTGGCGAAAGGTGGGAGGTGGAGTTCAAGAGTAAGGACAGCAAGAGGTCAAGGTTTCAAATAGTTTACAATGCTATTAGTGGTTCAGTCCACTGACATCTGCTCTCTGTGCTCCTATATATGTTTCTTTTATAAAGATTGAACATTAACTTCCAGGCAAATTTAAACTTTAAACTTAAAACACTGATACCGATGTTACACACACACACACACACACACACACACACACACACACACACACACACACACACACACACACACACACACACACATACGTTTAACAAGCAAACTATAAAAATATACCCAAATGACCACAGCATCAATCAATATTTCAATCTTTATGTTACTGAGTTGAATGAAGAGATGCTTTCAGACATGCACTGAACTATGGACATTTTTCTGAAATGTTTCATCTGAATGTTAGAATGCAAATGTCTGAGTGCTTTGAACACAAATATCTCAGGATGAAAAAATGACCCATATACATAGAAGTCACACAGGAAGACATCAGAGACAACAAGATTCTAGGGCCTTTGACAACCGGGGCTGACACCGGTATTGATGTGTTGTGTACAACATGTGATTTCTGCAGTGACATTTATATTCATAATCATATCCTGCCTCCTGCATGATTGTCAGGCTTTTGTTTCTGGACTTCAGAATCCATCTCAGCTCTACAAAGCTTGACAGCCTCTTTCAGCTCATTGGCGTTCATCCTGACTGCAGCTGCGTTTAACAAACTTAACCAAAAACAAAAACTGGTTAATTGAAAATGTTAGAGACCAGCTGGTGAAGACAGATCTCAAGTAGCTGCAGATAGCTTCTTCAGGAGCTGGTGCAGACAGAGGGAGATGAATATTTCACTTTTCATCACCAGCTGACCCAATTCAAAAGCCATCTTTAAAAGGTCTATTTAATGTTTACAGGTTGTTCCACTGCCCCTTAGTATCCCCCTCCACTGCTGCTTTAAACATTCAAACTGGAAAAAATCATCTCAAATATGAAACAGATACCAAACGCTTCAACAACGACAAGAATGCAGTGCAGCCACAGTCATGCAGCATTAGTAGTAAAGGGTATAACTTTTTCCTTTTGTTAAGGACAACTGCTCACAACTGCTGCTGTTATTGCTGTTGTGCATCTCTGATGTGATTTCCATGGATAAACCAAAGATGATTGCAGCAAATTGAGACATGTTCTCCAGGAGATGGAAACAGGAGGGAAAGTGTACTACAAGTCCATTTTACCTAATGTACACTTCATCACAAAACAACTCCTGGAATGCATGAAAGATCTCAGGCTGAAAGTGAAACAGTATCCGAGGAGGGATTTTTCCTCAACCTTCCAGATACAAACACGCTCCTACAATTAGACCATCTGACCACATCCGCAGGAGGGGTGTTGATGTCTGGCTCACATCCTTGGAAAGAGTGCAAGTGATGCATCACTTGGTCAGGACTGACTCTTCCCGCTGGAATTCCAGTAGCTGTGCCACATGCAGGCCATCCTATTGCAATCATCTTGTGGTTGTCCAACTTCCCCAAGACATATCCTGCCCCATCCACAACCAAAGTGCTGTTACGTCCACGAGAACTGGCAGTGTGCCCATCGAGTCAGGCTGAGGTCGGCCAGCGAGAAAGATTCAATTAGATTAAATAAAAATGAAATAATAACCAAATGAACACAGCACCAATAAATACTGCCACATTTTTGTGTTACTTGGTGGAATGAGTTAGTCACTTGAGCTGCACTGAACTATGGACTATGGAGTTTTTCCTGCAGCACCCTAGTAAAATGCCTGTAAAAAACCATGCGAGATTGCTAACATGTGACAGATGTGAAACTGAACAAAAACAAAATAACAAATATATCAGGATGAGAAGCCATACACGTAGGAGACACCGACGAAGATGTCAACTTGGAAAGACATTGAGATTTTCACGATAAGGGCAGATGTCAGTGTTGATGTGTTATAAACAAAAACACGTGATCTCCCCACACCATGTTCTTCCTCGTGCACAATCTACCTAAACTACTAAAGATAGGACAGAGTGATATATAAAAGGGATACAAATTATTAATAAGGCCAAAGAAATAAAGATAATCAAGATAAAAAAATAAGTTGGTAAAAGTTATACAAATAAAATAGATAGAACACTGTAGAATAATAATATAAGAATAGATTGATATAAATGATGGTAAGACCTTAACAATAGAATGGTTAAGGGCACTTAAACCTGGTACTAAAATTGCAATGGATGGAGCCATTCTTAAGATCATCAGGCAGCTATTCAGTACCGTCAGCATATATTCTGCTTCCTCCACAACCAGAGCACTGTTATGTCCATTAGAACTGGCAGGGAGCCCTCGCCCAGTTCTCATAGACTTGTGAGCGGAGTAGGACACCAGCTCAAGGCAGGCTGAGTTCAGCCGGAGGCCTGAACCTGACCTGTGTTCACATCACTGGCCGGGAGGGGGATAGTATGTCCTGCGTTGCTCCTTGATGTCTCATGTTGTGCTTGTGGAAATCATCAGATAGGCCGAGAGACAAAGTGTACTGTACATTCAGAGTCCTTAACAGATTCATTCTTCAGCCCCTGGCAGGGTCTGTTCCCCATTAGAAACATGTTTCAGGTTGTGGAACATGCTCCACTGCAATTTTTAGTATGTACAAAGCAACAGTCATGTAACGGCCTCACATGTGAGGAGAGGATGTGAGTAAACTGATGGTTAGATGACACTATCAAGCAACATCCTGGACAGGGAGGTTTTCAGCGATGACTGTAATGGGTCACAAGGTGGAAGAGGAAGAACATTCAGCGTTCCGCGTGAGATACACATGAGATCTTGGCTGAATAGCTGCTCAGTTCTATTTCTGAGGCTGGAAAATAATATATGGTTGTTGCATGACAACTGTGGGAGGGGAGGGTGACCTCCGCTGAAACTATTCGTTGTTGGGCGTCTTCCAATCTGATCGAATGATTACTTCCTGTTTTTCTTTATGCCTACTTGGACGTCCACTGGGAATCCATGTGTCACTCCAGCTTGGTTTCTAAAGGTCTTATCTGTGTGTTCAGTAAATAACATTCCACAGTTGAAATGAGAAAAAAAAGTTATCTTTGTAGCTCACACTTTTTTTGTCCATTTAAAAATATAAAATGTATTAAATGCATCAGCTCAAGAGAGGTGACTGACAGAAAGCCATGCCTTTCATTTCGTATGGAAGAACTGATAATGCCAATAACAATAGTACGTGTTATGATTTCTGAGAGTGTATTGGCAGCCTTTCATCAGCTTTAGATACGTGTGTTTATTCAACACATCTAATGAAAAGTATGTGTGGTTTCATTTCCAGCAGCACGAATGTGCTTCGTAACATCTGGTGAGATTATCTCCAAATGCTCAGTTAACTAGAGGCGTTGGAGAATTCCAGCTGCTGATTCTGACTTAGCAGCACTTTGATTGAGTTGATTGCATTCATAGTTCTCACGAAAGTGCTAAATTGTGTTATTTGAAATTAGAGACGCGTTCTTGGGGATTTCTCAGGCATTGATGCTCATTTTTGTGGCACGCATCCCTCAGTAAAGTATATGATTGGTTCCAAAACAGCGCTGCGCACGGAACAGCTTTAATTTGAGAATTTCACTCTTTTAAATAGTGATTTCAATTTAGTGTGCAGATGTGATCTCTCCTGATTAGATCTAAATGATCTGTCTTTTGCTTTTCTTTTCTTTTTCAGATGATATAAAAACCTGTGATAGTTAGAAATACATCATGTCGACTTGTGGGAAATGGTACAATTCTAACCTCTGATGCAGAACACTTACAGCTCTTTATTTCTATCCATTCAGTTCAAATAAGTAAATTAGCTTTGCTTAAGCATATTTTCAAATGCATATCAATCAGTCACTATAATTTTATATTTCGAGTTGGATTTTGTCGATCTAGCTATGGTTAACTAGCCAGAAAAGAAGCTTGCCAGCTAACAGCTAGTTAGTATCGTACATTTACTCATGTCACTAGTAAAGGATTGTAAAATAAAACGTGCATGCATCAGATGTGCAAAAAGAGCTATGTGAAATGAATGGTTGGTGCTCCGTAGTGAATACATACGGTTTGGTTCATTTTGTTCCCATATGTGTAAAGGTGATGTAGAAATACAAAGTTTACGTTTGTGGTAATCAAAAACAACATATTTTATGAATATAGAATATGAAATGATAAAATACATTTATTTCCAACATATAGCAAAGAAACACTCATGCATGAAATAACACGTTGTGACTAGTGAGCGTGGTCCAGCGCCACGTGACAGACTTTATCCTTCCTGCAATGCACCAAACATAGCAAAATGGAGGTCCCGAGATCACAAGTGCTTAAGCACCCTCGTCATTTTCATTTTAGCTCTGCGTTGGTTTCAACCACCAGTGGGCCGTTGCTGTTTAGCTGCTTCATGCTCAGCTACATTCTCCATCTAGAAGTAATTTTTTGGTCTGTCTGCGTTGTGTTTTTAAACTGGTAGTGTAGAGTGTTCTGCTGTGACTGGAAACGATGTTGACTCATGAAAACGTTTAAGGTGTTCACTGTAAATAAGTCAGTAATGAGTAATAAGTAATTTTCTTTCGTTTTATAACAACGGGACAATCCTTTAACATAACATAGACATTTGATTCATAGACACTATTAAAATATTGATTAGGACAACTTTAATATCAATGCACAGAGAAGAGGTAAAGAAAACGAAGCGTAATTCTAGAAAATTCAAGCAGTATTTATTCAAGCGATTAAATGTAAATTAAACCTATGTGCTGACAAGGGTGTGTAAAGCAACTTCTCAACTACCTCCTGCCATGAGTGTAGCATAAGGCTGACACTGTAGTTAAAAGCTGACATTTGTAACATGGCGTCGACCTGTCCAATCCTGTCTACAGAAGGGAAAAACACAGCCGTTTAAACTGCGTTTTAACTTGATACCTCTTTGGTTACGGTCGGTCTGACCAGATAAAGTTCACACATCTGCATTTCTTTACTCAAACACAGAAATTAGCTCAAAAAGGATTGTGCAGTGGCCTGTAATAATGGCCTCTCCCCCAGAAACCCTGGCCTGTGTCAAAGGCAGAGGGAGATGCTGCGGGGGCTAGACAAAATACCAGAGATACCTCAGGCTTGATTGTATTCAGAGCCACCGGGCGTGTACAGACACCAAGCGTGTGCGGTGAAACTGAGCACATGCAAAACAACTGAGGCACCAAGGGGACACAAAAGAGCTGATCGTGTGAAGGAATATGTTGATTGGAAGCTTACAGCTAAATTAGTACTGAATTAACTCACAAATACATCCATTTATACTTCCAGATAACAAATGAATAGTTTCAACATAAATTTACTGAGGTTATGATTTTTTTTTGCATGAATGCATCCAAAGGTCTGGATTTTGTGCTCAGTGAAAGGGAGATTCCCCCAAATTCAGAAGTAAACCTTCATTGACGGGTGGGACATGTACCAACGAAGAACCCAGTGTCCTCATTTGGAACAAATTTGATTAAGGGGGAGGCTACAGGATAGTTTCTTTCACTTTCTTTAACATGGCAAGATTTCAACATTTTGTGAACTTCTCAAGAAATAACAAGCTCAAGTTTTGAGGTTTAATTCTTATGTACGGATGAAATTTGTTGCATATGAAGACAGTTATTTAGTATTTATGAATTCTAAGAGGTTGATGTTTATTCAGTCACTGTATTGTAGAAATAGATAGGAAGCTGTAACAACTACAAATTTGGATAAGATAATAAGAATATGACATTGATGTATTTATGATTATGAAAATGTACCATGGTATAATTCAATTTTCAGCTGCACACTCCGAGCTTCTTTATTGTTTAGGTATTTATTTATTAATTAATAAATTATATTTCCATGAGCCTCATTTTAAAATAGCTTTTCTGCTGATCAGGAAACATTTACCTGATAACATGCTACACTTAAACACAGTAGCTCACAAGCAACATGGACAACTTTACACCTGCTAAACATCCACAGGTTTTGTTTGTCTGTGTGACAGCATTTAGCTACAAGGAAGAATCCAACCGGGGGGCATCCATCTCATGCCAACTAATCACAGGATTCATTGTGCAGCAGTGTCAGAGCTAAGTATCTGTGTGGTTTAGCTGCAGAAAGCGCAGTCGCTCATAGTGGCAAATGATGAAACGGTAAGAGTGGGAGAAGCTGGTGATGCAAACAGGAAATCCTCCGTAGACCAGATCGTCTCATTTTGGTTTGTCCTTTGAGGGCTATGCTGCCTGCTCTGATGATAATCTTTGAATCTTTTTTGTCTGATAGAATTTATGACGTGGGTATTTAAACACAACTAACCATTGAAACAAAAGTGTTTCCTCCCCATCAGGGAATTGAACCCCGTGACAGGCGGGGACACTATCCACTATACTAACGAGGAGTTCTCTTCATTTCTCAACCAATGCTTATTTATACACACTGACTGTAATCTGACACTACACTTACACTACATTTATGTCTTGTTTTATAGTTAAATAGTTAACATTAACCACTTTTAAATGGCCAAATTTTACATTATAAAAACTAACTGGATGCTGATAATAATAAATATTTTGTTCATTAGCTATATGCTATTTATTAGCTGTATATTGCTTGTTGTGTGTCTGTTTCCTTATGAATAATTGTGAAACTGTGAAACCACCAATAATCCCGGCACCGGAATTTCATATTGGCCGCATAGACCACATAGCATCAAAGCACCAAATCCATTATGTTTGGCTTCATCTTTTGCAGGAAACCGTACATCTGCTTATAGGATTTGTTGCTCCTCCAGCCAACTCAAAGGCTAAAACAGTGCATATATCTCTGTAAACCATAATGGTTGCATGTAAAACTTCAGACATTAATACTTTAAACATCAGTTAAGATAAAGTATACGTGGAGAGTAAATCATCCTTAGCTATTAAAGAGGGGTTGGGTTTGGATTATAAATACACTTGCCAACTACAGCTAGAATATACTGTTATCTTTGAGGCGTGTGTAATATTCTTACTTTACTGTGAGCGGTGATGATTTAGGAGATTTGTATGATATAGTCTGTAAAATGCATGTATGGTTATTGTAAGGGATGGTGCTTGGTAGAAGCTGTTGTTTTCGGTCTCGGTCAACACCGATATCCATCATACATTTTATTTTACTACAAAATAATGGATATAATCTTCTAACCTTTCAATCTACCAGGTCAGACAGAAACACTTTTTCTTACATGATACCATCTGCCTCTGTTCCTTGGCCATCATTAATCTTCTTGGTAGTCATTCCTCAATCCACTCTATTTTACTTGAGCTCAGTGTAAAGCAATCTCCCAACACTCCCAGTCAGCAGGGTCATAGAGAAATGGTCATTTAGCTTTCTTCTGTGTTCATAATGAGTGGCCGCATATTTCCTACACTGCACTGTAAACGGTGTCTTTGCCCAATGGTAGCTGGGTCATACAGAGGCTGAGGGCAGTGGAATACACCAGGGCTGTCTGGATATCCTTATTCCCCCAAAGGACGGATCAAACGGTTATCGACACCTCTCCCATGTGGTATGCATTTGACATGGGCGAAGGGGTGGGGGTGCAGGCTCGGCATATAGGTCCCCTCCACTGTCCCAGAAAAAGGGCTAAATCACGCAGGGCAGACATGTCCGACCTGTCCCATCTGGGCCTGCTTATCTCTAACTCAGTGGAGCCAAGTCAGGCCGTCAATCAGAGCTGTCAGCCTTCAGGTACAGACAGAAGTGTCTGTGAAGCTGAAAGACAAAACTGAGGTGTATTAAGTGCTTTATGTAATATTAGGATGGCTGCAGAGGTAGAGTGGGTTGTTCAATACCAAGTGGGTCGACAGTTTGATTCCATTCTTCCCCATTCCACATGTCTTCGGGCAAAATGCTGAACCCCAGAACTTCCCCTCTCAGCTGAACCAGCATTGTGAGTGATGTGTGATCGAGAAAGTGCTGCACATAGTTGCACTGTATGAATGTGTGTGTGACGGGGTGAGTGTTAGAACTGTGGTTATCAAGACCAGAGAAGCTCTTTATGACTACAGCCCAATTACCATTATGGGGGATGGAAAACGGGATGATTTATTTGCATCTCTGGGTTAAAATGTGTTGGATTTGAGAGTGCGTGCTATATGAAGTCTATATATATACGTTCACGTCACTTAACCATAAACAGTGGGCCTCTCCAGCGTGTCGTGTGTGTAAAACACAGTGAGAAATACAGTAGGCCTAGCTGGCATGTTTCCAAGTGTGACAGTGGGGGAGACAGAGGGAGTGAGGGTATTTGAGTGGGAGATACAGCAGCAAGTTAAGTTTTATACAGTGTTTGTTGGAAGCATTCTTCTTCAGTGAGTGTGTGTTTGTGTGTGTGTGTGTGTGTCTGTGCTTCACCAGGTGCCTGGAATGCCTCTGGACAAACAAGCAATATTTCACTCATATGGTCCTTTGTGTTGCTGAACACTGCACATTTAAGTCTGCAAAGAAAGTCGGAGAATAACAAATGTTAACTTAAGGCCTCCCTTAAAACAATAACCCCTCTGTACATGACTGAAGAGTTCCCCTAAAGGCTGTCATTACATTGTTTTGAATTTATATTTCCCAGCGGCGCAGTTCACCGACACATTTGGATTCTAAACAAAAGGAATGCAGCACATTTCTCTCAGATTTAACTGCCCTGCCTGGAGGTAGCTAAACATTCATTAGTCATTGAATTGGACTTTATCAGCGCAACATAATTGTGTGATCGGCTGCAGTAACGCCCCAGGAATGTCGGTGTTATCGTTAAAAATCGCATTTTGCACTGATTAACAGCACCATGGGGCGTGTTTATCCTTTTTCCCGTACTGCTGGCATTTTAAAATGCAGAAATAGCATCATCCATTTAAATGATTGCATATATTATGACTGCCATTTCTAATTGAGCATTTCCTTCCTCTCAGCGGTTTACGACAAGAGGAAAAAAATAGATGCGTATTCTTGTGTCACCAGTATTATGTTACAGCACTGCAGCCAAAAATACATAAAACATGCACGGTTCAAACCGGACCGTGTGTGGCACAAACAAGTCAAAATCCTTTGCAATCTTAAAACTCTAAACTAAATTATAAAAATAGTAAAAGTGGGAATTGAGGAGTAGAGTAAGATATGTATTCAGGTTTACTTGTATGTATTTTAGGATACATATATATAGGATAATTACATAGTGGAAATCAGAGGAGAGGGATATAATTTAACTATTTTCCTTCTCAAACTACTGTTCTCTCCATAACTTTCACCTCTCTGTATGCCTGCACTGCATTTCCAAATTCTTATAACTCCAAGAGGCAGCTATATATGAGAAAACAGGAGAAAGAAAAAGAGAAAAGAGAGAGGAAAAGAGAGAATGAAAAAAAAAAAAGAAAGAGCAAAAGAAGAGGACAGAAATAGTTGAGGGTGTGTATGCCCGGCTCTGACCACTGGCATGCATGAGGAAGCAGCCTCCATTCCACCGGCCAGCGGATGGTTTAGAGACACTACAGAGCTCACAGCTCAGCAGCCCACATGCAAGTCGGTTGGCTCTCCCCACCCTCGGCTATTCTGGGCCTCTCTGCCACTGTGGTGGCTTTCACTCGGCAACCGCACAAATAAAGCCTGAGAGAGAAAAACATGGGAAATTGAAGCTTCGGACGAGGGGGGGAGATTATGCATTGTTTACCGTGTGCTGTGCCACTGTTTATTCAGCTGATTTACGGGACTGCGGCATCGCCAAGACAAAGACATCCCGCTGCTGTTTACAATGTGTTGGCATCAGCATCAGCAGTTCAGCATGTTTAAAGCAAAATTTCAGTTTATTATAACTTGGATTTCACCCTTTGTTGTTTTGGCTGTCTCTTCTATCAGTTACGATATCATTACTAACCACAAGCAGTGCTAAGATCTGGCATGTATGGCAATATCACAACAATTAAATCGGACTGGACAAGGTAATCCAAAAGCAAGTGACTAAATCAATAGATTAGCCAGTTTATCTAAATCTTATTATCAGGAAATGAAACCAAATGTCAGTACACAAACTATTAGTACCTTTGTTGCAATGAAATGCAACTATTGCAAATTTGGTAGATCTAAGTTGAACAAGGAACAAGATTTGTCTTAACATAAAGTTTGTTTAAAGCCTGGTGAGGTAGTGGGCGCCCTATATATCTTCTGTAGGAGCCGCAGGTTCGATTCTGACCCGTCCCTTTGCAACATGTCTTCCACACAGTCTCTCAATATGTCATGCTTATGCTGTCCTTTCGATAAACGCAAAATGCACAACAAATACGTTAAAACATAAAATAAGTGGCTTGATTTTGATAATATTGTAACTGTGAAGTATTGTTTTAGAGTATGAAAATAGATTAATTGTTTAAGTCTCTTTTGATTGTGCATGGGAAAAGGTGTTGTGGGTGTTTTATTTTTAATAAGCATTAAGCATTTATCCTTTGAGGGTATCCTTTGTATTTCATTTTTTGTATTTCTCTTTGTTATTATTTATTGTCAAGCACTGTGGATGTTTTAAATGTGCTTCATAGATTACATTAAAAACAACATTCTTATCCAGCAGCAAAATCACTGGTGACTTCACTTTTGTTTCTCATCCTGGTCTTCAACAGTTTTTCTCTTTCTAGTTTTCACTATTTTATGTTTCTCCTTATTGGGGCCACCCCAGAAAACCTACAGATGTCAGGCAATAATGAAACACTTCTGACCTTGTGGCCCGCACAATGATGTGAGTTAAGTTGCCCACATCTAAAACAGCAAATGTGGGCCAAATATCCCAAAACAAATGTGAGCCTTTTTTGGAAAACGTGCAGTGTTTTAGGCAAGGTGATAATGGATGTGAACCTAAAGCGGCCAATGTGGTTAATGCTGAATATGGCCCAAATAGCACACAACTAATTCAGGCCACATTTTGAACCTTTAGTTAACATGTGGCATTGCTGTGGTTTACTTGTGGCCGAGATCTGACTAACATCAGGAGCGGCCTGCCAAAGTGCCACTATTCAATGTGGTATGTGAGTTGGATGATAGTGTGTCAGTGGGACAATGTAATTATTTTGCAATGTTGGGTTTGATGGTGAAATTATTCTTATCAAGTGTCTTGTAATTTATTGGTGGATCCTACGTGGCAACTTTTATAATTCTTAGTTGTGCTGTTGCCTCATATGACCAAACTGTAGCATAGTTTTTTTAATCCTATCTCATAAATCACCCCACAATGGCAACATCCGTGTACACTGTTTATTAGCATTACATTTGCAATGATAAATGATACAGTACAGTATAATATTACAACAAAATTGAAGATAAAGGAACAAGTTTAATACCTGTCCCGTCATGAGCGGCAATGTTTGAAATCTTCCATACATCAACACGCAGATTTATTCAGTTGCGCTTCCAAGAAATGTTAGATTTCAAAATCCTCGTAATTCTTCCTGCATCTTTGACCGTCTCGTGTTTTCGAAAAGAACACAACTGTTTCCTCTGTGAGGCCTCAGCGCTCACAGACAATACAAGTCTGTGCTGGAAGCTGAAGCACTTCATTGTGTCATGGACAATAAAGCATCTTCTAAACCTCCTACTGAACTTTCAGTAACTTGATGACACAACCTCACCGAAGTTTGCTTTATGAGAATGACTTCACCCTCGCCTGTTCTCAAGAGGTCAGTCAGTTCTGCTTACAGGAGACTTACCTCCTACATTGTACCCCCCTTCAGAATGGAAAAAGATATTTCACTGACGCGAATTAAAATGTGACAGCTTATAGTACAGACAGTATTTCTCAGTCTATGAGTGAATTCACTTTTATTTGCTGGACACTGGTTCCCCCCTTTGAGAAATCAGTCAACATTGATCAAAAGAAAATGAAGAGAGGGCGAACACAACCGGCGTCTCTTTGAAGCTTTAGGATGTTCTGCAGCAGCATCTCCTGAGGCTGCAGACTCTGAGCTGCTTGTTTTTCTCTCGCTGTTTTTAAGTTTATGTTTTTTGTAAGTTGCAACTGGTATTGTGAACATAGACTTTAAGCAGATGTGTTGCACACATCTGCTGTGTTGTGAGGCATTGATATGTTGTTCAACCACTTTGGTCCAGAGAATATCTCACAGTTATTTGATAGATTTGTGCTCACATTCAATGGTCACAGAACTCAAATGAGGTACATTGTTAAGTAGATCTTTAAAATATACCACTAATCATCATGAATTATATCCATCAGCATCAGCCCTACTTTGTGTCTGGCACTAATTACTGACATTAGCATTTAGCTCAAATGACCATTGTGCCTGTAAGTTCGACCATAGCTCAAGCCTTGTAATCTTATTTCTGATTAATATTTGTTACTATTTACTTCAGGGTTCCAGGACCAGCTCTCTTTTTAAAAGGGTTAGAGCCTATGGCCCTAGAGAATATCATTCTTATAAGACTGATGAAGCTGGTGGCGAGGAAGCACACCTACATTGTAACTGCCGACATCTAAAGGCCTATCCCGCTTCAACTGAGTAACCTCTCTTTTAATCTAACACATCCATCAGTAACACTTACTAACAGCAGCTCTCCTCTCATCGATCTGAGCTCTTGGTTAATTGCTAGGACTTAGTTAAGAGGCCCAGTAAGGTCAAAAGGATCTGTTTGATTTATTGGCTAAAGTAACCTTTAAGAACCATCAACGATGTTAAACACACATTTCAAAAGGAGTTTGAGTGTCTTGGAAGACATACAACTTCTCTTTAAATACAATTTGTAATTGTTATTGATCAGTTATACAGTAGACTGATGCTTCTGTTGAATAGTATTCCTATTATTCCTATATTAGTTCCTATGTTTCTGACCGCACCCCCTGAATCAATGAGTCTTGTTTGGCAATAGTGAATTATGCCAGAGCAGAGCAGACGTATTACAACTACCCTTATAGACATGACTCAGGCTTTCCTCACCTTCATACACAGCAATGCAGCCCGGGTAATATGTCTGGTACCACTGACAAACATAGACTGTGTTTAAAAGCAGATTATCTTGATCTTTTGTTTATTCCACCCCAAACCACAAGGAGCTATTGTGGCTTGGCCGATGCTGATGACTGCTGGAGCAAATGATGCAGAATATGCTGAGAAGAATGATGAGCAATATCTCTGCTTGTAGTGCATAATGTTTTAAATCCCACCTGTGCTCCTCAGCCTCACCTCATCCCCACAGGAGGATCTCAATACTTATTCTTTAGTCGCCACCTGGTGGTCATGCTGTGTTTGCAACAAAAAAGTGTCTTTCAGTATGTGGCCCATCAGGACTTAAATGCTGAAGAATGATGATGAGAGGTCATTAAGGTGGGCTTCATTGAGTTTACCTCAAAAATGTGTTTATAACTAAATGATGTGAGAACACTGATATATCTCAGATAAGATAAATTGTATAAGCTGGTGTGTTGACTTAGTGGCAGAGGACTTGGGGGGCCTGACCAAAGTTCAAGGAATGTGTTTGTGTTGTTTTTTCTTGTTTTTACTGTTAGGCAACCTTGTGCTTTCACCAAATGTTCCAGTTTCAACTTTCCTTTTTATTGTGAGGGACAAAGATCTGCGAGTTGTGTAAATGATGTCTATCTCCTTTTGGAGGAATGCATCATTTCTGATGACATGACTAATTATACATGCAGAGGAGGACAGAGAGGAAGGAAGAGGTCGTTAACCAAGACGTTCCTGATGTAATCTTCCTGCCTTCGGACTTTCCCAGTATTCACCAGTGGTCACCACTCTGTCACTCTAATCACTCTTTGAGCTGTGCTAGGTTGTAGCTGATGAGTGTGAAAGTGCACTCAACATAGTTCATGATCAGTGAGGCAACGTAAGGCAGTCTGTACTCAAAGAGCTAGTTGAATCAAAAGAGCAAAAACATTTCTGATGCTATGTGTCATCCAGTTTAATGGCCCACTGAACCACACTGTTATAGCTTAATAACTAAAAATAACATTTGGGTTATATGTATTGGAATGAGCATATACAGTATGTATATGATATTCCACAGGTAGGGAACCTTTGGTATATGGGCCAGAGACAATTTATTAATACAAAAAAGCCAATGAGAGCAATCTGACCAAAAGTAATAAAAGAATAATACAAGAATATCCCCCAACAGGGTAAAACATACTTACCACAGAACCAGCACCAACTTCTCCTTCATGGCAAGGGGGGTGTGAGAGGGGCTTGAAAACATTATGGTCACATCACCACAAAGTTATTCCGTTGCCTAGATAAAGGGGGTGTCTCACATTACGCGATGTCCCACATTACCCCGCTCTCCCCTACAAAATCTAGTCATATTTATATTTAAACATAATATAATAAAATATGAAATGAGAAAATATATAACAATAAGGAATATTGAAAAAGTTGGTAAGAAAGAAATATATTCATGGTGAAAAAAACAACAGATGTGACCTTCAAGTTTTTTAAACTGTCTATGCACCTCCTGAAGATCTTCATATTATGATCACCGGTGCACTGATGCTGGCATCTTTTTTGGGTAGGACCTGCAGAAGTGAGCAGTTCTTTTCAAAATGGACTCTTGCAAAGAGAAACCAGCTGCAAGAAGCATCATCACCAATTTTTACACAACTTCCTTCATCCTCATCCTTACTTGCAAAAAGGGCACCGATGCAGATATGGATTGTGCAAAATGTTCTTAACTTCAATGTTTTGAACTGCTACAGTATATTAAACTGGGATAGTTGTGAAACTTTCCAGTTATCTACATCTCCTATCACAGACACTGCAGCGTCAGATAATAAACAGTTCTTTTAAAGAAAATGGTGTAAGTGAATGAAGTACTTGATGATTTTCTTGTTAGGCCTCAGGATAAGAACACCGAGTGCCTGAAGCTGAGATAAACATCAACAGAGCCTGTTGGCCTATGGGTTGGACTACCCCAGTTCTTTACAAACCTTATATAGTTAAGTAAAACTGTGAGATTTTGTTATGCAACACTTGCCAAATCTTTCTGGCTGAATGAATCTGTAAACAGGGTTTGCTTTTGTCCCACTGAGGCAGGCGGCTCATACATGAACTCCTGCATTACTGACAGGCAACAATTGGGCTTCACACTCTGTGGTCTGTCAGTACAGTCCTGATAGTGATGCCTTATTTCACCCTGATTTTTCTCCCATGTATTGTTTGACATCTGTAATAGGCTTATTTCTCTTCACAGAGGCAAAACTGAGGCTGTTTTTATTCCTTCCCCTGCGGTATGGTAGCTCAAGCAGATGTGTAGTGGGTGGATAAAAACGACAGTGTTGACAATATCTCCTTATCTGATGGCTTTGACCTGATGGGAGCAAGGCCACGGCTGGATGCACCTCCCTTATCGCCATGTCTACGTCTGTGGGGCCAACCCACAGCCGCTGGCCAATTTTTTTTTTAAACACCACCATGCCTCCAGGTTTCAGGTGGGCTTTTTGTTCTCTGTGTTGGCAGAATGCAGGCTGTGGGCTACGGAACAATGCTGTGCTCAGAGAGCAGGGCCGAAACTGCACGTAGCGTTCCACACATCGTATTATGCAAGGGAACTCCCAGTTACCCCTATTTCCAAGGTAGTACACCCTTCTATCACACGCCTCTGCAAAGTCACATGATCACCGCAGAAAGAGACAATTACTCATTCTTAAAGTCACTGCTCTTGGTTTTTATCAATTTATAAATTAATTTGACTTATTTTTTCAAAACTACTCATCACAATTTATCCAGGTGCTAGAAACAGGTCATCTGGATTTGGTTGAGTTTCATTAAGACGTAACAGCTCTTGTCCAAGAGGCCAACTGACTGCTGGGAGTCCCAGGTATCTAACTTGTGGGTCGTGAGTCATGGGTCCAAAGGTGTGAATTGTAGTGAAACTTCCTGGGGATGAATGTAAAGACTGTATTGTATGTGGCTGATTGGTAGTGTCTTAAACCTCCTCCTCTGTTCAGAGATGGTTTCTCTAGTTTGACGTAGATTACTTCATTCATTCCACTTTCAAACCATTTGTCTTCCCTGGCCAAAGTGTGGACAGTGTTACATTGAAATAAATGTCCATGGTCATTTGGATGCAGTCCGGACCTGATGAGCTGGTTCTCCTGTGCCATGCGTTTGTGAAGGGATTGTAAGCCTCAGTTTGTCGGTAGACTTGATATGTACTGGGATGTGGTGTTCGTTGAAAATCCTTCTGAGTTTTTCAGATACTCCAGCAACATAAGTGATCACAACCCTGGTCAGTTGATCTTTGTTTTCCTCCCTTTCTGTTCTGTTTCTCTTTTTTGTAATTTTGGAAAAGGCCCAGTTGGGATAACCACATGTTTTAATTGCGTTTTTGATTTATGTTGGTTCCTTCTCTTTGCCGGGTTCTGATAACTCCAACTTATGCTCCAGTGGGTTTTGTGAGTCAAATAGTAAAGATTGACCTCTGTGTAGATTTCTATTTACCTAAATGTGGACATTTCCATTACCTTCAATATTCACTGCACAGTCCAAGAAGGCCAGACTTCCAGAGTGAACTTGAAGTTGCTGTCTACTGTAGCGATGTGTTTTGTGAAGGCTTCCACTTTGTGTGTTTTAATTTTAACCCGGTTGTCATCCACGTATCCGAACCAATGAGTGAGAGTGGCTCATATGAAAGAGCTCAGGGCTCTGTTCTCTACCCCTTCCATCTAGTGGCTGACTGGGGCTCCTTCCTTGTGTGTCTTGAGGAGTCTGTAAATGCAGGGGATGGCCTCCCAGAGGCACAACCATAGATAAATAGTTGACTGTGAATTTCCACAGACAAACGTCATCACAATTTAGTTTTAATCTGTTGATTAATATGAGAAAGTGTAAAAACTCAAGCAGCTGACAAAAATCTTTTGCAAAGAAATAGATCTGTAAAAAAATTGACAAATACGTCAGATATGTAGACAAGATCATACCGTTTTATCTATGTGCAAATTTGGAACACCGAACATACATTTAGTTAGCCATTCTAATGCTCCTCTGCAGCCAAATGTCATGTGTTGAATAGCAAGAGTTGAATAAAAATCTACCAGGGCCGCTCTGTGTTCACTGACTGCAGGTCCAAGGTTGCTGTGATAATACATGTGTTTATTAACTTCTTAAATCCTGTTGCCCGCTCTATACAAGTCCACTGGAGGGACACACTTGGGAGAGGAGCAAGTCTTAAAAGGTGAGTCAGTATTTGAGCTCTTTATCATAGAATTTTGATTACGAGCCGTATAATAAGTGTATTTAAAATATAATATGTAAAATGTCATTATACTGTTTACTCAGACATAAATAAGTATGGGGCTATAACAGATGCACATGGAGTTGGAATTATCTGCTTAAAAGGAAACTGCAACATATAACTCCCTTTAGAGAATTTTTTTGTTGCATGTCCAGGTTACTTTTTAAGAACAAACTCTTTGCACTGCTGTAAATCTTTTTCGAACTTTGGCCCCAGATAAGTCACTAGCGTTTTCTGCCGATAAGACTGATGAAAGCTCCTCTCAAAGAAACTAATTATGTTGCAAAAGAACCAAGCGTGTTAAACCACTAGATTTCATACATCTACGTCAAATTATTGTAACACTGGCAACTTAATACTGAACCTGAAAGGGATAGTGCAGCCTCTTACAGATGTATCACACAGTTTATGTCCATCTACAAGTTAAAAAACTAAATCAGGATCAAAGATTCATAACTTGCACACACTAAACTTTATGTCCCTGGTGATAGTACATGTAAATCTAGGTGTTTGTGGAATTTTATCTTTACTGCTCATCGAATAATCACATTTGTGGCTAAATAAGTTTATGCAGGTTATGGTATAGTCAGGCATGACACTGAGAGTCATCGATTATAGGTTATACAATTGTGTCTGATGAGTTTGGTAGATGTATGTCTAATATCTTTATGACATTACTTACATTATTGTTTTAGTTTTGTTACATGAAAATAATAAAATCATCTATTTGCAGTTGTGGACAAGACTGTGAGTAACCAATCAAGTCCTTAGTTCCAGTTTGAATATATTTAATATTTAGTACAACTCTTCAAAGTCAGTTTTCCACTGAACGGCAGTTTGTGGCTGAGGATCCCGTTGCCGGAACGCCTCATAGTGGCGTCTGATCCCCCCCGGAATCATTAGACGGTTGCACTAGACAGAGCTGTCAGCCAACAGAGGAGGCTGCTAGCTGCACAGTGAGGCCTCTAACTTCGTGTGTTGTGTTGGTATTTAAAAAGAACAAGCTCGCGTACACAGCTTATGTGCTCGTGTGTTGTGTCAGAGCAGTTTTGAGTCCATAGCCTCGGTGAGTGACTTTGTTTTTCAGTGTTAGCCTCGGTGTGTTGGTGTGAGCATTGGCGTTGTGGCAGCAGCAGGGTCACTGGCAGCTCATTGAAACAGTCGTGTGGATGAAGACAGCCTTTACATAGAGGATGATGCTGTCATGGTGTACAAAGTGTGTCTGCTGGCTCACACGCCGTCTTAGAGACGTGTTGATCCATTATTTAAGCTGGCAGAGCAGCCCTTCTTAGAGCAGCTGCTTGTCAACAGTGTGTGAATGGTTTTTGTTTTGGCTTCCTCTCGCTGCAGTCATTTTTGACATGTTGCCGTTTGAAAAGCTCTGGTGTACGGTAGAACATGAACTAAGGCTGGGTTCCATGTAGCTGCTTCAGTTTCAGGGCCCTGGTACTTTGCAACGCTGGTGCAGAGGGGAGACCCATCATCAATGTTATCAGCCCTTTTCCTGCTATGACACATTCAAATTTCTACAGTCTACAGTTAAATGTTATGTTTACTGTAACTAACTTTCAGAATCGAATTGAAAAGCTATCATTTATCTCCTGTTGTACATGTCTAGTCTTGATGACCCCTCGTTTTGCCCTTCACCCATTAACACCCATATATATTCATACAGTACTATGTGCGGTGCTGTCTCTATCACACATTTATTGCAAACTAGTGGCACAGGCGTCAGGCTGAGGGGCATCTTTGGGCTCAGCGAGTGGGATCCAACCACTGACCAGCTGGTTAGTGTGCGCTTGGATTGAATCAACAACAACAGTTGTATTTGGAGGATGTAACCAGGCAGCATGATGCATAAACACAGATAAGAGATAAGCTGCACATTGGTGTGTCCCTGTCCTTCTCCTTGAGTTGTGACATGGTCACTATATACAACTTGTTGCCTTGGAATCAGGAATCTTAAAATCCTCAAGCTTTGTACACTTGTGTTTGAAAAACGATGGATCCTGAAGCATACAAGCAAATATTGGATATTTAAGACTGCCTGCAGTGTGGATGTAATATCTCTCTGTGTGCAACATGAATTTATCGTCAGAACAGGTTTTTACTACAGGCTATAAAAATTATCCTAAATACATAAAGTGTTATTTACTTAAGGTTGCCTTTTAGACACTAGTTTTCTACAGTGTACATTTACATGGAGGAGGTTGTGAAATCTTGACGTTAATCATGCACCTCCTGAAGATTTTCATATTATGATCACCGTTGCACTGATGCTGGCATCTTTTTTGGGTAGGACCTGCAGAAGTGAGCAGTTCTTTTCAAAATGGACTCTTGCTAAGAGAAACCAGCTGCAAGAAGCATCATCATCATCACAACCATGTGACATCAGATGCCGTGCTAAAGAAAAATTGTTCCACGGTTTGCAACAGAGAGGTAAGTGTGAGTTTCACAACTAAGAATGGCCCTGGAAGGATATACAAATGTACACCCTCCTTTTAAACTGACCGTAAATGCCAGTATAACTTGTGTTTTGAGATAATAGGGAAGTAAAATTGATAGCTAATAACTGACAATTGAAACAACTGAACAAACACAAGACGTTGGACACATGGGTGTAGTTTGAGTTTGACCCCTTCTCTCATTCACCTTTAGTTAATTTGATGTTATTTATGTCAATTACACAGACTGAATTTGAATAATGTTATGAATTTTTTCAATTTTTTTCCAACACACAATGTGGAAGTACTTATCTGGTAATTGTCACAATTCTTGTTTCAGATCATAAAACACATGCTGAGTCTGACAAGACAGTGACTGTCAAACAAGGGAAACAGGGTTTCATAAGGTAGGTCAGATGTGTAGGTAACTGGACAGTTAAACCACCGATTATGAATAAAATATAGATTTGTGTAACCATAAAAATTTGTATTTGTCTGTTAATTCAATGAATCTCTTCTGAGAAAAAATTAGCACTGTATGTACTTAATTATGTCCAAAACAGCTTGATATTTATATGTAATGTAACACATAAAAACTTTGTATTTTATCAAAACTTGTAAAATATTATCAAAATGTTTTAATTTTTATCAATTTCTTTATATTTGTATATTTTCAACTGACTTTAATATATTTGGTTAATTTTATTTGTAATGTTTGATTAATTCCAAATCAAACATTACTTTAATATAATTTCCAATTTTTACACAACTTCCTTCATCCTCATCCTTACTTGCAAAAAGGGCACCAATGCAGATATGGATGGTGCAAAATGTTCTTAACTTCAATGTTTTGAACTGCTACAGTATATTAAACTGGGATAGTTGTGAAACTTTCCAGTTATCTACATCTTCTATCACAGACACTGCAGCGTCAGATAATAAACAGTTCTTTTAAAGAAAATGGTGTAAGTGAATGATTTTCTTGTTAGGCCTCAGGATAAGAACACAGAGTGCCTGAAGCTGAGATAAACATCAACAGAGCCTGTTGGCCTATGGGTTGGACTAACTTTCAGAATCGAATTGAAAAGCTATCATTTATCTCCTGTTGTACATCTCTAGTCTTGATGACCCCTCGTTTTGCCCTTTACCCATTAACACCCATATATATTCATACAGTACTATGTGCGGTGCTGTCTCTATCACACATTAATTGCAAACTAGTGGCACAGGCGTCAGTCTGAGGGGCATCTATGGGCTCAGCGAGTGGGATCCAACCACTGACCAGCTGGTTAGTGTGCGCTTGGATTGAATCAACAACAACAGTTGTATTTGGAGGATGTAAGCAGGCAGCATGATGCATAAACACAGATAAGAGATAAGCTGCACATTGGTGTGTCCCTGTCCTTCTCCTTGAGTTGTGACATGGTCACTATATACAACTTGTTGCCTTGGAATCAGGAATCTTAAAATCCTCAAGCTTTGTACACTTGTGTTTGAAACTTGAAACGATGGATCCTGAAGCATACAAGCAAATATTGGATATTTAAGACTGCCTGCAGTGTGGATGTAATATCTCTCTGTGTGCAACATGAATTTATCGTCAGAACAGGTTTTTACTACAGGCTATAAAAATTATCCTAAATACATAAAGTGGAATTTACTTAAGGTTGCCTTTTAGACACTGGTTTTCTACAGTGTACATTTACATGGAGGAGGTTGTGAAATCTTGACGTTAATGCAACAAAAAATGTGGATCCTATGTCTTCTCATTTAACGCCTCTCCAGTTTGTCATGCTTATTGTGATGCCCATGATAAACATGAGTTATTAACTTTACCATCCTGTTGACAAGTCACAAAGTTTAGGTATCTTACAAAGGCTTTTATCGACAGCAGATACGTTTACTTGTAGAGAACGAGGAGCACAGACTCACAGGCTCTGTAAAGGTAAAGTTTCCAGTGAGATAAGACAGTGACAGCACATGCAATAAATGTGTCATAAAATTATTTTGTAATTATAGAGCTATCAATAAAACAAGAACGCAAGATTTAGATGTTTTCAAAGCATCTTTAGTGATAGGTCATGTCTAAGAGTCATAACTTATGTCATGCATGCTTATATCAATCATGAAACCATTAACAAATGTGCAAATTAAAAAGTTTTTAAGCAAATAAAACCCATGAAAGGTAAAAATATTTGCAGCATTTTTGAATGAGACGCCACTTTTGTATGAAAGTTGTGGCTATGGCATGAGGCTATGGCACCTGCACATCACTTAGCTGGGGCGCATTCAGACACTTTAACAACTGTAAACTTATTTTAGGCCTTTTACTTGACTTAATTTGCCATAATGAGTAAATGTAGGCTACTTTAGCTTGAGCAAAGGTATTCAGTACATTTCCCACCACTTCATAAAGGCTATGGAGCCAGGCTATTATTTCTGACAACAACATAGGCTGTGAAAAAGAAACATTATCTATGATGTGCAGAAATAGAAAATGAATAAGTTAAAGTCATACAAATTTAAGCAGGAATTCTTTATTTTGACAAAAAAACGGTTTAAAAAAGAGACGCAATCAATAGGACTGTCATACCCACTGTACAGCTACTTCCAACATCTATCCCGCGATATCTTTTGGCCGTCAATGATGTATTGGTGACTGTTTTGAGTCACGACTTAAACAGTTCACAAGTCAAATAGAGATAGAGAATAGTGTTTCCTATGATATCTGAGGCTTTGGTCCACGATCTCCATAACATGCAGGTGATTCAAGAAATCATGGCTAAAATCGTGAATAAACGAAACTCTTTATTGTTAGTGATTTCTGTAGGGAAAAGAGTGAAACATTCACTATGATACCTAAATACCCATGTGCTTCTGTAGTCAGCTGGTGAGAAAGTCAATGCATATCAACACCGTACTCTGGGAGGTCTGGGAAAGGTGCTAATTTGTTTTGGGCCATGGCAAATCAGATGAGGGTGGTCTTTTTAAATATGTCTTTTTAAATCCTGTGCTTTTTTTCCAATATATTTTTTTAGCACTTCATTTAGTTTTTTCTTTTTATATCCTCCAAAATGTCTTCTCTGTCAAATCCATGTTAAATATTATCTGTTTTATGTATTTTTCTCAGCCTCAGCAAATGGAAAGAAGACAAACATTGTTAAGCTGAATATTTTTGATATCAATGACCTAAAACACTTTATTTCTTTATGATCTCTGCAGAGACCCAGGATGGCTCTGGCAGACGGCAAGGTGCTGGTTCTGGGAGCGTTGGCTGGAGTGGCTGGTGTCAGTTTGGCTGTGATGTGTTACCAGGGCTTTAGCTCACGACGAAGAGCCTCTTTGGCAGGGCCCTACTCCATGCCAATGGGTCAGGCTCAGGTGCTGGATCGCCTCGAGGCCCTGCACCAGTGTGTATCTGAGCTCAAGGATGAGATGAAGGCTTTGCAGAATGCTCTGCCTACACTGCAGGCACAAGTCAGGGAGGAGCTGACGGGGCGTGATGAAGCACGTCGAGCCAGCCCTCTGCACAGGACCACGCCAACACGGAGGAAAAGACCAGTGGGCACCATCAGTAGCACCAGAGCTGAGGCTCGGAGCTCAGAAGAGGCAGAGAGTGAGGGAGGGTGAGTACTTTAAATGGTCCTAAATCACGTAGAACGTGTAACACTTTCAGTACTTTGTTCTTAAAATCTATAATCAGTAATTTCTCAGACATGTATCCTTGCATAGTTCTTTCAAATTACCCAAACACACTTTAGATTTTATGAGAGTAGTATATTTTTCTGAATCCCCTTAGAGCAAGTCACAAGAGTAATACGGCTTTTATCGTAAAATTGTGCTGTTTTTGAAAGATACCTAGTGAGTCTATCTGGATCCTTGGTGTCATGTGACTTTTTGACTGTGCCCATTATTG
Source organism: Platichthys flesus (assembly GCF_949316205.1). Classification (NCBI taxonomy): domain Eukaryota; kingdom Metazoa; phylum Chordata; class Actinopteri; order Pleuronectiformes; family Pleuronectidae; genus Platichthys; species Platichthys flesus. The sequence continues at coordinate 18,062,506 of NC_084956.1, read as the reverse complement.
AAAAATGATAGCAGAGTGTATTATATCTCTAGTGGACACGCACAGTATCAATAAGTTTATGTGTCACAACAGTGGCTGCCTTTTAGTAGACTTTAGAATAATTTTTTCCCCCTATGATGAATAGTAATTACACATTATTATAGTATATATCAGAGCTGTCACAATAGCAGAAGTTTGGTAGAGGTTACTTTGTCTACTACTACCATTCAAATTACCTAATTGATGACACCAAGTTCGATACCACAGCAAACACTCAGTATTGTCTGTGGGCAAATAGAAGTTTAGATTCAGACTGCCAGGTTGACAGACCAGTGGTGAGAAAATATTATTTCAAATATGTAACAGCTGGTGTGAAAGCCAGTCAATCAAAAGAATGTTACAGTAAATGAAAGTTGTTGGCAATACTTAAGAGTCACTGTCATCATTACATGGTTTGTCCAGCAGACTTCACTGTTTACAATATTTAGAAACTGCTGCTGTTGCTCAAGAGTCAACACAGAACTACAGCTGAGGAAAAGTTGCTGCAAAATGCTTTAAGATTATGTTCAAATATCTTTGTTTCATTCTTTTGATCACCAACATCAACTTTTATGTAAATATTGACCGATATATTAGAAGCAATTTCGGCATTGGCCACCAACTTACAGCAGACCCTTGTTATTTCTCTATATCATGCCTGGTGACATTCAACAGATGACAAACATTAGCTTTAGTTCATTGTAATTTCCACCTCGTGTGTGGATGAAAACATTCCTACTGTACCAGTGGAACTTGCCTGCTCATTTTATGCAGTAAATTATAGTTTTGACAGTATGTACATTAGCCTCAGGTGCTGCAGAGAAAAGCAGACTAATCGAGCACCGCATGCCGTGTCATCCGCCTCCACCCTCAGCTAAATGCCTTGAACTCGTGCCAACCTTGGGTAACATAAACAACAGTACGTGTTCCTTTTGAATGGGCTACCATTTAGAATCTCATGTTATTAAAACAGATATCAACAGTGAAATGATGATTAAGCACTCAAGCAGGCCTTGGACACGATTATATGTTTTCTCAACACGTGGCTCAAAAATTGTAACAAATCCAGGGAGCAAATCATGTTGGATGTTGTAGCACATTCAGTTCTATGCAAGGTTGATGGGGATTTGTATCTGCCGTTTGAGTGATTAACCTACGTGCAGTTGCTCTTCCTAACCACATTATATTTTTAGGTGTGCAGTGAGCCTTAGATCAGATACGAAGGGCTCCTTCCCACCTCTGTCACTGTCCTTGCAAATATGAATCAGTTGCCTTGAAGCGATTTTTACAACTACTGCACATTAATGAGGCCAACTGAACAATCCAATCCAGTGTGTTGTAGCATCTGTGTCCTTTATGAATTACATTCCATGCAGAGGTTGGGTTGAGTGTGTGTGTTTCTTTGTTTTGTTTTGCTTTCATGTTTTTTTTTCAGGCAAGAAGCCAATGCCAATTGTTACATAATGTTCCAGATTCTTGAGATAAATCAGATTCAAACAGATGCATGAAGGCATAAACAAATCTGACTGGAGAAAAAAAGGTATCATAATTACTATTTAGTTTGCGAGGCATTTGTCTCTTGGACATTAGTGTATCATCTGGAGAGAAATTGTTCTCATTTCCTTTTCCAGCAGAAGATGATATTTCACCATTGTAGTGTCAACAATAACATATAAAGAAGTCATGCTCTCACCATAAAGGTATTTCAGGTCCTATACATTTGTTGGCAAAAGAACACAGACAGTTCCTTGATGGGTAATAATAACACCATATCATATGAGTTTTTCTTTCATGACGGGTTACCATCACCCTGCTCATTTGCTTAAGGGCCAGATGGAGGTGCAAGACAGCCCTCTAGCAGGTTTGGTTCACAGGTTCACTCTGTTTCACAGAGTGACAGTCGTTGGCTACATCAAATGCTCTTAATTACAGCTCAGGTTATTATACTTTAAAAGAAATCGCATCACGCACACACCTCCCATAATTAAAGAGCGCTTCCTGCCACTCTGTTATTTGTATGAGCAGAGGGTGTGGGGGCAAGAGGGAATAGTGCAATGGAGAAATTCCAAGCCCCTCAGGGAATGAGTAGCGTTCCCCCATAGGAACCAGTTACACCCCCAATCCGCGGATCCATTTTAAAGGGCTGTTTGTGTGTGTTCGGCTTGATTGGAAGTGTTGGAGCAAAATATCTCACTACACTATCTACATACAATATCTCCAAAATGGCCATAATTCTCAAGACTGGGAAATGATCAAAGTATGTTTGTTCAAATTTAGGCCCAAACAATATATTTTAAACGAGTAACAATGGCATATTTTCGGGTTTGTGTAAAATGTAAGAGTGCAAACATGTCAGTCAGAGATTTTGCTGCATCAGAGATGTGTTAAACGTATCTTAAACTGTCATCTCCTATAATCATAGTAGCAATGAACAAGTGATTTGACAAATAGTAAAAAAAAAAAAAACGTGATTTGTAAATATCACTAATGTACATAATATACATATGTGGGGCAGTAGATTTCAAACAGGGGCTATCAAACAAGTATGAATAGGGCCTTATCCGAATGTTCACAGAGAGCTGGGCTGCTGCACCTGACATATGCACACCATGAATAGGCTGATGTATGTTTTCATGACTGTGTGGAGTTAATTGCTTTTTGGCTTAATGGTTTTCTTACCTGTTGATATGTGGCTTTATTTGCATTAAAAAAAAAAAGAAGCTTTTTCTAGTGGGACCAGTGGTGGCAAATTGTCTGATAATAAAACTCATGATTCGATACTTCTGTAAAGTTCTATAGGAAAAATGACACAGACACAATGTAAATTTTGACCCATCCTCTTAAGTTCCAGCTGTTTACTTCATTGACTCCTCATATGTCACAACTGTTTCCTCAGAGCTACATCTCTGCAGATAAGGAGGCCCATCATTCACCCTGTCCGGGTGCCAAGCTGTCAGAGGCCTCATTTAAAAGTGTCTTGTAGGAACTTGTAATTCCTCGAACAGTTCCCCCTACGTTTATTATTCACCGCACATCTCTGTAGCTCAAGGACATGACCACTTCTTTTTTTCCTTTTCCAAAAAAATAGCATCTATGGTACTGGATAGTTGTTGATTCAAACAGATTTAAGCAGGAGCAGTTTGGTTTAGTTAGGGGCAAGCCTGATCAACACACACATAGACATGTTTAGAGAGTGAAGAAGGAGCTCATTGTCTAATTTGTGATTGAAAGCTTTCGTCTCCCTTCTACTTGTTGCTCTGTAGCTGTCAGTTATTAAGACATCCTGATTTATATTCTCGGATTCATACCTCAGTGAAAGGCTTACAGCCAAACAAAAACATTTGTTGAACCTAGCTCTGAGTACAATGTCTACACAGCACAGACACGTTCTTTTGTTTGTTTTGTCAAAGTCAGTTTGTCTGACCTATATCTGTCAAGTTTGACTCTGACCACCCACATATTCTATTCATATTCAATAGTTCGACACCCTCCACTGCAAAAGTCCCTTCATGTAATTATCTGAATATCCAATTGTTAACATTTTAGACCCTAAATACAAATGGATTAAATTATGAAATCAATGTTACTTTATAAATTGTATTAACTTCAGTTTCTCTTTGAAATGTATTTTTGAGAAAACAATTTGTATTAAACTAACCGAAACATTTTTACCCACTAAATTTGCTATAACCAATATTTTATCATACAGGCCATGGGTCACATATTAATGGGAATGGAAAACTGGTTTGCATTTTGGAACTGGTTCTAAATCGTCCGAACCATCATTGTATGGATTTGAGCTTATAAATTCCATGTATCAATGACAGAGTTGTATTCTGCATAACAACTATGACAAACTGATGCATCTACACCATAGTCTTTATATACAAATCAGAATGTCCCCACTTCCTCCCTCTATGCAGAAAAAAGTGCAGAATATCTATAACGTTGCTATGTTGCACTGAAGATGTCATTTAAAACTAAATTTTCTTGGCACCTTTTGGATCTGCAATATGACACTATTATACCTTTTCTTGACAGTTCCTATATACATTGTTAATGTAAGGATATTTCATTGTACAATACCAATTTTGCCTGGATTTGCCTGGCTTCAAATGGAACAAGGAAACTCTAACATAGTGCATTATCAAAAATAGTAAGGTAGACCTTTCACAATAACAAATTTTGTTGGATGATATTTTGTCCCAGAGATTATTGTATCTTCATCAATGTGGTTTAAACTACTTTAAACCATTTTAAACTACTGGTATAATGATAAATGAAACGTAAAATGTCCCCCTTACAAAATAACATTTGACCACGACCCTGAGTTTGTAAAAAAATGATGTCTTCCTTGTTCTATTTTAAGAACAAAGCATTACAACATCTGAACAAAATCTTAACAGTTGCATTCATATTCAAGATGAATTGCTGCCTTCATTCTTGACTTGTAACATCATCATGTATTTGTAAGAAATGAATGAACAACTTTTATTTTCTACCAGCAAGATGTCCTACAACAGAGAAAGGTATAGTTTGAAAAACAATCCAGTCATATTGTCAACAGGTGGCTCAGCAACTGATCTGTGGGAAAGTGAAAGTTAGATTAAAGATTCACACCCTGTCCAGCCTTTTGGGTCAGTCAATCAGCCAGTGGCCATTGTTGTAGAGAAGGCTTTCTTTGATCCTGTCACCACAGCTACACACACTTAATGAGCCAGGCTGCATGTTCTGAGACCTGCTGATGTTGGGATGGTAACTGGTTTGTTTTGATCAGTCTAACCACAGAGACTGCCGTTGCTAAGCCCTATTGAGAGATCTCTCCATTGCCCCTCGGGGTCTGTACACTGACAGGATGACCTCACTAACTGAGCTCACAGCCTGTTAACAATGAAATAGAGTATTGTTATTATTACATAACCAATGTGAGAGTAACCAACTGTTTACTCACCATTCCATGCTAAATATCACAAATTCAGCATAATACTTCATTCCTTTACTTGCCAATGGCTGTCTCCAGAGGTGGAAGGTAACACTAATGTTAACTTGTGCTTTGATCCAAGTGAATATGCTAACCAGCTAGCCTTGGCTCAGCAGGCCCATACAATCCTTATGTAATAGTGTGCCACTGAGTCTGCTCGGAAGAAGTAGGGCTGCTCAGAGGTGGTATTATAATCTCATTTTGTCAACGCAACATGGCTGAAGCTCTTAGCAAATCAACCTTTCTGCCACCTTTTCCCAGCAAATAATAATAATAACTATTTGTATAGCACTCATCTAAACAAGGTTAACAAGTTCCTCACAACATCCACAGTAATTCAGTTCAATTCTAAGCACCAAATCATAAGATATAAAGGTTGAGACCTTCACATTTTAGAAACCCAATAGTTCCCACAAAGAGCAAGCATCTCGGTGTGGAGAGAAACAAATCCCTTATTAACTGGAATAAACCAATGACAGAACCAGACTAGGTGTCGGAGGCCATCTGCCTCGACCGGTGGGGTGAGCACAGAAAATGGTGATAATGGGAGAGGTGGTTGGCAAAGAGGGGAGTGAAGAGAGAGAAAGAAATCGCAATAACATTAAAAGCCAAACCTGGGGATACACTCAGGTTAAAGTATAATCTGACTTGCTACTGACTTGTTTAGCGGTACTATCTAAATCAATTTATTAAATTAGTGCCGAAACAATAACTTTATTGATTGGTTACTTGATTAAGTTAGAATTGTTTGCAGTAAATTTTTTATTTAAAAAGTTATTTTTAGACAGTTACTATGCAGACAAGCCCAACACTTGTTTGAAAGCAGCTTGCTTATGTTTTATACATCTTTTGGTTTAAGACAGTTTCGTGAGTAGAAAAAGCTTTTTAAGATTGCCACACTAATATTAAAAAATGGAAATAACTGTAACAGCTTAACGTTCATCAGCAGTGAAAAAACAAAAAAGAAAAGCAAACATCTGCTCATATTTGTGAAATAGTAATTGGCAAATGTGTAGTATCATTATCAATCAATTATTCATTCAATGTCAGATTGTTTTTCACTAAAGTAACAAATGGTTTGAACACTGCTTTCAAACACAAATGGATGGAAGTGTAAAATACCATGTCACTAAAAACTACTAGCATTGAATTAGCACTATTAACATAATTTATCTATACTGCTCTCCATATGAACTATCCCACAGAAAATCATCAAGCTGTTTTTTCACAGCTGGTTAAAGTTAAAGCGCAAGGTTAATAATGGTTGCTGCATAGATATACATACAGCACGACCCTTGGTTTCTTTATTCTTTCAACTCAAGTCTTTCATGAGCCGGGGAATGGCGTGACAGGAATGCGCTGATCAGTCAGTGCAGCCTGTCTCTCCAGCACTACTGAGTAAATAACTGCTGCGAGGAAAGGAAAACAGACTGCTGCATGAATGAAAGAACAAGAGGATGAATAAATTGGGATGAATGAATGAATGAGCCAAGTTCAGTAATGTGACGGTCAAGCAACAGTTAAATGTCTGGTCTATTTATTGCAAGGCAGTGCTCTATAATAATAATATATTATAATAATAATAATAATATAATAATCCCCTCCTTTGTTTCAGAGTAATCTGTCGTTACTCTGACAGAGTGTTTTTTGCAACTAATAAACAAACAAATACAGATGAAAACACAAATCTTGGTGGAGGTTATGTGAATTGCATGTACATGTATTCTATTTTTTCAAATTTTTTGAAAGTTTCGTTGCATCAGTTAAGTAATGATAGCTCAGGCGGCTCGACTAACTGCAACCGTGGCAGTAATGGCGTTTCCTATGAAATGAGATTGTGGACATTTTGCATTTTTTCAGCCAAGGTTTCAGAACAGTTTAGGAGCCGATACGCAGAACCAAGATTATATTTCTGTTTATGGCTACCTTGTACTCTGCATTTCGTTGGAGGCGTGTGTTGTGGGTGGGGCGGAAGGAGCCTTTATTACGAGGCACCTTTTGGGCCTAAAGTCTTTTTGTCCCTGGCCCGCTCTGACACGTCCCTCCAGAACTATGGCTTGTAGCCTAAAATTTTCCCTTAACCACCAATGACGCACATGCAGCCAGTGCCAACACTTAATAGATGCTTTTCATATTTGTACCCATGTCTATCTCTTTCATTACAATGTGAACTGTTAATATTGTTTGGCTATTTTTTCTACTGCTGCCTCTTAAGTGTTAGTTGAGGGTGTTAGTTCATACAACTACAATAGTTGAAAAGGTCTTATAAAACATCTCATGAGAACATTGCGTGCTTCAGCCTGACAAACAAATCTCCCTTCATGCAAACGTTTTCAAGTTTTCACGGTAAGACGTCAAGACATTTTTTACAGCTAGCATTTATAAACAACTAAGCTTCCCACCTATGTAAACAAACAATATGTGTGTGAACAGGAAGTGAAGATTGATCCTTTATAATCAGCACTTGGCAGAAAACCACCTGTAAAAATGCTCGTTAAGACACGATTTAGATTCTTCTGAAGAAATCCACCTCACAAGTAGAAAATGGTTTTTGGATTGAGTTACTGGGACACATGCCATCACCTTTTACAGAAACTGATAACATTCAGGCTGTTTATTCATGCTTCTGAGAATAATTTGATGGTGACTAGCCGACCTTGTGATTGGAAACACCAAAGTCCTCAGTTAGCAAATTGCAACGGCTAACTGAAACGATACCTTTTTACTTTTATTGACATGTTCTCTGTGTTTTTGTTTCTTTTCAGGTATATGACTGCTCTGACAGACTCTGAGGATGAAGAGATAAGTGATGAAGAACAGGGGGAGGAAGAACAGGCTGAGGACAAGTTATCGATTCTCCTTGAGAGGATCGACTCTTTGCACCATGGCACTGAATCCGACAAAAGAGAGAGTCTCAACATACTTTTGGAGCACAGAGAGGAGGAGGTTAAACAGCTTTTTAACCGAATATATCCAGTTTATAGAGGTTTCTGTGTTTTAACACTTGTATTGTAACTCTGTAGTTTGGACAGAACTCGAGGCTTCTCTGGCGGCTGCTACGAGCTTACTGTGATGTTCATGATGTCAGTGCCACTCTGGAGGACAAGAAGACCATTGCACAAACTGGTAATTTACCAAACAATGTCATTTACCAAGTGTCTCAATCTAGATGTGAGGTGATATAATGTCACAACCACAGCTCTACAAGACAAACCTCAAATGTCATTGTCTCATAAGGAAACAAAAATCCATGCAATCCTGTGGTGACCTCTGTCAGCTGGTTTTAGTTGCTGACTCACAATGAATTGGAAGAAACACTATTTGACAAGTGACCATACTTAGACATTACCCATGTTAATAATACACAATGGATCAGATATGATTAACTGCAAGTGTTATCGTTACGTGTTGCACAGTCAATGTGGTAAAAAGAGAGCTAAAAATCTAGTGTGATATCTATATATATGCTACCTGATATCACCACTATTGAAATAAAGTACTGCAAAATGAACACCACCATGAGAAAAGTCTTTAGCAGTCACCTTCTGCCCTCTGATGATTGGTTATCGACTGATATTATCAAGTCAAAGGTCGAACCAAAGTCAGGCCTTACATCATAGTTATTATTTAAATTTATATCCTAGTGCACGTTAATTTGAGGGTCAACTGTGAGCACTGTGCATCGATTTCAGGTTGAGATTTTAATTTTTCTATACGAGGTGCAATTTTGGGGGGTCAGAAATAAAAGTTATTGGTTGTGAGAAATGTAGAGAAATCTATGTTTGTCAGTTAAAGACAGAGATTTACCAGACACACACCATAAATAGGTATTGGATAAACCATAGAATCTTTAAGTCCACTTCTTGAATACAAAACGTATTACTGTCACAGGCCCTTTCAGCAAACCCTTTAGGTCACAATGACTGTACACTTGTCTTCTGTTCCAGTACTGTGTGCAGTGGACGTTAATGCTTTTATTTCATTAACAGTGGCTGGTTTGTGATTCTGCACTTGTGAAGTTGAGACTGGATTTACCTGTTTCTCTGTGATCCTTCCTTGTCAATGAGCCTCTCATCAGAGCAGGCCAGGTGCTTTCTGCAAAGACACCTTTGTCAAAGCATCTGGAAGTGTTGGACATGTGGATTCAAAGCAATAGGGCAACATATTTAAAATTCATCCAGATATAAATAGATGCTGTGAGACAATTCCCATTGGGTGATTAAGGATTTAAATCTGTTCTTTCTTCCTGGTTTGTATTTTCATATTACTTCTGTTTTGATTGCTTTAATCCAGCGCCTCGTGATGTTTCTTGATTCATGCACTATACTTCCTGTTGTGTTTTCTCAGGCAACACACCCTTTGACTCCACTAATCCACGCTCCTCTTTTGTCATGTGAACAAGAATGTCCGGGGGGGAATTGTGTGAATTTAAATTGTGTTTCAGCTGGGTATCATCGTCTGTTGTCTTTCTTTCATTTCCTCTCAGGGAAGAAAGTTGGCGAGGAGGCGGTGAGCCTGAACCCCACATGTGCTGACAGTCATCGGTGGTAGGTTCGAGATGTTTCCTTCCGTCCTTCATTTCATCCTTTAACAGCTGCTTTGTTTCTTTTAACTAAAGTCTTTCCAGCTGCCATTTCAAAAGCAAATCAATCAAGCAGTCTTGATGATACATTTTGATGGCATGCGACTTGCTGTCATTTAGTTCCATTATGGGAATAACTGACGTTTGAATTAGACAGAATTAAAGCAAAAAAATGGTACTTTCCCCACATGAGATGTCGGGGGTGGGGGGGGGTGGGGTAATTTTGAGTGATATGTCTGCCTGGAGCAACTGTTCCGTGTTTGACTGGATCTTGGACTCTTGCATTACTTGGGGTTTAGCAAAGGAACAAATGAGGAAACTCAGAGAAAACCCACATGGGTAGATGTTGGAACTACTTAAATGTGCATTATAGTCTTTAACACTTTAGGGCAAACCAAGACTGACCAAAATATGAAAAAAAAAGTTGCATATTTCCTCAAATAAGATGGAAAAAGTTGTTTTCAGGGGAGCATTGCTAAATGCTTTGCAGACGTGCATATTTCTCAGATAATAGCAGATTGACTCCGAATCTACTCCGTCCTGCAGATCATCCCCTCTTACACCCGATAGCATCAGATCCACTTCCTGGAATGCAAAGGTTACCTACGTTCAGATAGATTGACAGTTGCACAGGAATAACTCATGTAATTAATGGTCCTCTGTTATTGCAGTTGCTGTTCCTATATTTTGATTGTTGCAGTACAAGCTGTGCATATTTACAGCTGTACATATATAGTGTACAGGTTACTCTGATGACAGACTGTGTCCCGCTAGTAATATTTGTTTGTATTTAATGTGTGGTAATCTTGTGGCAATGTTTTATTGTCTGACTTTAAATTACTAAAAAGTTATCGTAAAAGTTGTTTTGGCTGCAGCTAGTGCAGTAGATAACAACTTTCTATGTGAGGAACTTCTTATAAAGCTACGTTAAGGGAATTTTGCAGCCTCAAGTGATACTCAGAAAATTAAATGAGGAAAGCCTCTTCTCCACTCATTTGTCCCCCCGGTGCTCAGTGACATAGGGAAAACTCTTGCATTAATTATCTGTGCGGAGCCGTGCATCAGAGCTGGTGAGATGAATCCCGTTTGCATTGGTGCATTCCCCTTCTGAAATACTGCTCATGTCCAAACTTGATTGCTGATCAAACATGGAATCCCTGGCTTGAAAAGAGAGATGATGATTACACCAGATGCAACTCTGAGCTTTGGTTTGAGGACAACTGCAAAGTCTGCTCCCAATACAGCTTCAATAGAATGATGAAAGGCGGCTTTAACTTGCAGTAGGTCTGTGTACCTCATGTTCAACGTTGGGCCTGGAAATATGGACTGCTTTCTATTGATTTCAGAATCAGAATCAGAAGTATTTTATTGCCAGGTAGGTTTCCACCTACAAGGAATTTGCTATTTGTTATTGGTGCAAACAATGAACATAGAAACATAAAAACGCAATAAATACAACATACATAGGAAAAGCAATAAAAAATAGAAAACCAGTATATATTTACTCACTGTTTACGTGTTATTTACTCACTTTTTTCCAATATTTATAAAAAGTAGCATTTATTTTGACATAAGCATTTCTGAATAAAAATAAAGGAAAGATAAAAGATGTAAAAAGTGAAATGCAAAATGCAAAACAGTAAACAGTGTCCGATTTCAATTTAATGCAGAATAATATAATATGAGATAATGTGTTAATTTAACACATCCTTGAGGTGTGGGGGCGGAATAAAAGTCAGAGTCAGGTGGGGGTCCCGGGCCTTGTTGATGAGGCCAACTGCAGCCGGGAAGAAACTGGTCTTGTGGCGGGCGGTTTTGGTCCTGATGGACCGCAGCCTCCTGCCCAAGGGAAGAACCTCAAAGAGTTTGTTACCCGGGTGGGAAGGATCAGCCACAATCTTGCCTGCAATGTTGCCAGCATTTGTGTGCATGTTTATATGATAGGTCTCCAAAGTGTACTTATTTGTCACCGTTAATTACATTCCCTGTATTGGTGTCCTTTGTAATTGAGATCATGTGGCTACTTTCTGTTTACGTGCGTGTGAAGATTTCTCCTGGCAAACAGACCCAAACAGGCCTCTTGAGCCAGGAGCCCTGTTTGCTCTGTTCATTATGGGATAATTAGTATTAGCTCATACACATACCTCAGCACTTGAGACGTCAAGTGAAATAGAAGGCTGTGTTTGTTTAGTTAATTAAGAGCAACAGCTTTAAAAAAGCGTAATGCTTAATCCTATATCCACTAATGGAATTTGTAAGATTCTTAAACCGAGCAGAAACACTGTCTAAGTTGAATGGACAGGGCAAAGTAGGTAAAGCCGCACTTTAAGAAGGCAGGAGGCAGGGACCGGGGACGGTGCCAGGCAGTGTTGCAAAGAAGTTTATGTCTGAGGTCACTGTTTACTTAGTCTTCCGATGCCGTGAGAAAACTTGTCACCTGTTTTCCCGAATGCCGCCCAGCTTGTCACAATATGACAGATGTTGTTTCGATGCACTGCAAGTCAGTTTCTGTTCTGCCACTGAAACTAATTGCATCGACTTTCAGTGCCTAGCTCTGATGTTGTGTGAAACTGTTTTGTTTAACCAGTTTTAAATTACCCAAATTATCTAATTATTGTTTATGACCTAATGCATTTCCCCTCAGACCTCTGAGTGACAAAGTATCTGGTAGGGTGAGCAACAAACCAGAGCAACAAACCTGCTCTGCTGTATCTGTTCCACTGCCAGGCAAGTGACAGATATCGGTGAATATACAGTTTCTCTGGGAAAGGTACAACCGCCATAGCTTTGCCCCGAAAAATATCAGAATCTAGAACAATCTGAGAGAATTTAGGCGCTTCCTTCCTTAATCTCCTGACCTGGATTATCTATCCCTTCTTATATACATTCTGAATTAGCATCTTTGCATTACATTACAAATTCTTTGGTAGATGACTTTAATGCCTTAATTGTTTGAAGTCTTTAGCTTCTCGTTACATTTTCACTAAAGGAAATTGAGTAATTTCAAGATCAATATTGATAAAGGGACGGATATTACTTATTACTTATTATTATTAATTTGTGTGTGTGTGTGCGCGTGCGTGTGTGTATGTGTGTGTGTGTAAGATTATATGAGGTGCTTTCGTGACAGTGAGTGTGAGAACTATTTGTAAACTCTCAAGAGGCTGATGGCTGGGAGCTGTGATTTGTTCGTGTATCGCCGGCTTTGTTTGTAGGTGCGTTTTCATTCAGCCTGTGTAAATCCCTGACCATAGGGCCTCTCTGATGGTACAAAGGCCCATGGATTAAGCAGGCGGCCTGTGGCAGAGCCCGGTCAACGGGAGAATGGGGTCACTTTGACCTTACAAAGACAACTTTAATTTCAAACTCGTGCCTCTGTTTACCAAGGTCACCGTTAGTGTCGCCGTGGCAGCATTGTGTTCCTCGTAGCTGTGGAAACCCTGCATGTGTGTAAACTTTAGCCCTCACTGTCCCTTGGCTCATTGCTGTGGGAACACTTGACACACAGCCTCAAATCCCACCTCCCCTCCAAAGAAAACACTATTGGCTCATTCTGTCATGCAGTGTATCAGCTCACTTCACACACTCCTACTCATTGTCTCACAGAGGTTGTCCTTGAATTCCTCAAGTTCCTCCTCCTGTTTCTGTACAGGTTTTAGCTTGGAGTCCTGTCTGGCCCTCTCTGCCTTTGAATGAGCTGTCTATGTTTGGATCTGGAGGCTGAAATCAATCTGCTGTTTCCGCTAAGCAGCTGACACTTAGGCCCTTTTGTTTTTGCCCAGCAGAGTGGGGGATTTCACTGAGCCGGTGCAAAAAACGAGGACTAGCATTGCACAATTAAGTGTTCTGTCCTTCTCTTATCTTCCACCCTTGTCATGTTTTGCTGCCGCCTACCTTTCCTCCTCGTCTTGATATTTCCTTTTTTCTTGCCTTAGACAGTCAAGAGATGGTATTTCAACTCTGAGTAGAAAGGCACGGATTAACAACAGCAGGTAGACCCTTGGGGCTAGACACACCTTCACATCCTGTCTCCTCATTCGTTCCCTCCCCTAAATTATCTCCGCCCCTATCTCTGCCTCTCCACTGAAGGCCTGGTGCTGTTACACATAAAAGATATGTCGCATGACCAAAAACAACATCTCCTGCAGAGTGCAGAAAAGTTCATCTTTAATCTGTTTGTTAATTACAGACACAGAATACAGAAACGCAGGAGGAGGATTTACTTTGATGTACTAACAACTGGCATCTCCACCCAGTCTAACTCCATTGGGGAAAGTCCAGGTGCCGAGATGAGCCAACACTATTATGTGCTTCTCCAATCAGGAGCTGCTCTGCCACTGGCACTCTTGGGTTTACATACTTCTCAGTAAACACTGCCAGAATTGCCACATGCTGAATAATGTTACAGTGAACCAATCAGATGGAAGGAGAAATATGTCTTGCGGTAGCATGCATGTTGAGCAATCTCTCCCACAGCCCACACCTGGGAAATGTTCAATATCAGTTATGATTACTATTCCTCTGTGGTATGCTGCTATTGTCCTTATTCTCATCTCACCACTGCTACGATTTATTGCTTTTAATCACAACAGCATATAGCAACATGCTAGTGGAGAAAGAGGGATGACTGACTAAAGCTAGCTGCACTCCTTACTTACCAACCTTTGAGGTTTTGTTTTCACCCCTGTCCATATGTCTGTTGGTTGGTTGGTTTTCATGTTTGTTGTATTTCAAAACATTTTTGTAAGCAAGATTTCACTAAAAAACTGTAGCGATTATGTTAATGTGGTGTGTATCAGAGAAGAACCAATAACATTTTTGTGCGGATAGGACTTCAAGGAGCCTAGAGTGTAAAGTTTGGAACAGAATACTTCATAAAGCCGCAACTAAAGTTTTTTTATTAATTATTTAAGTTGTTTAAACGCTTGAACCAAGTTTCCCACAGCCTAACGTGTTTCTAACAGCGAGTAAAGAGATGGAAAAAGCTCCTCATTTAGAAGCGACCACTATCTGTTTTTTTTAGCTTTATCTATCTCTAGCTCTGTGTGTAAAGCTAAATGCTAATGTCAGCATGCTAACATACCTCAACATTTAAATCCGAGCATGCCGATGCCTACTATGTAGAACTAAACAAAATGCATAGCTCAGACTTGACCTCATTAGTTTTGCTGGTATTGTCCCTAAACCAAAGTGTTGCACTAAGTTATAGTTTGACCTGATGATTACACTAAATGGAAAGTGCATTTTGTTCCATCTTATTCTGACGAGCAACATGGATTACAAAATGTCATGGTAATGCATCCAATCGTTGTACAAAACATTTCACTCAATACCAAAAATATGGTGGTACAAGAGGAAAAGCCAGAATCTGCAGAAGGGAATGTACGTCCTGTGAACTTCAGTCAAGACCCAAGTGATGAACTGACCGCCATTGCTGAATGGAGGTCACCATTTAAATTGAACAAATGTTCCCTAGCTGTTCTATATACAGTTTCACACTTCAAATTGGATTGAAATGCAGTGGCCAAGTGTCCTTGCTCTATTTCCTCTCGACAGATATTTAGTCAGTGGTGATGGATTTACTCAAAGCCTTTACATCCAACAGTCTGTTTTGATTGGAAGCCAGGCAGCACAACTGCAGACAGATAGCATCTCTGCTCCTGTGATGTTGTTGAGCTTTGCACTCATCGAGCGCCTACCAGCGGCCGAGTGGTTGCACCCTACACCACCTTAAGAAAATAAACACAGATCTTTTTAGTTACAGCTCCTTACAATTCATCTGCCTTTGTTTGCTCTGCAGAGAATATTTGGGACACTTAAAAGTGATGTGGCTGGTACTTGTCTTATCACTGTTCATTTTCCACACCACCAACATGAATGAGGGTTTGCGCAAAGATAGTTGTATGCTGTGTCATCCAATTAAAGCCCCCTCAATCATCTGTATGTTTTTCTTTATTTTCTTGTGTAGATTTGTTTACCTACCAGATGGAGCATTGTCAACTGCAAATCACGATTTCTCACTTGACAGAATGAAAGACAAAACTGTCATTATCTTCACCTGCATAATATACTATAGTTTAATACCTCACCATTCCTTCTTTTTTTCTTCATGTTGTAATTTGTGTGCGAAGCCTGTGCTTGATAACTATCCATCCATCTCCAGATCAATCTTTTTTCTAATTTTAGAAATCTCTCTGTCTGTATAGGGAACACATATCTCGAGAGCTGTTCATCTTATCAGCTTCCCATTTTGCATTTCTATCGTTAAGGGCTGAATGAATAAGTGTAGAATTTGGTGTGATCTGGACATGTGACATGCTCCAGAGCTCAAAAGTTGTCAACTTGGGTCTAGAGATTGTAGAAATGATTCATAAGGAGCTCTGGAGAGTTACCACTATCTAAGAAAACAGCACAAACAGGCAGGTTTGGAACAGGCACTGCACTAGAAGATAGGAGTGAGTCACTACAGTAACCTACCATTCACACATACCAGACACCTCAGCACACACATGCAGAGTTGCAAATTCCATCTACCATCAGCACCACCATGTCAGATGACCTTTGTAGAGGCTGATCCTTCAAATAAAAGGGTGTTTATGTCGCTCCGTGGTGTTTGACAAAGTACCAGCAGGATTAAAGTAGCCTTGCGGTGAAAAGACTTTGATCAACTCTCTCCTCTCCAAACCCTCAGCGTCATGCTGACTTACAGATTCCGAAGCTGAAATCACTCCTTGTTTCCCCCTCCACCTGCCCATTGATCCTAGTCGGTGTATTTATTAGGGAGTGAGAGGAGAAGGTGAAGCAGCTTATCTCTGCTGATGATGTCTAATGAGGAGTGTCCCTAAGTAACGTTTAATGTTATTTCTTTGTCAGTGCCCCTTAGGTTGACTCATTATTAGTGAACCGGAGAAAAGAGGGTTTGACTAAAAGGTGGTGCCAACTTTCTCTCCTATCCCACTTA
This sequence comes from Platichthys flesus, assembly GCF_949316205.1. Taxonomy (NCBI): domain Eukaryota; kingdom Metazoa; phylum Chordata; class Actinopteri; order Pleuronectiformes; family Pleuronectidae; genus Platichthys; species Platichthys flesus. The sequence continues at coordinate 18,045,964 of NC_084956.1, read as the reverse complement.
CACAAAACGTCACTACCTGACTACCTTTAATTTTTCAGAAAAGCTCAAAATATTTAAATTCTAGTTTGATCCAATGTTTTCAATAACATATTGACGCATTATCAGTTTAGAATAATAAGAGACTAGCCAAGGCCAACAGTCCCCAAGGTCCAACAACAGCATTTAAATTCGCTATATCAGGATTAATTTATCTGATCCGCGCAAACTCAAATATCAGTCCTGTAAACACAGCAGTTTTATAGAGAGATTTTTGAATTATTCACTGAGAAATGTCCCATCTCACAATGTTGAAGGAAATGGAAGTTTCAATAAAATTGTTTTTTGCAAAAAGACAAATAAATAGTATTGAAAACACACCCTTGTTGAGGTGACAGTTTGTCTGCATTGTAAAGATGTGGCACAATGAGGACGGACTTGTCAAGCAAGGTCAAACATTCAAGTTGGTGAACCAGCTGGGCAGCGGGGCCTTTGTACAAGACATTCGATCCCAAACACATGGAGGTCCACGTCCTAAAACGCTTTTACAGCTGTTCCAAACAGACATATTTGGAAACAGGAAAAAAGCAGCTCTTATAGAAAGGGATGAGACACGCTAATTGTTCAGATGTTACGAAAACGGCACACACGGTCATTCCTCAGAGCCTTGTATTCTGCTTTATTCCTTAAAACACCCATACCCCTTTTTGATAAAGGTGAACCTGGTGCTAGTGCTATCATGATGCTAGGGTGGATTTGGAGTTGGTTCCTCCTCCGATTCTTTTTAGAACCAATCTGACAGATTAGATGGGTTCTTCAACTCCCGAGCAACGGGGTGGATCCTTCTCAGCCCAACATATCCCAAGGTTTATTGTCCGTCATTGACTGTTTTATGAACGTCAGTAAGTTTGTTTTTTTTTTTTAAATAAGTGTCTGTAGCTCTGTTGCTCAGCAACTGCGGTAGGGGTGGAACCAGTTGGTGATGCAATAAGCAGACCACATTGTGTCTTTTCCATTTGGAGGACACGGTATAAGTAGGTGATGAAGGATGCAGCTGGTTTTTGCTGCATTGACCGCGTCCTCTCAAGGATGCTGCCCCTGAATTGAGACACAACATATATGTCTCTGAAGCAACCTTGTCAACAATGGTGGACTAAAGTAAAGGGAAGCAGAAAGTTTGTGTCTTCCATGGACTACTTTCTATGGAAGAGCCAAGCTTCTCTGCTTTGGCACCCACCGTAAAAAATAGTTTCAAAGGTTAGTTATCTTTTGCAGACTAAACATGACAAAATTGGTCACAATATTTGTGTTGCTTATTTTGGTCTTTTTGGTCTTGTTTGTTGATAATTAAGCCTCCAGCCCCCGAATTAAGCGGTCCAGACCACAGAAGTGTTGATGCCAAAGACCAACAAGTTTTTCTGGCCAAGAGCCAATACTTCAGCACTGGCTCTGTCCCATCAAAGGAAAGGGGCTGATAAAGTCATATAAGTGATGTGCGAAGAATACCTGAAGACAAAGTGGACGTCAGATTACCTAAATTTCCCACGTGTTTAATAAAGTATCCATCTATCTATCTAACTGTTTTAATGCTTTCACAACAAAACCCAACCAATTCTTATATTGGAAAAGTTTGAGGAGAGGGGATTCAAGACACAATTCAACCATCCAACAAAGCACTACGACCAGAGCACACTGATGTCAATAACATTTCTGAATGTTTTCATCTGTGTGAATGTGAAGTAGGCCACCAGTGGAATATAACAGCCATGCTCCCCTCCAGAATAAATAAAAGCAAGCTACTCCTCTGACTGTGATAAATAACTCACTCTGAATTTCTGTTGATAGTTAACACCTAAAGTTTGTCTGTTTATTTAGAATATAAAAGTTCTTGACTCAGCTCATTACAAAAGTACAGATTGCAAATTAAACAATTCCTCTTTTTATGTAACTTTTTTTCCACTTTCTTTCAGTTGTTTTCTCTTCTTTCTTTAATTCAAGTGCTGTTTATATATTTTTTTGTAGGACAATAAATAGAGTAATGATGGGCCTAAATCTAAAACCTACAGACACCTTATCAACAACACTGTGCTCTCTGCGCAGGTATGCCATCATGTGTGGAATAATGACGAAATACGACACTGTGCAGAACAAGATAAAGAATGGATACATCTTCAAGGTACGTTGTTGTCAAACACAGACAGTAGTGTAGTCATATGTTGTGTCCTGGACTTCTCATTCTGTAACTTGGTGTGACTGTTAAATGAAATTCATCTTCATACTGTGTATATATATACTGGACATTGCTCCTCCCATGTACTAAGAGTAGAGGGGAACAGCTTCTCATGTCACTTAGCCACTCCTTTAGCCATTCAGTTGCTTAAGACATGTTTGGAAGAACAGCACGTAGCATTTGATCTTCTGTCAGCAGCTTCCCCCCAACACTGTGTACCTGCAAACATATGAAAGGCTAAAGAGAAAGAGAAAGAGGCGGGAGAGGAACATTTTGTGTATGTGTGTATATATATATATATATTAAAAAAACTTGAGTCAGACAGAGGAAGAAGGGAAAAGAACGAGGGAGGGAGCTGCGTGACAGCTGGAGTGTGTGCTTGCATGGCTAGATCGCGTGTGTGTGAGGTGTTTGTGAAATACTTGTGGGTTGGTGAAGCAGGACAGATCAGGTCAGAACAGAAGGCAGTGGAAACAGCAGCCATGTCATGAATCAACAGTGAAAATCTTCTCCCTGTCTGTCTGCCTCCCCTCAGGATCATCTGGATAAAGCCATTGAGCTGAACCCGCAAGACCCATTGTCCTACTACCTGCTGGGCCGCTGGTGCTATTCTGTATGTGACCGTCCCGACACGCAGCACACGTCTGTCCCATCTCTCCTCACATGTCCGCCCGGCCTCCTGCATCCCTCTGCTAACCCACCCACAGTTTACCCCCATTCTTAACCTAACCCAACTGTTTCGGGTTTCCATCTGGTTTATTTTTGGGATATGTTATTGTGCCATGGACATACAGCCTGTTTCTATTCACTTCATGTTCTTTCAGTGCAGCTGTTTGTTTTTGAAGTAGCTCATGATTGTTTCTTTGTCTGTCAGTTATTTTATCTTTGCTGTTATTTAAATACAGTAAGTGATGATGATGAATTACTTTCATTTAGAGGTAAAGGTTTACAGAAGCTCTGCTGTTATTTATGATTTATTACTGAATTTGGTGCCAGTTGTCAAACTAAGTTCCAGAAAGGAGGGAGGGTATTATGGAGATTGACCTGATACAATTATATAACTCTCACCTATACTGTTAGTATCAGAAAAGGTGTAAGCTACTGTGTAAATTAAGTGGAGCTGTAACACCTGATATTTTCCAGCTTTGAGTTTTATGGGCTTCTCTGTGTTGCGCCCATGTTCAACAATGATTTAGTGTTTGCCTTCAGCCAGAGGTTCTATTTGAAAGGTCCTGCGATGACGCCAAGGCAACACTACACCTACAATTAGACATGGCTCTGATGAATGGTGTGAGGCAGGAACATAACATGTTTGACCCAGACTTCTCCTGGTTATTATCAACTCTAAGGTGTGCATAATATGTGTATGGTCTTTTTTCATATCTTATTTAAAGAGCATTTAATTAATTTTAAGCATGACTTTCAGATTCTGCAGTGCTCTCACTTAAATATAACCTGCTTGTGCTTAGATTTCCTGTGCTCCAGCTTCCGCAAAAGTAACCAAAACGAAGGTTGAACTGTTCCATTCATCATCACTACACCTGGCATTCTATTGGTTTGGATTTTTTGCACAAAAAGTCCGAACACAGAAAAAAGAATCTATGAACAGATGGTTCACACGTGCACAGAAGCAGCATGAACACGAGGACCTGAAGCCGGAGCGCAGGAAATCTGAGCACAAGCAGAGTATACCTGAGTGTGAGCGAGAGAGAAACCTGAACGTCCTAAGACCTGCTCTCAAACCGAAGGACCATGCTCATAAATAAAGACAGGAAAGAAACTCCCATAACATGTGGTCATGGAAATACCGAAGAAGAAAAACGATGTGTCAAAATCTGTCGTGGCAGGAAACTCGGTTACTTCGGTTCTGTCAACTGCTAAAGCTCTTATTCTACATGTGGTTGCTTAAATACATTAAAACCAAAAACTACATAATGCAATAGAAAACCAGCCCTCCACATTACATCTTATTTCAAGTGAAGCAGTAGTAAAATCCAACTTTTATTTTAGAAATTGAATCTGGTGTGATGAGTTGTTTGAAGTTGATGACCACTGTTACTCACAACTGCTCTTTAAAGTCTAAAAGAGAATCTCGACAACACCTGAAATCTTGTTTTCGGACATCCTGTGATTTAACATGTCACCCTAGTGCAGCAGGGTGCAGGTCTCCTCATGGGTCAACTGTGACATCACTGCTGGGTGTGGTCAGAAATGTGCTTTTGTTGCTGCCAGCATATGAAGAGCCAGTTAATACATATTTGTTTGTTTTATCCATCCTGGTGTGAATACACTGTCAGACTAATTAGAAGGGTTGTCCGTAATTGTCAGGTGTTTGCTTGTTTTGCAGGTCGCTCAGTTGTCGTGGATTGAAAGGAAAGTGGCGGCCACGTTATTCGGAGAACCTCCAAGTGCCACGATTGAAGATGCACTCAATAATTTTCTTAAGGTACCGTTTCCTAATTTATCCATTTTCATCACAGTCTGCAGGACTATTCTGTCACCGCGTGTTGACTTTGGAATGAACACTTGTTTACAACCATAACACCCAACATCAAATTTGCAGGAATTGTACGAATTGTAATAAATCGTGTAAATGTTGGGAGACCTGTTTATTTTCCATCTCTGCACCCCTGCACAAACACTGCATGAAGTGGCAAAGCCTCTGGTTTTGAGAGAGCTACTCAACTGATTGACTTTAGTTTGTGAAACGTGTGTAAATAACTGCACTCGGATTGGGCAGCAGATGTTTGTTTTTATTTTCACAGTGTTCTATTAATTTGCATGTTGTCCCATGACATGACGAATCCGCAGTTACAACACAAACACAAGGCGTTCTTTTGGTTACGGGCACTTACTTCCATCAAACATGCCGTCAAAATGCCATCAGAACTAAAGAAAATAAATAAAACAAATCTGATCCTAGTGAATACCAAGCATTTTCATACAATATAATAATCATCCAAACTTACTGTTAGATAATTCAGCAAGATGTCAATTACACAAGTACATTGACTTAAAGCAAACCAATGTGTGTCAAGCAGTTATCATGTAAATTCCATTGACATCAATGAGCATATTTAACAGCAATATATGTAACTAAGACATAACTCATCATTAACTGTTTTAACTGTAAAACCAATTACTGAACATAAGCTGTAAACTTGATGTAGCTAAAAAACAAACAGTGTCCTGTTTGTCCAGCAAACTTCTGCGACTTTCCTCCAGGCTGCTCCTGTGCCCAGAGTCCAAACACCAAACCCTTGTTTACAAAGTTCCCACATTTTCAATGTTTATCTCATCTCATCTCATTTTTGTCCGCTTATCCGGGGTCGGGTCGCGGGGGGAGCAGCTCAAGCAGGGGGCCCAGACTTCCCTTTCCCGGGCCACATTGACCAACTCTGACGGGGGGATCCCGAGGCGTTCCCAGGCCAGTGTTGAGATATAATCTCTCCACCTAGTCCTGGGTCTTCCCCGAGGTCTCCTCCCCACTGGACGTGCCTGAAACGCCTCCCAAGGAAGGCGCCCAGTAGGCATCCTTACCAGATGCCCGAACCACCTCAGCTGACTCCTTTCTAAGTAAAGGAGCAGCGGCTCTAATCCGAGTTCCTCACGGATGGCTGAGCTTCTCACCCTATCCCTAAGGGAGACGCCAGCCACCCTTCTGAGAAAACTCATCTCGGCCGCTTGTACCCGCGATCTCGTCCTTTCGGTCATCACCCAGCCCTCATGACCATAGGTGAGGATAGGAACGAAGATCGACCGGTAGATCGAGAGCTTTGCCTTGCGGCTCAGCTCTCTTTTCGTTACAACGGTGCGGTAAAGCGAACGCAATACCGCCCCCGCTGCTCCGATTCTCCGGCAAATCTCAAGCTCCATGGTACCCTCACTCGCGAACAAGACCCCAAGGTACTTGAACTCCTTCACTTGGGCTAAGGACTTATTTCCTACCCGGAGTAAGCAATCCATCGGTTTCCTGCTAAGAGTCATGGCCTCAGATTTAGCGGTGCTGATCCTCATCCCAGCCGCTTCACACTCGGCCGCCAGCCGATCCAGTGAGTGTTGAAGGTCACAGGCCGATGATCCAATGAGGACCACGTCATCTGCAAAAAGCAGTGACGAGATCCTCAGACCACCGAACTGCAACCCCTCCCCACCACGACTACGCCTCGATATCCTGTCCATGTATATCACAAACAGGATTGGTGACAAGGCGCAGCCCTGGCGGAGACCAGCACCCACTGAGAACGAAACTGACTGGCTGCCGAGGACGCGAACACAGCTCTCGCTTTGGGAGTACAGGGATTGGATGGCCCTGAGGATAGACCCCCTTACCCCATACTCCCGCAGCACCTCCCACAGTTTCTCCCTGGGGACCCGGTCATACGCCTTCTCCAGATCCACAAAACACATGTAGACCGGATGGGCATACTGCCAGGCCCCCTCCAGGATCCTTGCATGGGTGAAGAGCTGGTCCGTAGTTCCACGTCCGGGGCGAAAACCGCATTGTTCCTCTTCAATCTGAGGTTCGACGATCGGCCGAACCCTCCTTTCCAGCACCTTGGAGTAGACTTTACCAGGGAGGCTGAGAAGTGTGATGCCCCGGTAATTGGCACACACTCTCTGGTCCCCCTTTTTGAACAGGGGAACCACCACCCCGGTTTGCCACTCCTTTGGCACTGTACCCGACTCCCACGCGATGTTGAATAGGCGTGTCAACCATGACAGCCCCTCAACACCCAGAGCCTTTAGCATTTCTGGCTGGATCTCATCAATCCCTGGGGCCTTCAATGTTTATATAGCAGAGAAATTGAGTTTTTGCCTGTGGCCAATATACCTATTTTCTCCTCCTCACATCTTGTGTGTCTCACTCATCGTTTTGATTTAAGTGGTCCTGTTATGACATGTTGCTTGTGACACTGGAGGAGAGTTTTTAACAGACCCATCCTGCAGTGTTACAGCTACAGTTACAGGAGATCCCTGGCTCCTAACCTGTGGTTATCTTTACTTGACTAACTGTTGTGTTGGAACATCAAGATAAGTCAGGGAAAATGTCTCTGGTTTTTGTCCCTTATGATGATACAGATACTAGTGCTAGCCATAAGATCACTATCTTTATTTAAATAGAGAAGATACAAATATACAAACAAACAGTTAACCCAGCTTCAATGTACCACCAGCTTTTACTCTTGAGTAACCTTTAACACATTATTCATATAGAGCTAAAATATTTAAATAATGAATCAAAACATTTTTTTGTCTGTGTTTGTATTCAGGCTGAGGAGTTCCATCCAGGGTATTCGAAAGTCAACTATGTATATCTAGCCAAGGTCAGTACTTGGAGCTTTTTCACAAGGTTCTGTTCATCCTGCTGGGACTCAACATGTTGACAGTTTCTTTGTCTTTTCTTTGACAGTGTTACAGGGACCTGGGGCAGCGAGAAAAAGCCAAGACGATGTGTGAAACGGCTTGTTCAATGAATTCTGTCTCCAAAGAGGTGAGACTCCATCACTGTTATGTTGCAAGGTTGTATTTATGTCTCGTAGGGATTTTTCCTCATGTCTTTTCTCATCTGTTAAGAATGCATCAAAAACTAGGAACTAGAATGTCTCTCAGTAGAGCACATATCTCCGCAACGATTCAACAGTCCCCCATGATCATGTTGCAATAAATTTCACACACTCATAGATATCAGTTCCATAAATGTGCTTGAGTTACTAATCAAGATGTGTGAATTACTCCTTCGGAAATCAGTGAAAATATCACAAAAAGCCGTATATTGCAATGTGAAAGTGAAAAAACTATAATGCTTTCTTTCTTGGTGCACCCTTTCCAAGAAAATCGGCTCATCGGTTTTTCTGAACAGAAATGTACTAGTTGTTTGGGTGGCTGCCTAATCAGTCAATATTACATTTCATTATATTTGAAATCATTTTTTTCCCCCTCAGGATGAAGACGCACAAAAGGATCTGGAGTTTCTCTGCCCAGCGCTCGGAGTGTGATGACACAGCTCAGCAGCGCATTACTTTGGACTTTGGATCTCTTTGTGTGTGTGTTTGTGTGTAGGTGTGTGTGTGGTCACAATGGTACTGAGGCCCTTATATTAATTCACTCTGTGAGTGGAAGGAGCTGTGGTGTTTTTTTTTTATCACCAGTGCGAGCTATAGGAACAGCCACAACCACCCTGTGTTCTTTTAAATCAGACACTGTGTAGTTATATAAACATCACATACCTGGTTGTACTAAATCAGTGAGAGAATTATTTCTTCCATCTCTCTGGATCTTCATCAAGCCTTTAAAATGGGTTTTTGTTGATGAATGGATAGTAGTGCATTTAATTTGTTTGATAGTCTCTAAATCTGTTCCTATCTGGTTCAGCAACATTGTTGAGCATATCCTCTCTGAGGTCTGATTCCTGCGAGTTTCTACAACAACAAAGATGTGCAACTTTTTGGGAAAGTGACCCATGGGACATGTTGTTCCTTCCTCTTTTGTTTTTTTTCACTGTCTCTCTGTCACTACAAGCACATCAGACAAAGATCTCGACACGCCATGACCACTGAATGACCTCTCGCCCTCTTCCCTCTGCTGTTATTGAGACCAGTGTCACAGCTCGCCAGACACTTTTATTTACACCTGCATGTTCTGAAATAATTTGATCATGTGGTTAACACGTAGGTGATTATGTTCTTTTATGATCCCTTTCATGAGATGTGATGTTCTGTGGTTGTTGACTTTGGCAGTGCTTCATTACTTGGTTACCTCCTGCTATTCAGTACCTATGACAGTAATGTCACTCTGGGATTAATTGCAGTTTATTAAGTGATCAAACAGGAAGACAAGTGAGAACACTATTTGCATTGCGTGTGTGGTTGGTTTGTAATGTTTTTCCTGGACCGCTGTTATACACATCTGTCACCAAGCCCTATTGAATTATTTTTGCTCGGAACTCTTAGTAGGACCTGCATATATCACAATTGACTTTTTTGACATGACATGTCATTCCTAAAATGTTGTAATCTTTTGCTTATCCAATGATTCTATTTTATGTTTTTAGAATTTTAAACAATAAGCAGCATTAGTGGGGTTTTTAAATAATATACCTTTCCGACTCTGTTCATATATTTCAGGAATGGTTTTCTTCTAGCATGACGACCTAAATCCTTTAATTTTCTACATGTTCCTCTATTGAGCTCTGGCTCCCTTACACTCTATTTTTAAATATGTGAAATTTAAAGCCAATTGAATTGAGATTTGATCTGATTTTGAACGTTTTATGTAAAACAAAGAGGAGAGCTTTCTTCAGCACACCACTCGAGCTCAAGTAAAAAAAGAGTCTGTTTGTAGAGGGCTCCTGTTTCACTGTGTTTATATACAACATCTAATTATCCCGGTACAGGTTCAATTAAATTTTTGCTCAGGTTTCTATTAATTTAGAAAACAACCTGGATAGGTCCACATGGTTTTTCCATGAAGTGACAATATGTGATTATGAAGCCTCATTAGTACAATCAAGAACTAATATTAGACGAGGGTGTTTAAAAAGAAACCGCACTGATTTGCATGTATATTCAAATCTCATTGAAAGTGAGAGTAAGTTAAATGGGAAATTCTGGTCTTTTTCCACCTGGGTGCTGTGTTTATAAAGGTGGGTGTGTAAATTTTAAAAACCTTGGGTATCAGTGCTGTAGATTCCCTCCACCAGCACCGTGACAGAGCAGCAGCGGCTACAGTGTGACCATATGGGGCAACTGTGACAGTTCATCAGATGTCGACTTAAAATGTGTTATTCTTACTAATTAAGTGTCTGGCAACATTATACATGTCTCGCTCAAAGAGAAGTCTCACCCCTCAACCTTGCAGTTGACCCTCCACTGTATGCTGCCGCTAGCTCTTCAATTTTAAGGAACTATTTGTGCATAAAGTCAATCAAGTAAGGACGGCCATCCAACCTAGGAAAGTGAGACGTGTAATGTTGCCAGCCTTGTAGCAAAGACCCAGAACAACATTTTGAGCATTTTATTGGTGAAAAAAAAAAGCATCTATAGCAGACATTTTGTGGACTGTTGAAGTTGCCCCATACTATTCCATTGTAGCCGCTGCGTTGAGATGCGGCTGCCAGCAGAGACAAGTACCATTCGTTTACAAACCTACATTCATGAACATAGCGCCAAGATATAAAAAAAACGTAAATTCTCGTTTTAACTAATGAAAAAAGAGTCACAGTTGTTGCTTAAGCATGATGTAATGCGTTCCAGGCTAGATATCGGCACTAATATCCGAGGTAATGGTGGAATATTTGATGTTGGTCATTCCATATTATTATGTGACTGTTTGTTGTCAGTCTTGTTTGATGCATGTTGTATGAAACCTTAAGTTTTGTTTGTTTTTGAGATTTTTGGGGGGCGATTCTTCTTTTTCTATCATTGTAAAGTCTTTACTATATTTAAGATGACTCTAATTAAGGATTACTCTATTTGTAGGAATTTCTCACTTTACAGATTTTTCGAACAGCAATATGAATGTATTTCCATTTTTTTTTTCACATGCCAAACCAAAACATTAATGAAGACTATCTGAAATCTAATACACTACATATAGATTATACTGTACAGTCATACGCATTGTGCTGTAACTGACAATTACTGGTTACTGGAGTCTATAATTAAATCTGTGCTGTCCTGATTGTAATTATCAGACTCATTTTCTCGCCTGTTTGAAAACAGGAGCTTGTTTGTGCGAATACCCTCTCACTAAAGTTCTATCATCAGTAATTTGTAATTAAATCTAATCTAACGCAATTTTAATTATATTAAAAAACTTGATCTTGATTCATAATCAACAACAAAACTAAATGTGTCGAGTAGATCCCTGCAGGAGTATGAATGTTTTTGGAGTTTTCACATATCCCTTCGCTTTTTTCCCGACTGCACATTGGTGCCACGCCATTTGGGAATTAGCTACTGGATCAGATTCAGGCCAACGCGTCTCACCAGTCTGGTCATGTTTCAGAATTTGTTTCCCTGGTAGAGCCACTCCAAATAGGTGCCTCCCAAATCAGCACAGGTGTTTGTTTATGCAGTCATGAAAACTTCAACCCACCACAACTGACTTTATTGGCACTTCAATCAAACCTTTCAGTTGACACAGCTGCAAAACTCGAAAATCAGTTTTTTTTAAATACGAGGGAAACTTTTATGTTTATTCACTGGCATCATAAAGTACTGTACATCTCTGAGTCTGATTGTATCTCATCTTGATTGCCTGTGCATGCTTCTGCGTACCAGACAAGACCTCTGCATCAGAGTTTGGTTTTCTCATGACGTCCAAATACCAGAAAAACAACCGGTAGATGCCATTTGTCTTGAACAGGTGAAAAGTACCAGCTTCTTTAGGTGCTTTCTGTCTTTATGCCCCTTTTTCTTAGTCTAGGTTGCTAATGGACTGTGTTGTATTCTGTTCTAAGGATGGCAATTTATATTATTTAGAATAATAATAGTTATAAATTGGGTTATAGAAAGCATAGTGACAATGTGCTTTACAAGTTAAAAGTGAAGAATTGAGGGCAAACAATTTGAAGTCTTTTGAACATCATGCAGTATTAGACAACAGTAGAGCACAAATATGAATCTAACAATATTACAGGTTAGAAAGAGTCTAAACAAAGTTAAGTAAATTGTCATTCTTAATGTCATTCCAATCAGAGCCTGATTGAGGGACTATGTTTATTTGCTAGAGGTACAGGTGAGAAGATTAATATCATTCTATACCATACTGCAAATTATTTATATCAAGTTTAAGTTAAAATAAACTTGTTAGACTATATTTGGTAAAAAATAAGAAGCAGTAAGAACTGCACGTTGCAGAGCAATTTAGCTGCAAACTGAAGCAAATGTTATCATTACACTTTGTTTTTGTAACTTTGAAAGTCACTAGATAGTGTGATTTGCAGAATTCATACTTAAGGGAGACATACTATGATTGTATTCAGGTTCATAATTTACAATATATTACATGCAGGTTCACATGCGCATGACTTGCTGCAGCTCCTCTTTTCAGCCTCGGGCTAAAACTTTTTAGCTTCATCTTAATTTCTCAATCTGGTTAAGCCAATTCGGTCCGGGTTGTCTTGACCTTTGACCTTTGGTGTCACAGACTAATAACACAAGGTTGAGTCTGCAATAAACCTAAAACTATGTCTTTGGATTTTGGGAGGAATCCGCCATAACTGGAGAAAACCCATGCAAACATGGGACGAACACACACACTCCATAAAGGCCAAACCAGAGCCTCTGAGGCGACATCGCTAATCACATTACTCATGATTTATCATAACTGAAAAAATAGAATTGTTTACCAAACCCCAAAAAGTCATAAATGGGCCTTAATTAAGGTTTTTCAAATAACAGCAATCAATTATCTTAATAAAACTTTAAATTTGCTTAAATAGAATCTAAATTTATTGGTGTCTCACCAAGTGAAGTATTTGTTTTTGGTTCAACAATTTTCTTTGCATAGTGAGAATAGTGTTCATCAGTCCTGTGCTGACATTTCATAACTCCGGTTTCATTCCTGAGGTCCTATCAGCCTCTCAGTAACCTTCCCTGCACAATCTTGCTCACCTTCAATCAGATCTTCATGTATCCTTCCATTCACACACTGAGCTCAACTGTGATTAAGTTACACAACTCCTGCTTAACAGCTGAAGTAGCTTGTTGTGAGTGCGTGCTGCATGTGAGCTTGTTTCATCCTCAGCCAGTGCAGGATACAAGCTTAAATACAGAGATCCACACTAATCTTGTTAATGTGCTCTTGACAGGCCTAAGCTGTAATGACACAGGATTTGTCTCACCACCTCTTCATGCAATATTTTATCTTTCTCAGCGCTGGCTTCCACCACAGCCCTTCTTACCATGCACGTCCGCCAAAATTATTCAATGCACCTGCTTGACTGTGCAACGCGTGATGCTTCTCTTGTCATTTTCAATCAGCGTGCGGTGATTTGCAGAATGAAAGCTTGTGCTGTATTTTCTGCTTCCCTCTCCAGCCTCCTGCTTGACATTGTCTGGAATTATTACCCAAGTCATCATCCCACTGAATACGACATTGTCAGCGTCTCTGTACTTTTTAGATCATTACTGTTTGATGATCTGTCAGCTCAGCCTCCCACTCCGTGTTTCACCCAAAAGGTGCAGAAACAAACTTGTTGTCCTTCCCATTCCTTAAGGTTATGCTTGGAATTCTGCCACACATGACTTCACTGGCACTATTTATTCTTCAGTTTTAATTCTCTATTTGTGAAAAAGAAAAAGAAAAAAGGAGGGGGGGGGCATGGAGCTGTATCAGTAATCATCTGCTGGAGTTCTATCTGAATTTGTCACGTACTCTGAAAGTTGTCTGGCTGGCTGGCTCTCGCTGATCAAGGACAGGATGTTCTGTCAGGGTGAGATAAGAACGCTCCGCAGGGAAAGGGATCTCCTAAAAACACTTCTCCTTTGTTCCCACCTGACCAGGCACGAAGCCAACAGCTAGTTGCATTTGTATTTAGGAGCTCACAGCGAGACTGTTAGAAGCGTTGATCGGCCTCACATCTGTGTCAAACATTTTGAACAAAACAACGGGAATACACACTACCGTTCAAAAGTTTGGGGTCACTTAGAAATGTCCTTATTATTCAAAGAAAAGCAATGTGTTTTTCAATGAAGATAACATTAAATTAATCAGAAATACACTCTTTACATTGTTGATGTGGTTAATGACTGTTCTAGGTGGAAAAATCTGTTTTTTAAGGAAATATCTACAAAGATGTGTAGAGGCCCATTTCCAGCAACTATCACTCCAGTGTTCTAATGGTACATTGTGTTTGCTAATCGCCTAAGAAGACTAATTGATGATTAGAAAACCCTTGAAAAACCTTTGTGCAATTATGTTAGCACAGCTGAAAACTGTTTAGCTGGTAAGAGAAGCTATAAAACTGGCCTTCCTTTGAGCTAGTGGAGCATCACATTTGTTGGTTCCATTATACTCTCAAAATGGCCAGAAAATGAAAAATTTCATGTGAAACTCGCCAGTCTATTCTTGATCCTAGAAATGAAGGTTATTCCATGCGAGAAATTGCGAAGAAAAGAGGATGATTTGAAAAAAAGTCTTATGGACAGAAGAATCAAAGTTTGAGGTGTGCGGATCACACAGAAGAACATTTGTGAGACCCAGAACAGGTGAAAAGAAGCTGGAAGAGTGCCTGACGCCATCTGTCAAGCAGGGTGGAGGTAATGTGATGGTCTGGGGCTGCTTTGGTGCTGGTAAAGTGGGAGATTTGAAGAAGCAGGCAGCTGGTAAGCTGTCTGTAATGGAGTGGCCAGCGCAGTCCCCAGATCTCAACCCCATCGAGCTGTTGTTGGAGCAGCTTGACTGTATGGTATGCAAGAAGTGCCCATCAAGCCAATCCAACTTGTGGGAGGGGCTTCAGGAAGCGTGGGGTGAAATTTCTACAGATTACCTAAACAAATGAACAGTTAGAGTGCCAAAGGTCTGCAATGCTATGATTGCTGCAAATGGAGCATTCTTTGACGAAAGCAAAGTTTGAAGAACAAAATTTATATTTCAAATAGAAATCATTATTTCTAACCTTGTCAATGTCTTTATACTTTAGACTATATTTTCTATTCATTTTGCAACTCATTTGACAAATAAAACCGGAGTTTTCATTGAAAACACAAAATTGTCTGGGTGACCCCAAACTTTTGAACGGTAGTGTATATACAGTGTCTGATTCTGATTCTATTGCATCCGATTTGCTCTGCTTGGTGATTTTCTGTGCTTGGGGATTTCACATGGGTATTTATGTGACTGGTTTTTCACCTTTAACGATTCAAAGAAATAAACTAAATCAGTGAGAGACCGGGATAGTTAAAGGGTCTGTTTATTACAATATTTCAAACAAACTTTCACGCATGTGGCCTGAGGAAATACTCAGAAGAGCAAAATTCACAGCTGCAGTTATGTGTGCAGTCCAAAGCTTAAAGAACCTGAATGCCAGACTGAGCGGTAATAATTGATAGTTCACCTTCAACCTTTCACTCATCTCAATTTAGTTCTTTTAAAAGAGGAATTTGAGGTAAAGATAGTGTACAGTTTGGATTTGAGGTATTTCTTGCGTTTTAGCTTTTTTAACTTTATTTGTATGCCAACACTTAGGTACCGTAACCCGGATCCAGGAATTTCACTTTCTTTAACATCAGGTATATTAATTGAACTGATATCTATGATTGCGCGGAATTTATTGCAGCTTGATTGAATTGAAATCGGGCCCTTGGCGGAAGTCTGGACTCTACTGGGTGATACTCTAGCTCCAAATCACTTTGGTGGTAAGTTAACAAACGCTTGAATCCAAGACTTTACAGTCAGCTTGTCGGTCTCGCTGAGACAGCAAATGCATGAATGTTTCTATAAATATAACAATACGAAGACCAAATAATTTGGTTACTGGCTTCTTGAGTATAGAAATTAAATGATGGGTTATGTGCAAAAAGGTTTTCCATAGAACAGCATCCTATAAATACATAGTTAAACCAAAAAGAGCCAAAATAACAGTGACAGAATATTCATCTGTCCATATACTGTGGGTGCATGCATCAACAGAGCAGTCCTTGCAGCAGCTCTGGTGTAACCTTTACACTCCTGTCAAACAACGACTACAGTAAGTATTAGAATTCATGACTGAAAAAATTGTGGCTAAAACAGTATGATGAGTTTCACAGGCCTTACTCCTTAGTAACTATGCTTTATTATATACAAATAAAACCGGAGTTTTCATTGAAAACACAAAATTGTCTGGGTGACCCCAAACTTTTGAACGGTAGTGTATATACAGTGGCTGATTCTGATTCTATTGCATCTGATTTGCTCTGCTTGGTGATTTTCTGTGCTTGGGGATTTCACATGGGTATTTATGTGACCGTTTTTTCACCTTTAACGATTCAAAGAAATAAACAACATCAGTGAGAGACCGGGATAGTTAAAGGGTTTGTTTATTACAATATTTCAAACAAACTTTCAGGCAAGTGGCCTGAGGAAATACTCAGAAGAGCAAAATTCACAGCTGCAGTTATGTGTGCAGTCCAAAGCTTAAAGA
Organism: Platichthys flesus; assembly: GCF_949316205.1. Classification (NCBI taxonomy): domain Eukaryota; kingdom Metazoa; phylum Chordata; class Actinopteri; order Pleuronectiformes; family Pleuronectidae; genus Platichthys; species Platichthys flesus. The sequence goes on along the minus strand of NC_084956.1, from coordinate 18,029,627 downwards.
ACCTGAATGCCAGACTGAGCGGTAATAATTGATAGTTCACCTTCAACCTTTCACTCATCTCAATTTAGTTCTTTTAAAAGAGGAATTTGAGGTAAAGATAGTGTACAGTTTGGATTTGAGGTATTTCTTGCGTTTTAGCTTTTTTAACTTTATTTGTATGCCAACACTTAGGTACCGTAACCCGGATCCAGGAATTTCACTTTCTTTAACATCAGGTATATTAATTGAACTGATATCTATGATTGCGCGGAATTTATTGCAGCTTGATTGAATTGAAATCGGGCCCTTGGCGGAAGTCTGGACTCTACTGGGTGATACTCTAGCTCCAAATCACTTTGGTGGTAAGTTAACAAACGCTCGAATCCAAGACTTTACAGTCAGCTTGTCGGTCTCGCTGAGACAGCAAATGCATGAATGTTTCTATAAATATAACAATACGAAGACCAAATAATTTGGTTACTGGCGTCTTGAGTATAGAAATTAAATGATGGGTTATGTGCAAAAAGGTTTTCCATAGAACAGCATCCTATAAATACATAGTTAAACCAAAAAGAGCCAAAATAACAGTGACAGAATATTCATCTGTCCATATACTGTGGGTGCATGCATCAACAGAGCAGTCCTTGCAGCAGCTCTGGTGTAACCTTTACACTCCTGTCAAACAACGACTACAGTATGTATTAGAATTCATGACTGAAAAAATTGTGGCTAAAACAGTATGATGAGTTTCACAGGCCTTACTCCTTAGTAACTATGCTTTATTATATAATATATTTAAACAAATCTAGAAATATAATTAGTTTGTTAGTAGCCATGAGTATATTCACCTGTTCATGTAGATTCACTAACTGGTCTGGCATCTAACCTGACATAGAAATCTTAAAACTCCTGTATTGATTGTTTAACCTACAAATGTCACATATTTTTCTTTGTTTCGAGAAGTTGTGAATGGCCTTGAACGGATCAGGAATAAAAGTGAATGAAACTTGTGGCTAAAATAAAGGGATCATGAGAAGCTTACATTTTGCAGACTCAAAAGTCTTATTTTTATCTGACGGCATCTAAGAGAGAGCATAACAACACCAGGAAGTCCCCAATAAATTCCTCAGCGATGGCATTCACACCGAAATCACACCGTTTGCGTTCCTGCAGCTGTCGAGACTTGTAAGGCCTGTTTGCCTGGGTCGAGGCTGAGGTTTGCTGGTGATGTGCAGCTGACTGTAGTCCTCCGCCTTGATGAATCAAAAGAAGATGCTATGTTTCCTAAGTGCTTTGTCAGATTGCGTTTGATGTGGGAGGAGATTCACTCCAGGTGAACTGCTGCCTGTCTGAGACGTTGCGTGTCTACACTACACGCCATGTCTCCTATGAAACACATCTGTTTCCGTCTGGCCCTGCAATACTTAGAAATCAGTAATTGGTGATCACAACTGTAAAATCACTCTCAACTCAATGTTATATCCAAAATAACATTCGAGGACAATAGTTTATGCTCAGATTTTTGTTTATAAATACAGTTCAGCCCATAAACCTGAGCCACAGAGACTACACAAGTATTTTTTGTTTCAGCCTTCGTCTTTCAATGCTTGTGTTTTTATTTTATTCAGTTTTTGTCGGGGAGTCTGATGAGGGCTCGCCTTTGACCTCCTTAGCACTTACGTCCCTTGTAGCCTCGTCTAACAGCGACATATTATTTCCACGCAGAGATACTGCTATGAAGAAGGCGTGAGGTTTCAGAGTAAGACCATAGTTGTAGTCTAATTTGAGCGGCCTGGCCGGGTCCGCAGTGATGTTGCACTGGTGGGCGATGAGGGCGGTGAAAAGGAACAGCTGCAGCTTGGACAGCTCCTCGCCGATGCAGCGCCGCTTGCCCAGCGAGAAGATGAGCACGCTGCTGGTCAGGTCCTTGTTCAGAGCACCATTCTGGTCCAGGAAGCGCTGGGGGTTGAAGGTCTCCGGGTGGGACCACAGGGCCGGGTCGTGGTTGATGGACCACTGGTTGATGAAGATGACCGTGTTCTTTGGTATGGTGTAGCCCATGATGGAGGTGTCCGTGATGGTGGAGTGTGGGATGGTGAGGGGGACGAAGCTGGTGAAGCGCATCACCTCATAAACGAAGGCCATGATGTAGGGCAGCTGCAGCTGGTCCTCGATGGAGGGGAGTCGGGTGCGCTCCACCACCTTATCCACCTCCTGCTGGACACGCAGCTGCATCTCAGGATACCTGCGTAGACAGTGAGCATGTTTTAGCGACTAGAGGATGGAGATTACATGCATGTCTTCTAATCTCAGAAGACATGCAACATCCAGCGACGTCAGACTGTAGTAACAGAGGGAAAAGCATCATGGCATTTTATCTGAGGACCCAATTTGTGTGTGCAACCGAAATTGTTTCCCGCTCCTCGCCCAACTTCTTCTAGAATTACTGTATCTTCATTTAAAACAGGAAGCTCAGTCTGGTGTTGAATTACAGCAGCCGGTTTTATTGTTCAATCCATGGGCACTGATGGGATTAAACAATTAAGCAAGATTAGAAAATGAACTCATGTTAAATCTGGCAAAGGTCTTTGATACTTGTATAGTGAAAACGCTGACTTGGCACTTCATTCCCTCTCAGTGGTGTGCAGTTACAGTTCTTTATGTTCTGCTGCCAGTACCTGCCTGTGCCTCAGCTCCACCACATATACTGTTACATAACACCACCCAGCTTCCTCAAGTGTGGAGCCTCAGCTGCCTGGCTCACTGTCTGCTGTTATCTTCATGTTGGATAGTACATGGTCAGGGTATTCAAATGTTCTGTGTGAAATAAAAGAAAAGCTACTTACTTGACGAGTATGAGGACGATCCACTGCAGAGCTGTGGACAGAGTGTCTTGACTTGCTCCGAATATATCTCCCATAGTGGGGCTCACGTAGTCCTTCCCTCCTGTGAGTTCAGTCTTATCTCCCAGTTTGTCCAGCGCCATAATCAAAGCATCCGTCATGTCCCTGGTGGTGCTCGACTGGATCGTTTTCCTGTGCTCAATGACTTTATCACGGATAAACTCGCCAAACTCCAGATTCAGCTTCTTGAAGTTGTCAAATATGGTTTTGATGGGGTTGGGGAAGTACTGGAGCCAGGGCATCACGTCCACGATGCTCCCTGCGCCCACGGTCTGGGTGAACTGGTCGTTCCTGCCCACCACCTGCCGAAACTCCTCGTCCTCGTACGTGTACCTCTTCCCGAAGCACACCGCGCTCATGATGTTTGCCGTGGACACCACCAGATAGGTGATGGGCTGGAAGAAGCGGTGCTGCTTGGTCTTGACCACGAACAGCTGCAGCAGCTCCCTGAACTCGCACAGGACGTGATGCTCGAAAGTCTTTTTAGTGGTCGTGTTCACGGTGGAAAACGTGCGCACGGCGGACTGCGCCACTTTGCGGTGCACCTTCCACCAGTCCGTGAAGGGGCCAAACGCGAGGCTGTCCCCGTTGAAGATGTGCTTGAATGAGGCGAAGTCCGGTCTCCCGGCAAAGTCGGTTCCTTGCTTGACGAGCGCCTGCTTGATGGATTCCCCGTTCAGCACCACCACGGTGCGGCTGCCCAGTTTGATCTGGAACACGTTGCCGTACTTCTGTGCCATGCGCGTCAGGTACAGGTGCGGTAGCTTGCCGAGTTGCGCCGCGTTGCCGATGAGCGGCCAGGCGAGAGGACCGGGCGGTCCCGGGACCGAGCGCTGCCCGAGCCACCGCCACAGGTGGAGGGTGAAGAGCAGAGTCACTAAGGCCAGTAATACAGCTCTGGGAGTCGCAGGGTCGATCCCCCCCAGCGTCACATCCATGGTGGGGATCCTGCAGCGGGGGGGTCACAAAAACATTTACATTAGATGCACAGGTCATTAAAGATGAAGATCTGGCTGTGCAGTATAATTTAAAGCAGTTCTGGTGAATAAGCTCATTACCTAGATATGTCCTGGATGCATCGGCTTGAGCGATTCCCCCCCAAATATGTGCTGGGGATTTCGTTTCCCAAAAAATAAAACGAATAAAGAGAAATCAAAAATAATTGGACTACATTTTATCCATCAAAATATTTTGTTATTAGTCTGAAAAATCTCCTCAAAGTAACAGATAGAAAACCAGCCAGAAGAAAACAGTCATTCAGAGTGTGTGCAGCCTGTTGAACATCCACAGTGTGTGTGTGGGTGTGTGAGCTGTCCGCAGCCTGTCCAGGCTTTATAGCCCCACTGCGCCGAGTCAAGTCATTTATCCGTGCAAAGGCGCAGCATCACGGCCCGTCCGCGCCATGCGTGTGCCCGAGAGAGCCCTGTCACGGTGGGGAGGGCTGCTGTGGAGGGTGTCACCCCACACACCACCAGCTCCCTCATCATCCTCCACCCACCTCCCTCTCCTGCTGTCTCCCTCCCTCACAGGACTCACAGTGAATGGAAGCTCCGGTTGTGCACACTAAAAAAACGATATATATATATATATTGTATAGATACTGTTGAGAGAGCTTTCCAACTTAAATCATGTTTTAAAGTAATAGAAAACGCTGCTTTAATCTGTATAAAGTGTCAACAATGATTATGATTATTGTCGTTATTATTATTATTACTGACAGCACCCAGTTATTAGTCCAGACTGGAAGTCTTTTATCCTCACAGACTTTCCCTCTCATCCCAAATGAAAACAAGCTTTATTGAAACTCATGTTTCCATAGAAGACAATACATTTTCTTATGGAAAATCGCAAAGAAACTATTTTAATTTATTAGTTTGTTAAAATATGTTTGGTTTTATTATAATAATAATAATAATACATTATTGTTATAGTTATTGTTATTATTATTATTATTATCATTATCATTATCATTATCATTATCATTATCATTATTATTATCATTAATGATCATAATATCATTATTTTTATATTTTTTAGGAGCTGGTTATACCTATATCAGTATAGTAGCCCACATGTACATGTAAAATGGTTCATTCATTAACAACAACAACAACAATACAAATTGTAAGGCTGGTTACTATATGATAATCACTATAATTTAAATAATAATTATTATTTCTGTTATTTCAAATTGTTCATGTCCATTTTTACATGGCTTCACCATCAATAAAGGCTGGGAGTCACAGTGCTTGTGAGAACATGCGGAGCCGCCTGCGGGGAGGTAATAATACCCGACATGTACCAGTCAGCGGAGTTCAACCTTTTTAATAGAAATTATATGTTTTCCGGCTCAAATTTCAATATTAACTTTGATTTAAAGTCTGCTTTGACGCAGATGTGACGTGTAAATTCACATCTGCTGAATTCACAAATCCAAATAAAACAAGCTGTGTATTTATAACTTTATTAAGATTGTCATGCAAACGAACAGTTCAATATTTTCTTCAGTTTTTTTAACTGAGGGGACGCGAGCTACTGGAAATTGTGGATGAATATTATAAGAAGACATACATCACATGCAGCCAGGGCTCCGCGTGGTAAAAAATACATCCACACAAGAAGCGTTTTGTTAATGCAAAGAATGGAAGAGCGCGTCTGTGTGCGTTTCTCTTTGGTGCCACAGGCTGCAGTTGCTTTATCTCAATCATAATTGAGGGTGCGTTTTCCCATCAAACCACCAGGAGGAGGCGAACCCCGTGTTGTCGCTCATTAACTCCTAATTAACAAACTGGGTCTCTGCTATTCAGTCTGTTGTTCCTCGAATAGAAAATAATGACATTAAATCACGAGCGAGTCTAGAAACGGCCCCTGCTCAGTAAATGTTGAGTTGACGACCGTCACAGCCCGAGTCCGTGTTTCTGCTTCTACACCAAGTTTACTCTCTTGGTTTGTATGTGGGCTTTTATTCAGTCTGTGGATGAAGTCTGGGTCCCCGGGCCCCTCAGATCTGGACTGGGCGGGGATCCAGCTTCAGCACCGCGGACAGCGGCTCGAATAAACACGAAGAAGAGGATGATGGTTGTGATGGTGGTGATGATGCACTCCGACCCTCCAAGTTTTAATAGAAACTACAGCCACATATTGTAGTTGATGATGATAAATGTTTTGTTTAGGAGTAAACGAAAATGAAAAAAAAACTAAATTTGAATCTAAGAAAAGGACACTCATTAGAAATACTAAAGTACTCTGAGTATACATACTGTATATATAAATATCAAGTAGCCTGCTATACTAAAAGCTCATAAAAACGTAACTGTAAAGGCTAGCTAGTCTGGTTTCTAAACAACATTAACCTTTTTCCTGAACAGGTTGCAATTAGATTCCCATTTAGTGACTGGTCTACAGAGTATAATGAACATATATATATATATGTTAATGTTATTTAGAAACCAGATTAGCTTTATACATATATACATATGTATATATATATTTTTTTTTTAAATTAAATTACAGGTTTGATAAGGCTTATGCATAGTTTATTCTAAACTATCCTGTGTCCTATAGCTTCATTACTACTCATAACAACAGTCACGTATTTGTCCTTGGCTCACAATTATTGACATCAACAGATTGTTTTGAATGCATTTATCTTGCAATCCAAGTATAGCTGTGTTATTTAATTTAGAGTTTAACTTTGAATTTATAAGAATTTATATAGCATCAAGAAATATATTTGAGTAAAATACAGACACTTACTGAGTCAGGGCCCTCCAGTCGTCCTCCCCTTGATGAACCCCTACAAGGTGACAGTGTGTGATCTTGATTTATTCCAGCAGTGACTGGATGAGTGAGGGTGGAGACAAGCTGGTGAATGAACAACTGGTCTCAGCCTTCTTCTCTGGCAGCACCCAGTTATTAGACCAGACCCCAGCAGGTCCCCCTGCCTTTTATTCACATAGAGAGCATGCTGCATTTAACTCTCAACCCTTCTGTAAACATTCAGCAAAACAGTAATTGTTGAAACTAATATTTTCTATGGCCGAATGTATTGTTTGTTGATAACACAAATTAAAAATACAATATCTTTATTTGTATATTTATTGTTATTGTTGTTATTGTTTATATATCCCATATCCCAGGACATTAAATGTCACACACAACAAAGTGGAGGTTGTGCTATATTTGGTAAATGGCAAACAGCTTTTTTCATGCGCCCAGACATTAAAATATAAAACACTGAATATGAGAGAGATACTATTTCCTCCATTTTCACAGTTTTTTTGGGTTTCAAATCTGATATTTAGTCTTTTTTTAATTGCAAAAATCGACCAGTAAAGTATTTTTTTCCACATTTTGTATTTATTTGCAGTATTTATTTAACTGTTCAGAGGGACATAAAACATAAGACCACTGAACCTTGCACAGTGAGACCACTGCAACATATATTTGCATGATATATATATATTTCAATTTAATCTTTGTTAGAATAAAACCATTAATATGAATAGACATCTGTGCTGTTTCCTGAATAGAATCTATCACCATTAAGCAGTTTCTGTGTCAAACTTCTAAAAATAGCCCTGAAGCGTCACATTTGTTTGTGTTTCGATGCCGAATCTTTGACGTCATCTGCCTAAAAGGTGCAGTGCGGCGACTTCAGCCACAGAACAACCTGTCAGGGAGGAGGGGCCCACAACCGACGGGAGGCCTCTGCCTGTGGGCCCCAAAAGCTCCTCACTCTGAGCAGGTTCAATTTCAACACCAGTTTCCCTTCCCACTTGACTGACAGCTCAATTGCTCATTGCGTGTGAGTGAGCATGGAGGTCAGGGAGGAGCTCAAGAAGGTGTGTGCAGGTGATGATTTGCTCAGACAATAAAGGTACAGTTGCACTGTGAACTGCCAGGGCAGCGATCACGCCTGATCCCAACAACATTTCTCACATTCAGAGCGGGGCTACGTGCAGGGGAAGTCAGTAAATACCATGTCAGGGAGTGATGTCATCAGAAGCAAAATAAAAAAAAAATGGGCCATTGCTTTGATTTATTTCTATTATTAGTATTTGCCTTCACAGGACCCGTATGAGCTGTGCACCTTCTACAGCACTTACGGCACTTATCTCACTGCCTGAATCAACGCTGTGAACTTCTGGGGTAAACAGAGGGGACTGCCCAAGGCTATTCTGAAGGTGCCGAGCAGTCACGCACATGTGCTTCATCACAGGGGTGACAAGTGAGGGGAAAGCCTCTGACATCTTCACTAAACACAGGTCTACCCTCTGCAGGCTTGTCAGGGTTAGACTTAGAATACCGCGCTGCTAACACACCTAGATTTGGTTAAAACACATGTGTAAGTCCTGCTGTGCCAGTGGGTTTTAAATTAGCATAAGATGTAAGAGGAAGTTTCTAATATGATAAATAGAACTGATACAACTTACCAACAAAAATGAATTTGAGGACCAAAATATAAACGAGTGTCTAAAGGCACTAAAAGTACAAAAAGTTACCAAAAGCAAGTCAGAAGCCTTTTGTTGCAGTGGGCAGTTTAGAGAGCTGCAACACATTGAGGACTGATTATGAATATTCAACACAGCAACACATTACTGCATGAGGATAACTTAAACCACTTTTGTCATATGAGCACTTCTTTGTTCTACAGCCTCAAGTTGCCAACATTTTTATCATTTATTAATTAAGTAATACTGCTTGACAGACAAGCAAGACAAATGAGGGAATAGAAACACAAACACTGAATTGGAAATGCACTGTTGATAAGACCACAAACATTCACGATCCACTGTCACAAATTGTGCGTTTTATCGTTTGTCTCTATGTAACATTTAGGAAAAACATGTGCAAATAGACAAGTGCATGCACCCACATGCAGTAACAGGGAGACACACACATCAAGATTGTGTGTTAAGCCCCATCTTGTTAATTACTTTCCATTGGAGATGAATCAACCTGCCGCCGTGTGATTGGTCTGACTACCACCAAACCAAACTGTCATCTGGCTTGGCGACGAGTCAGGGAGAGTTGAACGCTGGGGCAAACCCTTTTACTTTGGTCGAACCGCGAGCGCCTCATTACGACTGAATGACCCCGGTGACTCCAAATGTCAAACTGTCCAACAACCCCTCCTCCCCAACCGCCAACCCAATATTTCCCAGAAGTCCACACATCCTGTGCTTTTTCTTTTCTCTTCCAGTGCCGGAAAAAAAACAGCCCTCTCCATCTAAGTTCATGAGAATGATGCTAATGAGTGTTTCAAGTATCTTAATGACCTTGCAGACTAACTGAGTGCTCATTGAGGTACCTCTATCTGTATGGCCTTATTTTTTTCCGGCCAAGTGCTTCGGAGGCCCTTGCCAAAGCGCAGTCAGCAGCCCGTGAAGGCGTCTCCCCTTCCATTCTCACACTAAAAGGGCATTTTCCCCCCGAATTCGGAATCAGCGAGCATGTCCGATTTTGTTGTTGTGTGAAACGGGGGGAAAAACTTTTTCAGGGTCTGCAGAGTCCATTTGAACTGTATGCACTTCTTTGGAAAGAATGGGAGGCTTATTACGCGTTCCGCCGCATGACTGCGCTTTTCAAAACCATGCCAGCTAAAAAAGCCATGCCCGCTTCTGTCCCTGTAGCTGTTGTCGTCAGACGTTGCTTTTATTGGCCTAATTGAAGAGACTGCAGAAGTCTATAGAAAATAACAAGCTGATAGAATGTGAATAGCTTTTAATGAAGGCAGAGGTTTTTTTCAGGGATCACTGTGTGAGAGTAATGAACCGACGATTATGTAAAAGTGTTTGTTCAGGACCTCAGATGTAAAAATAAGGACATTTTGACTCTTTGTGAGTTTTTTCCCAAACTGCATCTCACACAGTGGTGCGCGTATGAATAGTCACTGCAGGAAACTGTGAACCTAATCACAGTTTTTCATATCCGATGTTAGCTTTAAGCATATAAAATCACACATCGGTGCTCACACAGTAAGCAGATGAGTCCAGAGGAAAACCCAACACCAGAGGCTACAACTTCTCCTTCCCTCTGCCTGATGAGGCATAATCTCATCTAGTCTCTGCATGATGACAGCAGTGCTATTCTAACCCAAACCTGCTCTGTCATTAAAAGTCACTGAAGCTTAGTCGTCTCCCCCCTTGTGTTTATCTCTTTCCTCCTGTGAGAGGTCAAAGGTGAATCAGCGCTCAAAGGGGAGCTAAGCTTCTCCCCTGCGTCTCCCTCCCCGGGCCTGTCTTTGGTGTTTTTACAAGATAGTAATGATGACAGACAGTCATGCACGATAGGCTGCAGCCTGCAGAGGTGGAAGTCACGCGAGGTGCTGCTTCTTGTCCCAGGCAGAGAGTTCCTATATCGGCTGCATTAAACAAAGCACCAAGTGGAGAAGCAGATGGGAGAGACCCATGGTGATCAGTAATTAGCCCAGCAGAGAGCCCCTGGGTAAATCTTTGAAATTATCGGAGGGAGGAGAACTCTAGCTTATGCAATCTGTTTATCTTGCAAGGTAACAACAAAGCCTTGTTTTGAATTACAAAAGGTGGCACGGACACAGACCTTTCAAGAACAGATGAAGACAAATTTAAAGGGAGACTTCAGCAATTAATTTTGTCCTTCAATAACAGACTAACGTATTGTTTAAAATTCAAAGCAGCAGAGCTTCTTCTCCCTTATATTAGTCAAGCACCCATAACACTGGATCCTACATTTCCCACCGTCCAACCTAATAGCATTGTATCCTTATCTGTGTCTCAAATCCGGGCCTTCAGCTTCAGGTGACACAGATTTCTATGGATCACAAAGTTCAAACCGGAATGAGGTGTTCTGCTCTACGTTAGCTTTTCGTGATCAGCGGCATGACCTTGTCTCGTCCCCTTATTGTTGTAGCCTATCAACAAGACAAGGACATTTCAATCTCTCTTGATTTTGTCACTGTTTGGTTGAGTTGTGATATTCAAGCTTCGGACATCATTGGATTGCTGGAGTCATTACCTCTTTAGAAAACAGTTCATCACTGAAGAGAAAGGAATTCTGGGATTGGGTGGGCCGGGGAAGATTCACCTGTTGGAGCCTTTGTTCCTCTGGAATGAAAGGACACATTTGGAGGATCCTTCAAAATGGGACAGCCTTGTCACGCCGCTGTCATGCAGCTGCCTTGCTGGTGTACAGTTCTTTTTCACTCCAGTCCCAGTGTTTATTGTAAAGTTTCTCTGTTATAAATGTGAATCCAAACCAAATCAAAGATTACATCACTGAGGTATTTTAGCATAAAAGTATTATACATGACATAAGCAAACTGACATTAATGTATAAAGGTCACCTTTAATTTCAACTAAAACGGGATGACAATGACAGGAGCGGTGATAATAATTAGTCGTCATCGTCGCAGAATCTCTTTATATGACCGAAACATAAATAGAAGCACGTAATGAGCCAGTTATTCAACACAGCTCCGATGGTCTTTGTATCACATTACAAATTGTTGTCTTATGTTTGTGTCTTCATGGCTGGAAAAGCCCAAACAAACACAGCATCAGTCCTCTGAAGCAGTAAACTGTGACTTATTTTGCCAGTCATGTGAAAACAAAGGGTGTATAAAAATGCCCAGCAACAACACTGGGATGATCTGATTTGGGAACCAAAGACAGCGAATGTTGCAGACAGGATAATGTTTACGCGGAGACAACCATTTACATTAGACAGTGTTTTCAGGTCACAGAGATGCTGTGTTGGAGTTTTTAGAGGAACATCATCTGGAAGAACAAATTTCGGACTGTGGACTCATCGCTCCTCTGATAGAATCTGAGCTGCTTTCTCCAAGAAATAGTCCTTGTCCAGGTAATTTCTCTGCTCAAGCTGTTCTTCTGTCTTCAGAGAATCAACAACATTGGAACCCTAACCCTAACAACATTGGAAAAAGAGACACTGGATTTACGTCATCTCGGATGTATTGATTCAACGCAGTTCCAAACAGTCACGATAAAGACTCAGGACATCATTGCAATTGATGGGAAATATAAGCTTCTAAATACTGGAACCACTGTCTTCTCAATTTTGATGCATTTCTGTGGACCTGTTCTGTTCTGATGATGCAGTGAAAAAACACAGTTATATTGGAACACTGAGGATAAATATCTGCTGGAAGTACGACTGGATTATTCATGTAAAGTCTTGGAATTTGGGGATTTTATGAATAAATCCTACCATCACTATGAAGCAGGTAGGGTCACCATTGGATTTTTGTACTTTACTTTGTACATTTTGATACTTTGTGAGAGGAAGCAGATCATATAAGTACATTTAAATCCTGAATCCCTGAAGCATTTTTAAGTGTCGAAGCACCTTAAATACAGATTATATAGCAAGAGCATATCATTTCTAAACAGCATTATGTTATATCCATACAACTTTTTTTGACATGAAAATCGAATGACTTAAAGCTGCAGAAGCTACAAAAATAGTACATTGTTGAGTGTCATCCCCAGGACCATCAATGTGCATTTTTTAATGGAGCCTCCTGGTCCTGAGCCCCCCCATCGAACAAGCACGCTTCATATGTTCATGCGATATATGACACATGTCTAATATCCAACCTGATTTTAGGTTGCTTTGTCAGTTGTCAATTCAAATTCTCCTGTCAACGGCCCGATTTCCCCCAAGGATGGAAACAGAATGTTGAGATACCTTGATTAACAAGAAAGGTTTTTATGGTATTGCTGCTCAATCACAGCAGAAATGTATTTTACCTAACCCAGCTTTAAAAGTAGTCTAATCCATCCCAGTCAATGGACATTGTAGCATTTGGACCAATTCTGTCATTTTACAGCAGTGTACAGTTCATAGAGGGCATCAAGTGGACATGGGTCCTGCAGGTAAAAGCCCCAAGAGACCACTCCCCTGCAGACCCATATGTGAGTCTATTCAGGCTCTGAGCTCATTGTTTCATCGGGGCATTGGCATTTCCTTTGGGCCTGTGGGTGCTGCTCACACGGTGTTACCCTCTATCAAGTACAGTCATATGGAGGCAGGTTAAGTCAGGCTGAGCAGTTTTTGTGTAACTGGTATTGTTGTAATTTTAAATTTGACCTCATTTCCTTTTTCTGCTCTATGGCTCAGCGCGACAAGCAGGATCGATTGTGGTGTTGACAAAAATTAGGGAAAATCATCTATTGCAGTTTGTGCTCCAGTACAAAAGCAACAGAATATCTTTTGGTGTTTTGATCGATGTAATTTGCCATAATTGAAGAATAGAAATGTCTCTCTGTTTCTCCTCCACTTGTGTTTTTTCCAGTTGTCTTGCAATGCTGCTTTAATCCAAAAAAGGCAAGTCAAATATTAGAAAATGTAGTATTTGTAACTTAATTTAATGATTTGTTTCCGACTATTTCATAGATTTTTGTATGTTTTTCAATCACTTTGTGCCTGCAAAGGGCTGTCATTTATTTATATGAATAAAAAATGTATCCACAGTGGCTGGCTATTAAAATATCTTATTAAGGTCAACCACAAATTCAATGTTAATTCTTACAATTAATTCTGTACATCCCTGAATCTTTTATAATCTTAATTATCATATATATTTGATTGTATAATGCTTTGATACAGATTCAAATAGAAAACTAATTTCTAAATTATTTGAGAAATGATACAGAGAGAACAGAGAGCGAGATATGGGTGGTCTTTCATAAAGTGCTACCAAAAGAAAGAATTACCGCTGCATAATATGTTTTTATAACCTTCAGTGTAAACAAACTACTTCCTCTCCACCCACATCCCTCTTCCTCCACCAGTGATTAAATTCCCCTGTAAGAAAATAAAATCCCAGCGGATCTGATTCTATTGAGAGAAGGAAGGTTGGAGAAATACAGAGAGAGTAGCGCAGTAAAACATACCTGCGCTAAAAGAATAAGTTATGCCCGCACAAACACACACACACACACACACACACACACACACACACACACACACACACACACACACGTAAAGGTCACTGAGTTTTGTTTTATTATATGACAGCTGGAGGGAAACTGTTAATCTTGAAACATGCAGTATCTACCAACTAATTTCAGAAATGTCTGTCTGTCTGTCTGTCTGTCTGTTTATGGAATGTATATCTTACAAGCTGTTAATCTCATTGGTTTCACACACTGAATGTGAATTGTAAATTACCCGAGAAAGTGCAGTGTGATTTGATTTGGACATGATTCATATGATCACTTCCTGTTTGGCGATTTGTCTTCAAAGTAAAAGCATAACGTTCGCTGCTGCAATTCTTTACATTGTGCTGAAATACAGAGCTTATGTTTACAAAAAAGTTGTGCTCTTAGGTCTGAAGATTATTGATTGCTTACCTCTTAACTGGCTGACATGTAATGTATCAAAAAATAATGACAGCTTAGTACCTTAGTAACTTAGTTTCCCTTCAGGGATGTATAAAGTAATCTATCTATCTATCTGCCTCAGTCAAACGTATATCTAAATCACATATAGTAGAAAGCAGATTCAATTTCTTTCTTGAAAAACATTACTATAAAAACTTCATTGTAGATAAACCAGGTAGGATAAACAAAATGTTTATCTTCACTCCGCAACAGACTGCTATAAAAATATCTGCACACAACATCCAGCACATAAACAATAAAAAGTGACAGTATATTGTAGAACTGTTTCAGGAGGACTCATTACTGACAAGGAATAATTCTGCAGTAAATCCAGAGCATCAACACAGGAATTGAAAACTAACACTAATGTGTTTAAATTCAAAATAAGTGTTTATGACATCAGGAGAAGAGGTAGAGGTCACATAAGCATGTCATTTATTTTGAATGACACACTTTCTCTACTGATGTGTGAAATGCAATCAAATAAAACAAATGGCTGGGGACTGGAAAGTGTGTTTGAGACAAGAGATAATTTATTTGCTGTATAATGTGGCAATTCCAATATCCACAGATTTGCAATTTTACAAATTGATAAAACTGTTATTACTATTAATACTATTATCATTATCTTTATCATTCTTTGCTTTTTTTTTTGTTGGTTGTATTTTCTCTCAACACATTAACTGTGATAATGCATGCAATTGTAATGTGATGCATGCTACGCTGCTCTTCTAATTGACTTTATCATGAAATGTATGTTTTGCAAAAAAATAATAATAAAAAAAAAAAAAAAAAAAAATTGGTACAAGGGTGTAACTTCATGTAATTGATCTAACCTGGTTAATTTTAGTGCCAGGTTGACATTTAATGGCAGCACTCATCATCAACGAGGAAGGCAAACAGAAACAAATGAGTGAGTATAAAGTTTTAACAGCAATGATGGATGTGATTTTTATCCAGCTCATTATCTGAGACTTCAATAAATAATGCTGCAGAACTCTGAAATCCAATTTTAATTCCGAGCTCAGTCTCTAGGCCCCAGATGATTGTGGGAATCAGTGTGGTAGAAGGACAGTGGTCATTTGTCCCCTATATGACAAAAGAACCATCGCCAAGTAAATAACCCATAGAGCGCGGAGGTCCCCTGTTGTAATGGGAGGAAACGGTCTCACACACACACACACAAAAAAGAATTCCTGTGAGACCGTGGCGACCGATCTCTCAAGCATGACGTTCTCATCATGTTGCCACAACATTTTCAGAATGTCACAGCTCCTCCTGTTGCAGATGAAGGTGACAGCGGAGGTCCGGGTAACACTTGGACAATCCATCTGAAAAGCGGCGAAGGATTTTTGGGGCATAGGAGGAATGAGCAATGAACCATTTTTTCAGCAGTAGTGGTGCAACAATGCTCAACAAAAGTCTATCTACACTTTGAGAGGGACATCTTTAATTTGAAATAAAGAGCAATTGCCAAATTCTGCATTAAAACGCATTTGAATATGTTTTGTTTTTTAAGTGAAAATCAAATGATTGTGTGCAATGTGAAAGACTTGCATGTGGTTTTGACCTAACCCGACCCCAGATTCCTCCTCAACCATAGGGGACCATTTTAGGATCTTTCAGCTAATTGTTTTGAATCCACAAAATAGCAGGTTTACAATTTGTTTCACTCTGACGGGGTTCATCAGCTCCGTTTGCAGAAGGCGCCTGATTTTTGTGAAAAAGCTTTGATAATCCCACTGTGCTTGACGAGCAGCTTAATACAGCCCAATGGTATTTTGAGCCACTGCAAATTCACACTCTGACCCTAATTATGTGAATTTTTTGTAGAACAACCTTTTTCACTTAAGCAGAGATTTTCATAAAGATCAGATTTTCAAAAACTATGACATCACAGTTTAATTGCACATTCTCCCTGTTGCTTTTTGTTATGAGCATGCACCAGAAACAATAACAACAATGGGGAACAACGATTGTTTCTCTACATTAAGCTAGCACTGTTAGGTCTAATTACAAGTTCGCAGCTAAATGTAGCATCACTGCACCACACTACCGGTGTTCACAAACACACGCCTCAACCACGCATTCTTCTCTGACATATAATGGACCACTGATGTTGACTTTATCGCCACCTACTGGCCCTGCATTCTAGTTTGAGAATTTTTAGTTGCTTTTGTGTTATTGTCTTGATGGAATTATTTTGTAAAACTTTTTTTTTAAATGTAGGTGAGAATATCCCAAAAACTATCTGCAGTAGTGTCGACAAGGCCACACACTTCCATAACATTTTTCTTTTAGAATCAAAATTGTTATATTAAAGTTGTAAACATCAATATATATCTAGAGGCAATTGGAACTTGATATAGAAATGAATTCTGGATTTTTTTTATAAAATCAAGGCATCATATCTTCTAAAAAAGTGGTCTTTACTCTCAAAGCCATGTTTACATCTTTGGCCAATCTAAATAGAACGTTTGTGTACAATGGTCATTGTGTTTTAGATGAACCAACAATACAAATGTTGACAGGTCCAATTGTGGTCAAGTGGATATAGGTGCTAGTCCTTCTCCACTGTTTGGGTGTCTCCAACGGTCGACATGCTCTAATAACTCAGACTGAACGCTAATTGTCTTGTCTGAATTGACAGACGGACCTCCAACTGCTCACTGTTGATACAATAAGGTCTCCAAGGCGCTGATGCATCATGGTCCTTCCACTGAGAGTGTTGTGTGCTCTTTCTTCCGAGGCCTTCAAACAGAAACGCCAACCCTCCACTTACTGTGCAATCCAGACAGGAGCAGGGCCAAGGGCCACTGGCCCCAGCTGGAACCTTATTGGCTCCTGAAGTGTTGCTGTCCTCTCAATGGAATTTTTTTAATTTAAGTAAACAAGTCACCTACTAGCACTACTTGCAATAAATACATTTGTTAAGAGTTTTTATTCTCTAAGTTTTTTTGAAGAACACAATGAGCCTGACCAAAGGAATAACTTGTTAAATGTATTCATGATTTTTGGCCTCGCTCAAAGCTATAGAGCAAATGTTAAACAAGGATTTAATGTGCATGTGAACAGATGTTGGACATATAATTGGTTGTGTAAACTGTGGCCCCTGTATGACCCCTGATTAAAGAAAATCGTTGTTCTGACACTGGATCCAGACGAATGATAATTTTTTTAAAAGATTCCTGCAACTTTATTCCCATGCTGCTCTGCTCTGTATATCCCCTCGCAGAGTAAAGCCGGGCGGTTGCCAAG
This sequence comes from Platichthys flesus, assembly GCF_949316205.1. Classification (NCBI taxonomy): domain Eukaryota; kingdom Metazoa; phylum Chordata; class Actinopteri; order Pleuronectiformes; family Pleuronectidae; genus Platichthys; species Platichthys flesus. Next base: position 18,012,100 of record NC_084956.1, on the reverse strand, counting down.
GAGCTAACAAGGTGTACAAAGCACTGCCAGGATCACTGGGATCGTTCATTTCGCTGACTGGAGATTGGACAGAAAGAAGAAGTGCTGTCATGGCTCTGGTAGTCTAGCGGAGAGGTGCGAGGCTGGCCTGTCACTCTGGATTACTTCTGTGTCAGCAGGGCTTTGATGTGCACTGACAGCCTCAGATAACTTTTACAAGCTACAGGAACGTTCGCTTCCTCCCTGTGTTTAAATTGGCTGCCATGGACCAGACACAGTCTACTGTCAAGTGCATTCACAGTGCACAAGTATTGCAACTTTTTAGGAGGAGAAATTTGCAACTTCAGGTATATTGATGTGTTTATATATATACAGTATGTACAGTTTGTGAGATGAAGGTGGCCAATCGTATTCCTCTCTGCAGCTCAGACCCTGATTTCTCCAGCACTCATGCTCTCTGCAGATTCAGTTGGATTTATGAATGGTATGTGTCCATTCATAAAAGTGTCTGTGTTCAGCCCTGTGTGTCTGAGTGTTTTATTTTTTATTTTTTCAATGACATTGTTAGTAGTTTAAATTCCTGTTTGTCACCAGGTAATGGAGTGTGTTTGTCAGGCTGAATGGGACACACCAAACTGGATGGACCAGGTTGTAGTGTAGAAGCACGCAATGCTCTGTAATCTCCCGAGGCTCACTGTCACACGTTTGCACGCAAACACGCCTGCTGGGAAAAATGCTCTGCAGGCACACGCATTCTGAATGCCCCAGGTATTAGCAACATAAGTTTGTGAAGACGAAAAATTTAAATGCATTGGTTTTGCATTGACTTGCTTTAGTTTTTTCCTGTTTATTTTGTTATTAGCAGCCTCTTTTCCAAAATGTTCACAGCCAGTTTGATTCATGATATGCTTGTCCTTGGCTGCTTAGGGTGGAAGCAGATGAGGGTGTTCAGGGGTAAGATGAGCTGTCGACGAGTTATTGTTACAGCACTGCCATCACGTGCGGCGGCTGTGCCCTGACAACTCTCTGCCGCACCATCTTCTCACGAAAAGATCCACCAGGGGAGGGGAGGATTTGCAGCGCAGCTATTAAGAGTCTGTTGCATCAGATAAATGCAAAGCTTTCATGGATATCAAGATTTTTGCTGAAAGCCCTGAGGGCTCAGCTCAGCGGAACAGGGCTGGAGGGGTGTTTCAGGGACAGGAGGGTGACGGCACAAAGGAAAAATGAAATCAACGCTCACAGGGAGCGTGTTTGTCTGAGTCAGGGCAGCGTTACTTATAAAGGTGAAAGTCAAGGAGAAAATCAAATGATCATGAAACCACACACTGATGAAGAATACATTTTGCCAAGTTATGAGATCATCACATCATTTATTCAAAAAGACACAGTCACTAAGTTTTACAAGGCAACAGATCGTTGGGATAAGAGTTATTTGTGAAAGCCTCATGCAACTCTTTTTGCTGACTGATGGCTTTAAGATACCCTCGACAGTGTAGACACACCTGCAGCTGCTTGATGCTCAAACACTAGCACATCTGACTCACACACTTTAGAATTTTATTTTCATTGTGACTGAAATCATTGATTTGGCATTAACTGTTTACATCCTGGTGTTCGGATGTGGGACAGCTGTGTAACAGGCAAAACATCATGCATTTGTCCCCACAAGTATTTGAAATGACGGAGGGAAGCAAAGCTAGAGAGAGAGCTGCAGAGTAATCCGGTTAAAATGTCTTTTACTTTTGTTGGATATATGAAAACGTTTCAACTACCTCCCTGTGGCTGATTAAAAGCCAGTTTTTTCTGAAGGAGGTGTTTAGACTGAATATTTGTATACTGTTAGTAAACTTACTACTGATTTTAAAGGACTGTGCATATCATATTTTGCATATTTATGTTGACTTGCCTTGAGCAATTTACTGCTCCACATGGTGAGAGTAGGTTCTGGCTGCTTTTTGTCATCTGAGTGCGAGTGGGTGGGTCAAAGGTTTATGGAAAGCAAGTTGTTAAGCACACATGAAAAAACACTATATCACCTGAAAACAACAGTGAACTTTAAATATTACAGTCAAAGAAGCTTTTAATGTCTTTAACAATAACTGTTTTACTACAACAATGTAACAAGACGATGATGTTGTTGAGGTTAGGGTAAGATTATTGTTATAGCAAGTTTACTATGGTGGAAATCTGTAATGTGTAAACATTCAATATTTTAAGTATTATCAGGAACATATAACTAAAGAAGCAAATGTAAACACACTTGTTACACAGAGTGTACTCTTTCTGTGGTAGATATTTATATATTGCTTGTTCTTATTCAAGGTAGAGCAAATTCTGTCCAGAATAGTTTAATCCGTAATAATTCCTCCTATTTGTAATGTCCTCATCATGCCCATGTATAACCCTGTAGTTTTAAGGATGCATCTGATTTGTGTATATCCATGCTTGTTTTGAAATAGTTAATTCTGACCCATCTCTGAAAAATTGTTACTGAGTCACTTAACTCACCCACAAATTATATAAAACCCTTCACTTGTGACTATGTAGGACCAAAAGTAACATAAATTGAAATAAAAATTATATAGATATTTAAATACAGAAATAGTCTCTTTTATTATCACAAAATTCTTATTATTATTATTTATTCATTTATTTATTATATATTTTTACTTATTTAATTTTTGTTCTTCATGTTACCAGTAACTGGAGACATTAATCTGATGGAGCTAAAAATACAATATTCGATCTGAAATGTATCGAAGTAGGAGTACAAAATATCATAAGATGGAACTGCTAAAGTATAGTATCTTAAAACTGTATTTCCTTACAGTAAATGAGTAAATCTATTAGCATTGTCATTTGTTTTGAAGTTTGTGCTTATAAGGACTGAAGTTAGAAAGCTCAACATCACATCATCTCTGTCCTTAGACACTCGATTTGGAAAAGGAAAAATTCCCCAAGAAAAAAACTTCTTGAATGGAAGCCAGACACCCATCATAATGCGATGCAGAATCATGCGATGTGAGTGTAATGATAACAGTCACTGGACTGTATTTAGTTCATCATGATTCTTAATTGGCTTAATTTTGCAGATTCATTTCAAATGATGCCTCCAGGAGACAGTACCTGCTTTTACTAGTTGCCCTGGGACGAATATTTGCTGACATTTCTTATTCCTCCGCTCGGTTTACGTCACGGTTTATAATAATCCAGCCTTGTTTCTTGTTTTTTCCAAATGCAAAAATTGGTGCCGCTTCATTGAGAGTCACCACTTATGTGTAATCTTTGCTTTGATACTTGAGCCAGACCTCTTCTCTGAGCACAACTGAAAATAAGTGTTCTGCAATTATCTGACTGCTGATGGTGGCACTGACAGCTTCCCATTGTGTTGTGTAAGCGCAGAACTTAGTGACAAACCTTTGTTTTCCTTTGTTTACTCGTTGCTAATTGATGTCAACATGTGCTACTTTTCTCCCTTCCTCAACCAATTAAATATAACAGAGGAGCATTGAAACATACAAAACATAGGGTCAAAGGTCAAATAGAAAACAGAAGTAAGTATTGCTTGTGTTAAATACTCTTTATTTGTATTGCAAACCTCGCTTATCTTTTTAGCCAATAGATGTGAGTGAAGCATGCTTTAATCAGATGTGGCTCTTCCCTCATACATCAATGCCATCACCATGGATTGTATGTTTTGAGAAGCGTTTAAGTGTATTACAGCAATTTCTGCCGCACCCTGTGAAATAAAGCCAACGCACCTCGACTGGAACCTGGTTCGAAGGAGTGAGAAGAAACCTCACAGTGATGAAACAAAACTCTATGTGTTCACGGTCTGCAGATCTCGCCCACAACTGCACCAGTTGACATAATCCCTAAAAAAAGAAAAGAAAACAATTGTCTACCTGTGGTGTACGTGATTCTGCCACATTTCTATTTTTAACACTGATGTATTCGCTGGCGGCTTCCATTGTGTTGTGTGATGCTGGGTTGGAAAATAACCGTCAAAACAAGTACAGTGAACAACACTTTGGAGCCATTTTGTCTGTCTCTTTTTATCAAACCGTGTGCAGCTTCCTGGTTTTGGATTCACAGGGATTTTTTTTTGGGAAATACCTTGTCCTCTATCTTCTAACCTAGTTTCCAATTCTGTTGAAGTCAATTGTGTGTCTCCATGACACTGCGGTGTTAGAAAGGGTTGTGTTTAGCCTGAAATAAGGCTGATATACAGGAGATGCATTTGGACTGGACCTAATCATTGTAATCATCCTAAGAATTCTAAGCACCGCAATGCAAGTTTTGCTCTCAGTTCTACTCCAGCTCCCCCTACAGGTGGGATGCATAATTCGCAGTCTTAAAAATGAGTTGTGGTCTGAGCCTGACTAACCCTGAGTGGCTAACTTGCTGCCTAAACCCCTGATAAAATGGGTTAACCTGCTTCTAATGAAAAAACTAGTGACTGTGTTCAGCAGCAATGCTAAAGTCAAACTTAACAGCTGGCTTCTGTAAAATGTTGTTGAATATAATCTATTTGCAAACCACAAACAAAAGTCAGAGTCATCATTGCACTTGTTATGTTATGTCTTAAAAACTTCTCCTGGACCGAGTTCAAGATTCATGCCACACTTTTTGGGGTCTGGCTGTACATTTTTGCACATTTACTAGACTCAAGCCAGAGTAAGACAGTAGCATACAAGCTAACACAGCAAGCAAATAGCAAACGCAGTTTACAATGTCCGATCAGGCCGCTCATCATTTCCCTTTTTATTATTTGGCTAACTTGCCAAACCTCTATTAAAATGGGTTCAAGTGACAAATGCCCAGACATTCACTATTGTTGGGTGTCTTACCCACTCACGTTCTCTTGCCAGCTCCCGTTTGGTTGTTGCCATGTGATGTATTCGAAGGGTGCTGCTGCATTGACAGACATACCCCATGAGTGTGATATTTCAAAGATTAACATTATAAGATTAGGGTTTTATTTGACATTTCACAGTTTTCACAGGGAAATATTTATGGCTCTTGATAATGATCTTGACATTTATGGGTCTGATATCTGAGTGTGTGCAGTTTAGTGGAGCCTGAATGAATTCAAGAAGACCGTTTGGCATTGGGGGAGGTTTTCATTTATGGTGGACATCCAAACACATGAGCCCTGTTTCTGTGATGAAAGTTTTATTCATAATACTGCCGGTGGAACAACAAAGGACAGAGCAATGGTGATTCAAGCTGATACGACATACTGTACATATTTACTGCGTAACACATAGCCACATGTCATGAGAACCATAATCCACCGGCAGGATTAAGCATTAAGACCCAACAATTATCTGTACTCCAAACATACTGTTCCCTTTTCGAGGAAGTTTGAGTCATTAATCATTCCAGGAATGTTACCATAGTCTGGGTCATCATTAGCTTGCAAGAGCACCATACCAGCCTTCATAAACCCAGGTCCCAACACATCAGCAGCAGCTTACTCAACCTATCTTAGTCATGGGAAAAGATCTAAGTCATAAAATCATTTTTAACATGTACTTTATTTGCCCTAAGGTTACACTATTCACAACAAGGTCTCAAGAATCACACTCATTGGTATGTTGATGCATCAAAGGATGATTTTTTCTTCTAGTAAACCTCTGTCATGATACACAATACATCTTCTAATCGCAAAGAATAGTGTCATAGATGGAGCCATTGGATGAATAGATAAAAACTCACAGTTCAATTGCTGTTGTATTATTACTATTTACTTTCATCAATACAATTAATTTGCTTTTATAGCGCCTGGGTATGCTGCCTGCAGGAGGCATCACATGGTACATTCATTTCGTTAAGGATGTCACATGTCTTTGTTCGCAGCATGTTGGCAGCTTATCACCAACAGCTCATGAATCTCATTATCTTTCTAAGTTGACATCTTCTTCGGCGTCTTCTATGTGTATGTAACGTATATTTCATTCAAGGGAATTGGCAGGGAAATGTGTGGAGTAACTGACTCAGACATGTATGAATAACTATTGATAAATACCCTCGATTATCCAATAGAATAAAGTTGGTGATCAAATATCATGTTTTCTTCACCACCAACATGTACACCTACTTCCTAAAAGACTCGCTGCACCCTCTGTTTGAGGGCCACAGGCTGAGAGTTTATTTTTATTACCATATTGTGATGTGCAAACTCAGTGGGACAAAGCAGGGCTGATCATTTGATCTCCCTCAGCCGTATAACCGCAGATAAACACTGCAACTCTACCCACATCATGGACAGCCCGTGCAGACACACAGGTGTACTTGTCCTCAGTGCACATGCTACTGATAAGAGTTGAAGGTTGATGCCCAGCAGAGAGAGACCCTTTGTTGTCCATTGGTGCTGCTATGCCACGCTGACAACAAAGGTTCCCTTGAGCCTCTGCGGGCCAGGTCAGAGGTCCAATTCCTCTCAGCCAGGTGAGATAAAAGAAGCATCTGGATATCAGTCTCCCCGGTGGGTGTCTGTCACCGGCCCATATCAGCATCTGGGATCCGGCCTCATCTGTCACAAGGCCTTGAGAAAAGACCCCAGGATGTTCAGTGAGGAATGTAATTTAACAGCTCTACTGAAACTCTTTTGATTATTTGTATCATTTCCATCCAAGTAGATGTAAGAGTTTCCTTAAAATCGCAGTTAAATGTTTATCATCTCATTATGTTGTCTGGATCTGAAGTCATTCATGTCCTAGACTATACATTGTTTGCAGTTGTAACATGTTAGTATAGTTTGGAGTGTGCTCTGCCATTGCTATGGAAACAAAATCTACTTGATCCAGTTATGAAATGACATAAGCCATAAAGTGACTGCAAAAAGAAAACATAATTGCAGAGTTTCCCAGCTCCCCATGAGGGGAAGGATGCATAAGAAACAGGACTCCATGCATACTTCACATTACCACAACCTCTGTTTTGAACATCACTTCAGTAAGTTGTACCATTATGTAATTTGTTTACACATGCATGAACCGAAAATATGAAGTTTCATCAACATGTTAATAACAATTAATAATATGACACTTTATCACATTGATACAAGTCAGTTTTACAATAAAGTATAGATTTACACAGTTTTGAGTGAACATGTGTTTGTGTATTCATGTCCACGTTCAAAGCATGTCTGTGCTGTGTTGCTATGTGTTTGTGTGGGAGTAACATCCTTGTGTTCTATTTAATCCTGAAAAATAATCAAACCAGCTCTGGCAGTCTATCGCTGGCAGTTGAACAAGTAACACGTACAATACTGGATCACAAATATTTGGCACCGTGAACAGAAACTGAGCCGTTCATTAGATACAGGAAGTGTATGAGCATGGGAACTTAAGTACATCTGTAAGACATGTTGTAAATATTTATGTAACCATATATGTTTAAGAGTAGACAGGCTTTGCGTATTTAACAAAGTGGATACACTGATAAAGATGAAGGGAATATACAGTACATGTTTGTTTGTAATATTTATTATAAAGACAAACAGAATCGTTATTAAATAGGGAAAACCTGTCTATTCCTGTACACGCTGGCTGTAAATTACTCTTTCATGCTACTGTATATGGAAAGAGAAAAAAATTAAGTTTCTTCTTCTTGACTCTCGTGCCAAATGTTGTTGTGGTGACGGGCGGATGATCTCACAGTGAACCCATAATACGAGGAGAGGCAGGAATGACACAGAGTCCATATGGAGTCATGTCTCCTCCACGTCAGAACCAGACCCTCCATCTGGAAGGCTCTTTTAAACCTCTGCATTTGACATGGGGCATGTTATGTCATCAACACTCCTCCATGATGAATGAAAAAAGAAAAAACTTCAAATGGAAAGTGTCAGCACCGGGTGCAGTCTGAGTCCAGCAGCTCTACACCATCTGTTCTCTTTACTCCCTGCATGAACCTATTAGTGAGTGTGTGGACTGGACGGGGACTTGATTGGGTTTGTTTTCTCATCCTAGAGCAGAATATCCAGTGTAAATCATTGGCTGGGGGCAGAGTTTAAAAATGACTGGTGGCTACCATTTCTGGGACATTTCAAGTCCCCTTACGACAAAGAAATGTTTACTTTTGATCCATTATCACTAGTTTCAATGGTAGATAGACTACATTTATATTTGTGATTTTTTTTTATAGTCACATCCAACCATTCACACAAACATTTATACAGCCCTTCTACACACATGATTTAACGCAATCATTCAGTGTCTTGCCAAAGGGGAAACGTGGGCTGGAGGAACCAGGGATCAAACCACCAACCTTCTCATTAGTGGACAACCTATGGTGTTTTTTTCTATCTCTATTGAACAGCGATGTCTTTCATTTTGAAAGCAGGACTTATGGATTTCACATTCCTTTTTTATAATGCTATCCCTAAAAACCATGCGCTTTCACACAAAGAGAGGCGGTGGTCTAGTGGCAGAAACTTGGACTATGGGCAGAAAAGGTCTCTGGTTCGTCTCGGGTTCGACTCCACGGAGAGACAACAAAAGACGAACCTGGATTGATCTGTCCAAAAATCCAAGAGGATTCTCCCTACCCTGTCGAGTGCCCCTGAGCAAGGCACCTTACTCCCCCAACATCTGCTCCCCGGGCGCTGTACATGGCTGCTCACTGCTCTGTGTGTCCTGCACCAGATGGGTTAAATGCAGAGGATAAATTTACCTACCATTGCATGAGTGTGTTGTGCATGTGTTTGGTATAAATAAAAACCTATTTTAAATATCCCCTGCCTGTGTTTAAACTGTATGCTAGCACTCAGATACTGTATTTTCTTACTATATTTTTTAAATAGACTCATTGCTGAAAAATAAAAACATTATTGTGTGCACAGAAGCAGCATGAGCGCAGGGAGACCTAAAGCTGGATGGCAGGAAACTATCCAGGCAACAAAATATGTAAGTGCAACAAGCAGAACAAATCTGAGCACAAGCAGGGGCTATTTGAGTGCAAGAGCAGGGTTTTGAGTAAAACATTGCAAAATCTGAACGTGAAATCAGTCCTGCTCTCATACAAAAACAACACGCTCTTGAATGAAGATGGGAAAATACCCACTCTACATATTGTATAAAAGTAACCGCCTGACACTAAAGAAACCACCTTATTAGACTTCACCAACTAGGGACGATGACAAGAGCATCAGCGGATACACAGTGGCAGAAGTAGGAGAAAAGGAAGAGCACTATGGCCATATGGCTGCAGTGTGCCTCTAACATACAATGCAAGTTTAAAAGTAAGAGCTTATGCATTGGCACAAGGATCGTCTGTGGTAATTGATGTTTCAGAGAATGCTGGTGACTTGTGCTGTGCTGAGAGCACAGATGTAACCAAAAATAAAAGTGTTTGGTGCGAACTAGCTCAGGACCACCACAGTCACCGTCTAACCCGAGAAACATGGAGGTGGAGTAGTTTGCTGATGTGTTGGAGGGAGGTGACATTTATAACTGACACAATGAGTACCAGTTTGTCATCCAAATATTTAATAAAAAGGTGACTCCCCATCTCACGAAGCTTGGCAGGAGAGGATTTTTTCCAACATGGCAATGATCCCAAACAATACTCACACAAGCAAATGTAAAAAGTGGAAACTGTGACCTGGCCAAGAACATCCTCTGGGTTGAATCCAATGGAAAACCTTTGCAGTATTTTAAAGCTGAATTAGTGAGAAACCCTGCAGCACATTCATTTTTGTTGGGCATTGGCCAAAACAAACTTTTAGCGACACTTCCTACTCAGTTTTGGGCTTCTTCACTTCCCTGTGAAGACCCCCATAATATGGAACTACTAAACCAAGTAAATCAAAATACATTTCTTATGCATTACTCTTCAAATCAATGAAAAAATTACAATTGTTATCATTCACATTAATAATATGATAATCAGTTAATGTGCAGCTCCGGCAAAACTTGGTGTCAATACTGACAACAGCAGCAAACAACTATTTTTTACCAGTTGTAAAAAAGCAACAACAAATAATAATAATAAAAGAGACACATCCAGGCTTAAAGAATTAACACATAATATGTTTTTTATTATAATTATGAGATAAGATAAGATACATTTATGTTCCCACACACATGCACACACACACGACATGCAAAATGGGGGGGAATTTGTTCTCTGCTTTTGTCCCCTCTGGTGAACACAGGAGGACACACAGAGCAGTGGGCAGCCATGAACAGCGCCCGGGAAGCAGGTGTTGGGGGAGTAAGGTGCCTTGCTCAGGAGCACTTAGACAGTGGGGTGGGGTAGGCACTTAGACAATTCATACAAAGACCAAAGTATAAAGGGTACATATCAAAGTACTTTGGTATTGCTTGGCTGGGCATACTATAGTCCTGGAGTCTCTGTTGGCCGCCTGGTAACTTAACCAGAGTCAAGAAGTCATTATTATGTTCTTCCATCATTATGGCCAATAAATCACAACTTGATGTTTTGTCATTTTTCACCTTTTCTTTCACCAACAGTCCCTGTGTTACTACACCAGGGTGTGTTACAGTGTTTTTATTGTTTCAGCAATCATCTATGTTGACCCTTCATAAAGATTTTGCTATTGGTATTACTTATTCTTACAGCCATGTTGGATCTCAAAGGTCTGACATGTTCTATAGTTTTGAAAGATGAGAGATTACGCTGCTTTATCATGTTGGCTTCGTACAGAATAAACAAACAGGCCCCAACATGTTAAATGTGAGTAGGTGGTATTTTTCAGACAGAACCAAGCTTCCCTCTGTCTCAAGTCTTCGTGCTGAGCTAAGGCAACGCTACATTAGCTTCAGAGACATGAAGGTGCATCAATCATCTCTCCAAACTATTGGCAGGAGCACAGGAAGCTTGTTTCCCAAAATGATAAAACATCAGATTAGGTGAACAAAAAAAGAATGCTATAAAGGAGAAAATAACTCATATGAATAGTAAAGATGACTGATGTTCATTTCTTCTGTGATTAATTAAAACATTTTTAAATAAAATTAGGGGGAAGTTAGCAGGAAATAAGGCATCATCTTCTTCTAACAGGCTTCCCATTTCACACAAAAATAACAACTCTTAATAAATGCACAAAAATAAGTTTGTTTAGATTTTTTGTTTTTTGGGGCATTTCATCTTTATTGATAGTGCAGAACCAGTGTGGAATGGAGAGTATGGTTGAAGACATATACAAAATACTTTATATCACATGGAATATGATATTGACAATAAAATACATTGCGACCTCTTTAAGATTCATGACTCTCAGGCTGGCAACAACCACTCTGTAGTATGATTTAATAAGCTGACACATTGTTATTTACCATTACATTATATTTTCAGATAACACAACTTGAAAGAGGAGCTTTGCTCTGTGATTGCATCCATGTATGAGTAATCATCTGACACTCGATACTGTCACATGATTGATGCTTCTCAACTTTTTAAAAGTCCCTCCAGGCTTTTATGAAGACAAATGTTTTGTGCAAAGCCATGATGTCACTTCACAATGACGAGGAGTTGTAGATAATTTTCTACAGAATTAAGTTGAAGGCTTGTTGGCTACAAATTATCTTTTTCCTTAATTCAAATCTGTTTAATAATTTCTGACCTTTTCTCTAGGCCTCAGACCCTGTGTAACAACACCAGGTGTGTTGCGGTATTCTCATATTCTCATACATCATGTTTGTTCTTAAAAACTATAAAACGCTTCCTTTAAATGTACCTTTAGCTATTTGTATTAATACATGTTTGATCTCAAAAGCTTGACACGTGATATGTTATGATAAGAGATTACAATGCTTTTCCCAGTCTGCACTATTACCAACATGGTAACAGCAAGTTGTGTCTGTGTTGTGGTTTGCCCTGTGTGTATCAGAGAGAAGCATCAAAGCCTCCTCCACTCACCTGTCTCAGCCTGTCCCATCCAGTGCTCGTCCACTCAGCCTGAAAACTGTACCTTTAGGATACAGTGACGTGATGAATCTGGAGTTCAGCTCCTCTGGGCTCGAGCTCCATCTCTGCTCAGGACCACTGAAGACTCCGTGTCTTGGGTGTTGTTCATGCTTTCAGTTTCCTTATGAGCTTTCCAAAAGGTAGTTCCCATGAGTCCGACCACTAAATTATTCCGAACCATGAACATAAAGTTACATTTTGATTACCCCTTTAGCCAAAATGACCTCAAATGTAGAATGAATAAGTGTCAGTACTGTAAAAGTAATGACAGCAAAGATTTCTGACATTGGAAACTCATCTCAACAGACTACAAAATTATCAACAGCGGTAACGTATTTTAAAAAGTAATTTGTTGTATGTTTAACCGGTACTTCTGTCAGACTACACTGTTGTCTCTCTCATGTGACATTGTAATTAGTGTCAGTGATGTGCCAGAGTTAGACTCATAGATCACCTAAAGTCTCAATTACACAGGATTTTGATGGTACAGTGTAAACCCTGATTTATTTACATGATTTATGTCTCTCTGAAATAGAAATTGGGATCACAGTGAAGGCGGTGATCAACATGTTATCAGTTTGAGGGTCAGAAATCTTACTGGCTTTTGTTTTTCTGTACAGCCTTAACATATGAAAAAATGAATACATTTGTTTCAAGAATAATGCTGAACTCTTAATCAGTTAAAACGAGTTTGGTGTCTTTGTTACGGCGGCAGCTCTTCTGGTTTAGGAAGCTGAGGATCAGGGGTAATATCCATCGTTCAGATGTGTTTCAGTTTATTGAGGGGAACTACACAGTCAACACAGGTTTTTCTTCTCTACATGAAAACAAAGTAGTACAAATTCACACCCCTTCCCCTGGATACTGACAGGATTGTAGGAGTGTATTGGAACAGACAGGATGAGCTCCCAGAGTGCAGGCTCTCTGGGCCCAACTCCAGTGACCACGCATACTTTGTCTCCCTCCCTGCTGCTGCAGCGGTTCAGTGGCCGGTCAGCAGAACTCAGGTGTATCAGTGCACAGACGGGGGCCTCAGGAAGCCCGGGCAATGTGCCAGACGACTATGGAGGTTGAGTCCTTTCATGAGCAGGAACACTCAACGTACCCACAATATCGAGAGACTCATCCTTGAAGGTTATTTCATTTCATTAAACATAAGTCTCCACCATCCAGAGAACAGGACAAAATACCAAATGTATATGAACTAACAATGATAACAGGAGAGATGTCGCTGTAGGCCACAAACACACAATTTATATAAGCTTTACAGAGAAGCATATCGGCCCTTGATCATGGAGGGGATTGCATAACTGCCTGAAGAGGCACCATCCTGCCCCAGATCATGCTGTTTGTCTGTGTGTACGTGCAGGTTGCCACATTTCCCCTGTTACCATGACAAGTTGCATTAGGCGCACACTAGTGTGTCTTTATTTAGACTGTAGCGCATACATTCCCCTGGCCTCGATAAAATCTCCCATCTACGTGTGTGTGACCAGAGTTTGTCTTGATGGGAGCAACTGTCCTTTGTATTACAGCAGTAAGTCTGATCCATATCTTTCGCATCTAAGATATGACCAATATTTAATAAGAAGAATTTGCCGCCACCTGGTCAAGAATGGCACAGATGACCTATCTGTGAGAGCTAATCCTCATATCTTGATCTGCTTGTGACCATCTCACTCCAGGTGTCACGTACAGGCCACAGTTGTCTGCAGCTCACCGGCCAAGGTGCAGCAGTCCTCTGAATATAATAAGCGCCTTCCTCTGACGGCCACAAGACTCACCGGTCCCTCCGGCTTACACCTGTCCTATCCAGTCACGGATAACAAGCAGACCCACCTCCTCATAAACACTTCCAGCACTCACACCCACAGATCCGGAGCTCAGATGAACGCCCCTGCTATAAAGGAAGGGGTCCCAGGAACATAATAGTTGATGGCAAAGTGTTTATGGAAAAATTAGACTGATCAAACGTGTTGTCTTCCTGCTATAAGAGGTCTGTAAGGTGTTTGGTGGAACAATACCCTTCGTGGGGAGATTCGTGCCCAGCTGAGAGATAGCGTGTGACTATGTGCAGCCGCGGCCACCCACACAGATAAAAGAGGAATGGTGTCGTGCAGACAAAGACACCAGGCCTCACCCGTCCTTCAGATGCCTGCACTTTTTTGGACGAGTCACAATTGGCCTGTTAGGGTAAACCTTTTCCTTCTTTTTCTCTTCCTTCGCATGAGAGGGGGAATTCCATCCTAACACTTGTAAGTTCCCTCTCCACATATCCAATGTTTATGATTCTCTCTGCTTTTTATGGCTGAGAGTTATGAAAAAACGGTTTTGAGGTCATTTGCTGCGAGTCTCCCTTTTAATTAAGCATACTCCTCCTTTGCATGCGAGCAGCAGGTGTTGTTTGTTCTGACAGCTAATGGCAGGTTAAGCCTCTCTCATCATTCCTTGATTTACAGTTTATCTTTGACATTTTCTGGCCAATGAAACCGAGATAATTAGGTCAGGCTGCTGCTGACGACTGGAGCGCCTGATCTGGAATCCGTTTCCTCTCAGCACAAGTGTGAGAGGATTGTTGTGATTTCTGATGGGGTTTGGTAAAGCAGTGCAACAGGCCTGCACACTGTTGCGTGTGAACCTCTGGCCCGCTGCCAGATAAGAGAGCGAGTTAGAGGACAGGTTGCATAAGAAATGAGGTAGGTTTCGATTTGGAAAGAGATTGTCACGTAATATGTGTTTCAATTGGCAATTTCCATGGTCAAGTGTCACGTAGGGCATTTAATTAGACAAGTGATGACACTGATTGTCTATTTTGGTTGTGGTTAACGCTCTAGAAATAATTCAGGTTGGGTAATAATAACAGGCTCCTGCCACAGATCAGTCATCAACGACTTGTTCCTGATTGAAAAGAGATATGCGTGGTGTGTGAAACATGGTGTGTGAGGAGTCAAATGAGGGAAACTTCTCACTATGGATCAATTCTTCCCACAAAACTGAAGACTTTTGAGTTTTATCATGTGTCAAGAGTATCTATGAACATTTAATTCACTGTTTTAAATTCTTCCATTACTTTGTTGTTTTATTCAAATGTAACCTACCGTATATAATAAATATATAACATGTGTACTGGCGTCTCCACAGTAACCTTATTATTTGTAAATCCTTTCAATATTTTCAAATATTTCAAAACACTGCAATAAAGTCAGTAACCTACTTATAGTTTAATACGAGCTTCTACAGAATGTTTGCCTTTAATTTACTTGATTTTCCCACAAAGGTTCAAATATAATGTACTTTTTAATGATTATTCTAAGTATTCTAACTAGTGCATCGGAGATATGTGTGGAGAGCTTGTTGAGATTATTACACACGGGTGTATTTGTTTACCTGCCTGCCAGACCCCACATGGAGCCTATTCATATAGAGGCTATGCTTCTATACAAACTGCTTATCTGGCCATGAATGTACTATAAATCTTCATAAATAAATATATAAATAATTAATAAGAAATGTAATTCAACACAAACAATAATAAAATGGTTAAATAAAACAATTGTCATTTATCTCACATTATTGTTCTCTGTAAAACTAGTAGATACGGCACATGGTCCAGTAACTTCTGAACTGTAGACATCCCTCATGTACGCACCAATGTTGATTCAGTTAAACCTTCTAATCGAAATGATTTACAAACTTCCCTCAAACTACAGCTTTTGTTCCCCTTGGACATTTTACATCTTTAATATGTGATGTTTTTTCAGAATCTTCTGAAATGTGACCTGAATAGATCAAGATTAAATACAAATATTTAAAGTCTAATCTATGGCCTTATGGCCGACTCGCAATAAGTTAAAATAATCACTCTTATTTTATTATCTGGCGCCCTCCAGAGGACAGAATCTGCAAGCGCTGAGTATTTGTGCAGAACTACAGATCCCAGCATGCACTTCAGTCCGCGGTGCTTCCTCGTTGAACCCAGCGGTGTGGTGACCTGCAGCCATGGACAGGGAAGTGAAGGCTTTAATATTTGACCTGGACAACACGCTGATAGAAACCAGCAGGGCGAGTGCACTGGCGATACGAAAGGTGATTCACATTCCTCATGTAGCGTCAGTGGGTCAGCGGCCATGTTTGTGACGTGGAGTTGAGGGGGGCACTCAGCTGCTGATCCATTCAACTTCAGGTCACCAGATAATACAGATACTCAGTGAACTAAGCTTCTCTTGGTTTTGGAAAAGTTGTATCACTGTTGTCATCGAGAAGAAAGAAACTGGATATATTCAGCTTCAGCTTGAAGGAGGTGACACTGACACCTCTCCTGTGGCCCGAGTTTATGTACTGTGCAGTTTGAATATGTGTCTTCATGCCGGACATTTTGATTTGTGACAGCAGGATAAACTCTGATGATCATTACTTATTCATCCTATTTAACTGGACGATTTATTTATTTTTTAACGTTTAAAGGTTCAGGGTGTAAGATTCAAGTGAAAGGGATCTATTTTAGTTGAATATAAAATAATCCCAGGGATTTTTTCATTGGTGTGTTTAATCTGAATTGTATGAGTTGTTATTCTCTTGACCTTAGATTGAGCCATTCATATTTTAAAACATAACATTTACATCAGGAGAGGGTCCTCTCTACGGAGGCTGCTATGTTTTTTTTTTACAGTTGCCCAGACTGGACAAACTAAAAAAAGTTGTAAAACTTTAAAGACTGATTGAAGCTCTTGAGTGAAGGATGTGGTGTTGAAGTCTTCTCTATGAGTAAAAAATGACAAACAGCAAAACATTTTACAAATCTGAGATGGATCAGTTATGTCTTCTTACTGCGCTTACAGTACACAATGCAAAAGCAATATATCGATGTGCATCGTACCTTTGTTATACTTTTAATTATAAATATATTGCAATAATTGATATTGTTTTATTGCCCAGCACTAACACAATCCAAAATATTTGCCTCATTCAAAAATCTTATTTTTATTTACAATTATTAAAAGGTTGCCAAATACATCAAAATAAGTGTCCATCATATTTCTTACACAACCTCTTATCTGTTGCGTGTGATTCACAGACCAGTGAACTTCTGAAGACGACACTGTGCCTTGATGACGACACCATCAGCAGCATTTGTGACAAGTTCAAGCAGAAGCTTTTCCTTGAGTGTTTTGAACCTGCAGCCGGACGATCCATAGATGATGTACGAGCGGGTCACTGGGAGGAGAGCCTCCAGGAGACAGTGGGCAGTATTCCCACGCCGTCTCTCGCAGCTCAGTGCTACTCTCTGTGGAAAAACAGTCGGCTGGAAGTTCTCAGTCTGTCGCCTCAAATCCGCGACCTCCTGAAACATCTGCGCAGCCGATACAAGCTGCTGCTGCTGACCAACGGGGTCGCTCAGACCCAGAGAGAGAAAGTGGAGGCGGTCAAATGTGAGGAGTTCTTCGATGCCATTGTGGTTGGGGGGGAACATGCAGAGCAGAAACCATTCCTCTCCATCTTCACACTGTGTTTCAACATGCTGGGGGTGGAGGCCCAGGACTGTGTTATGGTTGGAGACTCTCTGCACACAGATATTCAGGGGGGCTTTAATGCTGGAGTACGAGCCACAGTTTGGATCAGCAGTGCTGGAGGTGCAGTGCCAGAGGGCTCAGTGAAACCAGACTACACTGTCCCCACTGTGTTGGACCTGCCACATGTACTGAAACAGCTGAATTAAGAATCTAATAGTGACTTGAACCATGTGACATCATTTCAAGTGGGACCTCGTGAAAATGTTTTAAGATAAATGTCATGACCTGTATATCTCTCAGCTTTTATTGATTTTAAGCAATCTGTTGATGTTTACATTTTTAACTACATGGGAGTCCAAAGTAGAATTTGTAATCATTGATGCGGGCACTCAGGTACCTACTATCCATTCATAAAGTGGTGGAAAGTAATCATACTATTTACTCAAATACGCACACAAACATAATTTGGTGACACATGTACTTTACTCAGGCTTTGCCATGTTCTGCTTCTTGACACAAAAAACACAAGCTTACAAAATAAAAACCACATGTAATTGAAAACTAGTTTCACTTCAAACAGTAAATACTTCTTATGCATCAACAAGCTAACTATAATATATACATTATTAGTCACAGGGGCCCTTTCATTGCAGACCTAGCACTTTTGCTTAAGCTGATTGTACTTATATAATTTTACTTGGGAACTTTTGTGTGTCTGTATGGATTTGCTTCTTTTCTTAAATAATGTGTCTGAATACTTCCTCTTTATTCAACACTCAGAATGACTGTATAAAAAACTTTTATTTGTATACACCTCAACAGAATGCGTCAGTACATTCTCCCCATCGCAGGCTGGTCAATTCTCCAAAGTCTCTGCTAATAAAATGCTGGACAAAGCAGTTGAGCGTCTCGGGTATTTGGCTGCTTTTTATACACATCATGTCTGTGCACTATATTTGATCTGAAGCATGGTTCATTCAAGCAGCTTTACTGAGACACATTTTAACAAAACAAAAGCAGATTCATAAAACAAATTCCTTCTGATTTGTACTGTCATATTTAAGGCAGGTATCTACTCATTCTCCTGTAAAATTTACTTTACATCTAATTTGACTTTGATGTTCATCGCTGCTAGCTCAGCAACAAAGTAGCGGAAGACGTAAGGAACAGACACCGAGTCAATAGAGTCACTTTTGCCACACAGGCTGCACACAGTCTTACGGTGGCGCATGGACGACCAGTAGGGAGGTGGTTTCTCTAACAGAGGGGAGATGAGGCTGCCACAGTCAATGCACACCTGAGCTACTGATCGGTCCGAGCAGTTGAAGAGCCGATCCTGAAGCAGGAAGGACGAGCCGTGCGCCAAAAGGGCGTCTCGCTCCATCTCTCCAAAACGAATGCCTCCCTGGATGTTCCTCCCTCCCACCGGCTGGTTGGTCACCTTGTCTCGCGCTCCTGTGGTCCTCACTTGAAATTTGTCAGAGACCATGTGACGCAACCGCTGGTAGTAGACGACCCCGATGAAGATGTCAGCCTCTAGCTCCAGACCGCTCAGGCCACTGTAGAGCCGCTCTGTGCCATAATAGTTGTAACCTCCAGCCCGGAGCATTTTACCAAAGTACTCTAGAGCAGAGTTCTCCTCAGAGAAGGTGAAGGGTGTGGCGTCGTGGCTCAGCCCGTGCAGGGAGCCGGACTTGCCGGCCATGCTCTCGATGAGCATCCCGATGGTCATACGGGAGGGGAAGCCGTGGGGGTTGAAGAGGATGTCGGGAGTCATGCCGCTCTCTGTGAAGGGCATGTCCTCAGTCGGCCACAGGCGGCTCAGGATGCCCTTCTGCCCGTGGCGACTGGCAAACTTGTCCCCGATGGTGGGGTTTCGTGGCACTCGTATGGTGATGCAAACTCGTTTGAAATAGCCTGAGCCGTTGTCGTTGCTGCAGATCTTTATATTGTCGACTACAGAGGATTCTTGGCTCCTAAAAACAAAGAGAGAGGAAACACAATACTTTTAGTTTAACAATGCATTTTCTTGAATATGAAAAGTAAAAACATTGTCTTGAAAGGGGCATAACTTAGTGAGCTGATAGAAAAAAAGACTCACTTGTAGTAGTTGATGGAGGTCTGGCCCGTGTTGAGGTTGATGTAGCTGTAGTAGGGGTCTCCATATTTAAGTGTCGATCCAATGTGAGGTAGTCCATCGCCGTCCAGCCTTCCGTCCACCTTAGGATCACCTGGCTTGGTCCCAAACACCACGCCGTCCTCTCCCTTCACCTTGTCGGCCAGATCCACCAGCTCAGTCTTGTAAATGCTTCCATGGGCGAAGCCTCTCTCCCAAGAGGACTTGTTCAAAATCTAAGAGGTGTGATAAATGTGGATTTTACTTAACTAATCGTCATAAGTTCATTATGTAGTGTCTTGTTTCATAATTCTGTTCGAGTAAAAAATGATAGTAACTATTGTATTTTTCTGACCATAGCATCTTCCATGTCATAGCCTGTGTAGGATATGACGGCCACAATGGCGTTTGTGCCGCTGGGGTAGTTGTCCAGGTTGTAGTGGTCGTACATGTAGGGCCTGACCAGCGGGCTTTGTGGGGTCTGGAGCCGGTACAGCTTGTTATCTGAGCGGTCCGTGAACGAGTGCAGGGGAAAACCCATAGTCTGCTTACCTACACAGAGAACAAGTTTAGTCTCTGACAAACACGATGAACGAACAGGAATATATAAATCTACTGAGTCGGTTCACCAGTGGAGGTGTGTGCAGGCTCTAGCTTTGGTCTCAGGCTTACCCATCTGACACTGGTACATGTTCCTAGGACTCTGGTTGTGATCTGAGTAGGGGATGAAGTTGGCCACCACGCTCAGCATGCTGTGAGGGAACAGTTCCTGGTGTGTGGTCACACCGGGCTCGATCTCCCCCTCAAAGATGCCCACATTGGTATAAAGCTGCAGCAAGGTAGAGAAAAACAAAGAAACATTTCAGTTGTGCTCTGGTTAGAACTACCAATACATCTTTTTTAAATCTTGGTTTACACATACTTGTTCAAAGGTGCCAATTAACTCCTCTTTTCCAAGAGCTAAATTGCGTACGGGCCGAACCATGCGACAGGGCGTTGTGAAGAGGAAGAGGCCTGGGTACAAGCTGGCCTTGCCTGTCTTGGGCACCAGGACGATCTCAGTCCAAGGAGGGATCTTGTTTGTTCTCAGTACCTGAAGGTATGTTATATAAATGTCACCTTTCTGCACATACAACATGTGCAGTACAGCTCTTTAATATTTTCACTATCATACCTTGAACCTACGGAGCGAGTCAACCACAACTGGAGCTAATTCAGCCTCCAACCAGCCGACCACGGCCCCGTCCAGCACTACAGGGTAGCAGTCTGCAAAGGGTTGACCAGGGGATCCATCCACGGGACAGACACCTTACCAGAGACAGAGAAGATTTCTTTATTTGAAATTCAGTTTAATGACGTGCTTTAAAACTTGTGTCAAAAACAGGACAACGCGGTGAATTTGGACCTTACAGCTTAAGCCACGTCACACAACACGACTTTGAGCCTGATTCGCCAGTCAACGACTTTTTCAGGTTGAAGACAAAGTCCCCTATTGGCGCTTGATCTGCAGTCGCAACGTGGGAACTCTTAAAAGAGATGATTATATAGTCTCGCCGAAGTGTCGGATTTTCAATCTGCTGGAAATGTAGTCGGAATCAATGACAACTCCAGCCAATCAATGATGAGGTTTAGTGGTAAGGTGCCCCTGATTTTTAACACACGACATGTCTGTAATCAGGGAAATAACCATGAGTGTGTGGGACAGTTTATCACAGACTGTAAATGTCTGTCGGGTTCCATTTGAGCTCTGTTAGTTTTCGTGTGTCGGATGAACTCACAATTTCTGCAGGATTCCTGATCACATTACAGCGAGTCAAGTAGTGTGCACTATGCACTAATCAGATTACAAAAGTAACAAAATTGTAATCTGAAGAAAGAGCTCACCGAGGGAACATAGCAGAGCAGGCAGGGACGTGGTGGACGAGGTTGGTGCCACGATCTCACAGCTGGCTGTCATGTGATTCATGAGGCCACAAGGCTCTCCGTCCGGGGTGTGGACGGGACACAGGAAGCCCCAGGACTCAGGCAGCAGCTTACGAACAGAGGTGGTCCTCATCTTGGCGAACGCTGCTCCTCTGTGCACGCAGCGGAAGTGGGACAGGTAGCGGATGAAGTTGAGCTTGTCGGCCACGACACACAGACCTGTGCTCTGCAGCATGCCGAGACCTGGGGTCAGGGGAGAGAGCGATATGTATTTAGTACATGAGCTCTGCTATTGTATCGTGACACGTATTCATACTCATGTGGCCGCACCTGTCTTGGAGCTGAGGTTCCCGGTAGCCAGCAGAAATTCAAAAGGTTTGGTTATATCACCGCCCATGTTGAAAAGCTTTATAATGTTTTCAGCGTTCCATCCTCCATTTATTCTGCTGCCTCTCTTGTCAAAGGCCAGCTTTACAGACACCAGCCAGGCAGCCACTCTCTCCTGTGAAGATATCTTAGGGGTTAAATCACTAACAGCTGATAGGTGCCGATGCTCACTTAATGTAATGGCGTTTGTGCTGCTGGGGCAGTTGTCCAGGTTGTAGTGGACGTACATGTATGGCCTGACCAGCGGGCTTTGTGGGGTCTGGAGTCGGTACAGCTTTTTCAGATAGGTGCAGAAGCTCACTTAATGTTTCCTCTATCCATCATTTACCACAGAAGTAATTTATTCTATGGCGGCAATTGGGATGCACGCAAGCACACAAAGAAGATCACTCACACCAGAAACATTCCAAGATAAAATAAGTTCTTCAGGTGAGAAAGACAACCTCATTCCATGATAGAACTGCAGCTCCACCCACCCAGCTAGAGATCTCTTATGTTATTATGAAGTATAAAAAATGTTGGTTTCTTATTAAACTGGTGGGACGTATGTCGGGTTGAAACAGTCTTGAAAATTAATGGAAAACCCTTTTACCAAATCAGCTCCAACTGTTCAGTATCAGAAGCTAAAAGAAAGCACAACAGTTGTTCAGAACCAGTTTGAATGATATAAAACAAACTTGCCTTCAGGAACATGAGGTAGAGCTGACCAGGAGTGAGCACTTCCTGACACATGATGCTGTCGGGGTTCTCCTCCATGCACTCCTGCTTGGCAAATGTGAAAAGCTTCCGGGTCATTAGACAGAGCAGGTAGAACTTCTCCGCATTGGACTTCAGGTGGATACAGATGCACTCCCTGATCAAAATGGAACACAACTCCTGTTACTAAAGGTACCCATCAAAAACCACACTTGTGCATTGTGAGGTTTTAAGTAACATAAATGTCTCATCCATCTTTGATAAAGCTTACTCTATCAAGTAGTTGGCACACTGCTCGTTTGTGTACCACTCAGGAAGGTTCATCTTAACCCTGAAGCGCTCTCCGAGGTAGCTGAGCACCTTGCTGCGGGTGGTGCAGCCCTCCTCCATGACGATACGCAGCATCTCCGACACACAGCTCTTGTAGAAGGAATTGTCCTCGCGGCCCTTGATCAGCTCCTGGAAGATCTGGAAGTCTGTGAAGTCCACCAAGGCCTAGAGGACACGAAAGAGCAACCTGCTTGATCAACTAATCATACAACACAAAAATAAGTAATTCTTATTATATTTTTGAACTCTTCTGTGATAGGGACTCTTAACATATCTTTTCACTCCAAATTGAATGCTGCAGACTGCTTCATTTTTTTAACTACTGTGGTCAAATTTATGTTGTCTGTATATGTGCTTGTGTACATATATATACACACACATAAATAATGTGTGGATGTGCAAGGACATAGTTGGTGGTCCGGTTCCCCGCTCAAAGGTGATTAGCTGCCAAGCAGAGACATAAGAAACCAAGATGGCTCACTCCAACCAACCAGCACCACACACAAAAACTATTGTTAAACATGGAATTTATAACATTTTGAATAGTAGAGGTGGACTGTCATTTCTGTTGATTGTTTTCTGCTGTTTCACCTAGTTATTAAGTCAAGCTGTTTGTTTTCATTATTTTCTGTTAAGTTAGTAGCCAATTCCCAGTTAGTTTGGTTTGTTTTGTTTTGTTGTCCCCCTGAAGTCTGAGTGATTATTTTATGAGCTTTTCCATTTTAACAATTTTCCTTGTAAATAAATGGCCTTTGTTGTCAATATTTGACCATCAGTTCAAAGCACTATTTCAACACTTTTCAAAAAGACATTCTCCCTGATAAGTACCTTGAGCGCAAAGCCTAGTGGGAGGAAGAAGAGCTCTTTTTGGTAGATGAAGTTCAGCATCACAGTCCCGTTTTCCAGATAATGGAGGTTCATGTTGATGGCTGTGTGCTCTTCCTTCACACAATGTATAGATATACCTGTGACAATAAAAAAAAGAAGATACCGGTACCCATTTTAAAAGATACAGATTTCTGTGAATACACACCCACTGTCTCCACATTCTCTGAGGGGTCACACTTACCATACTGAGTGTAGCCCTGGCCCCTGCTCTTCCACTTAGGTCTTGACATGGCAATAGGATAGTTCCTCCTTGGCATGATCAGCATTCGGATCACCTTCTCGATTCCATTCACGATGAAATAACCTCCCATTTCCTGTCAATATGTAGAGGGAGATTACACTTGTTCATGAACATGGATTCATATAATGGGTACGTGTTTATATTTTAAATATTATAGACGTGTCTCTTACCTCTGCTTCTTCATGGTGTTCAACTAGCTCTTTCGGAGACATAGCATGGAGGTTGCACAGTTTGGACTTCACCATGACTGGCACCTGACCCAGGGACTGTTTGATGATGCCTTTGGGAACTCCATTGACTGACCAGCTGACGTCAGCCTGAGGGTGAATAACAGGCATCGTTAGTCTCTCACATGTTGATTGGATCAGTCAATGACGGCCCCCTGTCTGTGAATGACTGATCATTTAGCATGATGCATTAAAAGTCAGGTACTAGGTGAAGTGAAAATGTACACAGTTAAAAATAAATCATAATGAGACTATTTATGAATCTTACCACAAGCTTTCCTTTGTACGAGCATCTCCTGCCTCTGCACTCTGCAGGAAACACCCTCATGTCCCTGCAGACGTTCCCTTTGGCAACCACCGGGTTGTTGATGGAGGCCTCGACGAACGAAAGGCTGATCCTGTCATTTTTTACAGCGAACTCCAGGGGAGGGATGGCCTGAAGAACACGCGTCACATCACATAACAATGAGTAAACTTCCACGACACAAACACTGACAGAGAGTCGCAGAGAACCAAAAACTGACATATTGGTTCCTGTAACAATAAAAGTGGCTCTCTAGTGATAGCATAGACACCTTGCAGTCTATTGAATCTGCTAACTTTCACATAGATGACGCACTAAACCAGGTTCATGGTGGGTTTTGTGTGGCTGTGCAGCTTTTTATTACAGAGTCTGCAAAAGTTTCATCATTTTGAGATCAGATGAGCTGCGTTTTGAGTGATTGGTTTTCCAACACAAATAGGAAAACACAGATTTCAAGAAATACTCAAAACAAATGTTAGCAAAGATGGCTAAAACTTAATGAACTTTACTGTATGCATAATTTAGTTGGGTGTAATTTCATTAATAGTTGTCAGCTAAATATTAACATTATTTTATATGTGATTTAGTTGGGTGTAATTTAATTTACGTTAACAGCTAAAGACTATCTGTTAACTTTTGTATAATCTGGTTTGTTGCAGTATTATTTAAAATGTACAAACTTTATTTTATAAATAATTTAATAAGGCATCATTTCATTTCTGGTTAAAAGCTAAATATTAACTTTATTTTATATTATTTAGTTAGGCATCATTTAATTTATAGTAAACAGCTAGACTAACTTTATTTTATATGTAATTTAGTGAGGCAGCATTTTATTTATAGTAAACCGCTAAAGATTATTATTTTAGAGCTATTATTTTACAAATATTTGTACTACGTAAAATTTGATTTAAAGGTGACAGTTAAGGCTCATTTTCCACATACAGTAAAATCTAAGTGTAATAAGTGAGAGCAGACCTGCACGACCCGGATCAGTCCGCTGGTGACAGCCTGGTCGAAAGACTCGATTTGGGCTTTCGTCAGGTCCTGAACCGCCTCATGTTGAGTCTCCTTGAGGACACCGAACCCGCCCTGGGTCAGGTTCTTCAGACTCGGACCTGTGGGTAAATTACTCCACTTTTTAGAAAAGTCCATGCTCCACACTCCCACACACACGGACGCTTGTTTACCACATGTGCACAGTGACACAGGAAGTACATCCGTCAGGACAGGAAGAACTTCTCCTTCGCGTGCAGGCTTTGCGGCAGGTCATATTTGTTGTTGACTTACTGCCACCTTGTGGAGATAGTGTTTTATTTACTATCGAGTTCTCAAGGAAGTTTTTTGTAGTATAAATAAATAAATAAATATATAAACATGCACAAAATGAATTGTAACTTTTTAGAGACACACCTGACACAACTTATGTTGAAATGGGTTGTTTCCTTCCAAACCAAAGGCCTTACCATTAGGCATTATATGTTTCCTGTGTACAGCTGTCTACTACAGATGTTTCTTTACTCAAGTCAAGTCAGAAAGATGACAGTAGTTTCATGATACTTTTTTTTATTTTTATTGTAGCAGTATTGTTTCTGATAGACAAATGTTCATGCAAGATTCTGAATAAAACATTACTGAACAGAAGCACAAAACACGTCGCCCTGAATATGAGACTTGCTTTCCGATCCCGTTGGCCAGTCGATGTGATGACGTTCAGATTAAAGTAAGTAAAAAACATTTTACAACTGGAATTTGATCTTTGGTAAAGATGAGGAAAAAAAAGACATAGAAATGACATCATTGAATCCAAAACAGGTTGAATAATGAACAAAGCAAATTCATTTCAGTACAAACAAATGAAGGTGCATTTCAATGTTGGAGGTTCATCGTTTTGTTTTTTGTTTTTTTTTAATGAATAATCAATATTCCCTCTAAGGCACCCGTCCCTTTGATGGAAAGAAATTTCCCAACAAACTGAATTTAAATAATACTGAGAGTTTGCTTTTGGATTTCAAAATCCACTATCAAACCCTTGTAACGTAATAAACAACATAATCATGCCCTACAAAACAATTTTTGACTTACATCATCTTTCCAAACATCTTTTCAGCTACAGCAGAAATCAGAAACTGATTCACCAGACTCTATCCTTAGTTTCTGGGATTCATTTTACAACAAAGTTGTATTATGTCAGTGTAGCCCGCCCAAGACAATCCCATTTTTCTGACCTACAAACCACTCACATATCCTTCATTCTTCAGCGTTCTCTAGTAAACACAAATACAAGGAGATTAAAAACATGAATAAATGCTGTGACGGTGTCCCTTAACTTATGTTACTCATATAGTGTGGGAAACAAAGCCTCACACGTCTGAACTGAGGTTAAAACAGAGGAGCAGCAGGGTTTCTAACATTATGAGAGAACTACTAACATGTTTTGAATCTAAAATGAGCTCCCTGCAAACACAACAAAAATCAACCACCCAGCATGCAGCTGTTCATTCTGAATGGAAACACACTCCTATCCTCTGCGGACCAGGAAGGAAAAACTACTTAAACATTAGGGAGTAAAGAAACTTAGGCAGTTCCATCTCATGTCTCAGCTATTCACAAAGAGTGAAAATAAAAGAGCTCAAACATTGTTGTGACCCCATGAAATATAAATCAACTTACAAATTTAATTTAAACAAAAATAAACATACAAATTTCATCAAATTAACCAAATTGTTGGGTTTCCATTTGGTCTCCATCAGCTCCCTTATAAACCAATGTTTACTTGTTTTATTTCATGGGGTTTTACACTAATTCTAATCATCAACAACAAACGTTGGACAATCTATTCTACTTCCATTTCAACAATTAAAAAGAACATAATCCACAAAGTTATGGACAACACTTTACATTTACACTCTTATCTGTTCTAAAGTAGAACACAGATATAAGGGCAGCTCTTTACAAACTGGGGGCAAACGGTTCTGTTTATGAGGATGCGTTCTACCACATGCGTTCACACGAACATGCTCTCTTCAAATGACAAATCAAAGTGTCTTCAGCTTAACTAAACACTGACTGCCCCACTTAAAGAATGGCTCTGGTTTCGGAAGTAAATTTCCCATATTATATTTTCTGAATTGACGTTTCAGAGATCACATATGAAAAAAAAAAAGTCTGGAGCCAGGCCAACCAGCTACAAGATGGATCATGACCATAAAACAGTGGATTCACAGCTGAAGAAATATTGGGAAAAAGGCAAAAGGTACAGGACTGTGTACAGAATTATTTTTAAGAGCAAAGGAACTACACATCCCACAAACCATTGCGAATGATCCCTTTCCAACGACTTCCATCAGGTTTGTTCTTCAATTCAACCTTATTGTTGATATAGTATTGCAATATATTGTAGTTTGTGTCTTGTGTGTACGTTGACAGTGTTTCAGATAGTATATAGTGTAGTAACATTGTGTAGTGATGCTAAACAATACGAATGTACCGACGTGACATCTGAAAACTAATGGGAACATCACTGTTGAACTCTATTAAGGGAGTCGTTTTCATGGAGAGGTCAGAGGTCAGGGAGCTTGCTGTAAACTTGGGCGTTTGAGCAAAGGGACGATCTCCCTGATCACTAATGCCACCATCCTGCCCTCCGTGTAAATACTATTTAGTGTCCACATTGCGAAGTCAGAGGAAAGATGTATAACCTTGACTGGTTCGCTCATCAGACTTATTTGGACTTACTTAGAAGGGAGTCATAGGTTTGCTTAGAGCGGTCCCTGTGGCTAGTTAGCATTCCTCAGATCAAAAAATAGACTCAAATTAAAACGATTAAAACAAATAAAAAATGTGTGTCTGATGAGAAAATAACAAGTTCACCAAGATCTCTTATCAGGGAATCTTATTTATGCTTACTCATGTGGACGGATCATGACTGCATTGACTGCAACAGTGCAAATGCTTATAGAACAAGTACAAGTCACGGTAACAGAGCAAGCTAACTGGCAGTCTTTTTAAGGGAGCATGGCTGGAAATGTAAGGCACTAGTCTCACTTGGCATCATCTCTACATCCCTCAGAGCTCCATTCATCTTCCCAGGGAGAAAACTGGCGGCGGCGGGACTGAGATGGAAGGCCATCTCGTCCTCGCTCAGAAACTCCCACACCTTCATCAGCATCCGCACGTTTATGATATGCATAACGAGGAGCGCAGAGATTAATTCTGCAGTTCAGTGATTTCCATGAAAAGAGAGACTCCCTCTCAACCTCGCCTGACTTGCCTGGGGAACTGGGGAGTGGGAGGTTTGAATAAAGGCCCTGCTCGCTGGCGTGTGCTACATCTCCTCTATGGGCGAGGACAGAGCATGGGGAAGTTTCTAGTTTGGAGGAGACAAGTGTGAGCTTACAGGCGAGTGAAAGGGCCGACGTGAAGAGGGGCCCTCAGTTTAGGAGAGGAACAGGAGTTGGTGGTGAACATGGAGGATGGAGAGGAGGAATAAGGAGAGGTGGAGGCAGAGGGGGAGTCGCTGCTGCTGTTCAGGGTGAAGACACTGGAAATGGCCACATCCACAATGCCTTGACATAGCTCTGAATATAGTTTCCTGCAGGAGGAGAGAAGAGGAGAAGTAAAAATATGTTCACTTGTGAGACTGATTTAATGAATTTAAGTTGAATCAGTGTTGTACTTTGAAACAATAAAAACATTTTCAGACATTTACATATATCCTCATCACAACAACCACGGGTCTGACCTGCCGCACATTCACAATGAATCACCCTTATTTTTACTCTTCAGTTCCCATATGTTAATTTGTTTGTGGCCACTGATCACCACATAATATCGGGAAAAAATGAATCGTGTCCCTGCTACGCTGCTTTCTCTCTTGTTCATATCGCTCGCGCCAACACAACTCTGCAACAGACATATCTGTAAAATGATTTACGTTTCATTTGCATTTGGAGGAAGTAAGTGATATCTGATCACAAGCCACAGGAAATCCCTGCAGGATGTGTTTTAATGCCAGGTATGAACAGACAAACATAACTGTGTCCTCTTGTGATTGGATCTCTCAGGGCAGATGTTAATACCAGGTGTGAACAGGGGGAAGAGAGCAGAGAATGTTGCAACTAATATTCAAAGCTTGGTTTTCCCCATATTGTAAATAGAAGGCAAAACTGTCCTGGAGGAACAGAAGCGGCAGAATACACTAAAATAACTAGAACTACACTATTTCTTAAAGGAGAAAAACTGTGTATATCACAAACAAATCGACTGAGCTGCAGAAAAAGAAAGAATATGTTCAGCATGAATGATCAGCTGAATGTTACTGACTGTGCACAGGCTGGAGCTCCGTTGATCTCAATGAGCCACACTTTGAAGCTCTCGTCCACCATGAAATCGAATCCAAAGAGCTGGAAGCTCTGGTAGGACAGGTGCTTGGTGCTGATCGACGGCTCAATACATGAAAGACAGCCCCTGTGAGACCAGACGACAGAATCATGACCAACCAAACATCTCAGGCATCAGTGAATCACACATCTTGACTGTTAGAAAGAAAAATGTACATAAGGCATCCCAGCATGCACTGTTGCAGAGGAATTATCTTTGCTAACATCATTATCTCTGTTATTGCGCTCCTACTGCTGTTATTGTAATCTGCACTATGTTCTACAGTTTTCCACTATTGTTCACGTTTCCACACTGTTAAATGATGAATTAATACGAGTGATTGCATTGCAGGTGAGGCTGTGTTCACAACTGTAGAGACGCAACTCTGATGAATATATTTCACCAATGACTCATATGTAAAAATGCCTCTCCTAGCTACATCGTCGGTTTTCACTGTCATTGCCATTTGGTCCAATATTAAATACTGCATGTGGAATTAAACCAGGACAACAGCATGTTAAACTTCAGATCCAGTGACCTCTGCAGTGATTTGTAAAGAACGCAGCAGCAGCAAGTGCACTTTAAACTGAGCTTCTCAGTAAACAGCAGTGGATTCTAAGAACTAAAGCATCTAGAGATTTAGTAGCTCTAACGTTTATAAAACACATGTCGGATACAGAGAGATTTATTATCACTTATAATACCATTAACAAGACTCAGAGTCTGCCGCCATGGTAACGGCTCTTAGAGTGTGCACTGCAGTAAAGCCAGATGCTGACATGTTCACAATGATGAAGCCAGTAGGCTTTGTTGATGCTTATGTTTATCAGGTAAAAGTCACAAAGTACAGCTAAGGAATGACATTTGTTCTGCAGGTAAAACGTCATAAACCAAGCAAATAGGGCAAAGTTAAATTTAAGTCACTAAAGTCATTAGAATTAATCCAGCAGAGATATTAAGCTACAATGTCAAACTCATATATATATATATATATATATATATATATATATAATAGATATTCATTGCAATACCACTTTTAGTGTTTCGACCAAAACGAAGGATGGATGACGTACTGATATTACCATCACTAGAGTCATGCAGCTAACATGTTTTAATATACCTGTACTTGCCTGAAGGTGAATTGTAAAAGGTAAAGCATCTGTCAAACTAATAACTATTGATATTTATATCTTGGCCACATCTCCCCAGGAAAATAAAATACAATCTCAAGGGACTTCCAGGTTTAATTAAGGTTAGGACAGTTTTGACTTGACAAGGTTCAGTAGTAGATTGAGTAGTAGAACAGCAGGACCTACTTTATGATCTGCTTGATCTGAGGTAATATGCTCGTCTCCAGGGCGACATTGTGAGTGTTCAGCATGTACATCCTGAACTCGTCAAAGAACATCTCGTTCCCCTCCTCATACCGGCCGTAGTTCTGGGAGTGCTCCTTCTGGATGCAGTGGTTGGTCAGGTGGCTGGTCATGTCCTGGAGGTCAGAGTCGTTGTAGGGCTCTGAGGAAGTCCGCAGCACACCCTCCCGGTACAAATAGATGTTATACTGATGGTCCACTAGCACCCAGCTCCTGACAAACGCACACAACACAAACCAAACGAGCTTCACTTACAAGGTTTGGACCAAATAACACAATCTGTGTGGGTTAAACCCTACACACTTACCTTATGTCAAATTTCCGATGTCCCGGCTCCAGAAGTAAAGGATTCTCCAGGTACTTCTGAATGACATGAACCTGACCCTGATTATCGATGTACTCCAGCAGCTGATTAGCATCATGAGATATCAAAATCCCAGCCCCTGTTGGAATGAGTATGAATAAGTCATGGCATCTACAACATCATAAGTTTGAAACTGTACATAATATGTGCAGTATATCACATAAAAGAGGGTTAATTGAGGAGAAAGTGTTGCCTTTAGGAGTTCAGAAAGATTATATTAACCTAAAATATAATCTAAGAAGACACTTAAGGTAAAATGTCTGTCATAAAGGCTCATTTGTTACAGATTTTACCTTTAGCTCCAGCAGAAGACTTTGCTATCCACGCTGTTCCCTCCCCACTGTCCTTTTTAGAGTGATAAGAGGCCAAGAAAACCTCTCGCTCATCTGTTTTAGGATTGCTCTTCAGATGGCTCATGCCATTTGTGGCTGGAGCCACCGGGGTCTTGAGGTTAGTGGGATAGATGATGTAGGATTCTGGGAACCAGTTACCGGAGTCGGACAGCTCCGGGCTGGTCTTTATCAGCCTGGCGGCAGAGAAGGGAGATGGTCAGCTAATGTAATCCCCTTTAAATGATTGACTCATAAGTGCATTAGTAATGTAAATGATGGAGAGACAAGAAAACAAGGTACACACTTGACCAAGGACGCCTTTCTGCAAAGCTTGTCTGCTCCTCTGTAGTAGTTGACCAGCTGCACCAGTCCTGGTTCATGACCTGTAAAAGCCAAGTGAGGCCATTTTGACATTCATTTCAGAGAAGTCACATGTGACCACCGCTGCGCATCTCAACAAAAAGACGATCTTTGCACAGGATGTTGTTGTAATGAGCATACTTGCACAGTCACAGCAGCCATAGACATGCAATAACATGCACAAACTTCTGTCTGTTGCTAACATAGGACAACTGCAAAAGTAACATGATTACCTAGACGTCCGTAGGGAAGCCTGTTCCGTTCACCCAGTATCAAGTTGAATCTGGGGTTGTCTCTTTTCAGCCTCTTCCATTGTCCAGTTGAGAGCAGGATTTTGGAAACTTCAGCATAAACGGTGCTGTTTTCGTCACGAGTGACAAAGGTGTACACGGGGGAATTCATGACGCCACACTGACTGCGAGGTCTTATCATTTACACAGAGAAAGCGTGACTGGGCCAATGGCTGAGCTGTCCGGCTAGTTGAGAGGCCGCCTGGTGAGCACCGCAGCGCAGAGCCTGGTCCGGGTTATCTCTTCTCTCCGGGCCATGACGAGGAGGAGGATGAGTCGGTCAGATCCAGTCCACACATCCTGGTTAACTCACAACTAAGCAGTTTGAGGCTAACACGCATTTGCATTAGCAGCGTGAGAGGGAGAGCAGTGTCATGGCGGTCAGCAGACACAGTTTATCCAGTGCCACCTCCAGACAAGGGTGTGTCTGATGCTGCTGTGACCGGCTCCTGGGGCTGGTCCCGTCTGGGTTCATCTATGCCCTGTCTCCGCTTGAGGCTCGGCTAACGGGCTGCGACCACTGTGCACAACAAACAGACTTCCGGGATCCCTCCTTAAAGGCCAATGAGAAAAGATAATCAACGTCAACGCAAATGTAAACAAACGCTATATTTAACTACATAACATCACAAACGCAGTACAATTTCCTCTGGCTGCGCGTGCTTCATTCTCTGAAGCTTAGCGGCTGTCATCTACTGTCGACGGAACTAACATGAAGATGCTTCTGGTTATTGTAGTTTACACTGGTACACTGACGCGACGAGTAGCTGTTAAACAACTGTTTTTGACTTTCAGGATGAGGAAATAACTCAACTTTGAATACAATTAATGTTCCAGTCTGATTATTTAAAAAACAATTCTACATTACGGTTTCGTTGTCTGCCTTATTCAAACATTTTGTACTACATTTCCCATAATGCAACGTGAAGGGGCGGCTATAGTCGCTTAATTTGTTTAGCGAGTTGTGACCACACGATGGCGGCCTAGACCTCACTACAAATACGCAGCGAGGATCCGAGTGGTGTGGCAACTGCAACAGAGAGAAATAGTTTTAAATTCAACACAGGATCTTTTTAAACGTCGGCAAGACTCTCATTTGTTGTCTAAGTAAATATTAACAATGGGGAGTTTCACGTGGACAATAAAGCAGCACACTAACACATTAACTGACAGGGGCGGGTCTCTGGGCGAACCTGGAGGATAAATGGAGCACTCCCTTGTTGTTACACGACATGGTTCCCCTTCCGCTATTTTGGATTAAGTTTGTTCATTTTGTTCTTTGTTTGCCTCATATTAATTCTCGAGTTGGTGGTTCTTCCTTAAGTAAGGAGACAGACATGTCGGTTGTTCGTTTAGTAAGAGACAGACAGAGACCCTTTAAAGTTTGAGAACAACGAAATGGGACGGGACAGGAAGTCGTACTGCTGAGGAAGAAACAGGAGGCGGGAACTGCTAAACTGTAGGGCTGCTGTGTTAACGTAATACGAGTTGTGTTCGCAGTGCAGCGTCCATTTATTCCTCTTTTTAAAATCGGGGAAGTTAAGAAGATATCATCAATAGTAAGTGACGTGCCTCCTCCCTGGCCCTGTTTGCGTTGTGAGGCATTAAACAGATGGAAGTGGGACCTGTTTATCACAACATGTGACAGTGCTATATTGATCCCACAGTATAACCAATGATAGTCTGTCGATGAAGGACACTGCTTTGTGAACTTTGTGCAGCGGCTCATCTTCACATCATCTCATTCATACACACCAGGGCTGTGCAGTTCTAAATCTGCCTGTTTTCAATGGGCTGTTCTCTTGTCCTGTGTTAAAGAGCTGCAGCTATTTGTCAGTAGTTATTCCTCCTCAAACAGTTGTACAATATACTGTCACTTTGTAGTGTTTTTGTACTGGAGATTGTGTGAGATTTTTACCAACAGTCTTTGGCACAGAGTGAAGTTATTAATCTTTGATTTCACAGCCAATATTTGTCATAAAATTAAACTGAATTTTCTTTGTTACTCTTCTCTTGTGTGGCTTTTAAAGGAGTTTGTTTGATGAATCTTCAGTACCAAGTTCACAACTTTCTAAAATATACGCTCTGTAATTGAGTCGATCTGATTGGGTAAAATAAAATTAAAAAAATGATTAGAACGACCTTTCATTGAGTTTGACTCATTTGCTGACAACTGCTGTGGTTTATCTCAGGCCGTTGAAGAAGACATGGTCAACTTGGTCCACAGTCTGAAGGCACACTGCCACGCCCACACTGACTGTGACAAAATGCTGGTGGCCTGTTTATTACATTTGTTTTGATATTGAATGGACAGCATGTCTAAATCACACAAAACTGGGCACTGCACTTTGTCTGAACATAAAACAATAGACACTCCAAGTGTGAACTGTGAAGCTGATAAGATGAACTGTTTGTGAGATATGAGCTCGAAGTTCTAACAGACAGACGTTTGTGGTATTAGTAGTTAGTTTCAGATTAATAGTTATACAGTCTTCTAAGAATGTAATATTTTAAGACAGAACTTTTGTGTGCGTGTGGGTCAAGGGTGATTGTGTGTCTTGGCTTTTACTAAGGTCATGCATTTTTAATAACTCTTGTCCCCTTTCCTTCACCAGGTTGGAGCAGGCCAGGCATGAGTGGCGCACACCTGGACGAATGGCAGAGGAGGTCCTTTGACATTTCATCTGGCAACTGTACACCTGAACAGACGGCAGATGCCTACCGGGCCCACATCCTCTCCATTCAGTATGCATGGGCAAGCTCCCAGCTCTCACAGGCCGGCATGGCCAGCATGCTCAGGACCTACTCCGAGCGCTATGCTGCGGTGCTGGACTCGGATGACCCCCGCACGGGGCTCAACAACTACGCAGAGAGCGCACTGCATCTGGCCCGCAGTCAGAGGAACCACAGCGACAAATGGGAGTCGTCCCTGACCATGGAGAGTGTGCTGGAACTGCCCTGCGTGCAAAAGATGATACTGGCACAGACAGGGGGAGGAGGAGGAGGCTCCCTTGTGGAACCAGCAGATGTTAACATATCTGTGGGACCAGAGAGCAGAGGCAGCTCCCTGTCAACTCCCTTTACTGCAGTCAGGTCAGACGCTGCATTATTGAAACCCATAGGGCCACCACAGTCTAAAACGGAGGTTAACAGTGGCAATAATCCTGCGAATATTCATGCAGAGAGGCAAAGAGGCTCTGAGGGAATTGCAGCTAATCCAAACTCGTCCTCTCGACCCTCAGCTCGACCACAATCTGTGTTTAGTTGTTCTTCTTCAGTTCTTCCACAGGGAAGCCCTGGCCGTGCAGGTAGCACACAAAACTTCCAGTCCTCCTTCGTCTCTACCTCAAATCCATCTAAGCGGAAGAATTTTTACAACCCAGATGGAGGGGACGTTGGCAGGGGCTCACATGGAGGTCAAGCAGCCGCTGACCCGAGACCTGGGGGCAACTTCAAAACGGCTCGCGAGCAGTTTATCGTTGACAAACAGAAGAAAAATTCCCATCAGCCCCAGAGAGGCCCGGCCCCTGGGATGGCAGCAGCTGTGAAAAAATCTCTGGGTGCTAACAGGCCTCGAGGTACATTTTCGAAATTTGTGTCACCCATTCCACGACAGGAGGGGGAGGGGGGGGGGGAGAGCCGTAACACCAATACGGAGCCTCAGATCGTGGACGAGAGTCTGAAAAACTTTGAGCCAAAGATAATCGAGCTGATCATGAGTGAGATCATGGACCATGGGCCTCCTGTGTCCTGGGATGACATCGCAGGTCTGGAGTTTGCCAAGACCACCATAAAGGAGATAGTGGTCTGGCCCATGATGCGACCTGACATCTTTACTGGCCTCAGGGGTCCGCCAAAAGGCATCCTGTTGTTCGGGCCCCCGGGAACAGGAAAAACTCTGATAGGAAAATGTATCGCATGTCAATCAGGTGCCACATTCTTCAGCATCAGCGCCTCATCGCTCACATCAAAGTGGGTTGGTGAAGGAGAAAAAATGGTGCGGGCCTTGTTTGCCATCGCCCGCTGTCACCAGCCGGCTGTCATTTTTATTGATGAAATTGACTCGCTGCTGTCCCAGCGAACAGACGGGGAACACGACTCATCACGCAGGATAAAGACAGAGTTCTTGGTTCAGCTGGATGGAGCAGCCACAGCAGCGGAGGACCGCATCCTAGTGGTGGGCGCCACCAATCGGCCTCAGGAGATAGACGAGGCGGCCCGGCGGCGCCTGTCAAAGAGGTTATACATCCCCCTGCCTGAAGCAACCGCCCGATGGCAGATCGTCACCAACCTCATGGCCCAGGAGAGGAACCAGCTGATAGAGCCGGAGCTGAACAGCGTGGTGACAGGTACTGAGGGCTTCTCCGGGGCTGACATGACTCAGCTGTGTCGAGAGGCGGCGCTGGGGCCCATCCGAAGCATCCAGCTCAGCGACATCGCCACCATCACCGCAGACCAAGTGCGACCGATCCTCTACTGTGATTTCCAGGAGGCTCTGAAGACGGTTCGACCCAGTGTCTCATCAAAAGACTTGGAGCTGTATGAAGAGTGGAACAAGACTTTTGGATGTGGCCGTTAAAACATTTGACCCCCCCATCCTGTTTGTCCTCTACCTCTGTTTTGAACTGGGATGAGAGAAAGTTTCAGCTCTGTAAAATATTAAAGCAGCTAAAAAAAGTTATGCTATGCATGTAAACAACATGAAGGGGGTGGATGCAATTTCTGAAACTTGTTTTTATGCATATTCTTTGCTCTGAACCTCGATGTAAGCATTAGGCACCATGTTGTTTACATAAACTGTGTTCTAAAAAAGACGGGAACTCTGTTTATACAGTCAGCATGCTTTTTCTAATAAAAAGGTTTAACATTCAGCAGTTGGTATATATTCTAAGAGACATGTTCACCAATATCACTTATGTTAAGACTTCACTTTTGTCTTATTTATTTCAGTTTTAATAAATAGAGTTTTCAAATTTGTTGTATTTACTTGAATAAAATAGAGTAAAATTTCACAAAGTCATGAAGTTTGTTCTGTCTCAGGGTTTAAACAGAATGAAGTAGAGCCTGACTGATATATAGGTTGATGTGAGCTTTTCACAGTCATAAAGGTATCTGTGTTTGCTGATATCCGCTGATATGAAAACTTATTTTACAGAATTAACTATGCAGAAAAAAGTTTAAACTATCAATATCAGAAAAATTAACTCCCCAATATCAGTATTGGCATCAGCCCCCAGAAGTCCAAATCAGTCTCTTCCCACTTCATCCTTCTCCCTCTGAATCCACAAGGGGCAGTGTGGCCACAGTTTTATTTGCACATTTTGCCTCAGGTCTCATTGTGCTGAAATGTCCCCTGAGGCGGGGTGTGCTAATCCTGTCCGTGGAAGTTGGGCAACACACAGAAAGTATCCTGGGTGTCATGTTTACAGAAACCTGTAATGCCCTGCCTCCCTTCCTGGTAGAGATAAGACAGCAGTGGACCCAACAGGAAAATCTGTTAGAGCAACACTTCCCATGTTTGAGAAATCGTGTGACTGCCATTATTTTAGTACCTATTCTGATCCACAGGGTGTATTGTGCAGAAGCAGAAATGGGGAGCTGTCCAGGTCAGTTTGGAACTCTCTCTGCAGAAACTTATCCTGTGGTCAAGTGAAAGTTCTTGGTTCTTGATTGATGCTACTGATGAAGAGGACCATTATAGATTGCGCAAACATGAAATGAAACTCATGTAAATTTTATGAAAATAATGTTTAAAAATCTGGAAGACCATGAAAAAAGTCTTTCATTTATTTTTCATCTTTTTGTCAAGTCCCTAATAAATAATTCAGATTTGTGTGGTTGGCCTCTGTATTGAAACTTTGTTGAGTTAGCCAGCATTGAAAGCATCCCCCCACCCCCCCACTTCCCCTCCTTTCTACCCCCAGTGGACGTCTCCGAACGTGGGGACTCCTCACAGCTGGACTGGGACATATGCACAGAATTCCTCTGGTGCTGGCGGGATCCATAGAGTCCACAGAGTAATGGCTGAAGACTGAGCCATATGGTGGGAGCTTGTAGCACAATTTGACTGTGGCTGTGCAGCAGCGGATACATCTGGGGCTGTGTGGTGGCAAAGGGACACACTTTACACAGCGCCTTCATAGAAAACAGATAAATAGATGTCTGCTGCCTGTGTTCTTGTTATCTTACATCTGAAACACTGACATTTGAAAAAGAAGTATTGATAAGTAAAACAAGTACTTGATTCACTTTGCTTTCGATATATTGAGGTAATCAGGTTTACACAGTGGTGGATTAATCATTCAGAATAAATATCCATAAATCAATAATATGTATGAATCGTTATAACTATCTATAAAAAAATATATAGAAAATTCAAACCCTGATTTTACTTAATTTAATGGGCCACATTTCTTCATCAATAAACATTCAATACGTTTCCATTCTGTAATAACGTCTTTTAGGATTTTCATATTGCCTTCACATATGCAGTGGCAAATCCTGTGGCTTTTTTATTTTATTAGGGCAATGTTGTGTTCAACAAGTGATTAGATTGTGTTTGTAATTTATACTGACTTATTACAACAACATGAGACTGCCGTGTGAATGGATTCATCAGCTGCTGCTTCAAACTTCTCCAAACAAACTGTAACTGAAATCCTAAGAACTGTAGCTTTAAAGTAGGGAGTCAAACAAACTTATTTTGGTGGAAATGGTCCCTTTGAGCGTTACACCATTTTGTATTATATTATCAGGGTTTGACTTGGCTGGTCAAGGTAAGGCTAATTCTATATAAGCCAGGGTACAGTTATCTGTATATGTGAGGTTCACAAGGTAAATGTGAGATCATTGATGAGTAATACAAAAGGTAAAAAAAAACACCACACAAGTTTTTTAATTTAAATTGTATTTATTTTCTTTGAAAAAAAACAACGACTGTGGCACAGGGGGCGGAGCAGGTCGTCCACCAACCAGAAGGTCGGAGGGTCAGTCCCTGGTTCCTCTATCCTCAAATACTGACCCCCACATTGACCCTGACGGCTGTGCCGTCAGGGTCAATGTGGGGGTCAGTAAGAAAGTAAAAAGAAAAAGAAAGTGCTGCACATAGATTCACTGTGTGGTTGTGTGTGAATAGATTAATAGCTAAACTGTACTATGAAGAGTTTTATGGTTATCAAGAAAAACACAATACAATGTAAGTACAGACCATTATTTACATCTTTAGGGCCTTTATTTTCTTTTGAAATTTACACCAAATTAGTATTTAGAAGGGATGTTGCTGTTTGATTGAACTGCTATTAATCCACAGCAATCTGAAACATGAGGATTGACAGTAAGCTAACTACATACTGTTAAACAAAGCATTCAAACGTATCTTTTAATTCACCACCTTTATCAGGAAAGCTGAGCCCATGTTGAGTCAACACTGGTACAGAGACCATATTATCAAAGTGGATGTTAAATATTCTGCCATTATCATTAAAGTAAAAAAGAATGGTCAACATCTTGTTGGATCCCGTTGACATTACATTTGGATATGGTTGAGTCGGATACTCGTGTAAGTCAGCTGCCTCAGAAGCAGAAGTGAGATCTGGGATCCTGGCAGGGCCAGAGCTGGTTGGCCACATTATCCCTCTCATGCAAATGCCCTCCCTCTGCATGTCAGGCCCCAGTCAAGCATGGGGGGACACAGCGCTGGCCACAGCTGCTTCCCGTTTCTGCTAAATCACACAGCAGCCATCTGGACGGGGCCGTCGCAACACAATGATGGCGAGCGCCTACATCGGCCCTGGGCTTCTGCTCCAGTGGCTGATCCTCTCCGTCCCAGCTCTCTGCTGCTGCTGCTCCTCAGAGGACCAGCCGCACTCTTCAGGTCCTGGACACATCTCAGCATGCTATTGTGTGTGTGTGTGCGTGTGTGTGTGTGTGTGTGTGTGGGGGGGGGGGGTATTCACTCTCAAACTCACCTTTTTGTGT
Organism: Platichthys flesus; assembly: GCF_949316205.1. Taxonomy (NCBI): domain Eukaryota; kingdom Metazoa; phylum Chordata; class Actinopteri; order Pleuronectiformes; family Pleuronectidae; genus Platichthys; species Platichthys flesus. Next base: position 17,971,478 of record NC_084956.1, on the reverse strand, counting down.
GCGTGTCTCTTGTGTGTTTGTCCAAACACACAGAGACAGAGTTCTGTGCAGAGAGTTCTGTGCAGACAGTTCCAACTGTGGTGTGTATTCTATCTGATGTCCATCCTATGAAAACATTAATATATTTCTAATTAGAAATAACTAAATTTTTGTTCTGATAACTCTAAGTTCTTCCCTATGTATACGTGTTTTATGTATGTATGTCGGTTAAGTGTTTAAACTACTGGATGACCTAAATTTCCCACGGGTTTAATAAAATATCCATCTATCTATCTATCTATCTATCTAACCACACACACAGCAATTATACAGTGTGTAGGGAGGTGTTTTCTCATTCATTCCCCTCTAACTGTAAATTTTCTATCAGTATGGTCAGTGTTGTTTCTTTCTATACACAGATGCCAGTCATTCCCTCTGTCTTGCAATCCCTTGACAGGCAGACTGAGCTGCATGTTGAATGACATCCAACCTTAATTATTTTAGAAGGTTCGAAAGGGTGAGATAAAATCTCCATATGTCTAAAGAAGAAAAAAAATAAAACAGTAAAAGTCAAATAAACTTTTCCTTCAGTCATGGTCTACTTAAGAAAACGATCCTATCAAAAACACATTTGCCGATATCTGTTTATATTTACAATATAGTCATAATGACCCATATACAGTTAAGATTAGTCCTCATTAATTATAGTAACACTGTTAATTCTCAATTACCTGCTACAAAGTTTCAAAGGCATATATCCGCTTTCTAAATTCATTCACTTCAGAAAAAAACAACAACACTCATTGTGCATATATAAAATATCCTTTATTGATATTTCGCAAGCATAAAGATCCCTTCAGATGGTTCACTCTCATTATGCGAGTGAGACAATTCTTAGCTATCAGGTACAAAACAAAAAAGGGCCACGATAACATTTCCTCATGATAAAACCAAGAGAAGCGTCCAGCAGCAGTCATGTTTTCACCTCAAATACATTTAGTACAGTTGAACAGAAAAATATGCAAGTTAAAAATATAAAACTACCCTACAGACAAACGACAATCATTATAATAAATACAAAAACAGGATTTGTCTAAATGTGATATAAATAATGTGTAAGCTGCTACAAATACCAGAACAGGTTGATACTTAAGAGGGAAACGTGAATTTATCCACACTGATTAAGTTTTTAATTGAGTGGATTTTAATTCTGGCGTTTAAGTTCCTCTAATGCAAACAGCTGAAGAATCTTCTACTGACATTTCAGACACATCACTAAATGACTGTGTTAATGAAGGGCTGGAGCTCTTTACTATTTTTAAAACAAGGAAAAAAAGTTGCTGCCTGGTTCTCTAAAAGAAAAGTCACATTTGTACATTTTATACAAGTGGTAACTGTAAATAAATGATATAAATTGTGTGTATGGAGCGGCACAGTACCTCAGCTGTGTTGTCTTCATTTTCTGTCATATCAAAAGACAAATGAATAACAGGTCTTTCTTTTGAGCATGGTTTTTGAAATGAAATTTAAGCAATATCTTTAATAATTGTATCGTTTATCTGTGTTTAACATACATGCAATCTTCGTGTAAAAAAAAGAAAAAACCTTTCAGACAATAACAGTGTATTTTACATTTAGGTTTTTTTATGCATTTGTTTCAGATGCATATCTAAGAGTATATGTGGCATTTTTCACTATTTACACTTGTACTGCGTTTGTGTGTCTGTATGTGTATGTGTGTGTGTGTGTGTGTGTGTGTGTGTGTGTGTGTGTGTGTGTGGGTGTGTGTGTGTGTGTGTGTGTGTGTGTGTGTGTGTGTGAGTGAGTGTGTGTGTGTCAGGGCTCAGTAGCGGTGCTCCCCTCGCGTTATGTGAGAGGAGAACTCGTACCGGTCTTCGCTCCGGTGACCGCAGAGGTTGCACTCGAAGGGGTCTCTGAAGCCGTGGCAGCCCATGTGAATGGTGTACATGACGTGATCCAGAAAGAGGACGCGGCAGTGTTCGCACCTGTACGCCCTCACCTGCTCCCCGTCCGAGGTTACCACCTTGAAGCCCTCGGAGGCCATCTCCATGCTGGCGCGGATGGCCTCGTACTGCCTCTGCTGCTCCTCCTTCACCAGAGGGAGCACGCCATTCCTCATCCCAGAAGTGATGTGATTGGTCAGGTAGATGAGGCCGGAGGTCGCCCTGCCTGGACGATCCTCGTTGTTGCTGTCGCTGTCGGTGGAGTCCTGGCCGCTGTGACTGGGCGAGCCGTCCTTCTCACTGGAGGCAGACTTGGAGTTGGAGAGCAGCAGCAGGTTCTCGGCCGCACTGTCTTTGGCAGACAGGTTGTGGCCCACGTGGGACTCGGCCGCCGGCTTGTGAAGGGGGTACATGGAGCCTAGGCCAACTTCAGAAGAGGAGGCCGGAGAGGTCTGGACCAGAGGCCGCAGCGACTCGGCTCCCAGGTAGCTGATGGCACTGTTGATGGCCTGGTCGATGACGTGGGGCTGAATGAGCTCGCCTGCTCCTCCATCGTAGGAGAGGTCGGACAGACGTTTATCACCTGAAGAGCCAGAGAGAGGAGCAATGTGAAGGTTCAACTTTAATTACACACTCTCACTCTCACCTACACTCTGTGATTCCACTGTCTACACATGTCTCAATGTCTCCTATCCGTATTTTAAAAAATATATAATATCCACGATTAAACACTCAGGAAATATTTATACAATTAATCTAAAGGCAATCAAACAAATCGCAGGCACAAATTCCTAATCAGGCTGAGCTGCAGAAATTGACATTTTTTCTCTAATATTGCATGCTGAGCCGAGGTGGCCTCTAACAAACACAAAACACACAACAGCTTCATCCAAGCAGCTTTCAGAGGTAACATTGCATTTCTTTCAGACAAAGGAAGCAGATTTCAGCCCTTACCCACAAACTTCTGTGGCATAGTGCTCTTACGCTTAGCTACATTATTAGCTAGTCTGTCTAGCACCAGGGCTCTGTCAGATCCCATCTGGCTTAAGTCTTCCCTCTGCTCATTCTGGTTGCTTTCTTCCTTTACTACTGGAAAGCAAGACAGAGAGGTAGATTTCAGAGTCAATGTAATCTGAGGTCGTACGGATTAAAGCGAACAACTGGTGCCTGATAACACATGCCTGGTGATGCCTGTCTCACAGAGCACACTATGAACGTGACGTGATGTATTTTGGTTGCATATTTTCTCCGCAGAAAAAAATTCCTTTAAATGTCCAGTGTGTATGATTTAGGTGAAAGGGATCTATTGTCAAAAATGTTATGTCAAATAATCCTATTGATGTTTTTTTTAGTGTGTAATCACCTGTAATCATCAATTGTACAGGTTGTTGTTTTTGTTACCATAGAATGGGCCCTTTTATATTTAAATACTTCATATTTAAATTTGGAGCAGGTCCTCCGTCATGTTTTTTCACGGTGTCCACTAAACACCTTTTGAGGTTTTTTTTTAAACTGAAGACGACCACAGGTTCTCTTTCATGTTTGGAATGGGAGTGTGAGGTGAGGGGTATTCAGCTGCAACACGCCACTTCACCACTAGATGTCACTAAATTCTACACACTGAACCTTTAAGACATTATGTGCTGCCTAGATACGAGAGACACAACATCATCAGACATTGTGTTCTGAGTTAGTTGGGAAGCATGCCCTGCTTTGGACGGATGTAGCTGGACTCTTACTCTCGTTCCAACTCATGACTGAATGTTGAGGTGACAACTGGACTTTGTTTGGTTCATGTTCGATAGGTAGTCGGCTTCGTTAGGCGGAAGTGGATGTTAGCAATAAAAGACGAGCATTTTGGAATCTCTAGCTACGGTGTGTCTGTGACTTTTTCCCCTGTTGCCATTTCCCCCACCCACATGCACCTAAACTGTTAGAGTATTCCAATTGGCATGACATGAAGTACACGAAGAGAACAACATCACACTTATTGAAGCAGTCTAAATATGGCACACATGCATAGAGAGCGCTGGGCTCAGGGGAAAGTAGGTCATCAGATTTGGGTGAAGTGCGACGCAAGCGTCTCCAGAGGCACGGACCTGTGTAGATGCTGTTCTGCAGCCCCATGCACTGGAGGTAGTTGTGACAGCGCTCCTTGTGCTCCTCCAAAGAGCTGCGCTGCTTGTAGCTCCGCCCACAGTACGCACACTTGTGGGGTTTTCCAACTGCAACAAAAAGAAACAGTTTATCAGTGAACAGGGAAATGGAAGTACTGCCAAGAAAATGATAGGATCAAGATCAAGATTCATTTTATTGGTCCCACACAAATGCACAGACACACTACATGCAAATGGGGGAAATTCGTCCTCTGCTTTTGACCCATCCGTGTGAACACAGCAGGACCCAACACACACAGTGAACACAGCAGTGGGCAGCCATGCGGGGAGCAGATGTTGTGGGAGTAAGGTGCCTTGAAGATGTTTAATAAATGTATTCGGTAACTTTCTCTGCTCTCCTCTGTGCTCTGTCGTGGTGATGTGCTGACTTTTATGTGTCCACTTTGATTAGAACAAATAGAAACAGACCAACTGGGCTTGAGGCACTGACAGTGGTCAGACAAAGAAAAGAGCACCACCTACAGGAGACCCAAGGAGAAGAACTGACGGCAGAACTGGCACTGATGATCCCTGGAAAGTCCAGTGCCATAAACTGGGAGAACATGAACCTGTAAGTACTGAGGTCACTTCTCGTGTATTTTTGGGGGATTTCTGGAAGCAATCTGAGGGGATTTTACACTCTACAAATAAAAGCTTACATAGAGTGGGTATTTTATTAACAGATTCCTGCTTAGAGCCAATTTTTCAACTTTTACATAATTAGGGGATTTACTTTTTCCCTGTTGAGGATTAAGCGTTGTCTTTTTCAATTATTGTCATTATTATTATTATCTCTCTATCTATAAATGAAAAGTTAAATAAATAAAATACATTAAATTATTATGAAGAAAATAAATTACTCTTCACTTCAGTATGACTAAAACTGTGTCTACATCCCACTACAGCATGGAGCTCTGTAATTGTCCAAAATAGTAGAGAAATTGTGTGTAGTTTTCCTTTGAAAGAAGTCTCAATCACGACTACTGGTTCTAGGTCTTACGGGATTTGTTGACAATAACAAAAATTATTCTATTAGCCTAACACTGATTAAATGATCTGAATTATATTATTACCATATTTAATAACATATATCAAGTATAGCCTGAGAGCTCGCCACAGTTTGTAAGCGTTTCATGGATTTCCTTACCTTCCATGCAGCCTTTACTTTTCATTTCATTCCATTTAGTATCAAGTGCATCTCAACTTGTGGAGACTTACAAAGTGCATTGGACAAATAATTCAAAATACTCGTCTCGATACTTTTGATAAAAAATGTTGTGAGCATTGTAGCATTTTAACGAATTATAACCTGCATCCTAAAGTTATAAAATTGTGTCCAGTTGTAATGTTGCAGTTTAACCTTCCACTCTTCAGTGCAGGCTTTGCAAGAGTATACTGTTCACAAGCAAAACATTTCATTAACACATACTTCTGCAAAGCATTTGCAATAAAAGTGACACCATATCTACCCTGTCAACTTCCTCATGTACAGTGTCGCCCTGAGCTGTCGCTGTGTGAACTGAAGAACATGTCATGAGTGCAGAAGTTTGCAGTGTGTGTGTGTGTGTGGGGGTTAGGGTTATTTACGCACTCACCCGAGTGGGTGCGTAAATGTCCGGTGAGGGCATCCCTCCTGCGACAGGCGTAGCTGCACAGGTGACACTTGAAGGGCTTCTCCCCCGAATGGAGCTTGATGTGGCGCAGCAGGTTACCCTTCTGGGTGAAGGAGGCACCGCACTGGCTGCAATGGAAAGGGCGTTCTCCTGCGGGGAAGAAAACAACAGACACACTGTACTGTAAAGAGGCCGACAACACATTTGTATGTTTTCAACAGCACCCATTTGTGTTTTTCACTTATGGCTTTTAAGGCTTTTTCCTAATTGCACTGCTCTCCCTAATCTCACCATGTTTGATTCCTCATCTGACAACAATAGCAACACAACGTCTTTTTTCTTTTCTATGTGGAGACAAAAAGCAGCCTGCTACTGTGGGAATGCGGGGTCACTGCACTAAAAGCATCCCGAGCGCCAGAACAAGCCGGAGGATGGAGCGTCTCCGGGGCAGAGAGCGATCCAGCAGCCTGCAGGAGGGTTTCACAGCAGAGTGACACTCCATCTCTCCATGCTCCCCCTGCCCCGCCGACTTCTGGCGCTCTGATCGAACAAGAGCCTTTCAGACTCAGCCTGCCAGTTCCGTAATGCACCATTGCCTAGGTCAATTTGATCTGAAAATCTCATTTTTTACTCTTCTTCATCTCTAAAATAAGAGCGGCACATCACAATGCAAATTCAGCCTCATTTGAATAAAGCGGAGGAAACACTTTGTGTTGAGAGCCAGTCTTCCTGATCAGCGCTTCTGGAATAAACCAATATCCAGCCTCTCTGAGTGTTGTGGCATTCTGTGAGAAGGTTTTAATATGGCTTTTTTTTCAAAGGCCCCCCATAAAATAAGAGTCACCAGTGAAGCAGCAAAAATATATAAAAGAGGAAATTCATTAAAAATGCATTTCAGGAGCTAAGACTCACCACAGAATATTTTCTATTTAAATAGGAGGCACTTCATTATATCCTTTATTGTAGTTTCTTTTGCATTTACATTAGTCTGGTGTTCCTTTCTTCCATTTTGAGTTTCATTAGTTTCTAAAGCTTGACAGTTAAGTGCCTTTTTCAAAAATGTTCCCCACCACTGGTTTGGTTCCATTACAATAGAATATCAATTTTGAAATTTGAAAATACTTTTAATAGCCAGATAATTGTCACTTTGTGGAGATTCCATATAATTGCAGCAGATAGCCTTTTCCTCCTTTTTTTCGGACCAAGTTGTTCTCTGATACTTTATCGCAAGATAATTTGACCAGTTGCTTGTCATGTGGTAATTTCGTCATTTAGATGAACAATAATGAAAACTAATGTCACGCTCTAGGCCTATTTCACGCACGATAGGAGGGTGTACATCCATATGCAGGCATGGCGCCACAACTACGTTTAAGGGTCTGAATTCATAAGTACAGGCTGTGAAGTTGTTACTATTTCTAATTATTATTGTTTAGGCAAAGAGAACACAAATCTACAGCAGACTACATGTCCTGTTGTATTGCTTGTCGGAATCAACTACTCTGAGATCTTTTTTTTTTGCCATTTAGAGTCTAAACCTATGGGGGAGCCACAGCAGACACCTTTCTAGCCCTCATCCAGCCTCTCATACTGACAGTGAACATGGGTGCAAAGGAAGGGCATGAAGTAGTGCAGGTTGGCTTACCAGTGTGGCTTCGCTTGTGCACCATCAACACATTGGGGCCAATGCAAACTATCCCGCAGATATCGCACTTGAGCTTCCCGTTGGGCAGCCGGATACCGCCGGCCGAGGAGAAGGCCTTGGCTTTGGGGCGCGGCTGTGAGCCGTTCAACTTGGCCCCGGAGGCATCGATCACGCGCAAGTCTTCCGCACACTCCTCCTCCTCCTCCTCCACGCCATTCATGTCACAGGCCAGCCCATTCTCCTCATCACTGCGAGCCTCAACTTTAATGTTACAGACTGTAAAAGAGGGCAAGGAGGGGGGGGCCACGGTTTAGAATACGAGCATGCTTCTCTCATGATGTTACTTATTGAAGATGGGCAACTTGTCAGTGTGATGTTGATACTGTGACATGAGAAGAAACTGCCTTAGTGATCATTTATAAAAATACTGGTGCTTTTACTTTACACTGTAAGTGTCCCTCGTTTGCTTTCGGTCGAGTATGGCTTCTCATTCTCTCCTTTTATGTTTTTGTTCTTCATCTTCTTATTTTCTTTTCTTTCTTTTTGTATCTTTTTTTTTACAATTTACCAGACCAATTTGTTTAAGCGATTTATTGAAATTGTCTTTGTGTCATTGTTTTGCATATTATTTTGGTGAGAAACTTTTGTTTTAAATCTCATCTATATTATCAATTACTTGTTTTAGATATATTTTGCAAAATACTGTTTAAGATTTATTTCAATGAATCACTTCCTGACTGACTCATTTTGTTTGACTCTCCTGATTCTTTCTAACAAAGCCACCCATATTTCATCAGGATACACCAGTGGAGAGCACGATCACTGTTTGAGGATGTCAGTGATGAGATGAAGAAACACACAGATCATCTCACACTATCACACTTTTGGTGAGGCGAATGACAGCAAGATAAACAGGAAACAGAGACACAGGAAACAGTGCGAAACTAGGGACGACAGCGGTGTGCATCAGAGCCACAGTGTGCGATGAACACACACACACAAACAGAGAGAGACATGCGTGTATGGCCTTCACCACCTTGTTCATTTACAAGGTTTGTGATCTGTCTTGCCTCTGACATTTGGAACTTTTAAGCACACAGAAAGAAAATAAGAATTGCATCATCTGTGAAACTAGAGGAAGATCTAGCGTCTCTATTCTGGTGTTCCCGAAGTGATCGGAAAAAGAGAAGTGTCCTCTGCGTTAAACTACCTACTCCTTACTTTCCCACCAGAAAACCTTTCATTTCACAGAACTGACAGATCTCGCAAGTCCCAGAATGTGGTTGCATGTCATGGTGTGGTGGCAGACTGATTTCCCCATGCCACTAGCTCTGTTTGTACAACCGAAGAGGAAGAAGGGGAAATCATGAAATATAGGAATCTATGGAAAAGGGGAAGCTTCAGAAAGAGGGCCCTGTCTAACTGAAATACCAAGAATTATGGAGAAGTGACAGAAAGGGAAGCACGGGAAGGGAATTGTAAAACAGCCTGTAACTGAAACAGGTTTTTTTCTTTGACTAATTTTCACAGAGGGCCACGACGAAACATAAATATCCTAATGCACAGAATGCTTCCCTCAGAGAGCAGGTGGAGCAAAATTAGAGAACTCACAACAAAAGGTCACGAGAGTCACGTTATCCAGTCATCTCTCAACAACCACGATTTTTTCTTTTTTTCTACTGCAGGACAAACAATCTTCTCATCTGTTCAACTGTTGACCCTTTGAGGACAACCTCTCTTGTCGTTTGCTGAGATGACATGAGACAAACACACAGGCAGAAATCTATATGTTCACAAAAGACTCTTAGACTATTGATACCGTCATGCTTTTAAGATAAGACAAGATAATCCTTCAGTCCCACAAAGGGGTAATATGCAATTGAATTGAATTGAAATCTTTAGTGTCATTTCAGAAATCTCTGGTCTTACATATCAAATTAACAATGGAGGTTCTTAACTGTCAGTTGTGCCCCCACTGCCCAAGTGACATGGCCCTACGCCTATATTTTGAGCATTTTCCTGTAACTTTCAGCAAATTAAACCATTCCCTTAATTTGAGTGTACTTTCTTATAATCTCTAGCTTATTATTTCAGCCATTTCTTGATAACCCTAAAGATATGTTGGTAGTTGGATTCAACAGTTTCAACCATTGTACCTTTAGATAGCATTATCTATTCCAAGCATTTACACATGACTTTTGGCTAACTATTTTAACCATTGTACTTTTTGCCTACGTTATCCATTTTACTTATAAATAACTACTTTTAGCTAACTATATAAACACCTCTGCTTCTGCTTTTTATTTATCCATTCCTTTTAAGAACACTAAATATTTCAACCTCTCTACTCGCTCAATAGCTTCACCCCTTTTTAGAAGGTGATGTTAGGTGAGTCGATATGAAGATGTCATTGCCTTATTTTTTTCCGAAATAATCATCAAATTGCCACAATTTTCTAGATAACTTAACTACTTTTCTTATGTCAACAGGGAGTTGTAAAATTATGCTAGTTTATACTATTGCCTTCCTCAGTACACCAAGAGGTATTTCTCCGACAAGTGCAGCCACTGATCCAGAGAAAATTCATTTGAACAACAAATAAAACCGCAAAGCAACGCATAATCTGCACAGAGCACTTTGTACAATTAAAAGTTGGATCAATGCAGCAAAACCTTTTTTTTAACCTGCAAAGGTCAGTTCCTTAAAATTGTAACACAGCAGCGAGGCTCTCAGGTTATCAGACTGCAAAAGCAGACAGAATGGAACCATGTTCCTGCTTCTCATGGATATGGGGAAGTTGTGACTAAATTGGGAGAAGGAAGAAGGCTTTTTACTTTATATCATGTTTGTCACGGTCACGCATCCTGATTAGCTCGTTTTGGGAAGCAACTGCGAGAACACACTTTAGTTTAGACAAACAAAGCAGGTCACAAAAACAATGTTCTAACCTGGTGTCGATCTGATTCTCAGATTACAGGTAACTGTAACTGAAAATGAAACAGCAAGGACAAATACTGACAGAAGTGACAAATGTATGTAAAAGGACCAAATAGCGGTGAAGCCTGTTTGGCATACAAAAATAAATGGTCAAACTATTCTGACAGAGATCAATGATAAATACAAAGTACGATAACAAGTGCGTTAGTTCTGCATCATGGAGACACAGGGACCTCCAGGAGGTTCCTGGAGGTCCTGACTTATTGCCTGAAAATAACCCTGTGTGCAAGGTAGTGGAACCGCATGTGTTAAACCACGCCAGTAACACACGACTTGCAGGAACACCAAAAACAGACTGCTTTTCCCCTCACACTTTTCTTTTTTTAAAAACACTCGTCTCCATGTTTTCGGGAACTACAGGGCTCAGTCTCCTTCACTGAAAGTGAAATCATTTCACTGGACGAAGATCATCTTGTTTATTTCATTTATAGCTGAGTAAGAAGAAATTAAATATAGTGACCCTTTAAAAATGTGATAACAAAATAGATTTTAACGTAGACTTTTATACCTTATACTTGAAATATTGTGAATGTATAGCAATAATGTCAATGCCAAACTGCAGCAAATACTTATTTGCAACAGGAAAGAACATGGGCTTTGAGGTTTTGAGCATTCAATACCTTGAAGTCCTATGTCCCACTTACAGACCTCTGCTGTTTTGCCTGTTTCATTACAGAGAACTGAGCAGCACATGATCCTGAGTGATAATTATAACACATTCAGGCTTTTATCACAGAGGCAGCGATGCATAGATCACCAGATACTTGCACTTCCCTTCTTTCGCTCTTCGGGCTTTTTCACACACACACACACACACCCACGCAAAGTAATGGTACTGAATCGGGATTGAACAGAAAGTCAGGTATAGAGTCAGATGTCCACACAGACAGCTGTGTCCTTGTCCCTGTCTTTACATGGTGTAAATGAAAGTTAAATGTTTAAATTATCTGAAGGCTCTATTTTTTTATCCAGATTGTACTAAACGTCCATCAGTTGACTGAGATGAGACGGGCACTGACGTATAAAACACGGCTCTACAAAGCAACACGTAACACAAATTAACACGGCCACGTCAATTGTTCTGAAGAGATTCCTGCATGACAATTCAGCTGCTGTAAAGTCAGGCGAAGCACATTTGTGAGTTAAGTTTGTGTGTGTGTGTGTGTGTGTGTGTTTGTGTGTGTCTGTGTGTGTATGTGATTGTGTGTATCTGTGTGTGTGTCTGTATGTGTGTGTGTGTGTGTGTGTGTGAGTGCGCAGGTGTGTGACCTATGTGGTGCAGCGATGCACTTTTCTGTCTCGAGCCTGGCCCTGTTCCTGAACTCTTTATCTCCATGAGTGTTGAAACTGTCTGATGGCGATGTTCTTCTTCTTTGGAAACTCTTACACATCCTATTTCAGTTTCCTCTCCTACTTTATTTTTGACTCTGTGTCTCTAATCTTTGCCGTTATCTGGAAAGGTAGAAAAACACTGAGAGGGTGGTGAAAGTTCAGCTGCCATGTTCGATTTTTTCTGCAATCGGGTAATAACTATTTATCATGATGAAAATAAAATATCCAAGCCAAATTTTGATGATCCTGAGATATTTTGGTTTTCGTGTGCCTGTTACTGCCACAATACAATTGGCAAATTCCTCCATCTGAGGGCATCTTTAATACTGACGTGACCGTCCCTTATATTCTGGACAATATTTTAACATATGAATACACTTTAAACATAGTTAAAAATGTCATGAATAAACAATACTTATTTGTGCTGCGAATGTTAAGTCTGACGAACTTTTCACATTTTCAGCAGGCATGAGATAAATATACACCAGCGCTGTGGTTCCCTCTTGTAAGCCTCCTCCTTATTTTCACCATGACATTCCCTGGCTTGATGTTCACAAACTCAAATCAAGGCCACATTAGCTATTCCTTAAGATTCGGCTTATTAATGACACACCATGGATCAAAGAGTTTTTTTCTTCTTCTTTTTACCTTTTCTGCCAATGACCTAAATGTGTCCCTTTGCAGCTTTAAATCAATTTGCCCAGGGATTTGGAATGGCAAATGTCTCCCACTGGATGGGCATGAGATTAAGTTATAAAAACATCTTTATGCTTTTTATGCTTTTGATATTACTGATGTTTCTCCCATGTAAGTGTTTAACTCTGATTTGGATGCTTTGGGAATGAATACATTACAGCTGGGAAAGGCCCTGCTCCGTTTTTTTTACTCTTTTGATTGCTGCTCCATAGGATACACTCCACTTAATGTAGCAATCTCACACTCTAAATTAACACGAGCACCAGGGATGTTCTGAGTGGCTGTGTGTGAATTTGAGGAGATGTTGCCGTGCACGTACCTTTGTCCCCTCTGTTGTTCTGCTGGTGGGTGGAGCCGGCTGACAGGTCCTCGGGGACGGCCATCGGCTCCTCTGCCTCCTCGGACGCTTCGGTGGGAGGGGGGCTGTCCCTGCCTGGGGAGACACACACCAGCAAACACCCATCACTCACAGCGCAACCCCTCGATGTGTTTCATTCACTAGAAGCAAAATTACCTCCAGGTGGGTGTGCGAGCCTGTTTGTGGGCCTATTGTATCTACTTTCTGCGCTCAATGGCTCAATCATGCAGTAGGTAGTCTTTTACCTGGCATCAGGGCCATTTCCTGGGCCTCCTCTGTCTCCATGCGGTGCAGGTACTCTAATGGGAGAGAGAGAGAGATGTATTTGTGTGTAAGTTTAATCATGTGCAGGCTGAGGAAACAACATTATAAAAAGCCAGAGTGGAGTAAAAGGTGTTCTTCTCGGCATGACTCCGTCACCTCAGTGAGATCACTCTTGTCACAGCCGCAGACGCACCACTGTCCCCCACATTACATTACAAAGAATCACAGACATTTTCATTACGAGCCTGACAGAGAGCCTGAGCCTGGAAAGTGGCTCGGCTCCAGCTGATGCGGCCCGCTGGTAGCGTGACTTTGCCGGGAATGAGCTTTCAGACCACATTTGTTATTTATTGTTAATTTCCTGCCACGTAATCATCCAAAAATGCAAACTGACTGCCGCAAAATTAAGCAGAAAATTAACTGGCCCCCAGGTCACCGAGGATGCGGGTGTTCGCCGTGCCCAGCTGATCGGCGCTCGTGTTCTCTCTAATTTACTGAGCATGCATCGCTGAGCCCACGGCTAGGGCACAGATGCATGCAAGTCACAATGAGAAACAAAGGGAGGGAGAGAAAGTGAGAGGAGAAGGAGAAGGAGAAGGAGAAGGAGAAGGAGAAGGAGAAGGAGAAAAAGAATAAGAATAAGAAGCAGAATATGAAGAAGATTAAGAGGAGGTGGAGGAGACAGCAACATGATAGATAAAGCGGCGGCGAAGAAGTAGACAGCGACGGGAGGGCAAGAGTCAGAAGAGCAAATGCAACAGGAAGGTGCGGAGAAAAGAAAAGAGACAGAAAGCGGGCCAAAGGACAGAGATCTTCTCTTTATTTATTAATTCTTTTAGCAAGACCCGGCAGTTGAGTCCAGAAGGAAACCTCCGGCCAGGGCTGAATATCTGAGGAGTCACCAGCGCTCGTGGCCCCATTAATAATGGATGGCCCTCAAGCCTGCAGCAGATGGGCCCGACAGCCTCAGCCCCAGCTCCGCCACTTCAAGAAGCCCTTGGTGGGGCCGCTGCCCGGTCCAAGCAGCCACACAGGGAGAAGTGAAGCTCCCGAAAATAGCGAAACAAGCCCAAGGGAGAAGGGGAACCTAGGCCTTCCTGTTTTACTGACAGATGGCTCCACACATTTGGAACAAATAGTGGGAAGCGACCAGGCCGCTCTGTCGCAAGACACCATATTCTGCGGAGTCAAGTCAGGAGCTCCTGCAGACGCCCAGGACACAAGTGTGAGGAGGGGGGGCAAAGGTCACTGGTGCAGATGAATTGTTCAAGCACAACACAGGGGTGCTGCGTGTTTCTCTGCCGAGCTCCGACTCCGCAGCAGCAGCTCATTCAGCATCTGGAGTTTGGAGGTCGGGTACAGAGGGAGGTGTATTCTCATGTGCCCTTTTTTTCTGGGCAGATGGTGCGATGGGAAACACGGATGTGTTGGTGGGGGGGCTTCGGCAGAAAAAAAAAAGAGAGTCCCTACTTTCAGCCACAACCTAGTTGCATAGGCATGTGGAAAGTAAGGTGCACGTGGAATATTCAGGAAGTAGCTATTTTGTTCGAGAAAGTGAGACTATTTTCAAACGGCTTTTATTTTCTACATGGTTCACAGATATTTCTGTCACCAAAAACTCTATGGTTTTATTGCATTGTAGTATAGTTGTCTATTGTACCTCAGTCTAACAGGACTGGAATTGTGCTTTGCCTCAGTTTAAAGTTGTACTTTTTAAACAATGAAAACTTAATTTTTTTTTTTACTTTCTATAGTGTAGTTAAAATGTTTGATGTATTCATTCAACAAATCAGTCATGACCTATTTTATCTTTTGTGTAGTAGGAACAAACTGAAAAGATAAAAACAGCAGGATTTTTAGTGTGTGTGTGTGTTCGTGTGTGCGTGTGCATGAACTGTGGGCAGGTGGAACCTTCCAGTCGCTTAAAATGAAGCCACAGAAAAGACTTGAGACACAGCGCAGGGGGGACTGGAAAAGTTTAGGTCTGAGTTCATCGAGTGAGGGAGAGGCAGGAAGAGGCTTGTGGGTTGACAGAATTCTCGGTCCTCCTCCTGTGTGTGTGCGTATGTGTGTGTGTTTGGTGTATCATGGTGGTGTGTTGACGGGGGGGGGTTAGGGTTAGAGGCGTCTGCTCATAGTGAGGTGCAAAAGCTACAACAGGGAGCTGGGTGGAGATGAGAAACAACGAAACCGTTAACAGATACTGAGGGACCACACGAGTGAAGACATGGTACTCTGGAAGAGGCTCGAACACTGGTGT
This sequence comes from Platichthys flesus, assembly GCF_949316205.1. Taxonomy (NCBI): domain Eukaryota; kingdom Metazoa; phylum Chordata; class Actinopteri; order Pleuronectiformes; family Pleuronectidae; genus Platichthys; species Platichthys flesus. Next base: position 17,956,214 of record NC_084956.1, on the reverse strand, counting down.
GTACGTAAACATTAGTATGCACAGTGTAACAGAGACACATTTAGAAATAACAAAACTGTAAAGAAACATTACTTACAATACATTATCTGTAATACATTTTTTTATAAATCGTATTTATATTCATACAATAGGATATAATTTGATAATTTCCACAAAAGTAACAAAAGTAATGTGTTACTTTTATGGGACTTATTTGAAATAAAAAAAAGGGGAGAGTTAAGACCAGGAAGAATATTTGTGTACGCTTCTGCTTACAAAAACTAAACCTTGCTATTAATAGATAACACGATATAGCATGACATATATAATATTCATTATAGGTTTTTTTTCAGGGCCATGTCTATCAGTGAGTGTGTGTGTAATAACCCAAAACTTCATTCTAATTAGTATTACTTGTATACTTTACTAAAGGTTTCCACTGTAGGCAGAAACTAATCAAAGTGAAAAGATGTGTTTCATGTGGACTAATGAAGTTATGCGCATCTTATTATCGACTTTTAGGAAAAGAGTTCATCCTAAACCGCACAGTGCGCGACACGGCCACCTTTGTTCCTATATGCACACGAAGAGTCTCATCAGTAATTCATGAAATGTATGGGTGTAAGTGGGTAGACATAGTGTGAGCGGATGTGTTCGGGGAGCTCATCGATGGGGGTGAGGGGAGAGTTGAGGTGCTGAGGAGAAGTTTCCTTCATTTGCATCTGACACACTTCACTACTCTGCTATTCAGACAACAATCATTTTAATAACTGCCTGTCTTCCTCTGCCCCCCTCCTGCTTCTGTTTCTGCTGACAAGAAAGATAATGGATCCGCAGACAGATTTGCACCTCTCTCTCTCTGAGCTGTGAAAAAGTGCAGGTGCCGGGGTTCTATTCCAACTTTTCAAAAGACTCTCTGTCTAAGTGTTTTTATTAAATGTTTGCATTCAAGTCTGATGGTGGTAAAAAGCCCTTAAATGTTTCAACTTAACAAAGTAAACTGCATTTTGCTTAAATGTGAACTGCAAATCCATCATACTTTTCAGAAATGAAAGATAACATTGAATTAATACGTCTTGAAAGATACATTAAAATGACAATCCAATGATTTGCCTGATATACAAATTGTAAAAAAGTAAATGAACTCCTTATATAATAAATATTTAAGATTAACTGAAGTCTAAAATGTTTTCTACAGAGGCTCGACTTCTTCAAAATCCGACTTTTTTTTTAAATGATCAATTTCCTCATTAGTTCTCTGTGAATCTATCGTGTCTTGTTTTTTTCTGGGCGTTGAAGAACAACTTTCTTCCTCTGTGTAAAAAACTTCATCAGTCCTGCCTACATGTGTGTGTTTCTCTCGTTCACACACACGTTTAACAACTCAGACTGTGTGGATGGAGCAAGTGACTACAAAGACTTTAGCGATAGGAAATTATCAGATCTATCGATTATTGATTTATTTCATGGACATGAGAAGCTGCGTTAGTCGGTGCGTAGTGATTTCCTGTTTGAGCGGCGCCAAAATATTTTCACATTCGCTTTATCATATTTTTACTCTCGTCAAATGTACATTTTAATACAAGTTTTATTCCTAAAAAACATCTTTTAGTACTTTGCTGAACTCCAGATAGAGACTGCGTGAAGTTTAGTGGGCACATCTGTTGCAACAGGTGCTATAAATAACAGGAGTGTAAAATGTATTAAAACAGGTTTAAATTATAACGAAATGCGCGGATAATAATTATGAAATTATCAAATTACTTCTGAAGTTTTTATATGAATCAAAATCATTGTGAAATAATTTATCCGCATGTTCCCAAAAGAAAATTACGCAAGGGAAATAGGGAACATTCCTTTATTGCTCTCGAACATTTGGCTCCACGGGAACACATTAGGATTTCAAAATGACATATTTCTTGTTATTTGATCAAAAAACTGAACACCAAGTGTATATTAATCACTGACATGTGGTGCGCCAGAGGAGAATTACGCGCAGCAAACGGGATCTGATGCTGAGGCTGCACCTGCACCGAAACTAATGGAGAGCTCTTTTTTTTCCTTCAGGCGCAAACGACTCCTTAAGACTAGAGACCAAACTGAGTGAGTTCAGAGCTCCTGAGAGTCTGCGAGGTCAGTGTGGAGCGGAAGAGGCGCGGTGGAGGTCACTTTACCTGCTATTCCTTGAGTTTGCAGTATGAAGTTCTTCCAACTCTCCCCGGCTCCATGTGCAGAAGGTCGCAGCGCCGCCGCGGCCCCATGGAGCTGCGCCCGGAGTCCCTCCCCTCCTCTCCACTGCACTTCCTCGTTCCAGCCCAACATGACTTCACGCCTCTGAGCTGTGCTGAGGCATTTTGCTCGCTTTTATCCACAGGGCCGAGTGTGCAGACTCCGCGCAGAGCCCCTGGCACCCCGCTTTGTGCCGTGCCAATAAAAAGCTGACACCCAGTAGACCATCACTGGCAGCCATGCATGAGATGGGATGAGGCGCGCGAGGAGAGTGGACCGTTCATTGTTTATTTATTTCGTTCACACTGAGGAAGCTGATTGGGGGGGGGGGGGGGGGGTCCTCACTTGCATATTGCCCCCCACCCCCCTCCCCCCTCCACTGTCACCTGTTCTGGCACGCTGAAGCAGTCCATGAAATTAACACAACTGTTTTTTTTCTTTCCCACATAATGAGTTTTTTCCCCCCAATGTGTATAGTCTTTCATGCATCCGACTTTCTCCCCTCAGTGTCAGAGCCCCCTGTCCCACCTCATCACATCAGCAGGTGTCCACCATCAGGAGTGTGTCGGAGCCCATTGTTTCCTTTTCAACATTTTACTCTGCGCTATACTTGCTCTTTTAAGGTGCATGTAAACGGAGAGCCTCTTCCCTCTCTTCCAGCGACTCAGTCCAGCAGAGGATCATCGTGAAGATGTAGGTTATCTTTGCGCTTCTCCACAAACCGACACTATGCCACAGATTCTGTGAGTCCGAACCCATCGGAGATATTTTAGCTTCAGAGGCTTCCACATACAAGCTCCATTTAGTCATTCTTTGAAACTGAAATACTGGACAGGTCCCAATATTTCATCTCCCTGGTTTCTCCCATCACTGATCAACCTACTAATTTCCCCAACATCTGCCTGTCTGTATGTGGGACTTGTATCTTGCCAACTGTTTAACTTATGGGCTTCACACTTGGCATGTGTATTGAACATTGACAGAGGAAGCGCCGTGTTGAATTTGGTGTGATTTGGACACGTGATACGTTCAATGTTAATACAAATTTAATAAACAGGCGACCAGTGCGCTGTAGCAGTCAGTGGGGGCGGGGCAGTGTATTTTCAGTCTGTGGACCCAGTTGATCTTGTCTTCTTCTATGTCCTCGTAAACACTACAGCAGTGGTTGGTAACTGGGTCAAGCTGCAGGTCAAATTGGACTCCCGAGCATTTTGATAATTTGAATGCTTTAATTTCACCATGATGGACTGTCACAGATGGATTGAGATGGGTGCTGAATCTCTGTCATGACAACAACATTCATAGAATCACTTCCTTTTTTGCAGTTTGTCTTCAAAGTAAAAGCACATTGCTTGTTTTGTTGTTTCAATGCTTTCTAAATTACAGAGCTTTTACTTTATGAAGAGTTCATCAAATCAATTGTTCAAACTTATCTAAAAGCCAGATACAACAGTAATACAACAAATTGTGTTTCATTTTATGAAAAACGCTCACTACAACGTCTTCACAGCAATTAAAACCAGTTAGGAGGAACACAAAGTTTCTAACTTCTGCTCCAGACTGTTTCTAAAAAAGCTCTGCAGACAACATCCAGCACGTTATCAATAAAATAGATAATTTATTGTTGAATGGTTTGAGGGGGACAAAGAAAATTCTGGGCTAGCGCCAGAGCATTAAAGGGATAGTTCACCCAAAGAAGAAAATCTACTCATTATTTATTCACAACCATGCTGATGGAGGATGGGTGAAGTGTTTGGGTACACTCAACACTTCTGGAGTTTCAGGGGTAAACAACGTTGCAGCCGAATCCAACACAATTGAAGTCCACTGTGACCAACACTTCAGCGATTATAAAACAATAGACAAAACACAACATGCCTCCATACTGCTCCTCTGGTGTCATCCAAGTGTCCGCAAGTCCTGTTGTCTTTTTCTTCTGTTTTTTATTATATCTGAAGAAGAGGTCACATTGGCTGCAACACTGTTTACATGAATTTAAATTTTTTGGTGAACTATCCCTTTAACACAGGACACACTATCAGCTCATTCCAAACAGGCAGGTTTAGAATTGGACATTAGACTGATAATCTACACTCAACTATGCACAGCAGCAGCCACAATCCCTATACAGACCCTTTTAAGTATTTAATAACTTTCCAATTTTCTTTAAAGGCCAATCTAAAGGTCAGTCTCTTGAGCAATTGTTAAATTTGAATCTGAATGATGGGTACCCACATATTATCTGAAATTATTGAAATAAATATAAATTGTGGATTAATATTGATGGAAATTCTAAATAAATAATGACTTATGGTTTGGCTAACTCGTCTCTCATATTCAAATTGGTCCTGTCATTATTATCGCATATGAGAATCTGCTGAAGTGGACCATCTGTAATTATTTGAACTTAAATTTCAACTGTTGAGATGGAGCTTGTATATATTCACTGCAGAGTTCATATTCACTTTCCCAGAAAACGTGATGGTTCTGCTCCACTGTGTCTCTGCTAGTTGTGACTGTTTATCCCAGTATCCCACTGTCCTCAGGCCCCCCCTCAGCGCTCTTATCTCAGGAGAGGCCGTGCTGGATTGCTGAGTCACCTTTTCGTTGGAAGCCACCCTTATCTCCGGAGAAGCACAACATTCAGGCAGTTGGTTGCAAAAGGAGGAACTTTGGGCAGGAGAGCTGCGGCCTGCTGTGTCTTCACGGCCATAACATGGATTGCAGCAACGTCCGCCAACTTCCTGAAAGCCGGGCAGCCAGTGCTCCTTGCTTTGTCTTACAAGTTCGGAGGCTGCAGTCCTCGGACACGTGCAGGTATGACCAGGCTGCAGGATGGGTGCGACTCCTGAGGCCACCAAGAGGGAATGCTGGGACTGTGATGTGAGCCGGCGCTATCAGTGAACGCAGAGGTGTCCAATCAGGCTGGGGCTCTTCCAGGACCCAGAGATACTGTCCCCTTCAGTGACACAGCAGCTTCACTCACTGACAAAATACTGTAAGGATAACCGCTCAGGCAGGATCTGAGAGAAGTCACTGCATTATTATTATAACAGTCTTTATTTGTTTATCATTTCCTATCATATGATTATTAATCAAAAATTATACTGCATGTGATAATGATTTTTTAATGTTACAATTTTTATTGTACATATATACACACAATAATGGTGATAGTGACAGTATTATACCATAGCATATTGGTTTATTTATACTATTATAAAGATGTTGATATAACAGCATGTGTTTATGAGTATTAGCTTGTCCACTGAACATGGACATGCTCCATGAAGACACATATTGCATGCATACACACACGCACACGCACAGGCACACGTACACACACACTCGCACACAAACGCACACGCCCTACTTTATCTCTACTCCAGAAACCTTTATTAAATCATTCATTTTCTAATACATAATTTTAACTGTTTCATGTTTTGTCTGTTTGTCTTTTCATTCTCTACAAATATATCTGTGTCGTATCTATCTTGTATGTCATTTTAACTTAAAAAATAAGTTACTGCGAAAGTTACTGATACTCAGCCTGCAGTATGATTTGGACAAAGCTTGTAAATTGTCAATGGTAATATGCAAATGCCTGCAAATTAAAGCCGATTTCTGCAGAGGGCTCCAACAATTCATAACATCATTTATGCATTCTGCTGCATTAAAGATTACACTTCGCATACAAGCTGCAACCCCCTGCTACAATTCAAACTCAACATTACCCTCTGCTCCCTCAGGTTAATCCACAACCTGATGTTGCTGTAATTAATATCATTATGGAAAGTCTCAAAACATCATCAGGCGACGTAGCAGGGCGACTACGGAACAATAGACTTCGGCTGGTTCCTATTTCATGGATCTTTAAGCAGTATTCACTGTTTCACATTTGGAAGCATGAGCAGCATGTAACCCTTAATTGGTTTCAACACCTTAATAAGTCAAAGACGTTCAAGACTGATAATCACATTAAATAGTCCAATTTATCTAAAAAGTCAATTGCAAACTGAGAAACTCTCTTTCTTTAGGAACGCATTATGCTGTGAGGATGTCAGAGTAAATTAAATTCCCCTCTGCACACTAAAGCATCAATTTCCTTATGGTAATTATCTGCCGGAATAGACGTGTCACTAGAAGGAGTCAGGCATGCTTGACATTTAGCCTTTTTATAGAGAGGCGCTGAGTAAAAACTAAGATGAGGAAAAGGAAATTAATCTCCAGCCCAGGCAGGCATTGAGAGATCCTGGAGGATAGTGGCTGAATCAATCACAATGTTTGTGAGGCTGTTTTGAAAGGGAGCCAGTGATGAGATGCAGACCACAGGCTGGAAAATGAGGGGAGGGGGCACTGTTTTTTTTTTTTTTTTAGAAAATAGAGTTATGATTGCTGTGAGGAGGGTTACTCAGTTCTATTGGTCTCACACACAACAGTAAACAGCGTCTTGGGTACACTAATGCAACACTTTAACATTTCCTTGCTGTCGTGCTGAGAGATAGATAAAAAGATTGATACCCCCCATAAGTCTATTTGCTTAATAATAAGCCAGGAGAAGGGTGGCTTGGTTTAGCATTACGGCTTAGAAGAGCCAGCAGGCATCAGAGAGTCATACTATAACATATTAATTAGTGAGATAAAGAGGTGATGGTTATCAGGTTCATTCAAATTTTCAGTCAAACGTTGAAAAAAATTAGTATTTGAGCTGTAATGACTTCATATGAGTACATCAGACCATTACAAGTCATTTCCTTGAAGATTAACGACACCTGTACTTCCTCCCACTATCCAGAAATTAAGCTAAAATATCCCGGATACGAACTCTAACATCTTGTACATTTGGAGCCAGTCAGTCTGTGCTGCAGTGATTGGGGAATGGAGCTGCGGCAGCGAGGTCTCAGCTGCCAATCATGACCCCCCCACCCCCCATTTTTATAGCATCTGATAACTAATTTAAATTGACCCATCAGTAAACTACACCTGCTGTCAGACATGTTCTGAACTCTGGAGACCCTACGTAGTTTCTCTGGAGGAGATGTATGTGTGGGTGCAAATGTCCGAGAGGGAGCCTCCATAGTCTTTCACCATCTGGCCCCCTATAGTCTGCAGAAAGTCCGGTAACGCCAATGTGAGAACACAGCATGAGATCCTCTGCAGTATTCACCGCAAGTGAGTTGGAGTTGATGACCTTTCTAACACCAATGAAGATGTCAAGAGAGTTTGTGGTGATAAGAGCTGACACCAGTGTTAATGTGCTATCATGAGGGAGACTTTTCTCTCCACAGTCGCCAAAATGCTTGCTCCTTGTAGGAACTGTTATATTAGGCGCTTTACAAATTGTGTATGATATTTTGTGAATGTGTCTGAGCAGAGAATCTCCCGCTGTGGAAAAAATGCAGACCCAATTTTACGCAGATACAGAAACCATGTGGAAGCATTTTGAGTTTCTTCACTGTGCAGTAGATGGTCAAATTACCAATTGTTTGCTGACTTTGTCAAGAGCTGCAGAGCAAATAGTTGACGTATATAAAGATGGACAACATGACTGCTATCGTAGGTGCCTGTTATCTAGTGGCTGGCGGCAGTATAGGTCATAATTCCTGCCTCCTCCATGTTGACTGCTTGGATATTGACCAAACTAAAAACTACACACACAATTTTTTTTTCTCAATGTCATGTCAGGTTAGGGATTTGTTCAAGCGTTCATTATTCCTGTGAATTTGGTCTGAATTTGATGAACAGAGTGAAATGTCATCTGAGTCACAATTAGTCATATTTGTGTTGATGGGACCTCACTACCATGGCTACCTCCCCCGATAGCTAATGCACAGACTATGGCTCCAAATGTTCAAGGTGGCAGCGTTAAAATCCTGGATATTTTAACTTTATTTGCTGATAGTGGGAGGAATTGGAGACACTTTCTCATGACTTATAGAAAAAAGCTATTTCCCTGCTTTGAGTCTCTTTGGTATTCTTAGCAAACCGCTGTTTGCTGTAAATCTAATGTACATAACTGAGTTACAAGAAAGCTTATTTTCCAAAACACTAAAGTCTGGTCCCTCCTTCATTTGATACTTGGGTTTGCTTCCTAGATTTAAGCTTCAATTCAAGATTGTCCAGATCATAAATTGGTGGTGAAGATACATTAATTAACTTTAGAGCTGTTCATTGATATCAAGCCTAAAAGAAAAGTTCAGTCCTGTGATAAAAGGTGCACAATGCTCATGAGCTCTTATAAAAAATGCAACAGAGCTGCGTTATGTTGATTGCACCTTTTTTTTAAATATTGGATTATTACCAACAAATTCAAACTTAAGGTTGTATCAGCCTCTGCTCCACGAAGTCCCTTCATTTTACAGAATTTAAATAATACACCATTAAGCTACAAATTGAGAAGTGGATTAGAAAAGTAATGCATTATTGATCACATGATGTTAAAGCCTGAGAAAATCATCAGAGTGTTCATGTAGGAATCCTCGTGAAATCTAAATCTAAACAAAGTATAGATGAAGAGTAAAAGTAAAAAAACATCTCATTCGATTTCCTTCCTCATTGTGAAGCCGAAAAAACATAAAACAAACGAAATGTCAGTTTGCATGAGAGTCACATCTATAGCAAACTGTGTGCTGTTTAAAGAGTGACTGTGTATATAATGTGGCTTTAACAAGCAAATTATCCTGGGCTCACACCTAAATGTAATTCATAATGGATCCATTATACACACACCATAACTTATACTGGTAAATATGAAACATAACTCAAGAAAATCCTTGATTCCATCCATATTTTCTCTGTTTTGTCAGTATTTACCCTTCACGACAGAAACACAATGCCTGGGTGGAAATATGCAACACACACTAACACACACACACACACACACACACACACACACACACACACACACACACACACACACAGAGTGAGGGAGTCGGTGAGAGAGTGAATGTTTAAGAGCACAATGCAAGCGCTCACTACCCAGAGTTAGAAAACCACTCATCTAAATCAGGGAAATTATGATAATGGGGCATCTCATTATTCTCCAACTCCCTGCGAATCAGTCACTGACATCACATCATTATAGACGTATTCATATAAACAGATTGGAGCGCATAAAAAGGAAGCCGACACCTTCAAAACTTTCTCATCTGCTTTGTCTAATGTCTCCTCGTGTGTCGGTGTGAGACAGGAAGTCTCAGGAAGGGGTTACAGGGGGCTGCTGTGGTCACCATTCTGGACAGGGGCGCCACGTGGCTGAAAACAGGCCTCCCCGCTTCTTCGGTTGCCCTGTGAAAATATTTTAACAGACATTAAATTCTAAATCATTTAGGATGATTAATAATCCAAGAACCCAACAGTTATCTTGAAAGACCCAATATCAGACTGAGACTTAAAAAATCCCCAAAGACACTTGTGTAAGGCGTGAGCTCTGCAAGTTGAAATCCCAAGGCATTAACCGTTGCAGCAGACAGTTAATCAATCCAAGTGCTTGTCTTTTCTTCTGTTTTGGGGAAAAAATAAGGGAGGCCAGCCTAATCAGCAGAGGAAACAGATCTCGGGGGGTGTCAGGCACCAGGAAAATGGATCTGGGTTGTGAAAAACCACGATTACCACGAGCTGCTCTGGATTCAGCCATCTGGAGATGCCTGCTCCAAAAGCCGGTAAAGTTCGCTCAAGTGAGGCCCAACTAGGAAACAGGTTTACGCCTCCTTAACAGACAGAGAGCACTCCCAGAGCCAAGGCAAACACTTGTCACTTGCATTAACGCACACTGACATGGTCTCAGTTAAGCTGACTATTACTGACTATGACTAACATTTTTATTTATTAAATAATTAATTTAGTTTCATCCCAATTTTCCCAAAATGTTCCCTTCTTTCCATTGTTTTTATAATTTCTAAATGAACACTTCTAATTACTGTTAGTGGCTATTATCTCACCAGCTCGTTCATAAAAAATGTTAATCTACACTTATGCAAATGCAAGACTAATACAAAAAACAAACAGAATTTGAAAGGGATGCGTTAGAAGTCAGGAAAGAAAGAAGGATGAGAAATAATACTACAGAAAGATATATGTTTATTTAATCCACTTTGCTTGACCTTGACCTTTATAAAGGATAAGTACTAAAAGATGTCTTTGCTGCCCTAGTTGTAATTGGTTAGGTTTTACTTTTTTATGTCTCTTGGTCAGTCCACATTTAAATAACAATAACATATGTCTGACATATGGTCATCACTATATTCCCTCTACATCTTGTCAACCGAACCTAGGGTTAACTTCTGACTTCTAGGTTTAACCTTAGGGGGTAGGGAGTGTTTCGGTTTGTGGTGTCGCTGGTGTCCCTGGTGTCCCTGGTATCCCCCCCAACATCTGCAAATTGATGTCAATACTTAAACAACCTTTAAAATGTACCAAACATCTTCAATTATTCATACACTTTTTTACGTGTATGACCCATTTGTACAATGTTGGAATAATAATGATTCCTCTAAGCTGCATGTAGGAAGGAATGGCAGTAAAATATCCATTAGTCAACAAAATGATATTTGTATACAGACCATATTCACAAAGTTTGCCCATAGGGTTTTACAATCTGTACAAGGTGCAACATCCTCTGTTCTTAACCATAAAAATACAAAAAAACTGGAGAAATAAATACATGAAAACCTCAGAGAGAGTCAGACGTGAAGGATCCCAGTGGCAGGACAGACAGAAGTGCATTAAAATGTGATAGAAGTGTGAACAGAAGTTGAGGCAGAATGTGAGTGGAGTGCATTAGATCGCCCTCCAGTGGACATATCTAATATTTCTTGTCCCAGGTCTTTAATCCTCAGGCCTATAAAAATATGTGTTTTACAGTTAAAGCCAAAAATCTGAGACCACGCTCCAACAGTGGCATTGAAGAAAATAATACCAACACATACATACAATACAGAATAGAAAAACGGAAAGAATTTATTAATTATTCGAATCTAACTAATGAAAAAGTACCTGCTTTGAATAATAAAACAAAAACGAAACACTGGCCTACAGAGTGGCAAACTTGAGGCAATGATTTGTTTTGCTGCCTCAGTTGTTTGTGACCAGTCACGGTGAGGACTCACCCAGAGGAGAGAGCAGGAGCCGGGACAGGGAGTGCAGCATCAGCACCACCGTCAGCATAGGCAGCCCTGCCTGTGTAACCAGGGATGGTGGTTCGTCTGGCACAATATCACAAGATCACACATAATGAGGCTGGATATCACCATGAGAGAGGAGTTTTAAAACTATTTAGTGTAATAATTTAAAACTAAATAAATTGAATGTTGGAGAAGGTCATGAAAGTCGAACTCACCGTGCTGTCGGTGTGTACGGCGGCACGATGCTCCTCTTCAGGGTGAGCGGCTGAAAGGTTTCATCCATGTTGTCAATATTATCCATGTTCTTGGAGCCAATCGTACCACTGCACATACATGAGAGCATGCATGTTAAGGTAGGTCAGGGTCAGCTCATGGGCGGTGACCTCTCAGACACATGTACTCACGTGTACAGAGGGATCTGACCCGACCTTGGACATCCGCTGCAACTGAAAAGAAGGAGAAAGTGGGGTCACAGGAGGTCAGTGCAGATCAGCAGTTTTCACTGATTATTATTTCAACTTACAACGATATGGGTTTCTTGGCATCGTACCTCGGTCGAAGCTGCTGCTGGCTCCACTCAGCTCCTATAGACTTACACAGGACAGCATCAACAGATCGTTTGTCTCAGTTTATCAGACATCTACACCAGGAGAGCCTGATTTAGTCTTTCTCTTATACCCCCTAACAGTGTGTAAACCTGTGTTATTGACATATTGTAATTCACAATCTGACCTTCCCAACGACACCGAGCTGTTTCAAATAAGGCTGCATGCAGTGTTTTGTCATTTGTACATTTTTACCACATCAATCTGAAGATATTCAGGGTCATAGTCTATATTTTCCTATTTTATCTCAAACTCCTAGAAAAGACCCAATCCCTATGGTTCCTATGCAAGTTATGAGGAACACAATACAGTGATTTATTGTAATGATAAGATTTTTATATATCCTGTGGAGAGGAAAGTCACAAATGACACAGCAGCACAATAAAGAAGCAGTACATGGGGGAAATTATATTGAGATTCAAAGTATGAATATATTATATAAAAAGGAAGAAATAATGCTATATATACACACTGCAGTTTTTTCAAAAATGTGCAGCATAGAGATGGGGATCAAGGTTGTGCTCATGTGAAGTTTTCAATGTTTGTGGCATTGTGCAATCTAATGGCTGATGCCACAAAGGAGCCCCCCCCCCCAACCGCTTAAGGGACGTGGCTGGATGAGTCCGTGACTGAACGTGCTCCTGAGCTGCCTCAGTTCAGCGGAGAGGGGATGAAAGGCTCCATGACAGCTTTCAGTTTTGCTCTCATCCTCTTCTCAGTCACTGCCTCCTCACAGTCCATGTATGTAAAATGTCCACGATGCACATGTGTCTTTGGGAAACAGGACAAATTAATTTACATATCCTGATTGTGTTTTAATATAGAATACCACCCGACACCAGACTCTGAGAAAGGGCCCAGTTTGCCTAAAGGCAGGTCTAATAGAAATCCATTAGTCCCAGGTGTCATTGCCTCTTTCAATAATTGATTGTGATTTAAAATTATTGAGACCCTGCAGTATTGTATGTTTTATGATTTTTTCCTGTTTGTATGGTATTATAAGTCTTTTATACTGTATGTAATGTCCATCTCTTTCACAGTGTGTGAGTGTGTCTGTGGTTTGTGTGGATACTGTCTGTACAATCTGTCTAACCGGGACAATAAAGATATCCTTGATCCTTGATCCTCGTTTCCTATCCTCTCCCTTCAGTCTCCATTCTTGTAACACCAAGTTAAAACAGAAGGAGGTCGATCTAGTGCACGTGTGGTCAAAGATACTTTAGCTCGGCAGAAGTAATCAACCTATTCCAGCTTCAGTCCTGAACAGCCAGAGTTCACCTGTTGTTCTCCATGGCTCACCTGCCACAGCTGAGGTCTACTATTGTAGCGCCTGGACGAGGGACCCTCACTCACTGGGTCAGCCTTTCTTGTCAGGGATGTTTCTGGTGCATTCAAGCACCGTGGGAACTTTGTTTCCCAACCAACTTTCTCATAAGTCCTGAAAGAGAAGTTTTGATAATAGACTCATTTGATTTCCAAACGTTATTTGACTCAGTTTGAATTCTTAAATAGTCCCGTTCATTGCACAAAGTTGACTAGACAGCTGATCAAAGGGGAACGTATTCTTCCCGGAGGCCTTAAGCAAAGCTACAGTTTATCTGCATAATTCCACTGAGCAGTAATTAACACAACAAGAAGCAGCACTGCTCCCCGATGGCATCACAGGAGCACAAAATCAAACCTGATCACCCCCAACAACCCTCAATGCAAAATGACACCGTGTGTGTGTGTGTGTGTGGACTGTATTAAATGAATGATGTGGGCACTGAGCTTTGTTTCAGTTTATTAATATTAAGAGGAGACAATGAAAGGTCAGTGTGTCTGACCTGTGGGTTGTAGATGTGTATCTGAAGCGTCTCACTGCCACTGGGTCTGTCCACAGTCTCACATCAGAGGAGATGTCATCCTGGAAAACAACATTCATACTGTCAGTGGTTTTATTCTGTGGTCGGAAAGCAACTAACAACCAAACAAAGTACTCAACCAGAGTTCAATAGCTAACTTTCTTTCTTTCTATTATCAATTCAAAATATACTTTTTTAACCAACACAATATGTAAATCATTGTACAAATCAAACATCACTTTCCACTTAAAATCTCATATGATTAATTAGACCATCTATTTGAGCTGTAAACAACATAACACTAGTGGGGTGATCTTACAAATGACCTCTGTTCCTGTAATAATGACTCTAGATCTGAGACAAATCCTTATATTCAACCTAGCTTAAATTCCTCCATGACAAAAAACTGATGATATTTCTGTTTCTGTATTGTTGTCAGGATTCATTCTCCAAATCTGTTGAGATATTTCAGCCTCGACCAAAATGGTGAACAGAAAAAGCCAAAGACTGAAAAGACCAACAGAGTGGAAACATGTCTGAAAGCAGCCATCACTAACTTGATAGGCTCCTGTCACATGACCAACTTCTTTCCCTACCAACATGAATAATCAATTAAAAGCATTGTTGACCCGTTTGTCTTTGCTAACAGCTGTTCCAGCATGTCCTGTGCACCACGGTGCACGCATTCCTGGTGTACGTGCTAGGTCATGTGTGCATTTCAGGCATGTTAGTATTGATGGGGATAAAACTGATAAGAAGCCAAAACGCTTGTGTGAATAGAGATCGAATTTGATTTGAAATTGCCACATTCAAATTAAAACATAGGATGAAGCCTGATTCTGTTCGACCTTACCCAGACGGTGCTGGATGACTTTTACAAAGCAAAAGTGAAAAATCCAGATAAGTGAATCTGAATGAATCAATGAGACAATGTGTTGTTTGAACACATGAGGGAGCAGCACTGTGTTCACCTCTCTCCTCCCACAAGTCAGACAGTCCAAATACAGACATTCATTAAACCTCCTCTCCTCATACAACTGAGTCTCCTAAACCAGGATAATGAATGTCAAGGTAATTATGACGACTTTAATTAGCTGAGTGACAAACTAAATAATAAAGCCCCAGTATGTTACGAAACATCTGCCCACATAATTACTGGCTGAGGATTCAACCTGTGTGGGGAGAACTGAGGGGAGGTCTGTGTGTGTGTGTGTGTGTGTGTGTGTGTGTGTGTGTGTGTGTGTGTGTGTGTGTGTGTGTGTTTGTGAGATGCTCTTTCATATTTAATATGTGTCATTGTAGTGAAGTGATTAATTAACCAGAAACAAACAGAGTTTTGGTTCAATCAGATGATTGTGTTGTCTGCACTGCAGATTCAATTTATAAATCAGTCAGTGTTTCAATGCCCTAAGAGTTAAAGAGAGGAAACAAAGGAGAATGAAAACACAAATCTGTTGATGTTACAGCGCAGTTGATATATGAGAATTATTACTAAGTAACCGCCCTTCAGTAGGGAATTAAATTCAGTTATCACCCACCTGTGGTCCAGTGTGTTTATCTGTTATCCTGAGGTGCGTTGGTTGAACTTTATCAGCAGTGGTTGAACCTAAGGACAATATAACAATACTCAAGTCTCTGCAAAGTGGGAACCATACGCACATCTGTAACCAGACCCTACAAGAAAACCCTGAGACAGAAATCAGCCATAGTTTCCCACTGACCCTCTGTTCCTCTACATCAGGTACAGAGCCCACACACAGCATACTGCATAATAATACAACACACATTTGCAGATATCCACGGGTAATTCTCTTTTTAATTACTCACACGGTTTGCTTAGTGTCTGTTTGTTTTTTAAATCTGGTTAAACAGACCTCAAATGGTTAATACACTATCCTTGCAACGAGTTTTCCATCTCAGAGCTAAAGGACGTTTGCTGCCAGTGGTAAGTCCCAAAATAAACACCAGGCTAAAGCTTCTAATAGAGACTTACATTCACAAAACGGCATAATGGCACAAACAGAAATGAAGAGCTCAGAGCCAAACCAGTACACATAACATTAACACCATGTAAGGCTCTGACTTAGAAACTGAAAATGTCTTGGTAGTGTTCATTTAAAAGGTTATAACTCAGCATGCCCAGTGTCAGATAACAAAACAAAACGACTTGAACAACATTGCACAGGGGCGGATCCAGGGGTGGGCCCGTCCCTCCCTGCTTGACCCTGAAGTGCCCCTGTCCTATCAGTATTGTTTTTTTTATAGACAGCTCACTTACTGTCAATAAATAGGACAATTTGTAGGAGTGTGTTAAAAATATTCTCAAAGATAAAGAGCATGTGCTTCTTAATGAATCATTGTACATGGATGTTAGACATATAATTGGCCCCTCGGTTCAAATTCTGGCTCCTTAATTAGAAGACTCTGACATTTAAAGATGAGATTAACATCAAATCTGTTTTATGATTTATTCATCCAGTGTTTGGGGCCCTGGAGCAGTATTCCTGTTGGTAATCCATTCTTTACTACTGCTCATTCTTTCCAAATTCATAAATCTTACCAACGCAACAATGCAACATCTGATACGAATTGGGATAGGCTCTACCTACAGTCTAGTCCCAAATAAAAACTGTTATCTGTGGTTTTACCTTTGGTTCTTGCTCCGAAGACTGTATCAGGGATCCTCCTGTAGTTCCAGGCCTTGTTCTCACTCAGGTCCAAGCAGACACCAGGGGGGTTTGGGGCTGTTCTTGCCCTCTCTCTGAAACTTGGAGGGACCCACAGGGCAGAGGCCACATGATGGAAATCTATGAATTTTTGTCGACCTTTAACCCCCTGGTCCACCTCCGCTCCTGCGCTCAGCTGACCAGTGCAAGGATCCAGCAGGGGGACGTCGTTGCGTGAAGGAGCCAGGGTGACAGGCTCAGCAATTGGGTGAAATCTATCAAAAGGAGAGTTTGCTCTTCCAGGTTCTCGTGCTGATTCGTTTCTACCACCAGTTCCGTACAAACTGTAGTTCAGTCGTCTGATGACATGTTGCTCTGCAGGGAAAGGCTTGAAGGGATCCCAAACCGCACTCATTCCTGCCAGTGCAGGATCAGTGGAGAGTGTGTGTGTGTGTGTGTGTGTGAGTGTGTGGTTGACAGAGGAGGTCATAGAACTGCTGTCAGCAATAATGATGCAGTGAGTGCTGGTTGCCCAGAGACTGTCTTTGTTTGCAGCTCAGATCAAATGGCTGACTTGCAGAGAGGCCACATGATCTGCCGGCTGCGCAGCCTCTCATACCTCTGCATCTGCTATGTGTTTGTGTTAACATGTATTTGCTATTTGCTACAATAAAGGGGAGAGCACAGATCTAATGATCCTCCCCTGGTATCTATTTCGGACGCTACAAGCCGATGATTCACCTCGAGGGGCATTCGTGACCAAAAATATTTCCTCTGAGCTGCTTCATTTTGTCAACCCACAAATACTAATTCATCATGCTGACCAAATAAAATTGTTTTGTCCATGTTCAGAGGCGGCTGATGTCCCTGGAACATTACTCTGCACAAATGGGTTCTGGTGGCAAATAATAATGAGAGGGCTCGGCCTCGCCTCAGGTCTCAGTGACCCTCCTGAGAGACCACTACATTACTTCTTGTGATGGGTAAGGATCTGTTTATTTTCTTAATAAAGAAGAAAAGAAAAAGTGAAGGAGAATGCAACTGACTGCTTTCTCTGCAGCTGGCCACTAGATGGAGTGATAGAGCGTGGATTGTCAGACGGTACCACTGGAACGAGGCCTTCGTAACTGACAGTTTAATATCACTGCAGAAATGTACAAGTCCCAGTTGTAATATTATGATGATGCATTATGGGCTTGAGATAGCCTTATTGTACAACAAGGTAACCATAAAGCCACTGCTGAATATCTCAGACACCCTTCAAGCCGCTGAAGAAATATTAAAAGTTATTTTTTACTTTGTGCATGAACGATAAACAAGATATTTTTTTACACTCAGAAGTGAATGCTGTGTTTTTAGAGGTGAAAATAAACTAAATTGAAAAAAAAGGATGCAAGAAGAGTAATTACAGAGGGTGTAATGTGGTGCCTGCTGTGATTTGAAGGAGCTGTCCTATACAGTCACAACAGCAAACATACAATACCATCAAAACTCTGTGCCCCAGTGCTTATTATCAATTAGATTTCTGAAATGCAATGTCAAATGTAAATATGTTACATAAATACATTAGTATGATCAACTCAGCTACTGCATATATACATATATACTTTATGTAAATGGGGGAATAGCCAAGGCAGTCTGGGTAAGTGGCATTTTTCTTGGGAGAGAATTCATCTTAATTTGTTTGCGACGATGATGGTGATGCTAGCTGATAGATGAGTTTTTACTCAGGCTGTCATTAGCAAATGTAAACACCCGAGAGCTGTTGAAAAGGATGTGTTAAAAATAGCCTAATTAGAGTTATTCTGATAGCAGCGTGGTGAATATGCCCGACTCCCACCCAGTGTTCCTCCACAAAAGGAGAGCACAAATGACACTTGTGAGATCTGCTTTTGAAAATCACTCTCCACATATATGAAAAAATATAACTCATACCATATGTTGCATCAATCTTGGGTCTCATGTGAGCTGTGCTGATTGTAGCGTCATACCGTTGTAATAAATGAGGTAATATAGGTCCAGAGGTCCACAAGATTTATTGCATTTGAGATCCATTAGTTATTCCCACAACAGAAACTCCCCGGTGCGCCAAAATAAAGCCTCCTCTCTTCTTTGTATCCTAATTATTTCAGGGGGAATTATTTTTGCAATTTGTAGCAGGAATTCAAATCCCAGCTCAGCCATGAGATATCTGTGTTTTTGCGGGGAATCAGATATTTCTGGTGTGAGGAGTCATTACCATCAGAGCAGCCCTTGTTACTGAATCCTGTGTTATTAGTCAGCTTGTCTGCCATTCTCCACACTCCTCCACGCTCTCAGAAATTATTTAAATCTCACTTCTCGCCCATGGTGCCAGGCCCAATTCCACAGTGCAGTATCTGTTCATTTGCAGCGCTTACATCCATCTGAGAGGAACTGTTGCTCTGGATTACGAGGCATTGCTGCTGCAGACTGAGGGTCATCAAAGCAAAGTCACCACTGTAGTGTTGTGGCTGCAGACAGTATGCTGCTCTGGGCCGGGCTTTTTTTTTTTTGTTAATCAGACTAACAGTGCAGAGGGTGACCCAGGATGACACCCCGGGATCAGACAGGCAGGGCCAGGAGGAGATATGGCTTCAGGGCGCAGGGAATGGATCATCCGAGAGCAGAGAGGACGCTCCGCAATGTAGCCAGACAGAATCATTCAACATGGGAACACTGACACTGATATGGTTGCATTTGTTCATCTTACCTCTATACAAAGCAAATCTTTGATGCTTCAGGCACCTGCAGACACAAATATAGGGCTTGATGTCTAGGCACAGTTATATTCAGCTGTCTCTTTTTATCCATGATATTTAATGCAACTACTGCAAAGAGCCCCGTGTCTGATGCTTAATGCATTCTGGGATTATGTCTTTATGTGTTGTAAACTGATAGAAATGCATGGCCGTATTTGCAGGACAAGGGTCCCAAGTCATTGCTCACAGGTCATATTCATCACACTGTAAAAGCAGATAATTGATTACTGGCCGCCGACTAGGGAAGCATTGGATTAGAGGGCATATTGGCTGAAGTGAACTCTGTCTGATGCCATATGTGGCACTCTCGCCCATTTGGAAGAATCCAAACAGAGTGCAGAGATGAAGCTGCCATGAGTGGCGGGGGTAGCCATGTCCTCAGAGAGTGGCCAAAGGCTTTATTGTAGTGCTGCTTTCCTGCCCTCCGTCGCTGCAGCTCTCCGCTTGTCGCACTCAGTTAGCTCAATGAAGTCATTAATATGCCGCTGTACATTTTTCATGAGGGAGGCGGGAGTGGAAAAATCTGCTCTTTATAATGCTTTTAATATGGAGGTTTTCCCACACGCTCTTTCCCCGCAAAGCATAGCTACCCTGGGGGTTATCATGATGCTGCATGAGCACAATGTTTAATGCTAACTTTCCCCAGGGGAGAGTCAGCATAATGCAATGTCACTTCGGCAGATACACAAGCAGCTGTGCATCATGAGTAAGTTGAGATGTCAGTGCCTGTCCTCTTTTTGGAAAGAAGGCTGCACGAGAGAAAAAGCACTTGTGGTGGTCGGGAAAAAAAAGCGTCACCTAGTCAGGTCTCACATCATTACAGTAATTAGTTTACAAGAAAGCACACCCGTGAGCTTAAAGAGATGGAGGACTATTTAGAATGAAAGGGAGGCATAATGATTTGAAGATGAATGTAAATTAAGTGCTCCTCAGAAATGATCAACAAGCGAGTTATTAATCAAATGACTGAGGTTTGTAATAATTTCAAATAAAATACTCAAAGCATTTATCATTCATTGAAACATACAGACACCACTTTGCAGACAGAAAAATGATCAGCTGACATTGTGCTGCTGTAAATCAGCGATTCTCAAACCTCTGACTGAGTAAACAGAGGTCAGAGAAAATATTAAATGATTATCTCTTCACAAATATCTTGATTCATTTGTCTTGGGAGATAATTAGCATTGAGCCAGGATTACAAAGAGATGTGCTGCTGCTGCTCTTTGGTAATTGTATGGCCAGCTACAGTGCACAGCTCACACCAGACTGAGTCAACACCCGCAGGCCGTGGTTTTCCCAGCAGACTGCAGGAAGCCTAGTTAGCAGGCAGGCCAACCACACAGCTAAAATATGAACTAATAAGTAATTGATAATCAGTAAACAATTACCTGGCAGTGGTCACAGTGTTACCCTCTGCCATATTGTCCAGGCTACATTTAATTGTCTATCACAGTTAGGGTTGCAAAGGGGAGTAACATTTTCGGTAAATTTCTGGAAACTTTCCGGAAACTTTCCATGGGAATATTAGCCCGGGAATTTTGACAAAAAAAAATAAAAAACGCAAATTAAACGCTGAGCAATAAAAACATCATTCAAAACTCTATTTCAAAAGATGTTTGGAATGCAGCACACGCTGCACGTTGAATTTCAAACCTCCACTGTGCATTTCTCCATCACATGCACAGATAATTCCCAGCATCCTGCACACAGGCCTCAATAGCCCTGCTGTAGTGTACAGTACTAGTCAGGTAAGTTTAAATAATATAACTGGGGGAAATATATAAGCATGCTGATTGAGGATTGTTCATCTATTCATAGCCTATTTCTATTCATTTATCCATCAATTGTAAAATATTTTTAAAGACGATTCCAATTGTTTGGCTAACCACTTATATCTCTGGCATTTTTTAACAAGCTTTTTTCTTCATCTTATCCTACAGAACAATGCCACGTGCACTATCTCATGTGTGGAGACATTTTATGTCTGTTAGTATAACTTACAGATAATTCCCAGTTTATCACTGATTATTCCCGTTTATTCCTGTTAATTCCCATGGAAAGTTTCCAACTTTGAATATTCCCAGAATTTTGCAACCCTAATCACAGTCAGTTCTAACGCACAGGATATGTAAGTGCAAAGCAAAAAGTAGGACACATAGAAATTCATCAACATTCTAGGCTTCATTTACTTGATGGAGAGAAAGTTAAAGTGAGTATGTTCCTTGATCCCGTTTAAAGACTACAGCTATACGTCATTTAAGCTTGTTTATTTATTTACTTGTTCTTTTATTCACTCACTCAGAGGCTAAATGACAGTTTTTCATTTAGTACATTTCAATTAAAACTCAAATTTAAGTAAAAATGAATATATCCAATAAACTAGATGGATGTAGCTTAGAGAGGAGTCTAGCCCTACAAGACTAATTGTTAAAAAAAAAGTAATAGGGCCTAGATAAAAAGGTGAAATAAATAGCTAAAATGAATGGTTAGTTGAAAGAATGAATAAATAGCTAAATACAGTCAAACCAAGAAAATGTAGCAATAATTAGCGGATAAATAGTTAAAAAGTAATGAATACAAAGTTAAAATAGCTAATCGGAATGGAAATACAGTTGAAACACTCTGGTAAAATTAATGGATAAATATTAGAAAAGACAGCTAAAAGAAGTGGACAGACACAAAAAAATACTTGGCTGTTGTGTAAATAATTAAAGGGCCCAGTTTCAATCCCAGTATGAGTTAAGAAAAGAAAAACTTTACCAAACTCACTTAAATATTAAATTCATTGTAGCGTCACCTAACATCTACTTTAAAATCACGAGGGATGGTGTCAATGAAGGAATGCCTCACTTTCCGTCAGACATAAAAGGCTGGAAGAACTATTTTAGATAATTTCTACTTTTATGGATATTTCTGGCGTTATCACAAGTTGTCTAATGGTGGGCGTAAACGGCACCACTTCACATTTTGATCCGTTTGCAATAACACACCTCTGATTTTCAATTACGAATAAGACGTTGCATTAGGCACAGAAACACTGAAGGTAATGGACTTTCTCTGTTGCTCACAAAGATGGACTTGTCCCTCGAGACCATGGTTTCCATTATTAAACCTACGGTGCGTCGCCCACCTAGGTTGTTTCCATTACCTCTGCCCAAAGTGAAATTACCTGCATTTGAAACTCAAACATAGTAAAGAAGCAAGAGAGTGGTCAACCACAGCCTGAGCCTCCATTTCCTTTCTGTCAGCTCTGGCTTTTCATGTTCTTTGAGAATGCAAAACAGCATCTAGGCCTTACATCCCTCCTGTTTTCACATACAAAATATCCCAAGGTAATGTGCAGCAGCATGTATGCTGGTACCTTATACATTCACTGGGCAGTCTCACAGCATGTATCAAGAGCTGGATGATGAATTACCATATAAGGGCCATAGGAAATACACAACAACAACAAAAAGGAGAACACCCCAGGATGAATGCTTGTGCCGCAAATATAAAAACTTAGCATTCCGCAGGGGTGAGACAGAAGCGGATTCTCTTATGATAACCCAACAATTCACAATACTATCTCCAGTCTGACAGCAACTTATGCAGATGTGCGCGGCTCAGAAGTGCTCCACTGAATTGGACGGCCCTTAAAATGTGTTCAGCAAGCAGGTCACATTGTTGCGGATGAAACGCTGAAACATTGTCCTTCCAAGATGCTCGGAGCCTTATCACTCACTTACCTGCCCTGTAACAGTGTGTGATGGATAGGGCCAGATTGAACCTGCAGTCGCCTAAACCCAACCCATATCATTCAGAGAGAAAATAGGGGATTTGCATTCCCCCGGGCCTAGATCACTTTTTAAACACAAAAGAAGAGCCAAGTTGGTTGTTTGGGTTCCATTTCCCGGCCCTCTAAAACCCAGTCGAAGTTAATTGAAGAGTATCAGTCCCTGTAGGTTTGATGTGCTCTACAGATATATGTAGGGCCGGGGTGCAATGGTTGTCAGCCTCATCTGGAGGCAAGACAAGGCAGCGAGGTGAAATTGAAAACGTGAAAGTCTGGGTAACAGCAGAGGAGGAGTGCTGCTGCAGATATAATACCAAATCTATAAAGGACAATTTCAGGCCCCAGACTCTGGAGACTCAGGCGCTCAATCATGAAGTGATTCACTCAGATTGATCAAGGAGCGTCGTAATCACATGGGAATGTTACATGTGGATGACTCGCAGAACTGTCAAGAGATTCAAAGCTGGATTTAATGGATTTGAGGTGATGTGCTTAGAAATCCTTGTGGAAGGTGCAAATGGAAACCTCAAAGCATTTTACCAGCATTTAGCAGCTGTCCGGTGGAATTAATGTTCAGAACAGTGGCATTTGGAAGGAATAAAGACACCATCAGAGGAACAGAGGGATGGAATTTCCCTACCCGGTTTTATGAGAAAAGAGGTGATCGGAAATCTACTAATGAACCGCACTGTTGATAACGGGCCCATATTAAGCAGAAAGTCTAAATGCACTTATAGATAACAAGGCTTTTATTTCAAGTGATTCTGAAATTGAAATAAATGCTGCAAATGTGATAGTAAATATTCATAACCTTCAGCTGTCATACAGTTCCTTCCTGTAGAGATACATACAGGCAGTATTTGAAGATGAATACGCAACAAAAAAACTTCAATTCTAAATAATTATTAATAAATATATCATGGGTGAGTGAAATCTATGTGCAGCTCAATATCACTGTCTGGTATAGATGCATGGGGTTAAACTGCTCTGTGAACCTCTGCTTATTTTCCTGTATTATGGGCTCATAGAACATTTTCACTTCTGTCCCACCATTGTCTCTCTGAGCTTTTAATGCGTTCCATTAGACTGCAGACAGCAGGACCAGTGACATAAACTCCTTGGTGTTGGAAATCATAAACCTGCTCTTTCAAAACTTTAGATTGAAGTCGGCCTTGAAGTGGTTTGATCTAAAGTTGTGATCACATTACATTTTATTTGTTCTGAACTCTAAAGTTGCACAAACTGCATATTTACTGTCCTTCAAATGTGGAAAAAACATGGGTGCTACAAACAACATGTAAATGGATTAGTATTTGTATTTATATAGCGCTTTTATAGTCTTGATGACCACTCAAAGCGCTTTACACTACAGTTTCACATTCACCCAATCACACATACATTCATACAGTGCGTCTATCCCAGCACTTTGTTATTCTATTGGGGGCCATTCAGGGTTCAGCTCCTGCCCAAGGACACTTCGGCATGCAGACTGTTCAGACTGGGGATCGAACCGCCGACCTTCAGGCTGGAGGACGACCACTCTACCCCTCAGCCACAGCCGCCCTGTGTTGTGTGTATGGGTTTGTATTGTTAAGTAAGAGCAAAGAAAAAGGATCAAGTGTGACAATAAATAGTTTAAATGCATGTTAATAAAAAAAACGCATTAGTTATAGGTGTTCGGTGCTGATGAGAGAAAAACACAACATTTGACAAATTGCTGACTGTAGAATTATGTCCATGGCTTTGTAATTGTAAGTACTAGCATCAGCAGGTCGCCAACTCCTGTACCAGCATTTTTACCAGAAGATATAGGTGAAAGGAATCTATTGGCAGAAATTGAATTAAAAATAATCTTGGTGATGTTTTCAGTAGTTTCTCTACCCTAGAATGGGCCCTTTATATTTAAATACTTTATATGTTCTTCAGGAGCAGGTCCTCTCTATGAAGGATTCAAGAACAAATTTTTATAATTATACCTCCACCACATGAACATCTCGACATGTAAAATAAGAATAAGACAATAAGAAGGGACTTATCATTTCAAGAGACTCAATAAGGCTTTAAAGCACTTAATCCACCAGCATCTGGAGGATTTTGTAAATTTTCCACTCAGCTTCTCCTCCAAGCATGTGTTTTAAATTAATTTAGCAATTTTTTTTAGAACAATTTGCTTTTTATTATATCATAGATTTCAAAAAATTCAAAACATTTTAGAATGCAGCAGCCATGAGAAAAAAAAAGTTAACATATTATTAAGCGCTTACAGGGCGATGCAGAACATGTATAATAGCTGACATTAGCTTAATGGTTCTCTTTAGTTAAACAATTAAATACATGGTTGTTCAGTAACAGAGTGAGGTACAAGTTAAGATAATTTTGCTTGTGAACCATGGAGAACTTGGTTTTAACTATAGACTATAAGAGCACAGGACTCCTCCTTGTAAGTTCATGTCCCTTAAATTAAAATACTTTTGCTGAAATTATGAGATTGATCACAGAGCACGAAGTAAAAAGATAATCTTTCATTTCACCCGTTGCTACAGAGTCTCTTAGACAAAGCATATTACCATGGCAATGGCAAGTAATATGCTAAAGTTTAAGGAAAATAGAACTGATGAGTTAATTAGATAGTAAATGTGTTGAAGAGTTAATTGAAGAGGATTTGATTTACTTTGTAGAATAACATTGGATTCCATCTGTTATTTAGGTTACAGTGTATTTTACTATCCTTCAGCAAGAGCAAATATGGCAGATTGGTTTTATTCCTTAATATTCGGGAGTTAATGAAAGTAATATAGTGAAACTGCCCACTCAGGAGACCTCAACTTTCTTTTCTTGACCAGGGGTTTTATGATGCTTTCATTTGAAATGACAAAGCAATAAACACACAATATAAACAGATCTCATCTCAATGTGCGGCAGTGCACATTGGCCAGAACAGGGCATAGGCCTAATTATACAGTTGCAGCATTTGGGTAGAGCAAGCTGAAGTCTCATGGGTTTCTCCAACAGATGGATCCTGTTAATGGCAGGTCTTTGAAGGGGTTCAGATGCTTATTACTGCTGGGAGTTTTATGTCAGAGTACAAGACCCAGTGGTGCCTCTGACGAGAAGACTTTATGTGGAGTCTTAATCACGGCTTTCTTCTTTCCAATGAAACACAGAGCTGATTTTAAATAACTGCTGGAATATGAATTGATCTAAAGCCTTTTGTAAATGTTAATGACCTGGACAGAGCGGAGGAAAATGACAGCTAACATCTGGGGTCAGAGTCATTACTTCACTGGCTGAGACCGCAGGAGAGGAATCAGACATAGCTTGTAAAATAGAAAGAATACAGTGATGACACAGTAGTAATATTTTAAAATAGAAAAACTGAAGGGGAAGAAAAAAATGAGCTCTTTATATTATGAGTGAGGATTGGTGGGAAAGGAGAGGAAAAGAAAAATCCCTCGATCATTTGCCACTTGTATGCGCGAGCACAAGTCTCGTTTTCCTCGAATGAATGAGTCTGGTCTGAGAGCACCAACAGAGTCACTGAAACAGGGGAGGTAAGGCTGACCAGAAAACCTTAATAGATGTGTGCCGCTGCTCCCCCGCTGCTCCATGAGAAGCCTGCCATGATGCATGTACATGCATTTAGGCTTATTTACCTCAATCCTGCCAACAGGCTGTCAGGCACGTCTCGCTGCTGGAGATGCACTGTCGTTGTCTGGCAACCCCTCGATCAAAGCGTTCTGCGGCGTGGCCGACACATTGCAAAGGGTGACACAGAGCACCACACTGCTAATGCAAAGGATAACAGGAAAACGCAGAGACACAGCATCTGCCTCCAATTATCATAGCCTGCCCTTCAGTGTTCATTACCTGGCCTTAAATAATTTAATCATCATTTTGATCTGCTGGTCTGTGGGGCCCCATGGCTTTGCATGAATGCATTACTCCTCATCCTCAATTTGATGATGAAGGCAAGACAAAATATGCCACGAGCCACAAGACCTTTCTATTTCTGAATTTTTGGAAGCAAATTGGGATCAGTGACATTGAAACGTCCAGTCCGGCTATTAATGGAGCTGAAAACTTCCCACCTCTCGAGTGTGAATTCTGATGATTGCAGCAGGTGGAAATGAAACCACGGTTTTTACTAAATAACTTAATATGCTTTGGTTGAGTTATTAAATATTTACCTGCAGCTCTCCCACAGAACAGATCTCATCCTAGAGCATCAAATGTTAAAATTAGAGTGGATTTGTTCATGTTTGTCTCATTCAAAGGCTTCCTGTGATTTATTCCAAAGGAGGGATCCCGACTGATCATTCCAGCTTATTTGATTATTATAGATTGATCAGTTGAAATAGCGATAATGTTATCAGCCTGTCAATGTGACCCCCTTTCAGGCAAACCAGGACGTACAGCTGAACAGTACCATTTACGCATTTACCGAGCACAGATTGGCATTTATTTGAAACATCAACACACAGTACCAAGAGAAATACAAAAAAGCACTTTCAAATCAAAACACATTTGAACATCCAAAAAGATAAGAAATCAGAAAACTGATTCTCTTGAAGTCTCCTGTATGTCTTTGAATTTTTTCAGAGTCCCCGCACAGCAAATCTTTACCCGTCGTTCTGAAACCGATCACACAAGTCTAGTGTGCACTTTGGTGGTAGAGGGGCAGGTGTCAGGATTGTTGGATGACGCCATGTCGACATGTTGAGGTTTTCACCTTCAAAGACAGCTGTGTGTGTTCTATACATTCTATTGTTTTATTGACCTCTGGTCCAATACATTGCTTATTAAAATACAGAGGCTATAAAAAATATGTTTTCACTAGTTAAGCATTAATGACCCCTATATTTGTATATACTCGTAAATAATTTAATACATAGATAAATAGATATTCTGTGTGTGGATTATAAACTTTCATAAAAGCCTTTTGTTCTGTAATGCAGGAGTGTCTACAGTATAAATGCTGAATAGCTCGAGGGCTGCTGTCCGACCCTGATGTCCTGTAGACTGGGTGAAAGGCCGAGAGTTTACATGTGGACTGGCGCTGGTGATGTGTGCCAATGTCCTCTCTCAGCGTGCCATTCTCTAGCTCCGCTGGCACTCGTTCTTACTGCAGGTGGCCTGACGCTCAATCTGCCATGTGCCCTCCTCGTATGTGCAGTAGCAGATTGTACACTCATCAATCTTCACCTCTCGGCCGGCTGGTATGACTGCTGTGTCCGCGTAGCAGTTTGGTCCTGTGGGTGGTACAAGAGAAGACAGGAACATTTTCAGATTGACTTCATGTGCAGTACTTTTTGCATTGTGTCACATAATCGAGGTCAGGCTCTTAATACTGAAAACGCATGATTCGCTTTGGCCCCTGTGCTTTAATTTATTGCTCACATCCTGAGTCGTCTAAAGGTTCAAAGAAAAATCCTCTGTATGTTGTTGTAGAAGAATCAACCGTGTTATTGAGGCTGTACTCATCTGTGGTGTTTCTCTGCTACAACATCCACCAAGGTCGTTGTTCTGAGTGTGAAAAAGCTGTTAAAGGACTAGGAACACAATTCAAAGTCACATTTCTTTGTGCCGCTCGAAGGATCCTGATCTGTTTAAAATTCCTTAAATTCACAGACAACCCGCGTCAGACTGGGCGCAGGTGATTATTTATATATAACAACCTTCGAATCCTGCTGTCTGTTGATAGACAGTGACAGTGAATATCAGGATTAGTGGCATCAAAGCGTTGACCCTGACCAACAGAGTATTATTGCAAACGCTCAATTTCACACTCACTAAGTGCAGCGGAACATTGTTTCCTTTATGTGCACCGATGTGACCTGCACCACAACCTTGATATTGATGATAAAACAAAAGCGCACGGATCAGAGCTAACTGAATCATGAGACGAGGTGACATACGACAGAAGAAAGATTCTGTCACTTACAAATACAAAAATTACAATATCGCTCTGTTATATAGCTTATAAAGTTAGATGTTTGCTGATGTCAGCATTAAAGATACCTCGCAATTGAGATTAACTGATAAAGAGGGTTTCTGGCTAATTGGGACGCAAGCATAAGTTTAAAATATTCATGCCCTTGCTACTGACTTGTGACTGTTGTGAGGAATACCAATACCATTTATCAGCTAGCTTTAGTAAGCAATATAGACTGCCTCCACTTCCTCCCTTTTTCAAGAAATGAAGCCAACCAATCACAAGCCTCAGCTGACTTTTCATGCGGTTTCATCCCATTTTTACATTAATGTGATCAGAACTGAGAGTTTTTAGTTTGATCGATGTCCCGTTCCACTAACATGAAGGAGGCAAGGTTTATGAACTATCTTGACCAGGGAGATGCTTTGGCTTCACTTTTGGGGGACTAGTCTTGTCGTCTATACTTATATTTAGAGTAAGGTTATCCTAAAGACCTACCAATTAGCCTACAAGCTAGTTAGCGCCATTCACGATTACCTGGTTATATTTTCACCCCTGTCTGATTGTTTGTTGTTGGTTGTTTGTTTGTGTGTGTTTGTTTATTTGTTAGCTCGATTACACAAAAACCCAAAAAAAAAACTATACCACAAAACATATACGGAGGGAAAAAACAGCATATTTGGACTAATATCTATGAGTGAGTGGAATTTGGTGCAGCTTAATTGAATATAAATGGACTGTTTGGCCTTTGTGGAGAAATCAACTCCACTGAGTTTATTACAAGATTATGTTCTCAGTATTCCAAACATTCATGTACAACAAGTGTAGTTATGTGACACTGGTTATTGCCATCACACTGAGCCCAGTCCCCTATTAAGACAAAAGTTATTTAAGCCTAAATTCCAAGGGGCATTGTGTAGTTTCTTTTCTTGGTGTCTCTTCACAGTGGGCCTGTACTTGTCTCCATCTATATGAAAAAACATTGCCAAACAAAGGCCAATGGGACACGAAACTAGTTAAAAGTAGGACATGACTCCAGTTATTGTTTTACTGCTACTTTTTAGATGCCACAACTGCTGTAATGAGCTAATTTGCATATTGGGTTCAGTTAGACATCTCAGCTTGTTTCTTTTAGATAGTTTCATGACATTTCAGTCAGTCAGAAAAGAGAATGAACACGGGAAACCAACTGCGCTGCCCCTCATTTCGTTTCTCTCAGAGGAAAATGGGGCCTCACATCTGGGCTTTCATCGATTCTTTCCCAAAATAGTCTTCTGGTTACGGGACTATAAGAGGCACAGAAGACTAATAGATAAACAAGCATCAGAACTTATGAACAGGCTTGTGTTGTGTCGTGGTCAGTTTTAACAGAATGAATGAAACCAACGCTGGTCACTTGATCACATGATGAATATAATATATCAATTAAATAGTTTTCAGAGGGGTTTATCAAAGATGACATCTACCATGAATTTACTTTTTGCCTCATATCTGTTTTTAAAATCCCATTGGCTATTATTGGCAGGCTCTTTAGTTCACTGGATGACCACTCATGGTTTATGCAGAGGAGCATCTTTATTCACGAAGCAAAAGCCAAGCGATGCATCCTGGGATTACAGTAATCACACTGAATTTTAAGGATCTGATCCAAATGATAATTATCTCTTCGATTTTTTGCGATTCAAGACATTCAGAGCGAACCTTTTTGTTTTAATTTGGACTCTGAGTATTTAATCCAGCTCGTTAATGATATTTTGTTCCACACTCCTTAGACCAGCTATGAATCAGGTAACGCATCAGTCTCTCTGAAGGCGGCTCATCTCAATGTAATGTCGAGGTAGGAACGCACAGTGGAATTGTTCACAAAAAAACAAATTAAGCACTGTTTTGCAGTGCTTTAATATAGTTTCTAAGTGCACCCCAAGGGACTTTTCCCTTTTATTATTATTTTGGAGGAAAGTGGTTCACTAATGGAAATGTTGATGTTCGGTAGGAGTTGTTAAGAAGTGAGCAGTGGAAGTAGCCCAGAGATGTGCCAAAAAAATGACTACCAGCACAGCCTTATTTTGTTGCTCCCCACACTGTGTGCACTGAAGTCCTGTTGTCAACCCCTTTGGTACTATAGCAGTGTGTGACGCTTTTGCTTTGTGCAAGAGGCTCTGTCCTCAACCAGTGGCTGGAAAAAAGTCCTCATAAATCATCCATTATCTCTAAAGCTCCACGGCAAAATATAAACACAGAGGGAATTGCCTCCACAACATCAGGTATAGCATAACAATAGCTATTTTCCTTAGACTAACAAGGTCTTGAGCCACTCTGTTGTATAATTAAGATGCTGATAAATGAGGAGTCTTTCAGCTGCAACCGGGGCGTTTCATTGGACGGCAGTAAGCAGAAGAAGCGAGTTGGCACATCAATCAATGTGAACAGTTTGCCGAGGCCTGTCAAAACGTCAACCCTAACACATTTATAAGTCTTCAGATGAACACGCACACACCCTCTCTGAATAACAACTCATCCTGTGGCCCAGACCGCCGTCGCTACTGATTCATCATCATTAGCAGCATTTAGAACACAGTGTGTCAAATAAAAGACGCATATGTCAAGGATACGCTGTGAGAGAAAATTTGAAAAATAATCATGCACTTTATAGAATAAATCAAAAGTACTTCCTCCTGGAGCCAGGATTAAACCTCAGCCTGTCAGCCAGTCATTCACGGTTGCCTGACACTCATTTGTGTTAATTAATGCATGGATCCGGCGCCACTGTGCTTGTGCCACTGTGCCATCAACCTATTATTCTGCCATTCATATCACACCCACCTTTTTGTCGCCGCTTCATTAATATAATATAACCTCATCTCCCCACCACTCTCTGTGGCAGAAAGAGATTTTTATGGGCACGCAGCTTCATAAGAGCTTTTCAATGACGCACGGAGGCAGAGACAAATGGACTGTGCATGTGCATGAACAGTTGGACCCAAACTGTCACTACAGCGTGCCAGAAGTTGGCTTGGGCAGCTTGTGAAAAGGATAGCCATTAGCACCTGTGGCTTTTGGCTCTCGAGCGGCGCCAGATAATGGACAGGGAAGCAAGGACACGTCCTGATCATAACACCCTTTAAGTCTGACGTGTTCAAAACCTGCAGAGCTCCATTATAAGGTAATGGAGGGAAAAGAATGGCAGAAATCACTTATATTAATGGATTTCTTGAGTTCATTTGCATTATAAATGCCAAATAAAAATGACCTTGTGTGATAAAGACATGGAGGCAGGAGAACCTTGTGTGGAGAAACTCTGATTTA
This sequence comes from Platichthys flesus, assembly GCF_949316205.1. Lineage (NCBI taxonomy): Eukaryota > Metazoa > Chordata > Actinopteri > Pleuronectiformes > Pleuronectidae > Platichthys > Platichthys flesus. The sequence continues at coordinate 17,923,973 of NC_084956.1, read as the reverse complement.
ACAAGTATGTGAAAAATTTGTTTCAGAGATGCTGGCGTGAAATACATTCTGTCTTTCAAATATAAAACAAAAATTGTGTTTTTTTTCCAGATTGACACCTCGTGTTTGTTTTCATATGTGCATATGTTGTCTCTAGCTAGTCTTCCCACTGCTCATCACTGTGGCTGAACAACCCAGCTGCACACAAGCTGCACAACTGTCATAACCAATGTCCTTCACAGAGAAGAAACCACAAACCCTCGCCAGTCAGCAGTGTGCAGGTGACAGGCCTTTTACTGGAAGACCTTCATACAAGTTAACTTCCTTAACACTGTATTTGACTTTATATATTCATATATTGTAAAACATTTATATAATTCTATTTAAAAAAAAGGCTTCGATGCTAACCCTCTGCATCTGTATTGTGAAAAATGTATTTGAATGTCACATTGACAGTGGCTTTTATTAAATTTAGAAAATAGCTCCTAATAAGCCAACTAGAGCTAAAAACCATTCAGTGACCCAGCTACACTATAATTGTTAGGACATAATGTGACTAAATGCCTTTATTCCAGTGACCTTTCTCTGCCATCAGAACAATGAACTTCATTGAAGGAAAATAGCCTCGAGATAATGAAACACGCCCGTGGGTAACAGTGTGATTAAAGATAGAGAGAAATTGAGAGAAAATTGTTTGAACCTTTTCGGGAATTGTTCAGACGACATGAAATCTACTTTTTCTGCTTTTGTCCTACTTTTATCTAAGAGTTAAATCAGTGTCTTCACAAGTTATTTTTCCTGATTACATCTCGACCTGCTGTAAGTGTGTAACATGTGTGTAACATGCAACATTCTATACACTGTATTCAGTAATTGTTATGTTTCTGATTGCCTGGAAATAACTCATAATTTTAAAGAGACGCAATAACTGATTGATAATGAACTGTTTGCATAACAAAGTGATGTCTAATAGCAGCTTAGTAACTGTCAAGTTTTGGATTCATCTGCATGTTAGCAGTGTGAAAATGACTCTAATACCAGCAATATTATCTAAGAGTTTGGAGGATTGTGTGTGTTGTTCCTTTGATACCATTGTCAATAATCTGATATTACCATTCAGGATGATTGAAACACAATTCCCAGACCACAACCAAAATTATTCACAGAATTATATATTATTATAGAAGTTATCCAGTTACCTACTGGGACATGCAGCTTGAACCTCCGCTTTTTACATGAAATAATTGATGTAGTCACATAAAAGTGAGGTAGCTTGGCAGAAGGATAGAGGAGTGGAGGCAGCTGGTGGTTTTGCTTTTAAACCAGCGTCAGAGGGGAGAATGAAAGAGCAGCAGATAAAAAACAGGCGCGCTGGCTGATTGCTCAGATACATCAGTTAAGCTGATGATGTCACAGACACACACAACGCAACTGAATAAACAGTGCACACATCATTTTGTGTGCACTGCATTGCAGACAGTTTATATATGTTAACGGAAAGCAGTAATATGTCCAAACTTTGACTCGTTATTTGTCTCTTATTGTTTATTGTTCATCGATGATCATCTTTCACATGAGTTGCCTCAAGTAGCAGATTCAACCTATCAGGACACTATTCAGTGACGACAGTGACATGGACCTCATCAGACTATTGTCCATATTCTGAATATACTGAGATACATTAATTCAATTAAAGTGTTTCAATGAATCACATGAATATTCCTTTTTTATTCCAGTTTACATGTTACAGAGCATAATATGGTTACATCCGACAACTTGTTTACCCTCGAACCCAGGACATGAGTCATCAAGCAGTTGGTAACTGTCATATGTCCATGATGCAAAATGCTGTGAATGAGTTGTTATAATCAAATTGAGATGGACACAGATCTAGATACTGCGAATTAGGTTGTATTACCCCACATGTCTTCATTTGATTATTGCTTGTATAACCTTAACCATGTTAATTAATTCATCAAGTCTTAATATTGGAATATTGCTGGCCATGTAGATGTGTCTAACGATGGTTAATGTCTAAATGTTCTGACTGAAGTCAGAATATCACATATGGAACCCTTGGGTTCACCTAACAGCAAGTATTTCTCAGTCTTCATACATTTCGCAGTACAACTCGACACCTTTAGTGAAACCTAAGACGTCAGGTTTCTGATGCTCAGGAGATATGTCATCAAAATTCTGCTGTAGTCCCATATTTTTGTAAACTTGATCTCCTTGGTTGGATTATTGATTATTGATAAGAGACCTTTTTACTCAAACCATTTAGAAAATACTATGTTTTATGAAACTCCGTTTCAGTAGATAAGCCATTACACCTTTATGAAGACGGATAAAGATTCATGTCTCTGTTCACTAATGTGCAACTGGGGAGAAAGATTGATGTCATCTTCAGGAGGCTCTATACTGGGAATAAGATCTCAGCAAACATCAGGAAAAGTACTTTGACAATGCTCATTGAGGAAATATACTAAAACAATATTCCCCTACAGTAATGACTGCTACAGTCAAATGGGATATGGAAGCTATGGAACCAGCTATTGCAAATATAATAATGACTGAACTGGAACAGACAGAAATCATAAATCTGCAAAAGGAAGGTTCTTTGCTGCTCTGCTGGAGATTCTCGTCCTGGTTGATTTAAAGTGAAAGCTCAGAGCTTGAGAAAACTGCCACAGTGTCTCTGTCAGTCTTTGGGATAACTTTATTCTGATGTGATGAATTATTAATGGACTTCATGGTTTATATAAACGTCATTCATATAGAAGACCAATTTACAGGTTTTGTATTTCAAAATATATAAGTTTGAAAACACATATCACATGAACACTACACATACACTCAGCATCATTGTTACACTGCTGAATTCAACTGCACAAGAGGATTTATTTTCCATACCAACGCTGACATGAAACTGTTGCTGAGCTGTTGCTGTAACGTTTTGCATTCACCACTGGTTATCATATTGTGACTGAACCAATCAGGAAGCGAAGGCAGGAGACGTCAGCAAATCCAAACATCTCTGTCTTTGCACTTCTAGACTACAACACAGTCTCAAGCTAAAACAAGGCCAACAGCATTTTCAAACTTCTCTGGTTCAGGTGCTCAAAAAGTCTGGAGTAGTGTGGACGCCACAGTTCTCTCCGCATGTCGGCTGATGGGGACCTATCCCAGGGCCACGCCTCCTCTAGCCCATCTCACTGGGATTTGCCACAAAAGAACAAGTGGCACACGTGAACGATGGAGGGTTGTGTGCCATGTCAGGGCAGAGAGCTTGACAGTCAGACGTATACCAGTAACTACCATCCTTGACCGAGACGAACGCTGGCTCAGATTGACAAACAACATTATTCCGGCGTCATATTAACAACTTCCCCTGTGTTTTTTCCTGTGCGCTTTAGAAAAAAGGAAAAAAGCCTGCCACATTTTCAAAGGTCCTCTATGATTCATGACTCTTTTAATTCAAATGAGTCTCCATCCCTCCTGGCAACAGGCTACGACGTCTCGTGTTGCTCTATTTGAAGTGATTTTATCGCAACCCGCCACCCCCACCGCCCCCCCTTCCAAGATTAGCATTGACCCTAGTGTCTGAGTCTTGAAGAGCACCACTTGTTTTCTCATGCGTTGCCAAGGCGATACCCCGCAAGAGCAAAGGACAAAAGGGAGGGAGCCACAGACGAGGTGCGGAGGAGAGAGAGGCTCCTCTTGCATTGATTAATTTTTTTCCCTCGGCATTCTTCAAAAGCACATGCCGCAAAAAGAGAGTAAACTTGTCGTACAATTCATAATAAACACTTCCACGTCACACTTCATACACACTTTCACCAGGTAAATAAAAGCATTTATGGAGTGTTTTCCCTCCTCCCCTCTTTGACTTGAATTGATGATGTGTTCTTTGGATGAATCGATATCGTTTAATTAAACTTTACGGAGGCCAAGAGAACGCTGGTCACAAACTTTGGAGGGTATATGTAACTATTTAATTGCAGTGTGTTCGACTGCTTTAAGATAATGAGTAAAAAATGACGAGAACCTGGCTCCATTCACAGCTGTTCTTTGATATTCATGAACAACTGTCTGGGGCGGATGTCAGAGAGACCTCGCACTTTCATCTTCCTCCCCTGGCTCTTCCCCAAGTGTCTCCACGCACACAGGCTGAATAACACATCTGAGACAGGGTGCCCCGGCCATAAGCATTGATTTTGCATGCCTGAAAAGGCCACGATCATGCCTGTGCATTATTTACGCACTTATTGAACACTGAAATACCTCATTGTGATTTATATCAATAGTGAGGGAAATAGTTAAGAGGAGGAGGCCTGTAAATCAGGGTAAAGATGGCAAATGGACGACTTGTTGAATGAGAAGACTTAAGCTCAATCTGCTCTCTTTATTTTTCGGTATTTCAACTTATTTGTTCAGTTTCCTGCACTTTTACACTTTCATGTGCTCACTCTGTAACTCCATGACACTCTTTCCTCTTGTGGCCGCATTTACACATCTGGATGATTAATTCGTCCCCATTAATGAGCCGTGCTTTGATGCCGATGTTCCTGGGAGGTCTCAACATCTGTCCGCACCTCAAACAACATCTGCAGACAAGACAAACAACAGAGCCGGAAGAGGGGAGCGCTCCGCCGGCCTCCAGTTACCTTATTTTGCATCACTCGCGTTTCATCAGCGAGCGCCGTCTCCTATCGCGTGCTGTGTGATCAGTGGCGGCGAGACGAGTTGACAATCATCGATCCTGATCATTTAAATCAAGGGGCCTGTAATACCTGGCAAAGAAACATCATGGATAAAAGCCAAAGGGAAATTGAATGTATAATCATTTTGATGTTGATGCGAGCTGAAGGAAGATCAGTGGTTTCATTGAGTATGATTTCTCATTTACCTCTTATCACACCTGCCTAAGCTGAGATATCCACTAAGTACTTAACTTTTTCTTTGAATGCTTGTTATATTCACTTTAAGGTGTCAAGACTTGTGAAAAGTAAGCTGCAAAGTGAAATGTTTCTTATGGACTACCCCATAATGGATAACTCTGTTTGTTGAAGGTGAGAGGCGTTATGCAGCGTCTGACATCTTGCAGCCGTGTTTCCTGCTTGTGGAGCATGTTTATACTTCCCACTGATAGTCAACTCTGCATACTAACAGTTGGAGCTTTGATATTTCCAGTTTCCTTAATGTGTGAAAAAGAAAACAGGGGGGGCGGAGATACAAGAAAGGGAGTCCAAATGATTGGCACATATTTAAAAAAAAACTAACTATTTTCAACATAGGAATCTAACTTTATAGCCTACACTGTAGCCTGACCGCTGCACAACTGAGGGGGAAATGCTGCCTATGGCGTTTTCTGCATCTTCACAAAAAAAAGACCACCATGTGATTACTCTAAAACAGTGTGAGAGCGAGCTGTCGCAGGCTGCATGGCGACGTAGGAGCAGACTATTAATTACAGCCACATGCCTGCAGGTGTATGTGAGGAAGCTAAAGGGGGTCCTACTGCAATCTGGTATTTCACTTCCAAAAGTCTGCAAGGTTCACATGAGACAGAAATTATTAAGTCATCATGACTTTCCAAAACAGCAGAATACAATTCCCACTATTCTGTGCTATTTAGTATAGTATAGTATTGGAAACGGTCACGGTCACACATATGCGAATGCATCGCTTGCTGAATGCATGCAGCGCAGAATGTAACGCACACATAAATCAGTTTCCTGGTCTAACATCCGTTAGGGTTAGGGTCAGTTTGGACAAGTGTTTTTTAGGTTGGGAGAAAATGTAGAGTGAAGATCAGAGGAATATACTAACTTTCATATGCAACATCATAAAGTCCCGGCTGGTTCGACACAGCTAATTTCCGGGTCTCCTCCATCCTGACTCACAATGAAAACTTCAGCCAATAAATAACAAGGATACTGGAAGTAAGGGGTGCTGAGGGGGGTGCAATTCTCTTTCATTTTAGAACATTCAGTATATTACCTGTGTAGACATGTGTAGACATGTGTAGACTTTGTAGTCTGATGCAGAAAAAGTAATATGACAACCTGTGTGACTTCTAATGAAGAATAAACCTGTATTCCAAGTGTTAGCTGTCCAAAACTGAACAATGCTGCTTGGACAAACAGCAAACCAGAAAGTGAGTTCATGCTCTGCTGAACTGCATTTGAGATGATGTTGCTACTTAAAGTTTCTCTCAGCACCCCTGACTCTCACTGACTTGACTTGAAGCCGTGACCTCAGACACGACCTCCAAACCGGAGAATTGGCTAAGGACTTCACCCGCAGTTTTTCCTTTCACACATACACAAAACAGTGGGAAGTTTTCGGACTGAGACACGTTCACAACACCATCAAATCCTTGTTCAGGCGCGAGGTGGAGCAGCCGGGTGCAGCAGAGCGAGGCAGGAGGCGACATATTAAGTCCGCTGCGTAGTTAACGTGATCATGTTACAACAGCCAACAGTGTTGTCGGCTCTTATCACCGCAAACTCTCTATACGTCGTAGTGTTATTTTCATTTTTCATTTTTATTTTTGCATCTTTAGTGTGTTAGAAGCCCCCCCCACACACACACACAAACACACACACAGACACCCATCCATATACACTTGTTGCGGTAAATCCAGCGGGGAATCCCCTTCTGTGTTCACATATTGACTTCTCTTGGATTTCTACAGACTTTATACTAGGATGCCAAGTAGAGAAAGTCCGCAGAAACTGTGGAGCCTCTCACTCAGACTTTTGTGATCACACATGAACCTCCTCAGGAAATATTACGGAGGAACGGCAGAGGTCAGCACATGTCTGAAGGCAGCTTAGGTGTTAAATGACTGACTGTCAAAAGAACAATACTGTGTACATAAAAAAAAAAGTGTTTAACAAAACTCTCAAGGTGCATTTGACAAGAAAGATTAAGTCACCAAACTCTTAATCCTGTGGTGAGCCCCATCAACAGTGAGTGGAAGTTCAGATTATGCTGCTGAGAAAACTTGCAGGGGCCTGGTTTTAAATTACTTTCTGAATGTTTGTATTAAGCGCCTATTTAATTAATTCTGAAACGTATGGTGCTGCATTTTGTCCACAAACTCACAAACAAAGCAGTTTGTTTTATTTGCTACCGTTTTGATGTGAGCCACCGCCTGGCGTTTCAAAGCTGGAGGCTATTTAAGTATTTAAAGCCATCCGCAGACCACAGAAAACTCATTATTTGTCAGAAACAAATATGGATTCATTCAAATTGATATTAAAAAAGCATCAAAATGCTATATTTGTTGTGACATTACCCAGGAGGCTCCAGGTACAGTGAGGATGTAATCAAAAAATAGAAATTTACAGTGAGGAAGAAATACGACCGTAACCAGCAGCTGCTCTCACTTTGCGACTCTTATTAAACCCTGGCTGCCTGATAAAAGCAGACATATTTCAAAATCCAGGCCCACAGTTTACAGCACAGGTTTCAACAGCTCCTCCACCGCCACATGCAGAAGACATTATGTAAGTGTTTTTACAGCCGGCTGAGTAGTACCCCCTGTGATGAGTAAACCGATATGAATGTATAAATTCAGCGCAGAGACTCTTTTTACAACAGAATCTCAAAGGATGACAATAAATCGAGGATCTCAGACTACTGCGACGCTAGCTGTGATCAGGTCACTGAGCTTCTTAGGCACTTTGAGCTCTGCTTATTGTATGGTAATGTGTGGTAATCTTATGGTAATGGGGACTGATACGATCCTAAAACCAAGAGTCCTCATCGGCTGAACGAGCCTATGCATTCAAGTGGGATTCTTCGGTACAGATGCATGCTCTCTCGCCGAGCCCGCCACATCTCTGCACATACTGTACTGCATCTACATCTGTCTCCTTGACGAATGTGCCTGCGACTGCAACCCAGCAAATCCTCTGGGCATTGCACAGGGGGGGGGAAATATGGAGCACTGCCCAAAACTCTGCCCAAAGCACTCTCAGCATAATCAATATGTGCATATATAAAAAGTGGGTGAACAGCAGAAAAAAATTTGAACAAAGGAGCAGCGTGTATTCCCCAAGATTATAGGAGGCAAATATTAATAAAGTAAGTGACGCTCCATGACTGCCAATGTTTTCAACTCATTAACTCCGGACGCCATGACACCGGCTTTTAATTTGAGTGGGACAACCTATGATTGATACTAAAATGATAAATTAATTATCCTAAATGTCATATTCTGAGCACAGTCATAGTAAAGTAGGCAGATGGCAGTTTTATGCAGAGTAAAGCCTTTCTGTTTATTCCATCCAGTTAAATAATTTTCTTGATATATATTATTTTTGTATATCTTGTAAGGAAATCTTTTGATTTGTCACTTGGACCATCTGTTCTTTATAATGTTCTAACAGACATTTCGAAAAAACGTCTTGCTTGCAGTTTATTTTCAAAAACAACCCACTGTCGTCCAATAAGTGGCTCCTACAGACGAAGCACTTTCATGTGGCGTGCGCTGTCTATCTTATTTCTCTAGCGCAGGGATTTCTCTATGCACATTGCTTGCTTGTTCTTGTTTGTAACAGACAGCTTCAGCCACTTTAAGATTCCTAGTCAGAGATACATATCGCAACTCATCATTCTTTCTGCTGAAGGAAGCAATGTTGCTGACATTGCCATGTTGCATTAGAGTCACGCCAAGAAAACACGGGGACATAATCTAGGACATGCTGTCTGGAATCATCCGAAACGACTTCAGATAATCGACTGTGAGCCGCAGGAATCCTCCTCAGACGGGCAGAGGCTCGCAAACCCACAGGATCATAAACTCGCAACCCCTAACATGTAAAGATGCAAGCGGACCTCGACTCCCCCTACCAGTAGCAGTAGTGACGGATTTGGACCATACACCACCGTGTCCATCAGATATACTCAATAATTATTTGGCATTTATACTAAAAATGACATAGAACAGGCGACGACTGATTAATCACTTTTTTGCTGTGACGTCGGTGAAACAGACCTCATTGCTTCAAATATGCAGTGAGCTCTGGCAAAAGACTGCAAACACTGCAGTGCAGAGCGCTGTTATTTGTGTCAGCGAAATGAGCATCAGCGTGCTGCCTCCGCCCTCATAACTCCTGCTGAGGTGCCCTTGAGCAAGATAATTTGAAGCTATTCTGCGGTTGTGTTACCCAGCAGCCACCTCAGGCACAGTGGCTGGACTGGAACCCAGCGCTCGCCGCGGTCTCCTCTCCACTCACCGGTCTTGCAGATGGGGCAGCACTGGTCCGGCTCGTACTCCGGGTCCACGCACTCAGTCTGAGGGCAGGCTGCCACCGAGCACAACACCTCTCCACTTGGCTCACATCGGCACTTCTCACATGGAGACACCTGGATAACAGAGAAGAAAGAAGACAGAGAGCAATTAACATTGTCACAAACACAGTTCACAGACACAAACACACACAAACACACACACACACACACACACACACAAACACATACACACACACGTACACACACACACACACACATATGCAAGAATAGTCTTCTCCCTAATTAATTTCTTGCTATCTTTGTCCCTGGCTCTTTTGTTTGACTTTATGTCTGTCTCCTTCCACCATTCACACACACACACACACACGCACACACACACACACAAACAAAGACAGAAACACACACACAGACACACACATACAGACAGACACATACACACACAGTCACACACACATACACACAGACACACACAGACACACAGACACACACAGATATACACACACACACATACTGGCCTGTCCGGCTTGTTTAAGACAGTGTGCGTTCAATGTCACAGAACTACATCTATAGGGAGGTGTTATCCTTTTCACCTTCATTGCCAATAAAAGCCTAATTTTAAGAAGAGCTCAGTTGAGAATTGAACCTCACTCATCTCACTCTCTGAGGATATGGAGAAATCAATAGAAATGGGAAACAAAAGCAAGAAACTTCTGCGTAAAGAGAAGTAGAGATGAATGACTTTGGTATCCATGGGTATATATATGGATTCAAAATAGAACATATATGGGACAAAGGTAGAGCTGATGACATACATTTGGAATTACGCCCAGCTGCCCCTTACATGACTTACCTGTGAGAGGCTTCATTTAGCAGCCGCTTGTTTAAAGCTGTGCACCTTCAGTAGTAACAATGGTGCAAAGGTTAATTCTACCACCGTTGCTGTAAAGAGTGGAGGCCTGCGCCTCCGCATGGCACTCCACTGTGAAAATTGGAGCGAGGCAGCACTTAGTACAATGCTCCTGAACATGGCAATCAAGCATAAAAACCCGCCTGTTGCTTAGTTTCAACCCCCCCCCCCCCATCCACCACACCCCACGGTAGGCTGACGTATGCCGCGTGTGAAAGTGGAGCTTTCAGTAGTTTTGCCAGAGCAGAGACTTGACATAGAGCTGTCGGTAACACAGTGAGTCAGAAGAAGAAAACTCCACATTAGCCTTAACCTCCTCCTGAGACAGTCGGCAACATAAAGAGACAATAATGTTAAAGATAAATGCTGCATCTAATAAGAGACGCAACACAGAGACTGTGGCGCAGTCCTGAGTCTCGCTGTTCAAAGACGTGACAGAAGATGAAACTCTTACAATGTTGCCGGAGCTCTCTCTGCAGCCCCTCACAAACAGCCACGTGTGGCAGCGCGCTTTGCAGAGTTGTAACATTACTATAACTCTTATTCTATTCTGTATATCAACAAACCGAAAATGAAAACACTCTGCTGAAGCTGCATTGCTAAAGTCGGCCTCTTGTGATGTGCGTCGTGAGAGCAAAAAGACAAGTGCTGACCTTTGCCATAATAAATCTGCCTGCCTGCGTGCTTGCATGCTGTGAGGCAAGGTAACTAGTTTCTGTGTAGTGGCTGTGATAAACTCGATTGAATGGCAAGGAGTGTTGTGTCAGCACTTCTTTCAACTTTCAGTCAAAAAAAATGAGTGAATGCAGTTAATGGGCTCACCTTAAACTCCTCCAGTGAGGCGTAGATCTTGCCTCGGAAATCGCAGTAGTTCTTTTTCTCCTTGCACAGTGGGCAGCACTGGCTAGTGTCCACTTTAATGCATCGAGGATGAACCTTGGGACATTCTGGATTGGTGCACATGGGGCCCTCGTCTGTGCAGAGGCAAGGGCACGTGGAGGGGCCCGGCGTGAACTGCTCACCGATGGCGAACACAAAGCCGCTCTCATCCATGCAGCCTTTCCCTCTGTAGTCTGGGTAGGCATACTCGTCGATAGCATCCAGGGAGAGGGTGACGTCACTGGTGGGACCCTCGTCTACTTGGTTCAGGTTGTCCTGTTCACTCCACAGCTCCTGGGAGTTCCCGCCCTTAGATCCTCGTGTCTGGACGTTGGGGTATGTGCTGGTGCGACTCACCGAAGTTTTGTTGGGGCTCAAATTATTGATTTCCCTCGGCCGCTGCTGAGCACCATATCCCAGCGGCTCCTCTCGAGCCTGCTTGTCCTGCTGTTTGTCCTCGCTGGTTTGGGTCAACACCCTTTCCAGACGTTCTCGGCTCACTGGCAAGGTCGCTATAGGATTCGACAGAGTGCTGCTCATCAGGAACCCAAGAACAAAGAGAACTTCTGCTGTCATGGCAACGGAGTGCAGCATCTCTCCCCACCACCAGCGAGGTGGGAAAACACCTTGGCTCACATAACACACTTCACATCTCAGGTGTGAGCCAGTCCATCTGGAAAGAGAAAATTAAACTGGGGTTATGTGCTCAGTGGTTTGTCACTTTCTATTCCAGGTGTTAGGTTTGTCTAATTTAGCCCTAGAAGTCTGCAAGAAACTCGGCCGACCTCAGAGCACTGCTCATCATGTCGAACAAACATCCTGCTGAGTGTGACGCAAGCCTGCAGCATCCCACAATTGGCTCATCAGGACAGGGAGTATTCGTAGGGCTGTGTTAGGAAATCGATGCTGCTTATACTGTAACACTTCCCTGCATCAATCACACCCGGCAGTGATGGACTAAGAGGAAAAGAAGGCTGAAGAAGGACCGGAATCTAGCGCTCTGAAACTCCTGCTCCTCTCACAGAACAAAGAATCTGGATCAATGTCTGCATTTTTTAAACAAATCACAGTCGACCGTACAGAAGCATGAATTGATCCGTAAATAGAACATAATTCTAGTCTGGAAAGACGCATTTAACCAAAGCTGAGGAAAGTAGCCTCATCAGTAACAAATTGAAGCCATATCTGCTCCAGCCTTTACCAGAAACCAAATACTGTATGCACCACAACCTTTTTTTTGAGTAGCCCTCTAAATGTCTCATTGTTTTATTGTTCAAATCGCATCACTTAGTCTTCAGTCTTCAGCACTGTAATGAGTCAATATTTAACAGATCATGTGGAGTGAAATCCCAGGATCGACAGCAGACGTTGCAGAGGCTATACATTCTTGAAAAGCTGTAGCCACTGTTTTTTTAGTTTTTATCTCTTCCTCAACTTGATTTACTGCGGCTTTGTTGAAATTCAAATGCCTGCTGCGACGCTTTGCTGCGTGCGGTGGCCTACTTCCATTCATTTTCCCTCGTGCCGAACAGTCGAAGTCGCAGCCGAGCTCCGTTTAACGGGGGCTGCGGACGTGTTGACATTTTGTAGCTTATTATGAAAGGTGAGATCACACCGTATCGACTGACTCTCCAATTAACTGCAGAGTCCTGTCTACACTTGTTTAGGAATAATTCACCGTATTGATTCGTTTGTCAAACTCGATGAACACGGCTAATTGCCAACGGAGCTATTAGGGAGGCTAAACAGGGGGTGACGCGGCGAAGCATTAAGCAAACAGTAAGCAATCAGGACGGTATGTGGCGACACGTGGACAGAAGAGATACTGTCGGCACACACGGCCACATTCATTGTGTCTTGCCCCACCCTGAACCCTATGAAGGTTCACCACATACTGTAAGTAATGCATTTAGATATTCATGAATTCCGATCCTTTCTGAGGGTGAAGGGCTGAAGCTGACTGCCGACACGCCAGCGGTATTTGAGCGGTGTTTTAGCTGAATTGCTATGTTTGAGGCACAATCCTCGGAGCTGTTTTGGTACTGAAAGGAGGCAGAATGAGGTGCATACCGATAATGCTGCTGCAGCTGAGAGAGAGAGACATAGAGAGAGAGAAAATGAGAGAGCGAGAGCCTCATTAGCAAGAAAGACCTCGTTTGGCTTTTCTCAGCCTCACCTCAGCACCTTCACAGCTGTTAGTAGCAGTCAAACAGATACGGCGTCAGGCTGAGTGCCGGCGGACTCTGGCCGCTCGACAAGTGGCCGCAAACCAGCCACATTGTCACCACGGGATCTATATTCTCTCATGGTCAACAGGTAAATTATAATTTTGTTACCACAAAATTATAATTTATGGTATTTACAGCATTAATAAAGCTTATGTTCAGAAACTCACAGCATTTTGGTAAAACAAGAATAATTTCTGGGCTAGTTTAATCCAGATAATTCTCATATATTCATTTTCATCCAATCTTAAACAGCATTTTGTGTTTGGCAAAATCTAACCTCTAACTGGAATCTGGTGAGATAATATTCGGACCCCGACCACCTGGTGGTGACCCTGTCTCTGAACATTGGCGCAAATCCATATCAAAATGTCAGTATTGTGACAATACTGGTGGAAACCAGCCGACCCTTCTCCTCAATTCCAGAAAACAATTAAAAGCTTGAACTTTATGTTTTGGAAAGGTCAAAATATTAAAAGCACTTTATATTTTATTGTCCATTATCTCATAATGACCTCAGACACAAGCTTTGCTGTAAAATGTCTGCAGAAGGTCTGGATTTGTTTTCTATGTCTGTTGATGGTAGACAGTTCCGGTTTACACAAACAGTGTTTCGTTTTTTATGTATTTCATTGTTATACCAACAGCACAGGAAAGCTTGTTTAAATTGTTAAAGCCACAGTAAAAGCCAAAGTTATGTTTCATATATTTAATGTCTAAGGAGAAGGATTTGGTCGTTGTGATAGTGTGACATATATGACCATGTATTTGTTATGTTATCTCTTATTCTGCCACTGCTCTTGTTTCTGACATGTTTATAGTGTCTTGTATGCTCATGCGTGCTGACTACATTTTGGTGCTTGACACCTGGGAAAATAAATGTCTTGCTTACTTACTACCATTGAAACACTAGTTTGTGATGCATTTCAGGGATCAATGTTGGTCGTGTATCAAGGACTAGTTCACTCACTTAGGATCCCAAGCAGAGGATGGACTTATACATTTTCTTTGGTACATTGTTTGAATATATCTTCTTTTATTTTCACTGTTGCTTATACAGGGGAGAATTATATTTATGTTTAAGCGACACGGATCAGTTCGCTTTATGGCAGTGTGGTAAATGAGTTTTGATGCTGTACACACGTGTGTTCAGTCTGGCTGCTGTGTGGAAAAGCCTAAAACTGAAAACAGCACCAGAGAGAATAAGGTTGTGTAAGAGTGCATCACAAACTAGCTGTTAGCCAGCTGTAATAACTTGTTGATATTTTATTGCGTGCTGGGCGTTACTGGGCTCAACTGAGCGGCACATATTTATATTCCATTCCTATCCACACAATAATAAGCACAGATGGAGTCTTGCCTCCATTAATTCTCCACCTGACATGACACGATGCAGAGTCAAGGCGTCGCTAACAAGCCACTTACAGTGGTGTTATATGGTGGTGGTGAACTGTAAACACAGAGTAAAGCATCCAAAGTGAACTAATCCATCGCTGAAAATAGTCCCCCTGCAGAATGTTCTGTTTACTTCTGTTTGAATAACTTCTGTTTCAAAGCACAGTACCCAGCTGGCTAATAAGAACACAGAGATGTTTTGGAACATAGAAATGATTATATACTGCTATCTGTATATAAAGATCTACATCTTCAGTCCTGAAAAAGTAGGAGAGACAGAATAACACCAGTTATAATTCATAGCAATGTAAGGTTGAAAGTTGAGTTTATTTGTATGCTCAAAAAACATTTTTTGAGTCATTGAAGTCAATTGCAACCGCTTCTTCAGACGTAATAAAACAACAGAAAAACATAACATGACTCTGGTTTAAATAACCTTGTTTCAAGTCGATTATGAATGTTTGTTTTGTGGACTCAACACCTCCATTGGCATAGCAGTGAGTAGATAATGAGTGAATTTTCATTTTTTGTTGAACTATCTCTTTAAGACTGATCCAACCACCCCATGGATAACCTTCATGTTACAACAACAAAAATCTCCACGACCTCAAGTCGATGATCTGCCAGATACATAATTTACTGCTTTCATTACATCCTCATCTTAGCATCTTAAATATAAATCATATCATTTAACCATGTCTTTATTCTCAGTGAAAGAGCATAATGTCAAATTACTACAAAATATGTTCAAGATACATTATAAAAACTTCTTCTTACCAGTGAGGTTCAAGTGTTAGAAAACTTTTTTATATTTATAGTGTTGCATATAAGCCATTTGGTGAAAGGTCATGCATTTATCTATGCCCTACAGCCCTGCAGAGAATTCAGTGTTTCTTTTCTTTTCCTCTTTTTTCTTTTCTTTGCTTCACTGCCCTTACTTGAATACTTGCAAAGACATTCTGTCAGGAAAGAGAAAAAAAAACAAAAACTATGAGCTGACGTCAAATGGAATTCGGTGTCACTCTACACATCTCTGACGCACTGGGTAAAAGCTTGTGCTATGGCCTGTTACCCAGACAAATTGTAAGCATTGATTTCTGTGTAATGAGCAGGTAATTTGTGATAAACTGCGAGCACGGTTCTGTGAAGTCTCTCTGAGCATCTGAACCTGATGTATGAGCCATCGGCACGGCGAGGATAAGCCACAGTCGCACTCCCAGGCCCTGCACAGGTGTGACCTGAAACAGCACCGCGCTCCCTACAGCCTTGTACCAACTAACTTTTGGCAGCCACCAATCGGCAGCATGCAAGAGTTTACATAAGCAAACATCACAGAGTTCATTGGCACTTCTGACACATTTGAACACCCACTTCACAGCAGAAAAGTTCATCTCTGTAAGTGGAAAAAACAACTTTCAATTAACACTTGACGGCTCCAAACAAATATCTCTGGAAAGCAAACATTAATTTATACTCTAAAATTGGCTGTATGTTTTTTTCCTTTTTTTATTTTCTTGCCGCTCACAGATAAGCGCTCATACAGTTTCCTTGTTGACCGGCCGCAGTGACAGGTCTCTGCGTGGTTCTAAACACTGAAGAGGTCCCAGCAATTACCAAGTGACTTAAAGTGCAAAAAGAGCATCAAAAGTACAGCCACAATGGTCAATTAAAAAGAGAAATATATATACAAGCAAAACGTTAAAGGCAACACAGTGCAGTTTGTATTAGACTGTAGACCATAACATACAGGAACATGGCAGTGACCTCCCGTGGTAAACAAACATAATGATACGTTCTCAGCTTCACTGTTGAGCTAAACTGAAATCGAATCACATTTTAAACTAATCTTTAATGACTACATCGTGGCGCGAGCAGAGGCTGTGAAAGTGAAGTCGTGAGTAAACTGTCAAACAAGCTGGAAGTGAAATCTATGGGTCTGTATGTATAACTCAAGCATCTCCGCTCATATCATCCAAGTTTAGTGTTGCAGCTGTATGATAGGTTAAATGAACAGAGTTTCATTTTCTACATCCTCCACCACTGAGCGGACCTCAGCACTCCGACCGTGGAGGTGAATGATGTTAGTTCAGACCTCAGGCCTGACAGGTCAACCAGCGCGGGGGTGGGGGGGGACTTCCACTGGAAACTTAACAGCATATGCCCCAAGTCTTTGATTCCAAAACCTAAGTAAGTTTGTTCATAAAAGGGACTTAGATATTAATATTGATCATGTCACCATAGGGTACATTTCTTTGCTTGCGGAGGATTTTTGGCAAACAACTTGAATATAGATTTATTCATGCACAGCCCATGAAACCAATAATCTATCATAGAAATATAGGAATTAAAAGGCCTGTATTGGATTATCTTGTATAATTTTTTGTATTAATTGTCTTTCTTTATGCTGCCAAGCTCATTACCATTTCTTAAAAAGGAATTATGGAAAAAGGAGAGAAAGCCGAATAAGAAAATGTACAGTATTCATAGAAAATGTCATTAATTCATATATGCAAGTCCTATTTTCAAATTAAGAACCCTTGCCTATAAATAAAAAAAATCATTTAAAATAACATTTTAAAGGTGTATCATTACATTTTTTATTAAAAATGTTATACAAATTGAAATTTCAGTTTACTACTTCTATGTTGAATTTCTATGTTGTGTATGTGTCGACTTCTTCACATCTGCATCGGAGAGAAAAGACACTTCAATCCTGTCATCGTCTTGTACATATGGCAGGGTTGACTTTGATAGAATAACACTAATATTTTCAACTACTATAATAGCATCTATGTTACTGTGTGGTTTTTTTTAATAGGGATTCTGATTTCTACTGGGGAAACATTAAATAAGTAGGACATTTGAGTGTAAATGAGGTCAGTTGTACAGATTCTGTTGCTGGCACAAAAAGCTGACACCACATCAGTAGTGGTCAGACTGCAATGTTAACAAGACTTAACTTAACAAACATTCAACATGTCACCCTCTCCTTAGTGTACGTGAGCTGATCTGGCGTCGGAAACCTCCACAGCTTGATATTTTAAATCCTGCAGTGATTTAGTAATTATCACAAACACAGAAGTAGGCTGCAATTGTGACAATGCGGCAGCAGGAAATTCGAGTTTTCTAATTTCACTAAAATAATGTTGCTATGTGTTATATTGTTCTCCCACTAACAGTGCAAATTTAAATGGGGTTGCACTGACATTTAAATGTTTCCCTGACCATAGAGCAATGAACTCAACATCAGCAGCAGCCGGTTCAGTCATTATCGTCACTGTAAAAATAAATCCGTCCATCATAGGCCAGAGTTCTATTTACATCTCCTGCTTTTGACGTCGGCCGGTCTGACCGCTGAGGTGCAGCAGCCATGATTAATCAGGCAAGGATTCAACCTGGCTTCTAGTTCACGGTTCACTGATGCTTATCATCCCATTGATTTATGACTCATACATTATTGTCATTTTCATTACCCAGCAGAGTGAATAAGTCTTGACACAACAACCCGAGCTCAGAGGCACATTTAAGCTGTAGCTTGACTAACAGTATATAAATACTCTTTCAGATTTAGGTGGCAGACCATCACTAGTAAAAAATGTTGGTGGTTGAGATGTGTCGAGGTTGACCTGCCTCTCGCTGTCGTCTCTGATGTCATTCAGGAAGGTTTCTTCCTGGTTGGTGGATAGCTTATTCGCTCGCACAATAATTCTATAAATAGGGCCAAATATACTGAGGAAGCGCTCTCATCTCCAGGAATCTTCCACACCCGAGCTAAGAGGTTTTTGTCTGTTTGTTTCTAATTACCGGTCCTGATAAGAAGAAGCAGCATTTCAAATAAATTGGCACATTTGCAAATTTGATCTGACAGAAAATGTCAGCGACAGAGGAAGCGATCCAGCAGCAGTAGTGAGCTTCACAGCATTCTCCTTGTTTTAATTTTAGTTTTGAGGCCGTACACAAACTAGTGACTGTGAACCTCGTAAGCAAGCCACCATCACTCTAACATTCCGGTACATCTGTTTAAAAACACACCGGATGTCATTGAGAGGAAAACAATCTCCTCAGGGCCACAGAATAAACTAAGACAGACAACGTGCCCTCGAGGCGGCGTGCACTTTATTTATTGCACATTACATATTCTCCTACTTTACACTATCATCCCAACATGCCATCGACGGCACATGGGGTCAAATAACAATAACAACCATTTACTTTTAGGTCTACTTCAATTTATGACAGAGCAGATCATAGGGGGGATGAGATGTGAAATGTTTAGACAGTGCAGACTAGTGGGTTGCATCTGACAGCGATGAAGGAAGTATTGAATTAATGATGCCATGCTTTTAAAATTCATTTTTATACAGATAAACAGTGTGAAATGATGAAATCCAATTAGAGCAATAAGCGACACATAGGCAGGATCCAGAAGTATTAAGCCATCTGCCAGCGAGCAAAGATGGCTCCAGGGCTGTCTAATTGAATTTTATCCTCTGACTTTAAATCGTGCGAGTGACCCAAATCAAAAGAAAGTTTGCCTAAACATGCGATGCAAAACCAACCGCCCTTGCAAAACTGTCATATAATCTTAGGATTATGTGCAGTGGAACTAGGTGAGAATTTGCTCATATGCAAAAGGCTGCCAGGAAGAGTGTGCAGCAGAAAATATGTTATAGAGACGAGTGTGAATCAGATTTTTATTGCATTTAAAGGAAAATAAAGACGATGATGATGCCTTTTTGACTCATGTCAAAGTCTTGTCATACCCAGATACCTATTGAAATTTGATCAAGTATTTTAAAACTGTAATTAATTCCAATAACCACCCAAACAACAAGCTGCCATAGATGCAACGCTTTTCTAAATTGTCATCATGCAACCAACTGCTTTCCTGTACATGACTTTGGTGAATGATGAATATTCTGTGTTGTGTGCTGGGCTGTTACATGAGCTGTGTTGACTGTTTGCTTCGTCCTGAAGTGTGTAAGCAGCCAGAGTCTTTGTGCAGCTGATGAAATCCCTGTGATGCCTCTGAGAACATCCTGAGTCTCATTTCCATCAACACAGCTGATACCTACTGTATGCACAACCTCTACAGGTGCCTTTCTCTGCAGGTTCCGACAATCAAGCCTTGTCGCTTTCCCTCCTCGAGATCCTTTGCACATGCATGGGTTCAGTGACAGATACATTTTGATTTGCAGCTGCAGGCTTTACTGTAACCCTCAGAGAGTGAAATCTCCCTCAGACCCTGATATGAAACACCGGGGGCAGCTCTCTCCCAAAGTTGATGTGAAACCTGTGCATTCAAGCAGTTTGGTCTAACGTGCAATGAAACCTGAAAACACACATGCACACACACACACGCACACACACACACACACACACACACACACACACACACACACACATACGTATATCATAATTCACCTGTGATCCCCGGGAGTGCGTCCTCCTCCGTCAGGGCGCTGGGTTGGAGCCCAGTCCTAGGACCTGCTGGACAGCAACAAATGATGTGTGGAGAGGAGATGGGAACTGACGCTCGTTAAGCCAGTCAAATGCACTGTTTCCCCCGAGGACGCTCGCAGGTCCTTCAGCGCCACGCGCACAACTTTGATCGGCGCAGGGACTGAGAGGGTGAGGGAGAGAGGGAGGAGGGCGACGATCCACCCGCCGCCTGTGTGCTCAGGAGCCGCGCTGCTGCTGCTGATACTGATGCCCCTGCTCTCTGCTGGCACTTTATTTCTCACGGTGACAAAAATAAATAAATTATTAAATCAATGGACGAGGAGGGAGGGGAGTGGGGGTAGGGCAGAGGAGGGATGAAGGGAGAGAGAGAGAGAGAGAGAGAGACAGAGAGAGAGAGAGAGAGGGAGTCACATTTAGCCGAGGGACCACTAGATGGAGCACTTCGAAATGACCGAGGAACAATAGGCAGTCAATTAACCCAAGGATGCTTCACAGGTCGTCTCTCTCTCTCTCTCTCTCTCTCTCTCTCTCTCTCTCTCTCTCTCTCTCTCACACACACACACACGCACACACATACACATTCACACATATGCACTTCTGTCTATAGTTGTCAGGACACTCATTGACATAATCCATTGCCCAGCCCCTACTCCTCACCCTCACCCTAACCTACACCTAATCCTAATCATAGACCTAAACCCAAGTCTTTGCCCTCAAACTGCTCATGGAGTTTGTGAGGACCAGCCACCTCTAAAAGCAGGTCTTGACTAAGTTGGGCACCAAACTCCCACACGGTCGCTACTTACCAGACCGAATCACATGCAGCTTAGATTTTTGAGCTTCATTTCTGTGTGTGAGCTATACTGAAGTACTTACTTTTACTCACAGGCAACGTGAACATCACTGTCTTAGCCACTCAAAAAAAAAAGTTATTATCATGGACCAATATTGGAAGAAGAGTGCCACCGTTTAGGTACAGCAACCATTTTAAAAGTGTCCATATAGCCCCGGTATGGATAAAGTCCCACACCCTACCCAACTAAAACTCTTAGCCCTCAAACAGCGCTCTGTAAAAATGAGGACCAAGTACCCTAACGTCTAGGCACAACATGGTCCTCACAAGATATAGTATATATAAAAAGTATACACAAAAATTATAATATGTACATATTCACATACACACACACACACACATGTTTGCATTGACTTTCATTCATTGTACAGCAGCACCAAACTCCTTATCCCTATTACCTTAAACATGACCAATTCATGCCTAACCCTAACCATAGCCTGACCACTATTCACATCTCTTCACTAACCTTAACCAGGACCTCAGAAATTATATTATGCCTCAGTATGAGCAAGCTTTGATCCCCTTAAGGTGTACTGGTCAGTATCAAATGCTGGAAGAGGTCCTACAAAGGTAATACAAATGAGTACGCATACACACACACACACACACACACACACACCCACACACACAAATAAACACACACACACATACCTGATTAACTTTACTTCATTATCTGGAATTAGAGAGTGGTTTCTGTGTCACAGTTTGGTCCCTGGTTAATTTGTTGCTGAATGAGAAAAGACCACAGCACATTATAGGAGCAAGGAATTAGACATGTAGATAACTGTCAGTGTTAATGCCTGAATAATATAGGTACATAATTTGCTATAGTGCAGGGCAGAGCTAAGATTTTAGAAACACTGGGCTCGTGTTTTCCCCCAGTGATCCAGCTGAGGTTGATGCCATGATGAAATGACTAGTTTTTTTTCAAGGACTTTTATACCCAAGGGCGTTTTCACACCTGCCCAGTTTAGTCCAGACCTTGTAACTTTCGAGTTAACACAAAATAAAAAAAAGATATATATAACAAAAATAATTAGTTAAAAATAACTAAGATAACAGGTGTGAAATGTGCCTCACATCAGGGTCCTGACCAACAGACCATTAGAGGTGATCTCTGGCCAAAATAAACTGAGCAATGGATCAGATCATTTAAAGTGTGAAAACACTATTTTGAAATGTTCTGAATTTCAGACCTATTGCAGGAAGTTGAGAAAGCATTTAACAATAGAAGAAGAAAAATAAGCGTTGTGATTATTTGTTGTCTTCACCTCATACTGTTTTATGTTTGACAAAAGTACTTTTTCTGTTTGAATGGAGAAAACCAATGAGCCGGTTCACATTCATTTAGTTGCCAAATTAACATGTGTTTTTCGCAGATTAATGAATTTTACGATTAACGAACTTGAATTGTGCTGATAGTAAAACCATAATGATGTTTCAGTGGCCACGAAATGAATGAAGTGAACCGGTTCACTCATTTTCTCCATTCAAGCGGAAAGACTTTTAAATGCACTTTATTAAAAAAACTAATATCTACAAACCAATCAATGTCAAGTATAGGTGACCACAGCTGTCACCTCAATAAGAATGTGAAACCAAAACTGACCATTTCAAACTATGTCACAAAAACTTGAACCTTGTTCCATTCTTTAAATAAAGAAAGCAATGCTTAGGACCTAACCTCAGCGTGCTTAAGTTTCCTGGCCAGGATACAGACATCAGGCAGCAGGACCAATGAAGGACTTTACTGCTTCCAAAGAAACATTATAGGGACTAAATGAAAGAAGACAACAAGAACTATGCACTTAATCTTTGAGAAAATCATAGTTATACAGATTATTTGAAGTATTATTAAAACTTTATTGTTATAAAGTTAGTCTAAGTATTACACATTATGATAACAACAGTGGCCAATACAAATCCTGTGGAAAACTACTTAAAGAATACCAAAGACAAAGTAAAACATTAATTAGGAGGCTGATGAATATATTTAGACTATACATGAGTTTTAGTAGCGAACAGCCCTACCATCCAATTTACCCTCAGCGGTTATAACCCTAAAAATGTTTATTTACCCACTTATTTGCCCATGAATTGCTTTTCAAAACTGCACGACGGCAGCATGCTCCAAACACGGACCACTCACTCCTTCCTGTGTCAGGTTGAAAAGGGAAGTCATTAATTTAGCATTAGAAGCTGGCTGTGAACTCGTAACTGCCCTGGGCACACCTCGGCGTACACGCAGCACCGTTCTCTGCTGCTGCACCTTCCCTGAGGTTGAAATGTCATCCTTCACTGTCATTACATTTCTGCTCCATTAACTATTGATTATCTCCACTTCAGGATTCCGAGCCCTGCCGTGGAAATGGCCCACATGGCTCACAACTCGGGCACTCCACGGATTAGGAGCCGAAGTGCCCACCTCCTGCAGGGGGAAGGGTGTGAAGACAGATTTGCAGAGGGGCTGGGGCAGAGCTTGAGCACAGAGAAACATAGGGCGTCTAGTCTAGACTGTACCTGCCCATTAGTGCTATGCTTGAGTTGACAACCGGAGGTTTAGTTGTTCTTTTTTCGGGACTCCTGAGAATGTTGCCGAAGCATGTGTTGAATATTTACTGTGAGGTTGTTCCATGTTTGTTGCTGGGGGTTTTTCAGCAGGGTGAAGGTGGAAAAAGTTTGTCTGTGCAGGAACCATACACACTCTGCTTCAACAAGCTGCATCCATCAGGCAACATGCTCGTTTGTGCAGAGATTTCTTTATATACCAGCCAAAACTTCTGTGCACCTGTGTGCTGTCAACTGCTAATGGCTGCTGTTATAGCTCTGTATTGTTTCCTATATTTCAATATCACTGCTGTTTAATGTTCCACATGTGCAGGCTGCAGAGGCAGGTTTTCTCTGTGGAGAAAAACTATCAAACTGAAAAATATGCTCTCACTTTATGCTTTGTCTTGTGTTTGGGGTTTATACAGATCAGACATAAAGTTAATTTAGATCTCCTCAGTTTAAGTTTGAAAAGGTCTAAAATAATTTTACTTGCAGGAAATAAGAAATATGTTAGAGATCATAATAAAAAGGGAACTAATGTTGCATCAACATTTTAGCCTTGTGACTCATAATAAACTCTTCTGGACGGAACAGGGTGTTTGGTCACCGCAAACTGTTACTCAAGAGGGTTTTGTACATATATCATGTATTACAGCTTATTTTTAACATGCTGCAATATTATATGGGCAAGTAGTTTTCCAACATATCTGTACAAAATATTTGTTTATTCATCCAAAGCTGCTTTACCGAGTGCATTTTTTTTTTAAAGAAAAATTTAAAATGGTCAAAAGTATCTTCTTACGTTAGATGCGATTTTTGACCTGCTGTTTGCAATGAAAATTACCTCTTTTGAATTCTGTTATACAGTTGCATTTATAGCATATATTCTTCCCACACTTATATATGTTCATACTAATATATAACCGGTATTGAAGATTTTGTATGTTTTGTATTTATTTTTTTCTAATTAAATTTGGGTGTGGTTTTCATATAACCCATTGCAGGTTTCTACCACAACACAGACTTATTTTTTAACATCTCATTTATGTATTTTGTATTTATTTTGTATAAACTAAACTGATATTTCCGCAATGTTGATGTTTGTATTTAGGGGCATAGAGTATACGATTTACTGCTTCAGCAAAATGAGATCAAACAATCAAATCTGCATTGTCGGAAGTCCCATTTATTTCAGTCATTTCATCAGCAAATAAAACAAATGTGCCCCGTTTGGGGGGTAGACCTGCACCAGAAACACATGCATAAAACATTTATTACAATAGCTGCTCAATATTCACTCTAGACGCTGAAAGTTGAAACATTCCACTCATTTAGGCTGGAGAATAAACAGGAAATACTCTGGCGTACAGAAACAATTTAAATGAGTTAGTTAGGCCAGTCCCGCTCTACAGGATTACTGTGTAGAGTGAAATCCACTAGAATCCAATGTGGCTTTTAGGATAATCCCATCAGAACTGCAACAGTGCAGCGTTACTACAGAACACCCAAGCCTGTTAGCATTGATGAGAGCCTACAGTGAAGGAAAAGGGGGAAATATGACCGAAGAGTGGAGCAATCCTTGTGAAAAAGATTCTTAACACATTGATTCTATTGTACAAGACAAACATTTCAACAGCCTGCTGCCAACAAAGCACCACGTCTTTTCATATTATTATTGAGTCTCTAACAGAAACTGCTTGTAAACTAGTTACACATATAAAAAACTAAGTCAATCTTTGCATCATGAAAAACACACATGGTGTAAGACTTCATATAAAGCTCTGTAACATGACTCCATTGGAAAAATATCTTCTTCTAGGAAACTAATACAAGCCTGAGTTACCCAAAGTAATTGTTATGCATGTCCGAAAGATAATACTGAGTTCATATTCTCCTCCGCTGCCTGTTTTAATTACTGAGGACATGTTTGTTTTGATGCTACCATCCTCCCAGTATTTTTTCAACATTCTCCTGATTCATGGAAAACAAGTGCTCGCTGGCAAAACGTATACTCACTGGCGTAAGCTATTTTCAAGCCTTTATCCTTACTGTTAAATAATTTGACTGTACTGTATATGGATAATGTCTTTCCAGCCTGCTAACACTGACTGGACTTAAAAAGCAGACATCAATAGGGAGCAAACTTCTGGCGGTCAGATTTTTTGACACCGGGGGTCTGCATTTTTGCGGTGAAGGGGGATAAACCCTGTGCTAGGCTAGAAGCAGCTGCTGGGTGCAGCATGCCGAGAAGGCTGGAAACGGGTACGGCGTAGTGTTGGTTTTGCATGGCTGATAAGTTGGAAGGAGAGTGGACGTTAATGGTGGTTGGGGCTTGGGTTGTGGCAGCCAGGACGGCCATAGAGGTAGCAGCAGCGGAGGCGGAAGGAGTGGACTGAGCGAAGCCCATGTTGAGGTCAACTGAAGACGCTGCGGAAGCGGCCTGCATGGTGTATTTAGCCATCTCTAAGCTGCAGGTTGTGCGATTGGGAAGAGGGACAAGAGGGAGGGGCGAGACGGCGAGGGGTTTAGAAAAGGGAATGAAAAATAATAAACAGGGGGAGGATGGGTGAGACAAAGGAGAGGGGAGGTGAGAGAGAGGAGAAAACACAAGAATCAAAGAAGGGAAGTGTTAAAAAGCAGAGACAATAAGGAATTTAATGCAGTGAAGAGAGCGGAGCAGTGAGCTGGAACAAATCCAGCCTCACCCTGAGCACAATAACTCTGCCCTCATACAATAGCATTGTGTTTGGCTGTCTTATCATCGGACTGTGATGTGAAGCCCTGCTGGACGTGGCCAACCTGCGTAATGTCTTACCTGGCATTGATGAGGTACTGGGCCACGCTGATGCTGGCCAGCGAGCCGGTGATCGTGACTTGGCGCATGGGTGAGCCATCAGTGGCGCTGGCAATTTTGATGTGAGCTCCAGAGACCTGGCGAATCTCATTGATCTTGCTGCCTTGTCTTCCAATTATGCAGCCAATAAACTGGAAGGAGAGAAATGTAACAAAACAGCTCATGTTTCCGTTTATTGCAGGGATTGGATTTCAAGGCAGCATTTGGAAGTAACCACTGTGGTGAAAAAAAACGATCCAGGTAGATTTAAACAGAGGAAAAATACATTTCTAGCTTTGGAATTGTGAAAGCACAAACATCTTCATGAGGCGGTATAGTAATATTACTAAAACAGCTTTCTATAATTGTAAGATTAAAAGGAATGTAATGATATTCAGAATGCCATCACTGGATCCCTAGCCATTCAACTCTATTAATTTGAAGGAACACTCAGATATTTTGGGTGATATTATATTGAGGCCCATGTGCTTTCCTGCTCACAACTAAATTCAACGATTTATATCACTCATATCTGTACCTTAGACTGTGTATAAATATGGACAACAAAGCATTTTGACCTGGCGACTGGCTGCAGTATAGGTCATAAACTCCACCTCCTCTATGTCAATGATTGACAGCTCAGACTGATTTATGATCTTAACCTTATTTCAGGATAATGGGGAGAAGTGGATAAGCATCGTCCTTCTCTATTTACAACTTTATTTACTTTAATTCTATAGAAATATGAAACACAATTATCTCAGATGTGTGTTATTATAAATCCTTAGAAACACTGATATATTGATGTATTGATATATGTATTTACAAGATAGCTGATAATATTAGCACAACAACAATGTGTGCAACGGATTTATGTGTCAATTTATGTGAGAGACAGTGGATGTAATACGTTGTGCCCCTTTATCGGAGGTGAAACACTAGTGTCCAGACATTGCTCATTAGCCTTCCTGCGTGGAAGTGTTGATGACAGTAGCATTAGGATTACCAGTGTGAGTTTTAGTGCTGCAGGAACACAAACAAGGTGGCACTTACATCATTAGGTATTGCCAGCTCTTGTGAACTTGTGTGGGCAGATGCATCCAAACCTGCAAAGTAGGACAAGGAATGCTAACAACAGCATGGCACTAATGGCTTCCACTTTCATGGCATGACAAGTTGGCCTACTTTATCTAGGCTATCACAGTTCAGTCTGCTAAATTAGGAACATTCCAATGGCATATGGCACAATGTTTTTTCTAGTTAGACACATACATATTCAACACACAATCTATAAACACATTTCACAAGACTACAATGAAATAAGCTAGTTAAACATTAAAAGTGAGCATGTGTTCTTCAAACCAGTGCTGCCAAAGTAGTCATACTGTATTGTTTGCAGTTAGTTGTGGCAAAATATATGAGTACATGGGGTGGTACAGGTCAGGGATGGTTTGGCCAAGACAATGTTAGATATAGGGGAGAAATGTTGCAGAGGTGAAGGATGGGTCAAGAGATTAGGACTTGATTTTTTTTTTTCGGACAGGGAGACTGGGCGAGTGGAGCAGAAAGTTTGGGAGGATATGAGAGATAGTGAGAAATGAGTAAATACTTACTCTACTGTAAATATTTCCTACCATTTTTCACATTTCACTCTCAGAGAACCCTATTCTTTTATTTTGTATTCTAACCTTTACATTGTTTTGTCTGCTTGAGTCTGTCACATACTCTTTTGTGTTATACATATTTCAAGGACTGACTTTAAAGATTGTTCACAACCAACTACATTTTTGGCATTACCTTAAAACGTACAAGTCTGTTTACTATCCTTCCATCTTTTATTCTATCCTCTGGTACAAACAGAGGCAAATTACCGATGCTTTTTTTTTTTTAAATATGTAAATTTCTCTAAAGTCGCTTTCTACAAAAATAACCTGTGAGAAAGTCTGTAAACTCTGAAGGAATGGAGACATCCTTGATCCTCTCTGAAGCTGACAGGGTTGTTTAAATGGTGTGATTCGTAGAGGAGTGAAGACAGAGGGATAGATGGACTTCCCTGGGGAGCCGTGGGTACGTACCAGGGAAGGTAGGGTGGCTCTGCCCAAGGGAAGGGAGGGGGATATGCTGCATAGCCAACTGGTGAAGCTTGGTCAACTGCAGGGTAGGAAGGAAGTTAGAGCTAACCAATCAAACTGGATTATTTCAGAGGAGCTGACAACTAAAACAATCTGAAGTTAACAAACATCACAGACGGTGTCAGTACGAAGAGTTTAATTTTCCTTCAGAGAGCATGTTGGCTTATCTAGGCAGTCATCTGAAAATGCAGTCACATCTCTGGCTACAAGGCTGAAACTGATCATGAACTCTTTAAGATCTTCCATTTAATTTCAATTTGTGCATGCTGCTACCGTGTGTTAGAGTTAGTAATGTCAAGAGATCAGGGTTACTGAAGTTTCATCTTCGCAGAGTAGGGCACACAGAGGGCGTAGTGGTGGCTTGGAAGGAGTGGGCAAGAGTAGGTCATTACGGCACATGTCAGTCACCCAAACAAGCATACTTACATCTTGATGTGCAAAAGCATACTGCCCTGGAATTGCAAAGGCCTGGAAGGAATAAAAATAAATGTTATGAAACACGTAAAAACATGGTTATGTGACTGAGAGGTACAGACAGGTTTCAACATGTCACTCCAAATGGGAATTTATCATAGAGCACGAAAAGCATGCTCAGTACAGTGGTTTCTGAAAATCCATCCCTGACCTCTTTTCCATAGCTCTAATGTGTATAGATTTGATGGAATTTCATCTAAATATGATCTGCTGTCCCCCCCCGCCACCACCCTCTTTTGACCATGGTCAGAAATCCAATAACATAAACAGATGTTTGATAGGTCAGAAGAGACTGTGCCAAATTCAGGACAGTGGCTAGCCAGCTCTTAGAAAACGTGCTTTAGTCACGGCATTGTTCAGATTTGCCACAGCAGGGGAATTATTAATGAAAATGGATGTTATTCAGCTCCACCAAATACTTTTCAAATAAGATAATTTCTGCATCTTTCTGCTCACAGCATTACAATATGAAGGGCTTATAGTTGAATAATTACACAGATGTGACCTTCACTTGGTAAAAACATTCTTTATCAGTGTGGCTCTGAGATCCCACATTATAATGGACCTATTTGCTAAGGTTTTTCACAAAGAGGCTAATATCAGAGCTAAATAGCCTGCAAATGGGTACTTACTTGTGCATGGTGCTGCGGTGCTAATACTGCATGAGCACCTGCAGGCATGGCCTTAGGACGGTAGGGAATAGTGGCTCCTTTTGGTGGAGACTAGGGACGCAGTCATGCCAACAGAAAAGGAAAGAGAAAATTATTCACTGCTACAGCTGAGAAAAGAATGGCACTGAGGCATTTTATATCCTTTTTTATATCACTCGGTTAATCTCTTCATACCCCACTCATCGCTTGGACGTGACTTGAGACCCTGAGCTAAAGAGACCTATGATACAACTTTAAATAGACCGTTTATCCTGAAGTTTCAAAGTTGTCAAGTCTGATCATAAATCTAAATTATTTTTCTAAGATTAACAATGCAATCCATTTTACCTATATTTTTTGGCTTACATAAATCACTATTAAAAGTGATAACACTATGCTGAAAAATGTCATCATGACGTGTCTAACAAGTATCTCCATGCTGACTGGGAGTATGAGGAGAGGTCAACAAGCCACCTCTTCCAAGCCATACTAACTCAACATCATAAATCATAAATCAGATTTTTTTTCTAAAATAATACATCAACATCTTTGTGTTAGACAGGAAAATATATAGAAAATGGAACCAAATGGTTTTGCAAACTAATAATGCTATAAAGATGGATGTTTTTGTTCTGTTGTAACGCATTCGTTGATGCAATAGAAAGTGAATGAAAACAGAGAAGTTGAACTTAAATTACTCTGAGTTATGGATGATCACTTTTAACATGATGTTAAAGGTCCAGTGTGTAAGATTAATTGAAAGGGAACTACTGGAAGAAATTTAATATAAAATAGTCCTAGTGATGTTTTCACCTGTGTGTAATCATCTAAATTGTCAGAATTATGTTTGAGTTTTTATGATAACTAAAGGCTATGACAGGTTCTCTCTCTTTTTTTAAAGGGAAGGGAGAGGTGAGGCGCATTCAGCTGCAACATGCAACTTCACCACTAGATGTCACTAAATCCCACACATAGAACCTTTAAGTAATACATAACCGTTTTAGTTGAATCAATAAATATATTGATCATTTATTTATATAAAGCACTTTTCTTTACAATGCTATGAATTGCCTACAAGGAAGAAACACTGAGAATACAACAATGGAACGTGACAGAGTAGAGAAAATATAGTTATATATATATAATAGAATAGAAAATAATTATTCAGAAAATGAAAAATATTGCAGTTGATTATTTAATATAAATAAGAGGCAATGCTTGTAAAAGTGTTTTATGCAGTTTGTATGAAGAGTTGACAGGGTTAGATCAAAGCAACACATCGTTCTGACTGAAAATGTCTTAGATGTGCTCCCGAGTATCTCTTACTGCAGCCTAAACAAATGAGACACACTTGACACCAAAACGGAGATGCAGAATGTGAAGATCATCTGCTGCCTGACAGTGCTTACCTCCAGCATGACAGAACAGATGTGTCTTACACACTGAGTGATGGCCTGTGGAGTGCCCGAGATTGTGACAGCCCTCTCTGTGGAGTCCGGCAGCATGTCTCCAGCCACCTGAACCTGGGCGCCTGTGGTCTTTAACATCGCCACACAACAGAAGAAACAAAGTCTATTTACTGCTGAAAAGAGCACTAGCATCACCCAAATTTAGATTCTGTTTCAAGCACTCTGCAAATTACCCCCGAATCCATTTTGACATGCAGGGAGCAGCTGCAAGCCAAGTAGCGCATGGGTGGTCCAATATTTGTTGGAGGCATACACAAATATTGTCCATTCAGAACGAGTATTCAGCCTCCGCTGATCTTTACAGGCATAATCAGTGGGATTTTCATGAGCAGCAAGCAAAAAAACTTGCACACATTTTAAGGCAGAAATATGCAAGAAAAGTTTGACTGGAGTGTTTGATACTTGAGGTGTCGGAGCCTTGAGGGGGGGGGGTGGTTTTTCTGTCACCATTTGGGTGCAGACAAACAACTTCCTGATGGAGAGTAAGAAACGAAAAGGACTCCTACCTCTCTGATCTCTTTAATCTTTGAGCCTCCTTTGCCAATCAGTGAGCCACACTGGCTCCCTGGGAAAACCAGGCGAAGTGTCACAGGTGGCTTGCTTGTCACGTTGCTGTTTGTCATTGCTGCAGTAATGTCCTGAGGGAGAATTACAAAAATATATTGTTGAGGTTTTTTTCAGAGCAGAGACTGTAAGAATTTCGGATTTATTTGACAAGCCTTTATTTATTTTTTGTGCAAGACTGGGGAAAAGGTGCCTTCACTGTGTTTAAGACTTCACACCAGGTCTTCAAAGAACCTCTCTTAAAACCTTGTGTAAAACAATATGATATTATTTCTGACATGCAGAAAGTTGCAGTGGAGTTTTTTGTGTATTTGTTCTGCAGCACCTCTTCAAACTTCTGTGCGATCATGGAGAACGCTTTGAAGATGCCCTCTGTGGGTCCTGTGATGGTGACAATTCTCTCAGGAGAGGAGCCCTCTGATATGTTGATACGAGCACCACTCTGGAAATACACACCCACAATTATAATTCATCTTAGGGACCCATTAAATCATATATATGTTTCCTCAGTAGGGATGTGAGAGTGACTTCTCACCTCCTCTCTCATTTTCTTTACGGTTTCTCCTTTCTGTGAGAAATTATAGAAGAGGAGGCTTGATTAGTTTTATATGACTAAGGAAACAAGACAAGCAAGTGAGAAAGAAAGCAGTATGAATCAATGGATATTGAGAGATTGTAAAATAAATCTACCTTGCCAATTATGCTGCCAACTTCCTGTGGATGAAAAGATAACAACGAGTGGAACAAGTGGCAACACACAGGATTTTCTCTGAACAGCTTCTCACATCTAATCGGATGTAATCCTTTTAACGGCAATGATAGGCTATTACCCGACCATTAGGCTTTTACTATAAAAACACACTAAATTACTGTTACTATTCCCACGTCAGCCCATTACCTTTCCATGCATCAGCAGCCTCAGCGTCAATGTAACATTCAGACTCCCGTCTGAAGCCATCTCTTCCTTGTCAGACATCCTCTCTGTTTTAGAGTCAACACTCTGCAAGAAGAAAGAAATTGTCTGAGACAGTTCTTGTGTGTCACCCGTGCTCCAATGTTTCAGGTGGTCCCAAGACATTAAAGTCCATAAAATAAATAAGTGTATTTTGATGAAACTTGTGCTACAATACCCGCTCAGTTGGGGTTCAAATACCTAATTAAAACAACGTTTATTGGAAAAGTGTACATTTGGACATTCATTAGTGTGATAAGAACTACCTAATTGCAGGAATAATCTTTGGATGAACCGTACGTGTGCTTTAACTTTTCAGTTTGGTCAATATTTCATCCACTAACATGGAGGAGATGGAATTTATTATCTATACTGCAACGAGCCACTAGGTGGGGATCGAGATGCTTTGGCTTTACATTTTGGGATCCGTCATCTCATCCATCTTAATATACAGTCTGTAGTCTCTGTATATCGGGATACGCTGGTGACCTGGTGTACCCCACCTATCGCCCAATGTCACCTGTTATTTTCTCCAGCCCTCCATCCCCCCACGATCTTCAAAGGATAAGTGGTATAGATGATGGGTGGATATGGTACTTTATTTTGATTGATTTCAAATATATTTTTTCAATAAACCCTCAGCCTCCCCTGTGTCTGTTGAGTTTGTGTAGGTATCATCACTGCTCCTCCTAACTGCCCTCTTCTTCTTCTGTGTATTTTACCATCAAACGGCTGTAGGAAACTTGAATGTCCTGGGCTCAACAGATTTCTCTGGGAAAGAGCTCCCACATTCTACGTAAAATCTTTCATGAACCTGGTAAAAGTTGCGTCATCGTTGTTAAATCAGTCTTATGCAGTGATTTTAAAAAAAACTATGCGGAATCTAAAGTAACTGGAAACTGCTCTGAAGTTGCTCAGCGGCTTTTACGCTTCTAAAGGGAGCCAAATTCCCTCAGTTTCAACAGAATTTATCAGGGGACTGATGCTCTCTGAAGAGTTGTGGATCATTGTTGTTCGTCTTCTGATCAAGTTGTGAGCGGGGCGAAGATAAGCCTATCACTAGGTGCAATCTTCACATGGGACAGTGTCTTTAGTTCCGGCTAAATACAAGTTGTGTGACTCCCTGTGATTAGATTAGATACAAAGGAAGCCTCTTGTGCAGTGCGAGCCTGAGGATCGAGTGTGTGACTGTCTCTTAGTATCAAACTGACGCCACACAATTTGGTCTCTGTCGTGGCCGCGTATCCAATTTGTTGTATTTGCAGAACAAATAAAGAATGCCGTGACGCAGCACAGGCAGTTTATGGCATCACAACAGACAGACAGATGTATCCTATATCTATAAAAGAAAAAGGTCATGTTGTTTATTAGATTATCATCGTTTTGAGAATGTCTTTATTACATTTACCCATGCCAGGATTGACAAAGTGCAGTATTTGAGGCACTATGTCCAGACAACCGACTCAGATTGTATTTGTCTCTAATAAAATAAATAAATAAAATAATATTTCCAAACTAAAATACTAGATATAAATACTTAAATAATCTAAATAAAAATGCACTGTTACAATTGCCGATTTGATATTAGGCCCACTGATTAGCCGGTCACATGTCAAACTTAAAATCTAAACCTAAAATCTGTAGATTTACTTGCAGAGACAAGGGAGGAGGTAACATGGCGGCACGCTCTTGGTGAGTGGGTGTGAGGCAGTTAATCCAAAGTTTAGATCAATCCATGGTTTTAACCCTACGACATTTTAAAGCAATGGTTCAATGAATTGGGGAAATACACTCATCTGCTACCTGGCTGAGAGATTGAGTTTAAAAAGAGACGGAAAACTCTCTTGTTTGAATTGTAAAGTTAAGGCCATAGACAACTGTTAACTTAGCTTTGCACAAAGGCTGGAAACATGGCGTGTAAACCTATCCCTGCTGTGTCCAAAGATAATCCTCCTACAAAAACTGTTGTTACAACTTCAGTTTTAATAGACATAGAGAGCAGCAGAAACACTCTTCTCTTCTAACTCTGAAAGCAACTAAGCCTATTTCCCTAAATGTTGAACATGACCTTTGACCCTCCCACACGCTCAGGCTGAGATACTCACACAAACCAATAAATACAGAACTCTCTGCCGCCATTCCACTCCTAAAAAGAAAAAAAGGAGTAAGTTTGACTCTAGGATGCTTACTCTGGCGATAACACAAGAGAAATGTAGCAGCATCAGTGTGATAATAATAAAAACATGTCTCTCTGTGAGCTGAGTTTACTATAAGATATTGTTCACACATTCCAGTGCGGAGCTAAACACTTAATTCAAACCACATTGTGAATATGTGGAGGGGGTGTCTTCCTGTTAACAAGACTCAGGACGCTCCGTGCATCATTATAAAGTTGCAGTGAATGCATCAAATAAACAGCGACATATCTGTCTGATCCTATGGCCCGGGATTTGTTTAGTTAATGCTAAGACCCTTTTGACCCATTTCTGTCACCTCGAGCACGTCAGCACCCACTCAAGACTTTCAAACAAAACACTGGTGCACAACAGCACCCACATAGTGTACGTGATGAAATGGATAATCTGAAGGAAGCCAGCACCCACAGCACTAACACAGAAATGTGTCTCTGAGACAATCCAAAACAGTCCATTAATCCTGGAGGGAACTGAAGAACAATGTCTAAGTGGATTACTTGAGGAGAAAATGTGCTCAAATTTGAGGCTAACACAAAAGATTCAGAAGATTGTGATGAAAAGATTATTGTAAGGAGCATTATTACAAAAAATAGTGATTTAGGAAAAACATGCTTAAATAGATGTGTTTTTTTTCAATGCCCACAACTTGACAGAGCATGTTAGAAATAATTTATCTTTATCGACATAATAATTTTTTTCTTCTAACACAGCAGTAACTGCTTATTCAATATCTGACTGAATGTTCTATTAATAACCATTTGTGAGCCTCTGCATATTAGATTAGAAGCACAGGGCCTTGCAGCATGGCTTTCCTCCCTCAACACAAGGGTTACCGTACTGCAGATACATCACATGTCTGGTTTAATGTGATATTATTTACAGCTCAAACCGTCTCTCAATCTAAGATTTCAACAAAATGCACTATTACTGCAAGAGAGCACAGAAATAAGAATCAGCTCAATTTAACTCAACCTAATATCAGTCAGGAGAAGTGTATTAAGAAAAAGCCTCATGTTCTTTAGTATCCTTTAAATATATAGAAACTGAAAGGTAGAGGCAGAATTAAAAGGTACGTTTCAACTTCAGGTCTGTCGAAACCCAACATTACTGTAGACTACAACATGGTCACCAACACAAACCGAACTCTGAGCCTCTCCGTGTGGTTTGGTGAAAGGCCTGACATGTAATGCAACAAGAATGAGTGGTATAAATCACTGACCTTAAAAACAGAATACTTGCTCCTCTTCTTTACTTCCTCTATCTCCAAAATGAACGCTCTTTTACTTTGTAGTCTGTGTTCAATGATTGCCCCCTTTGTTGGTTATCCACAGAGTGGACAGATGGCTCCCTGTGCCCTCAGACCGGCTGGAGCGGAGGCTGGCTTTGCTATTAGTCCCTCAGCTTAGCCCAAGATAAGCCCCTACGCAGGGCAAGTGAACCCGCATCTCTTGCTTAATTCTCCCTGTCACAGCCACCAAAGAGGCGTTCCTCCGCACGGAGATCCACGAGCCGAAGAGGCCTGAGGGCAGGGCAAAGAGGCTCTACGCCTGGACACTGTCCAGCATGTAGAGCGAGCTACACTTACATCCACCACAACAACAAGAAAAACAAGGTCTAGCCTTTTGCAGGCATCAAAAACACACCGAGAGACACTGAAGAGAAGCTTTGTTAACCAGTGTTGCTCTGTGACTAACAACTCTGCATGACTGCTGTGTTCTTCATTCGATTTTCAGAGAGCTTCCTGGCTGCACAGGGCCAGATTTTCTCTAAAACGAAATCTCTCTGTATGAAATCGATGCTTTGTACGTGGAACACGACTAATTGAGGGCTGGGAAGGACAATGTGGTGTTTGAGTTATTTAGTGATGTTAAGCACAATGTCTTGGTGGGGTGCTTCTCCCCCCCTCACTGCCTCTGCCCTCCCCCACACCAAGCCCCTCTGCCCTAGTAATGAGGCCAAACTGGTAACAATACAGCCCTTCTGCACCAAGAAAAAAATGCATTCAGCTGAGCTTCAAAATGTGAAGGAAATGAATCAGTGAAGCATAAGTGGCATATTTAATTACTATTCAGTGCGTTGCACAGAGACAATGATGGCTGCTGTGAGCCTCATGGCCGTCTATCAAGCATCTAAGCAGCTCCACATTACATTCACTCGTCAATACAACTTCTGAGTAATACTACAATGATGAGAAGGACTGAATGTCTTCATGAGAACAGAGAGATGAAAATAATCCTTTAAATTACAAGTATATTGCTTTGTATCCTCACGTTTAAAGGCTTCTGCAGGCTTTAGACTGTGTTAGGTTAGGATTTGAGGTTATGGAACAGAGGTCAATAAAAGTCCACAGAAGTGTAATAAAACTTTTATAACAGCGTGGCTTTGTCTGTCCGAGCTGCAAACACACTCAACCAGAACAAAGCCTTCAGGGCTGTCAAGGACACGACTCCTGACCAAGTGTATGACAGCTATTTCAGATCAATTCAGAGCCCATGAGATGATCAGGTATTTCATGCCCATCACTTGCGACTAATTTACTACTTCATGTTCCTTGTGCTAGAATGAGATTAAAGAGTCATGTATGACAAGTAATGGGATTACTGTGAAGTGTTGGTTTTATCAGTTACTGCAAGAGGGGTAGATTTCTAATTTGGAATAATCTGAAATATTAAACGAAATGGGGTCATGGTTCTACCTGAATTTAAAGAATAACTGTGATTGATTCTTTTATCATTATCTAATAACACAGCAGGTCTGCATAGCCCTACCGTCGAGTTATCATTACACTTGAATAATGTATCTAATCAATATTTTTTATCGGATTTAAAAAAACATTTATATGTGTTTCTTCCTTCATGGGTCTTGTGTGTCAGTTAGTTGATGTAATCAGTAATTATTTCATGATTAAGGTTTATAGTACACACAGCATATTCATATAAAAAAAACAAATATGTACATTAGTCATTAGTACATTATTAATATTATTGTCCAAAGCCAATATTTCAATTCAATTCACTTTTATTTGTATAGCACCAAATCACAACCCACACGATCTCAAGGTATTTTGCAAAATAAGGTCGAGACTTTATTATAGAGAGACGTAACAGTTCCCACAGCCAGCAGACGCGTGCAGACTGTGTGCTACTATCAGCTGATGGTTTCAACTGTCACAGTAAAATCAGCTTTAGTCATGGAGGAAGGAGGAAATCGGGACAAACCAGCTTGTCACATGACTGAAGAGCATTTATTACGCCACAGTTTCCACTATAATGTGCTCTGTGGGTCCAGTCAACTGTGTGGGAGTGACTAAAGTTACCTTGGAGTGTCAGCGGACTGGTTGAGAGGAGCAGGACTTCGGACAGAGTAGGAGAATGTGAACTGGCAACTTGTCAATGAGTTTATAGACTGTGTGTGGGTGTGTGTGTGTGTGTGTGTGTGTGTTGACATGTGTGTACCCTCAGCAGTTCCACTGCCTGCTCTGTAGCGCTCCTCCTCAGCAGAAAGCGATCAATGGATTTCCGCCAACTGTGCTCGTTTGAAACGTTCCTGCAGGTCTCCGACCAGTACGGTTATGGTGGGAGGCTGGAAGACGTGGTCGAGCAGGAGTTCGCTCGGATCAAAGGTAAAGATCGTGTGCAGACATGGTGGAAGTAACGGGAGCGCGCAGGCTGATCGCTGTAATTGCTGCTGCCCCCCTGTAAACAGGAACCACCTACCTGGATCATGCAGGAGCCACCCTGTACCCCGAGTACCTGCTCAGGAACTATGGCCTGGATTTATCAAGGAATGTCTACGGTGAGGGAAGTGTTATTTTTAATGTGGCAATTTATTTTACTGTCAAACACACAATTTCCTGGTTCCAAAATCTAGGATTTTTTATAAATCGGGGGCCATAAAGGGGCCCCACTTTTCACATAGGGGTCATTTATATGTCCAACGATCGTGGAAAATTCATGATCCAAGCTGCTTTCAGACATGCACTGAACTCTGGAGGGGCTGTGTGTGAAAATGCAAATGTCCAACATAGAGGCTCCAGAAATGTTTGTGGAGTTTCACTTGCCAGCCCCCTGGAATAAAGTCGTGAGGATGTCTGAGTGAGCCCATGTGAGAGCACAGCCGGGGATCCTCCACAGGACTCCCTGATGATGTGGTTTCAAACACATCACAGGAGCAAAACTGGAAAAAAAAGAAAATAATATCTCTCTATCTATCTATCTTCTATACGTGTAAATGCCATACAAATAGAAGAGACAGAGGAAGATGTCGAGAGATCTTGTGGTGATAAGTGAAGAGGCCAGTGTCTAAAACATTAGATCTCTACAGCGGAATGAATCCCTTACTTCCTGCATCCGCCTGCTTGACCTCCATTCAACTGAATCCTCTGGAGATTTCTGGATTGTTTCTTGGATGCGTCTGAGCGGAGAATCTCCTGCTGCATTTTGCATTTTGTATGTCTGAAAACAGCTTCATAAGGTGCACATTCGTCATTCTTTATTTACTGTTGGCTATCTAACTTTCAGCAATGCCACACACCATTTAATATATTTTTCAAAATGTTTCCTTGTTCAAGCACATTGTGTACTTCAAAAAAGCTTTTAAAAATAAGGTCATATTTATTGTTAGTTTGAGGACAGGGGCCCTTCATGAACCAATCAGAATTGGCCCCTGAACCCACCCCTGGATTCACCCTTGTGTCTAAGTTTTGTTTATCTCCTCAACAGGGAACCCTCACAGCCATAATCCCAGCAGTAGATTGACACATGACACCATAGAGAGGGTCAGATACAGGTAAAGTCTATTCACGCCGTAATACGCCTTTATAACGTGGCCCTTGTGAGACCCTTGAATTACGCTTTACTTGTTCAAATTAGTTAAAAAACAGAACATTTTCTTACAGGGTATTGCAGCATTTCAATGCCACCCCTGAGGAGTACTCTGTGATTTTCACTTCTGGTTGTACAGCCGCACTCAAATTAGTGGCACAGAGCTTTCCCTGGAGGCCGCAGACTGCGAGCGAAGCGGGGAGTCACTTCTGCTTCCTCAATGACAGCCATACCTCTGTAGTTGGCATAAGAGGGTTTACTTCTGGCCGGGGGGTAGTTACCCTGCCTGTCTCCCCACAGGACGTGGTAGACAGGGCAAAAAACGAGCCCCGGGGTGAAGATGATATTTGCCAGACACCGCACCTTTTCTGCTACCCGGCACAGAGCAACTTCTCTGGGAGGAAGTATCCCCTTAGCCATGTGAAAGGCATCCAGGCAAGAAGCCTCTACCCAGCGTGCGACCACCAAGGCCGCTGGTTTGTGCTCCTCGATGCCGCCTCTCATGTCGGCTGTTCCCCTCTAAACCTACAGGAGTGCCCCGCCGACTTCATTCCCATCTCCTTCTACAAGATGTTTGGCTTCCCCACAGGTCTCGGGGCCCTGCTTGTCCGTAAAGACGCAGCAGGCATACTAACAAAGTCTTATTTTGGAGGAGGCACAGCAGCAGCGTACCTTTCTGGAGAAGATTATTATGTGCATTCAGCAAACATTTCTGACAGGTAAAGTACTGCACACGCCTGCCAAAACCTCGAAATTCTCTGAGGTCACAGTTGCTCTGTATCCTTACTCTGAAATGCAATGTTTTCTTGCTCCCTTATACAGATTTGAAGATGGAACTGTCTCTTTCTTGGGCATTGTTGCTCTGAATCACAGCTTTGAAGCTCTTTACAGGATCACAGGTGCTGTAACAAACCGTGTTGATTCTTAGAAAAACGTCTAAAACCTCCTTTAATAGCAAAGTCCTAATAATGCATATGCATGTTCTTCATGTTGAGTAATTGCCTAAGGTTAACACCAACACCGTCTCTGTCTTTTACCCTTTTTTCCTTCAGGGGGCATGCATAACATCCAACAGCACACGTTTGGCTTGGCCCGCTACACTTACATGCTGCTGTCAAGTCTTTGCCATGGCAACGGGCAACCGGTGGCTTTGATTTACACCGAAGGCCAGTTTGAATGTTCGAGCACACAGGGTGCAATTTTAAACTTTAACCTAATGGATTCTCATGGATCGATTATTGGGTATTCTAAGGTACATACCCAGGGAAATAGAACTTATCTCTATTTTCATTGCAGTTTCAATACGACATGTATGAATAGGTAGTACTTGGTCATATACCAAACTATTCCTCTGCTGTCCTCAGGTGGACAGAATGGCCAGTCTGTACAACATTCACGTGCGCACAGGCTGCTTCTGCAACACAGGCGCCTGTCAGTCCTTCCTCGGGATCACAGATCAGCAGATGAGGAGAAACCTGCAGGTAAGATCAAGCAATAGGAAAAATGTCAAAGTCTGTTAAGGGGATGAGGAGGTAGAATAAAACATTGTCCTTTTTGTCTTCCAGGCCGGCCACGTCTGTGGAGACACCATCGACCTGGTGGACGACCAGCCTACCGGATCGGTTCGCGTGTCCTTTGGCTACATGTCAACATTTGAAGACTGTCAAAAGTTCCTGAACTTTGTTGCTGAGTGCTTTGTGGAGAAACCAGTCACAGTGGACCAAAAGAAACTCGAAAAGCTAAAAACATTCACATCGACATCCCCGGGCTCAAATGAAGATCCGCCGACCAAAATTTCTAATGGAGAAATATATAAAGGAGATGAGAAGGAGCCCACAGAACCATCACTGAAGGGATTTGGGCACAGAGACTCAGAAAGCCACGGGGAGGCTTATACTCTCACCAGCATCTACATATATCCCATCAAATCATGTGGAGCACATGAGGTCTGTGCACAGCACCACCCAGTCTCTTTTCAGTCCTTTTATTTCTTTCTCTACCTCTCCTTATGTCTTTTCCTCTCTCTGTTTTGACTGGGCTGTTCTTCATGCAGGTGCACGACTGGCCGGTGGGACCACAGGGTTTACTCTACGACAGAGGCTGGATGGTTGTGAACGCAAACGGCGTGTTTCTGAGTCAGAAGAGAGAAACACGTTTATGCCTAATTCACCCACAGGTCCACATGCCTTCAAACAAATTGCTCCTGCAGGCTTCAGGTCAGCCAGTCTGTTCGTGGCTCACTGAAAATAAACACACCATTTAGCCGAAGGAAATTTCACCTGCAGGTGAATAAGTGTAAGTCGGTTAAAGGATTTTTGCTGTTGCCCTGCAGGAATGAACACCATTTCTGTTCCTTTGGAAAACAACACTCCAAAGCAGACAAGCCATCAGGTGTGCCAGAGCAAAGTTTGTGGTGACAGGTGAGTTGGCAAAGTTAAAACATCTGAAAGCAGCCGCTGCAGGAAATACTGTCACACATATCATGTGCTCCATATCTTTCACTCACATCAATGCATTTCTCTCACTCCATCTTGACTCAAGCTCTCTACAGTGGATGGCATTATGAGGCCTTCCTCTCTCAGCTTCATATGAATTTCCTGTTTTTTGTTTTATCATTTGTAATGGAAAAACAGTGAGCAAGAGACGATATTAATGTATTCAGACAGATACCTGCATGAGGAGTCACTGGCTGAAAACAAAAGTGTTCATCCAGTGATTCTTGGATTAGATGTCGCTGCAAATAGTAAGCAGCATCAAACTCTGTCTATTTCCCCCAGGGCCTGCTGAATATAATCGTCCTCCCTCTTCCCCCCAGGGTGGAGACTGTCGACTGTGGGGATGAGGCTGCTTCGTGGCTTTCAGATTTTCTTGGACAGCCGTGCCGTCTGATAAGACAAAGTCCTTATTTCACCCGAGACATGAAGAAGAGCCCGAGTGGAGGTACACTACGTATAAGCATTTTACCTGTTCTGTCTGGCTCTTCTTCCTGGGCTTCCTTTACAGATTGATCTGTACAAGAGAAACACACTGTAGCTGAGATCTTGCATTCCCTCCTGCTGCTTATTTGGAATTTAGAAATGTCGTATTTTTCTGCTTATGCAAGTTACTCTCTTTTGAGCATTAGTTTATTATGTAAAAGAAGATGAGAAATTCAGGCTAGGTAATATATTGATAAATGAGGCCCAATCAGGGTTCTTCTATTCCAGGTAGCTTTATAAGATCATCTTTAACACCTGAACACCATATGGTGTCACTGACCACATTTACATGGACCTTATTCTAAATTAGACCTCATTTCAATAATGATATTTACATGAGTTGCAAATAGAATACTTATATTTTTTGATTATGACATATACATGTTGAGTTAATGTCACTTATTTGGAGTATTTTAAATGTCTTTATTTGAGTATAGCTTATTCAGAGTATGTCCTTATTCAGGTTAAGGTAATCAGAATATTCTGTTCACATGACAGACTATTGCCTTTATCAAGTTAATATTGGCATATTGCTGTCAATGTAAACATAGGTATAGAGAATAGATCAAATAGATAGTTACTCCATATGGTAATAATAAGAATGACCTGACCAAATAGACCTAAACACTGACACTTCAGCGGTGGGAGGAAAGTACAGCATAAATAATCTCCACTTTATCATATTCAGATGAACATGACAGGTGCTGCTGATGAATGTGAAAAGGCTGGGAGGATATGTCAGACAGCAAAAGAGTGATGTATAGACCCAACATCAGACATTATGAATTTCTAGTACATCCGAGACTCTAATATACAGAGGAGGCGATCAGCACCACTCTTTCATACATGTAGTTTAGTGTTCATGTTACAATGAGCCAATAAACTGAATAATGTCTTCTGGCTCTGGAGGAGCTGTCAAGTCCGGGAATATTACCATGATGATGTCATGAATAGCAATTGATCCTCTACCATAGTTGCTATATCACAATGTGCTGTAGATTTAACGTAATTACTACTTCTAAGAAAATATAAGTTTTGATCGATATTGATAAATGTAGTTTTTTTCACTCACTATATTACATTAGAACTGAATTTGCAGCCTCTTTGGGGATACACATGGTTGAATCCAGAGATCCAAATGTTTTGCTGAAGTCAGATAAATCACTGGAGTAATATGAAGCCTTTCCTTTCTAGCTGCCACCTCCACATCCCTCTCCCTGGTGAATGAAGCTCAGTATCTCATGATCAACCGTGCCAGTGTGGAGCTCATTGAGAAACAAATGAGCCGCAGGTTTGAACACAGAAAAAAATATGCAGTGAAAAACACCGGGACGCACGTATGCCCAAACATTTTTGCATTGCAGTGGATAATTTCCTCAGGGTGGTAATGTAACATGCAATTTCCGCATCCCCTCTTCTCCTCAGTCGGGACTATTCTGAGGGCGATCAGCTCCTTGACACACAGAATGTCATTAGCCGCTTCCGAGCCAATTTAGTCATCACTGGAGTCGAACCATTTGAGGAAGATAATTGGTCACACTTGATTATTGGCAACACTCGATTCGTGGTGAGCTGACACTTTGAGATAAAGGTTGAAATCTTCACATGCATTAACAGCGGATTCTTCGAAAATG
The DNA here is from genome assembly GCF_949316205.1 of Platichthys flesus. Classification (NCBI taxonomy): domain Eukaryota; kingdom Metazoa; phylum Chordata; class Actinopteri; order Pleuronectiformes; family Pleuronectidae; genus Platichthys; species Platichthys flesus. The sequence goes on along the minus strand of NC_084956.1, from coordinate 17,879,751 downwards.
AATGTGGTCCCTGTGTGATTAACCCAAAGGTGGCAGGGCAGTGCGGAAGGTGCCAGATGGTGGGAGTAGACCAGGAAACAGGGACCAAAACAAAAGAGCCGCTTATGTCTCTGTCTGCTTACCGCAGAGGGAAGGTCGGTCAAACTTACTTCCTCTCCAGTGTTGTGTTTGTGCCATTGTGTTTGAGCACGAAATGTATGATTACTCTGCCTGTTATTTTGTTAATTTTCAGGTGACTTTTGGTGTGTACCTGACCCATCAGCTACCCAAGGGCTCCCTCTCTGTTGGCTGCCTCATACACCCTGAGCCCCTCACTTCGTGAAGAGGCCAGCTGCATCAACAGCCTCTTTTATTTATTTTGGTGACATCTTTGGTCCTCACCACTCACGACCTAGATCCCATGTCATACACTGTGGGGACTTTCTGCAGATGGTGCTCTCTCAGTGACATTTGTTCTCTGGAATGTCCTTGTCACAGTCAAATTGTATTCCCTCCAAGTCTGATTCGATGGAGAATGTAATGAGATTTCCCCCCCCCCCCCCCCCACCATTATGTTCTTTAAAGCATGTGTGGTAAAGTAGATTTGAAGTACTCATTGCATGACAAAATTACAATTTGGATATGTTGCCTTTATTTTGGGCAAAAACAAGTCAGGCTTGATGCTTTAATCACAGTTCATGTTAACCTCCCAGACAGCTCTTCCACAGTTTTCACCCTAGGAGGTTTATATTGCTATTTATTCCAAACACAACACCACTCTAGCTGCTGCCAGAATTCAGAAACATGTTGCTCGCTTTAACAAAAAACCCTACCAGAAATCCAGTGCTCGGTACGTACTCCCAAGGGGTGCTGAATTGGACATACTATTTTATGCCAGGACGTGTAATAATTTGAAAAGAGCAGTAAGGTTAGGTTTCATGGCCAGCAGACATTTAATTCTCCGAGTAATATGCTTGAATATAAAGTGTATATGTGCTGTACTGATCTGTCAATGTCTGGTAGTAAAACTGGTCCTATGTTGCTCGCCTATGTAGGAGTTAAAGAAAAAGGTGGTTCCCGAGTATCCCAAGGTTTTATTAATGCTGATAGCAAGTTTGCCAATGTTTGTGTGTGTGTGTGTGTGTGTGTTTTCAATTGTATTTGTACAGCGCCAAATCATAACATACATTATCTCAAGGCACTTTACATAAAAGGTCTAGACCTTAAAATTAAGATTAATTTATTAATTAATGAAATAATGTTTGAGTGTTTAAGTGTGTGGTGGTCCATTACTGCTTATGTTTTGTGGACCATAATCTGTTTACATCAGGGTCCCCAGAAAAAATGGGAATCTTTTATTTTCACTATAATTTCATCCAAGTGACACACTATTCCTGAATTTCATAAACTTCCTGAAATGAAACCAAAAATATAAAATGGGGATCAAAGGTCTACTTTGTGTCAGTAAAGGGATCAGAGCCACATTATGGAGACCCCTTAAGTCCCCATATTTTAAATATTTCATTGTACAGGGTGAAGACATATAGATTAAGGTTCATGTGAGGGTTAGGGTTAGGCCTAGTAATTTAGGTTAAGGTAAATTAAGGTTAATCTCCAAGCAATCAATGCAAGTCAATGCAACGTTCTCTAAAGTCATGACTGTGTTTGTGTGTGTGTGTGTGTGTGTTTGTGTGTGTGGCAATATTTAAAGCCCTTACAAATAAAAGTCGAATTAAATTTAGATGGATGACAAATTTTGGAACTGCCCATGTAAAGTGCCTTGATAATGGCGATGGGCACCGTCCAAAAAAAGTAATTCCAGAATATTTCAGTTTGGTTGAGATCTGTTGACTTCATAGGCCATTGGAAATGATTCACCTCATTTCAACACTGGTCACCTCCTTCAGTGACGCATTCACTCTGGCTCTGCCTTCAGTATGTCACTCATCTCTACCTCCTACTGGTGCACAGTCTGCACAGCTTTAAATTGATTTAATCTGCACTGTTTTGTTTATTAAAAACAGACAATGACTTGTGAAATAATTGAATTGATCAAAGAATATTTAAAATAGTCGTATAAGTATGGCACATACTGTGTATGACCATATATAATGTCACAGTGTAATTTGTATATTGAAGAATGTTTTTTAATCGAATTGTAAGATACTTTTTGTGTCAAGGGACCTTCATTGCCATACCAGAACAAAGAATGTGTCAGATTTAATCATAAACCGTAAATAAACATTGATGACACATCTTCACTTCCTCTCTCTATTCAGAATCGATACCAATTCTCCTGTTTACATACGCTTCCATTTTGAGCATTTGAAGCCAGAGTCTGTACAGTAACGCAGTGGAATCATAAAGTGAACAATATTTAATAGGTTACAAAGTGCATTGTGCATTATTGTTGTGTATGTTATTGTTTTCTAATTCTCGACAGTCACAGTGGTGGAAAGGAGCCGTGTGTGTTCCTGGGCCTGATGGCCTGTGGGTAGAAACTGTTTGCCAGTGTTGTTGTTGTCCTGCACATCCACACTTCTGCAGCGAGCGTGAAGAGGCGGTGTTGTGGATGTGTGCGACCCCTGATGATGTTGTGTGCACTTATATCATCAAATAACTCATTAAAACCAAACATACTGCAACAATTAACACTTGAACAAACACCAGTGTGATACAATTAGCATTTTTGGTAAAAGAGAATGTACTTGACTTGTGCTTAGATTTTTTTTGTGCGGGTGTGTTTGTGTGTGTGTGTGTGTGGGGGGGGGGTCCATGTCCCTTCCACTAACATGAAAGAGGAAGCATTTCTCACCTGTACTGCAGCCAGCAGCCAGGTGGCGATGGAGACACATTACTTGAGGTAGCTGACCTCAGGCATAAGGCTAGGAACAGTAAACAGTGTACTGTGCTGTCCTTAAGGTGGCGTCGTGTGCAACGTGTATTGTGCTTTGTGATAACATGATATAAAGCAGCGCTACCTTAACAAGCACTGGTTCCTCCCCTTCCTCGGGTTTTAAGTGAACTTTGATCCAACTTGTGTTCGCTACTAATCAACAGTCAGAGAACTGAGAGAAGTGAAGATATATACACATGTATACACATCTATCATATATATAATCAGTGCGACTGACGAGGAGACGCCATGAAGAGACGAGTGGTTCAGCAGACTCCTTCAACTTCCGGAGTTGCAGCAGCTCAGAGAACTAAGCAGAGGAAGGAGGAGACATTGTGAGTTCACTAGAATCACCTCTCTGAATCTTTACACATATGTCAGTCACTGTGGATCAATGCTTTTTACTAGTTTGCATTTCAACGAAACAAGATAATCCAGTTTAAAAGTTTTAAGTTGCAACAATTTTGTGACTGACATCAGTGTCTGGCTTATTTACAGTTGGAATAAATAATGATTGACTCATGATCCAAAGACCACAGTTCTTGTAAATGTGACACTGATCAGGTTAGTGAGATGTTACCAAGTACTTTTAAGTGCATCTGTCATGTATCTGTACTTCTGATTTGTTTTCAGGTACTTTATACTTCTACGCCATTACACATATCAAACAAATACCTGTGCTTTCTACACCACAACGTCTTTGCACTGCGTTGTGTTTCTTATTCATGTTATTTCTGATTTAAAATTAAAAGTTTAAAAGTTATCAATAAGATAAGGGGAGTTGATCCAATCATGGCAGGCAGATAATATTAGACCCCGCCTCCTGCAGCAACACATCTAAAATGGATTCAGAAGAGCCCCCTCACTTAGAGCCAGACATGATGTTGGAGGAGTCCATTGCATTAAGGAATAAGCTACACTCAGCATTTTCTTTTAGTTTTAATATTTAAGTATATTTAAAAGTAAGTGACCCAGCCCTAGCTTCCTATCAAAACAAGTGTATATGACTGTTCCACAGTTTCAAGATTCCCATAAAATTGGATTGGATTTGACAAACTCTAAACTCCATTTCAGGAGATGAGTAGCAAATTTCATCCAGAAAAGTTTTTGTGCACAAAATTGTGCTATCTCATATAAAAGTATAATTTTCTCTTATATTTGGATTACTGGGAATTTTGGATCAATTTAGGAAAAGTCATTACATTTCCGGCTAAGGGAATCACAATAATAGTGTCTTTACTGCTGTCAGATTAAAATAAGTTATGTGTGTAAGGGTTAAACAACATTTACAACACAATGTGCGAAAGTGAAGGATTCAGAATTTCTGGTGCATCGCTATAAAAATAGTTTTTCCAGAAGACATCACACTGCAGGTGTTTATTCATCGAGCTCATTGCCAGCTTCAGAAAAAGATCTGAATATCAAAGTGATTACTGTGGACAGAAGAGACAACAGTCTGATGGCTGCTGGAACAAACCAACTCCTCTGTGTTTCCTTCCGAGCTCTGTGGAGGAATCAGTCTTGGACTAAAGGGGCTCCTCTGGCTGATGAGAGTGTTAATGGAGGGGGTGGGATGTATTGTCCATTAATTGGTAATAGTCTGAATAGCTTCCTCTTTTCTCAGTCGCTGGCTTCAGGGAGTCCAGGCCTGTCTCCAATGACCACCTGCCCTCCTTAATAGATTATTCAATTACTCTCTTCTATATTAATGTTTCCATATTAAGCTTGCAAGGTGAGACATGTGCTGAGCAGCTCTGTATATATCAGTGGGCCTAAGTGTGCGTCCTCATGGATCTCTTTATCTGCTGCATCGGTTTCACCATCTCTTTAATGGCAGCTGCTATTTAGAGATAATTTTTTCACTAGCTTTGCCTCGATGCAGCTACAGGTGCTTATTTCTTCACTGCTCACAACTTCTCTTCACCCTGAAGCTCCTCTCCCCTTTACTGATGCACCTCACCATCCCTGAATCACCTATAGTCACCCCTCTGCAGCTGAACTAAAACAGAGGTTGAGCTGAGCTCAGATGTAAAGTGGTTGAAGAAGAAAGTTGGGATTTAAAGATTAGTAAAGTTGCCTGGTGATGATTTGGTGTCTTGGCACTTCAGATTGGATCGGCATTGATGAGAGAGTTGGAGCCGATCCAATATTGAAGAGGGCATTTCAAATCATCATGTGGAATGACAATTAGAGGAGGCCAAGGCCAAACAGTCTCCTTAAATTCAAGCAAGCTGCAGAAAATTTCTGACACTCGTAAATATCAGTGCCCTAAACATAACATTATACTTTGAGAAATTGGTGAAAATGTAAAATACAAAATAAAAACAGCCTAATCTCACAGTGTTAAATTTAGTGATTAAAACCTTCTGGAACTGCTATGTTTGCAGATCTGCATCAAAATATAATGGGTTCTTTAATGACAAATGTCCCTCAAAAAAGAAAATGCACAACCAGATCAAAAAAATATAAATAATAAAAATGTCTGAAAAAGAGAAAATCCACGCACCTAAAGCTCCTTATATTGGCAGGCTTCACAGTCTTTCTCAGACTTGTGATTTCAGCAATACAGAATATATACATACCATAGTAGATATTGTAATAAATATATATAGGGGGAACAATTCTCAAAATATAAACATGCAAAATTCATAATTGATATTTGGTATTCCATAATATGTTCATTATATAGAATATAATATATAGAATAGTTGTTGTTATAAATACTATCAGAGGCGTCTCTGTCCATGTATTATTAAGCTTCATGGAAATCATTTGTGTAACCATGTTTGAAAACAAAGACACTAATGAACCTACCAGCTGACAGGGGTGAAAACATAACCTCCTTGGCCAAGGTCAAATAATCAATAATTACTATTGTTAAATGAACAGATGGTGATCTGTACTTATTGACACTTTACCAATATGTTCTGGTCTTGTTTGGCTTAGTTGTGAAACTACAATACAACAAATATTTGAGTCGGAGCAGACCAACTCTGAATGTGGTCCGTGGTGAGTGGTCACTGTTCCACTTGTGATTGGATATCAGATGTTATCACCAGGTGTGAATAGGGCCTCAGAGACACCTGGAGGCTCCTTAAGATAAAGCTTGGATGGTTTATAGTCTCTCTCTCTCTCTGTCTGTGTCCAGGTCCCGATGGTGGCTGAAAAGAAGCTTATTGGCCTTCTTTTTCGTCTTCATACTGGTGCCCGCCTTGCCTCGCCTCCCAGATTTAATTCAGCACTTTGTTTACACTCACAGAGGTAAGAGGAAAAAACCCTGTCTGCCTCTAACAAGCACTGTACAGTAAATCCTCCACTTGCTCACTTAAATCGAGCCCACCTGTCTTCTTCTCCTTTTTGTAGTCAGGCTACCGTTCTTCCATGACCTCCGCCAACCTGCTGATCTCTCCCTTAATCACACAATCAACATGTACTTGACATCAGAGGAGGGAATCTCCCTCGGCGTATGGTGAGTACAGGCCAAGCTCAACCGTGTCTTTTTCAAGCATTGGTGTAAAAAGGCAAAAAGGACAATACCCGTTTTTTAATGATCTAATTATCAGTCATGTCTCTGAACCGATTTGTGGTTTCAAACTGTTCAAGGCACACTGTCCCTGAAAGTCGGTGGAAGGAGGCACAGGGGAAGGACTTGGCGTGGTACCAGAACACTTTAAGCGATGGAAGGCCAGTTTTCATATATCTTCATGGGAACACGGGCGCAAGGTATAATGAATAATGCATTCGTCCTATAGTTGGCTCCTGCAGAGGCAGAGAGAAGATGTTCTACACCACTGGACATATTTTTTCTTTTCCTTTTTTTTCTCCAAAATCACCAATTTATTAACACTTGTGTTTTGTCTGAATCATTCCAACAGGGTAGCCCCTCATCGGGTGGGAGTGGCAAAAGTGAGTGACCAACAGCACAAACATATTGCTTTTATGGCGCTCTAATAAAAAATATAACGTCTCAGTAGCCATTATGATGATAAATAAGCCTTTTTATGTCAACAGATATTGAGTGCACTTGATTTCCACGTACTGGTGCCTGATTACAGAGGTTGGTGCTGAGTCTTCTTTTAAACATGATTTCCATTATACCACAAAAGCTTCTCTCATTGGTTTAATATATTCACGATCACTGAAGAGTCACTCTGCAGCTTGATCACCTGCTTGTTGTGAGACAGCTACCAGACAGTAGTTCAACTGAGGGTCAGCCCCTAGTGCAGGTTCCCCTCTGAGTGACTGCCACCTTGTGGCAGAGCGAGGCAGCTGCTTGATGTTTCAGTGCGCAGCAGCTGACATGAGAAACTTTGGCAGGGTTTGGAGACTCCACTGGGGAGCCGACTGAGGCCGGACTGACCACTGACGCCCTCTACTTGTACAACTGGGTCAAAGCTCGCAGTGGAAACAGCCTGGTTGTCGTCTGGGGACACTCTCTTGGCACCGGGTGAGATGGAAACAACTCAAAATCCAAACACTGCTGTAGAGCTTGTGCACTGTATACAATTCTGATTTCTTTTACTTAAAACTTGGGGTAACAGACTGCAAAGTTTACACTTTAATATAACTTTTGTTATCCATTTCTAACTGATTCAATCTGTAGCATTTGGCCTGAGCCATAATGACTGAAGAGATAAAGAAAATAGCTCCACAAAAAAACACAAACCTTCAGAAAACTTAAATTCAGCACAAGAACCAATGATCCAAAGATTTCTCTAAAATAGTGATTAGTTATACAATTGAGTATCTTAAAATATTTTTGCAAGTGTCGCTCCATTTTGGACTGACGACAGTCACACACAGAAACACAAAAAATCTCAAACACAGTGTAGCAGGTGGATCTTGATACAAACTGCAGAACAATCTCACCATCTTGAATTAGACAGTTAATACTGGAAATAGTATAAACTGTAACTGACTTTATATATGTGCTTAGTAAATTATTACATTTGAATTCATACCAAACAATTGATTCTCTGTAAAAAACATCATACATTTAAGATGAAAGTAACTGAAATCGGGTTTCAGCTCAAATCAACCTGCCCCCATCAGAAGTAGTTAAAGAAGAAAGTGTTTGAATCATTGATAATAATAATAATTTTCTCTGGTTGGTTTTACCTGTGGTTGGTGAAGGATGGTGCAAAAACTGCTAACTTGATTTCCACACTAACTTGAAAATGCAGATTTAGGGACAGATCCAAGATTTGTCCACTTTTTTTCCTTTCCTAAGCCACTTTGAGACCTCCTGTGCAGGATTGTTTGTGCTTGGAGGAGGTTTGCTCGGGAGTGAGCTAATGGTTGAAGTTATAGACAAAATGTAGAAACTGAGGTTGTTGTTTTTCACATCTCTGTGCAGTGTGGGCACCAACACTGCAGCAAAACTGATTGAGCAAGGTAAGTTATGTTACCAGGGAAATTTGACAAATATAAATAAGTGGAAGTAACTTCTAAATTTAAAAATGACAACGATTTCTTTTTTTCAGGTGTAGTTCTTGACGGTGTCATCCTGGAGGGTGCATTTAATTCTGCTAAAGAGCCGCTTACAGATCATCCATTTTCTTGGGTAGATAAATCTCACTTTTGGTATTAGATTTGTAAATATCATGGCGCTGCCCCTGCATTACACAAAATCCTGACATATTCAATTTCTTCCTGTTTGAAGTATTACTGGAAAATTCCAGGTGCTGGATACTTTTTCCCGGAACCATGGGCACAAAACAAGATGGTTTTCCCTACTGAAGAAAAGTAAGTTTTCATGAACTCATGGCTAATGAAAAATATGAGCTGATGCATGATATCAAACACTGATTAACAAATAATGTTGTTACTACCAGTAATATGTGTCTTTGTGATCCCGCAGTTTGAAGAAAATGAAAAGTCCAATACTTTTCCTTCATTCAGAGGACGATCACCTAGTTCCCATTCAGGTTGCTCAGCAGGTACTACTGGCAAAGAGACCTTCTTTTTATCCTTGGAAACTGAGGCAGTGATTAGAGCTGGAACAGATAAAAGTGCCTTCTGTGGGAACATTTTTTAGTTTTCGGAGGTCTGAACTTAATTTGCCTTTCTGTCCCAGATGTACGAGGTGGCAGTGAGTGCCCAGAATGCAGAGCAAGTGAAGATAGTTTCATTCGAAGGTTCTCTGGGGTACCTTCACAACGGCTTGTACCGAGACCCTCGTCTACCAGACATCATTAAGTGAGAAAACATGTCACTGATAATATTTTATTTCTACCACATGTGTATCTCATCATGTCTTCACTGTTCCTCTGCAGGAACTTTGTGCTGTCGTTGTAATGAGGGCAAGACGATGGACACCCCCCAAAAAAACACGCCACATTCCAGATGATTTCATTTCAATATTTGTAATTTGTCTTTACCGCTGCATATGTATAAATATAAGATCCACAATGTTTGTGTTGAATACAAATAAAATTGTTTAGCAGATTCAATAGCTGTAAATTTAATTTTTTAAGTTGCAATAGCTTAGGAAGCATTCAATTCTTAACTGCTGTTTTTTTTTATTATATGTGTCAACAATAAATCAGCCTGACCTAACAGAACAATGAACAATACTTTGATTGTGAATTATTAATAGGATAAGATATTGCCTCAGCAAGGGCCCTGCTGGGTTTGTTTGTGTGGTGATAACATTAATCCATAACACTAGGTAATCACTTTATTAATCCAAGGCTTCACATGTCTGTGATTATCAGTAACATTTCAGAATAAAACTTGGAGAAAAAACACCCCTGACCTGGATCAGCAAAACACAATCTTAGTATTCTGACTGCTGTAAATTCAACCATATATTAACTTATTGATATACATTTAAATAATCTCAGTTCCTTTGTTCCTCCAGTTTATTCTAGTAAATTTGGTTTACTCTGTGAAACTACATAGAAATTAGACTCACAAATGTGCCTTTGCTTCAACAAACTTCAATATGTTTGAACTTCACAGAGCAGTTTGTTCTTTCCTCTGTCAATTGTAATACACTACTGCAGCCAAATCTCTATAAAAACCAAACTCAGTGAGGAAAATGGGGAGGTATTATTTAACAAGGTCCAGAGTTTCTCTTTCTGCATGTGAGACAGGTTGTTGTTGATTTCAAGTAATTCGTGGATCTTGGTTTCATACGTGGAGTGTTGAGCCTTGGCGGAGGTTTGTGATTATGAGTCCTATTCTAGTTTCATGTATGTATCTCAATTTTCGTATTTGTTAAATAACATTTTAAAGCTCAGTTAGATGTTACCTGTGTGTTAAATTGAGAATTGTGTTAAATAAAAAACTGCAGGCCAAATGTTATTAATCTTGGCTGTTGTGGTTCTGATGAGTTAAACTAACTTGATCAGAGAGTTGCAAAGTGAAGCCCCTATAGGTTTCTGGTAGTGTGAGATGTAGTGTTTCTTAAAGCCTGTCTATTACTGGACTTTTAAATGTTCTACTCTGGAATAAGTGTCATGTGTTATCCTCTGGGGAGCATGATAATGCAAAGCTCACAGAAAATCCTAGGTGGTGGCTGTTGTGAACACTTCAAACTCCACGGGTCAGTGTGTGAAAGGTGTGATATTACATTACATTACATTTCATTTAGCTGACACTTTTATCCAAAGCGACTTGCAATAAATGCATTCAAACATGAGGGTACAAACCAAGAACAACAAGAATCAAGAAAGTAAAATTTCTTCAAAAAAGCAAAACTACAAAGTGCTATAGGTAAGGGCCATTTATGTGCTACTAAATTGTTAGCTTTAAAAGTGTGCTGTTGTTCAGAGGAGTGCGCAGGCCTCGGGAGACGGTGCAGGCGGTGAATGGAGCAGGTTGTGTGGGGCTGGGATCGCGTTTCCTGCCGCAGATCCGTCAGTCACAGCTCCAGCTCCGGTCCAGGCAGTCGGATGACGTGGCTGAAGGTTGCGGACGCTGCGCCGACACGGTTTCTTTATTCACCGCTGCTCGGACCTCTCCCTGCGCTGATTGGAGGCTTTGAGCCACGTGTCTCCACTTGGCCAATCCGACGCGCGTTCGATGAGCGGTGGCGAAGCGCTTACGCCATATGCGTATGAGAACATCACCCAAAAAAAAAAAATCGCCTCTGTCATACAACCAGGAAGAAGGTGGGATAGCCCCGCGAAGCTAACGTCCCCGATCTTTCTGCACACTTTCTCCGATAACGATGGGTTCCTGCCGGTGGAAGGTGGCAGCGGCGGCGCTCCTCGCCATCGTGGGCTCGTTATTAACGGTGGACGCAGACGAACACGAACACACGGTAAAACAGCGTCTGAGAGGCCGATTGAAAAAAAAGGGGGAGCCTTGAAAATAATGGACGTTTGTGCTCTGTGCAAGATGCTAAGTGTAGCTGCGACGGCTAGCTGCTTGCCACAGAGGGGGGATTTACAGACATGACATAGTGTTAGCTTTAGCCCGTCGGGTTATTTATCCACTTCTGGTTAGCTCTCCTACACAGACACTCAGTTAGATCGCTAACTTGTCTTCACTTATCGGCCTATGTGCTTATGGCTAGCCTCTGCCTGCTAGCTGGTTAGCACGGTCTCCACTCAAGCTCAAGCTTTCCTCGAGCACCGGCGGAAACTGCACTGAAGTTAAACTCGTTAGCGTTGGTTAGTTGCTAAACAAAGTAAAAATAAAAACACTAACATAAAGAAGACTGGAGCCTTGTAGCCTTGTGAGAGTCTCTCTAGACTATTTCCCTGAAGCCATGTCTGCTACTGTTGTGTTTTTTTGCTAACGTTTGACTGGAAGCAGGAACCGCGGTTTCACAGCGTCAGGGCCTGTCGGTGTCTCCTCACTTTCCTCAGTTATTAACTAGATAACAGGTTAATAAGCCATGTGACACTGTGTTTTAAAGCTGACTTGTGTTTAATTAGCTAAAACTGATAAAATGAAGTCCTCGGTTTGTAAAGTGCATCGCTTATCATAGTGTTAAACCAAGAAAGACATGCTATGTGTTTGCATACATTTGAATGAGATAGCTTCCTCCTACTCATCAGAGAGAGAGATAATGTGATTATAATTTTACTATTAAGAAGTATTCTTTAAAAGTAGTAAAACCCAATGCTGTCATAAATAGGAGTGTGATTATGTGCTGAGTAAAGTCCAGATATTTCCCAGTGTAATATCAACTGGCTGCAGAGGGAAACCAGCAGGACGAGCAGAGCTGGTGTAGCATTCCTGCATACAAAGTAAGAGCCCTTGTGTTTTAAATGTTGCAGTACATGGATAAGGAGGAGGTGGTTTTGTGGATGAACACAGTGGGGCCTTACCACAACCGACAGGAGACGTACAAGTACTTCTCTTTGCCCTTCTGCGCGGGCAACAAAAAGACCATCAGTCACTACCACGAGACGCTCGGAGAGGCTCTGCAGGGAGTGGAGCTGGAATTCAGCGGCCTCGACATCAAGTTCAAAGGTAACTCGGCTCTTTCACCGGCTCTCACCTGCTGAGCTGCGACGTGATGAGTGGGAGGTTTTTACAGCCAGTCTTCTATTCCACACGTCACTTTGACATCTCTAACAGAGACTATGTTGTGTTTTTGATCCGTGTAGATGAAGTCATGCAGACGACGTACTGTGAGATCGACCTGGATAAAGCCAAACGGGATGCCTTTGTCTATGCCATAAAGAATCACTACTGGTACCAAATGTACATAGATGACCTGCCCATCTGGGGTAAGAGATGCCCTAAAGAAATGGTCTAATAATGACTGCATGCTTGTGTTGAGTTGCTCTGTGATTTTAAGTTTTATAATCATATTTCCTGGCTGTATCTTCCATTCTGTCTGGGAAAGTTCTTTTCTTATTAACTGTTTAGCTAATTACAAAGGGTTTGTTACTGGCACGTTCACAGGTAGGAAAGAGCTTCAGATGCCAGACCTGACAGTGAAGAGCTCAACTGTTGTTCTATACTAAGGAGGATATAAATGAGTCACTGTCATTAGACTCTTCTTAGAGCTTTCACTCACAAGCTGTCAGTGTGGTAGCAGGTTGGACTACAGTGACACTCCCACAGCCGCTCAAACAGAACTGTGTAATCTGATGTCGTAGGTTGTGGGTGGGTCCATTGTTGTATACTCAAAGAGTACAGACTTTGACCTCAAGTCCGGTTTGCCAATGTGGAAAAGGAACCAGGGTGGTTCATGGTTGGATCATTGGCATGGGTAGCTGTGCTTATTCACAGCAAACTTGGAGCAAATCTTAACTCACTCACTTTATAGCCTCAGCACACAAAAAGCACTTCTCACTACAGTTTGTTAAATCAGCCTCCGATCACATGTGAGGTTAATGAACGTAGAAACATGAACTAAAGAAAACTTGTATGATAATTATGGAGGATGTAATTTATGTTAAACTACACTTAAATACATATAGATGTGTTCTCTTATATACCCTGCCCTCACTGATAATGGTCGGGTGGACAAAATAATATAAACAGGTTGTTACCATGTAAAGCCTAAGAACACCAACTGCAACTTCCAGAATGACCATAAAGTGGACACAACAGCTCTCCAGAGAAATTTCAATAAAATCTGAATAGTGTGACCTTAAGCGAAGTGGAATTTTTTTCAGGGCTGTTACATTTAGGGTGTTGCCACACCTGAGAGTGTGGACCACGGTCCATACCCTTGTTCATGTCTTTGTTGCACATGATCTGGTTTGTTTTGTTTTCACATTGCCATTAAGGGAGTGGACTACAGAATATTGTATAATATATGTACATCCTGTCATTATAGCGAATGTTGTAAAATTGTCTATTGTTTTCACTAGCTCTAAATGAAGTGCATAGAAAAAAGCTGTCTTTCTATTTGAATGGAGAAACTGAATGAACTGCAATATTGTTATTGTATTACTACCAGCTAAATGAAAGTCCTCTACATTAATAGGTAAAGACTGCAGGCAGTTTCTTCTTCTATTGTTTAATGCTGTCTCAATTTCCTGCAATTGATCCAAATTATCCACAAAAAAAATTCACACTATTAACGAACTAAACCATGTCTCGACTGTGTTATTTTGGTATTAGTTAGTTAGGTATTTTACCCTAACAATGCCACAGTATGATGTGGTATGATGTACTGTAGGAGAAGCAAAACTAGTGTATTATGGAACATTCTCATTCATTTTTTTATTGACCTCACATCTTGATTACCATTGATTCAGAGTGGTTGTTCTGCATCAAACTGATTTGCTAGATAAGATTGTTTACTGTGGCCAACAGGCACAAACTTTGACAATAGCTGAACCCTTGAGATTTATAATCATGATGCTGTTGGAGAAGTTAACAAGACGAGTTCTTAAATCCAATGCTTATCAACTTTCTTTTTAGGGATTGTTGGTGAGGCAGATGAAAACGGAGAAGATCATTATCTGTGGACGTACAAGAAACTGGAGATCGGCTACAATGGCAACAGAATTGTTGATGTAAATCTGACCAGCGAGGGGAAAGTCCGGCTCGTGCCAAACACACGGATCGGAATGTCTTATTCTGTGAGTTCAGAATGATCCCTTTTATCAGCTAAAGCTCATAGTACGTTTTTAGTATCTTTGAGAAGAGAAGAATCAGAACATGTAAGTCTTCATACATCTTTCTCATCACAGGTGAAGTGGAAGAAGTCAGATGTGAAATTTGAAGACAGATTCGACAAGTACCTGGACCCATCCTTCTTCCAGCACAGGGTGAGTTGACTATCATGTTTATCAAACCAGTCAGGAACATCCCGACATGTTGTAACAGCACACAGTGTGTTCCCTTACAGTGAGTATGAGTTGAGCTTGTTTCACACTAGGTGCGATGTAACTGACCAACCTGGTAACTTTTGGCTGACTCTTAAACTGTTGCTGCCAGCATGGCAGGGATCCAGCTGGTTTCTCTAAAAGGAAATTTGAGAGACTGAATTTTGGAATCCGTCTGCTGCTAGAGTCTGAGAAAGCTTTTTCCTGCTCAGACTTTTTATTATTCATTCATACAATTTCTGTTGATGGTTTTTCAGATTCACTGGTTTTCCATCTTCAACTCCTTCATGATGGTCATTTTCCTGGTGGGTCTGGTGTCCATGATTCTGATGAGAACACTAAGAAAGGATTATGCAAGATACAGTAAAGAGGAGGAAATGGATGACATGGTAAGTTTTCAGTTTGCTTGTGTGCTCACAGTTAGTTGATAAACGCAGAATTATAATGAAATGTATGCTTATTTTATTATTTTTCTCTGGGTTTTCTTAAATATTGTGTTTTGTCTTTCATCTGATCTTCGTCTCTCCTCATCGTCTCATTCTGTCACTGTGCACCAACAGGATAGGGACCTGGGAGATGAATACGGGTGGAAGCAGGTACATGGAGACGTGTTTCGGCCATCAAGCCACCCACTGATCT
Organism: Platichthys flesus; assembly: GCF_949316205.1. Taxonomy (NCBI): domain Eukaryota; kingdom Metazoa; phylum Chordata; class Actinopteri; order Pleuronectiformes; family Pleuronectidae; genus Platichthys; species Platichthys flesus. Next base: position 17,864,490 of record NC_084956.1, on the reverse strand, counting down.
TCTCTTCACTCATTGGCTCTGGCTGCCAGATCTTCTCTGTCTCCCTCATCGTCATCATCGTCGCTATGGTTGAGGATCTGTACACAGAGTGAGTCACTGGCAGCTCACTGCTGAATCCTTATTTAGTTATAGTTATGAGGTGGGGTCTGATATTTTATCACCCTAAATTACTGTTTTGGCTAAGAAAAAATAATTTGGCTGAAAAACAAATATGTAATCCATCAGGTAAAGACTCAGAGTTTTTTCCCTTTCATTGAGCAATCTGTTGTGTGAAATTGCCTAAAGCAAAACCTAAATTATTGATATCACATTTAAGAGGATTCAAGTTGCAGGGTAAAAAAGTGAATCTTATGTAAATGTATAGTTAAAAACGTGAAAGAGTTAAAACATGTTATTTCTCAACAAATAGAAAAACCACAGAATTGATGGGTCCTTGGAGGAAAGGTGTTTTCATTAAAAAAATTTAATGAAGCCAACAAGTGATTGCATAATCTAACTCTGTGTGCACGTGGGTTTTCCTTTGGGTTATATCAGCAAAAAATCAAGCTCTGTATTTAAATCTAAGTTTGGAAATATTAAATAAGATGTGAGTTGGGCGAAAGACGTGAATTATTAAATCCTACGTTCTGAACTAGGCCAGTAGGAGAGCACAAACCTCACCAAGGCTAACGCCCTCACTCGTCATATTAAAGATATTGAGAAATTAATCCTGGATCCACCATCTGCTCCCAAATTTAAACCTTATCTACGCTATTGTGGACATAAAAAAGAAAAAAATGAAAAACCTAGTCCATATGTCCACAAGGAATTCAGCTCTGTAGTTTATGAGTGATCCTGCTGACAGACAAATAAACAAATTGCCATGAAAAACAGAACTCCTTGGCCGAGATAATAAAGTCCAGACAGTGAGGGAGAAGAAAAATTCAAAGGACCTGACTCATTCCATATTTTTTCTCCACAGGAGAGGATCCATGCTGAGCACAGCCATTTTTGTTTATGCTGCCACCTCCCCTGTCAATGGCTACTTTGGGGGAAGTTTGTATGCAAAACAAGGAGGTGAGTCAACGCATCATATTCTCTCTGACTATTTCCTGGACAGAAATTAAGACTTTATTTCTGACACTTTTTGATTTGTTTCAACGACACAGGCCGAAGATGGATAAAACAAATGTTCATTGGGGCCTTCTTGATCCCAGCGATGGTGTGTGGGACTGCCTTCTTCATCAACTTCATCGCTATGTACTACCACGCCTCCAGAGCCATCCCATTCGGCACCATGGTGGGTCTGACACAGCAAACACTTCCCTAAAAACCACAGAGTTACACAAAACTCCTTTTCATGACTTGTGCTTCATCACTTCGGAGCAGAATTTTTATTTCTGAAAGATTCCAAACACTCACTCACTCACTCACTCACTCACTCACTCACTCACTCACACACACACACACATATACACACACTCTTCATTAAAAATGTCCTGACTCACGCCCAAACTGTTTCCTAACTACAAACAGCTCTTTGTTGGCTCGACATCACACTCCAGATCTGTTATCGGCACAACATAAAATCAATCAGTCTTGAAATCTTACCATGAAGAAGCTTTATTCCAACTGTACCAGCCCAAACTCGCCAGTTTAACAGATCTGGACAGATTCGGCAGGAGTTCTAATTTGTTCTGGCTGAACCCAAAAATCATCTGACAACAGCCATGAGTCTGTCTGTGTTTTCATTCCTTCTTTATTGTTTATTTTGTATCAGACTTTGAGCATTAATGACAAAATCTGGGAATGAGGAGATCGATCAGCTTCTTTAAAAAACAGTTTCAACTGTTAATTAAATGTTATTGAATTGAAAACAAAACACTAAGGAACAGTAAAGAAGAAGATCATAAAAAAGATGATCTGAAAACACTGGATGTTTCCTGTAAACAGAAACAACCCAATTGACTATTAATGCATTTTGGTCGTTTGTCCCACAGGTTGCTGTTTGCTGTATCTGCTTCTTCGTCATCCTGCCGCTGAACCTCGTGGGAACAATTTTGGGGCGCAATCTGTCAGGGCAGCCAAACTTCCCCTGCCGAGTGAACGCTGTGCCACGACCCATCCCAGAGAAGAAATGGTAGGTGTGGCCCAACTTACCAGGGTCGATTCATTCTACATTACAGCAACGTGCTGGAGACAGTTAATATTCTCATGGTACGTTCATATTGTACACAAAGAAATACAACATCCGTTTACTCACTTTTACCCAAAGATTTTCAATGATATGCAACAACACTAAACAAAATAAACATCATAAACAATAACATCAGAATATCTAAAGCACATTTAGTAGTTATTCTCCAGTGTGCTTTCAAGCACCTGGGCATATGCTCTATTTCTTGTTGCAAGGGGAAGTGTAATGAATGATCAGTGGGCTGTTCTTAATGCATGAAATTAATCCAAAGTGTTGTAGGGCCTGTGTTCAAGTGTTTGATGTCAGCTCAGAAGCAGAAGGTGGATTTGCTGTGTGCACAAACTCTTTGGATAATGAAAAACAGCAAGGCAGTACGCTGCGAGCAGATTAACATTTACAAACATCTGCCTGGCACTGGGGTCTGCTGCCAACAGGAAATGTTAGATGTGACTCAGGGCCACTGTCAGACTGAATTTCCAATCTGTGGCTACCTTTTCTTTTTTGCTTCTAATAAAACAATAAGTCATGTATCCCTATGCCCCGGAGTGGGGGGTCTGACGCTAACACTTATATTTGATCCTGTGATCAGGTTCATGGAGCCCGCTGTCATCGTCTGCCTCGGAGGAATCCTTCCTTTCGGCTCCATTTTCATTGAAATGTAAGTTTTTGCAGTGATACCGACGGTTGTATAGGTTGTTAGCTGATTTTCACAGCTTTGGTGACTGTCCTCATTCTTCAGGTACTTCATCTTCACATCTTTCTGGGCCTACAAAATCTACTACGTGTACGGCTTCATGATGCTGGTCCTGGTCATCCTCTGCATTGTTACTGTGTGTGTCACCATCGTTTGCACGTACTTCCTGCTCAACGCTGAGGATTACAGATGGTGAGTATTTTGGAATTTTGCCTAATGCAATGAAGACATGTCCCCTATAGATGTAACTATGAGCCATGCAGTTAATGTATCATCATAGCATCAACTTTTTACAAGTTTAATTCCACAAGATAATCTTTTTCAGTTTAGTCCCATATCATGAGCTGAGAATAATTACTGATTAGAATAAAAAACTAGAATGACACTCAGTAGAGTTCATGCCTCCGACAAGGCCCAACAGTCCCTTTATGAAACATCATAAAAACTCACTAGATCCGGATTTTGATTTGTATCTGAACACACTCAGACATCAGTCCTCTAAACATGCCTGAAATCTGTTAAATGTCAGGAAAATGCCATATCTCTCAATGTTAAAGAAAGTGACAAAATAATCCTGAAACTGCCCCTTTGTCTGGATCAATGTCAAAATTAGATTTGGTCTTTCTTGACCCTGTTCCACCAAGATTTGTGGAAATCCGTTCAGTAGTATTTTGTGTATTGTTAGTGACAAACAAACAAACTAACAAACGGGGTGAAAACATAACCTCCTTGATAGCTGCAACAAAGAGTGAAAAGGTGAATTGAGTCACTGATTGAAGTAACACCTTTACTGACCATAGCTTTTTGCTTTCCCCTCATTTCCAGGCAATGGACAAGTTTCCTCTCGGCTGCATCCACTGCTGTTTATGTTTACATGTATTCCTTTTACTACTATTTCTTCAAAACTAAGTGAGTATCAGTATTTCTCAATCACATGACTCTGTTAAGTCCAGTTGACCTGTTTTTAATGACTTTGGTATATCATGCCCTGGATGACTTTGAATCTTCAGATATAACTTTGTTAAATAACCTGATTACAGGCTAAAATATTTTTTAAGATACTTCTTTCTATCATGTTGTTTAAATGCTCTTCTGATGTATTCCAGGATGTACGGGCTGTTCCAGACGTCCTTCTACTTCGGTTACATGGCTGTGTTCAGTACTTCTCTAGGAATCATGTGTGGTGAGTACTGGTTTGACTAAATACTGCACTGAACCACAGAGACTCCACAGAGGAATAATAGTCACATAGTTTTGCCAATTCTTGTGAACACAGTCTGTTGCAGTACAAGAGTCATGGAGTTTACTGCAACATCTTATTCTGTCAGATTTCTCTTTATGATAGAATAATGTAGAAAGGCAGTTGCTCAGTGAGATTAATAATCTGAGAGGTTAAATACTAAGAGGCTCTTGAATATTTTGTATTTGCATACTTGCAGATGCCCGACCTGACATTTCTAGCAGCATTTGAGGCATTTCAGATGTATCGGTATCAGAACATCTCTAGTTCTATTAGAGCAGCATGTGTTTGTGCACGGCACAGGCCATTGAAAAGAATGTGTTACAAAGAGCAGCAGTGTGGCTGTCATGTTGTATCTAAAAGGGCTTTTAACTTCATGTGACACTCCTTCTTTATCTTGAAGTATGATAAGCCATAGCTGTCACTCGTGTATCTTTGTAAAACACCTTTAGTGGCGCGATCTCTTGTCTGCGGGAGCTACTACATGCTGCCTTCAGGGTGTGTAGGAGATCTGGCTGCTCAGTCTGTACATTTCACCGCTCACCTCTCCTGTCCCGTGATGAATTTAGACGCAGACTGATGAGGAATTGTCAGTCCCTCCTGAAAGAAACTCACTGACCACATTTGTGTTGCAGGTGCCGTTGGATACGTGGGAACAAGTGCCTTTGTGAGGAAGATCTACACAAATGTGAAAATCGACTAAGGGGCGTGGAAGCAACACAGGGATATTAATGGATTTGCCTACGACGGCGGGCACAAGTCATCCTTTATTACTTTTCTTTCTTGCCGAGAGATTGTGAGAATCTCACCTCGTACAATGTAGTTTTTTCATTTTTCCTTTTTTTCTTGAATGATTTTCACGCCCGCAAACTCGAAGCGAACAAGAGCAAACCTGAGGCGGAAATATCAAAACACCAGGTTTTGTTTCCATCAGTTGAGTTCAAACAAACGTTGGGGCAAATGTTTAAGGCTGACATGGCTTCTCTTTAAAAACCCAGTCCCACCTGAGACCAGAGAACATAAATGTTTATGGATGGAATAGTGAAGCTCTCTTCAGTGAAGAGGCCCAAGTGAATGGAAAGCCTTTCGTTCTGTGTGTCAGGATATAAGAGAGTTCGGTGGGTGCCCGTGTTCTGACATGATTTGTATTTTGTATTCTTGCAGTCACTCGAAATATCATTACTACACAGTGCAGTCGTTTGTTCAGACCTACTTCCACTGCAAAATGAAAGAGAACTCTGTCGACACTTGAGAATCATTCCCCCCATTTTTGCTGACTCTTAATTCCCTGTTACAGTAGCAGTCCATCCAGTCGATGATTTTAGTCCTGCTGTAGTTTACTGTACAGACGAGAGCAGAGGGACTGATCCATGGTTGAGGTACAGTAAATAAGACCAGATTTCTTTTTAAATGGATGTTTGATGTGATCCCATTTCCCCGTTTAGTCTTGTTTTCTTAATGTTTGGGTTTGAATGAAGTCTACTTGTAAAGATAATATATGGATGGGGGGGGGGAGTGTATATAACCTTAAAAATGTACCTTTAGATGTAGATCCCAAATGTATTTTCGTTGTACAGATTTACTACAGGGTGGTTTTTTTTTAAGAATCATTTTGTTTCGGTTTGGTGCTTGGGGTGGGGCTGGTGGCGCCGTTACATCTTGCCTGAAATTGCATGAAGTTTTAACCGAACAATCGGATCATCAGATTTTCATTTCAGTCAGCGCTGTCGACTTCGGTTTGTCTCTCTCTCACTGATCATGAGCATCCTCTCAAAGTGTAAAGGTACATTTTGACGAGCTCTAGACTCGCTATTGGACACTTCTTCTTTTTGATTTCATGTTTATTATTTAAAGCTTTAAACAGGCTCCACACATTGGGTAAGCCATCGTCCCGTCATGTCCCTTTTGTTGCCCAACCTGAAGCATCATTGTGAATGTCAAAGCGGAATGAGGCAGTTGCCTTGTTTCCACAAACATACTGTACAAAGTGAAGTTTATGTACACTTAAAAACTAGATGTTTTCATAGCCACACACACACACAGTGCTGCTGAGTGTTTCAACTGCTTCTTTTCCATTTTTTGTAAATACAGTATGTTCCCTACTTGTATGAGAAGGGGCAATGCCTTTTTTTTTTTCTAACTTCCAGTCCTCCCCCACTGAAGTTGACTTTGGCACCTCATGTTGTGTACCGATGTCGGATTAGACATTTTGAACCTGCATATTAACTTGCTGTAAAAAGAGAAAATAAACATGTTTATGTACAGGGGTTATTAAGTGTGGTTTGGATTCTGAGGGTAAATATTGAGCAGGTTTATTAGATAAGCTCATGCACACAGTAGAGGTGTGTTATTATCACAGGTACACACAGTGCTGCAGTTCAGTGCGTTTTCTGAAGCGTCTCATGGGGAAGCTCAGGGGATTATCTTCATCAGTCAGGAAGAAAAGATCCATGAATAAAACTGAGGTTTCAGGAAACTTTTCCAGGACCACTACACAGAAATCCAAACAAAGAGCTGTCAACTATAAAGAATATATTTATTAGTGCATTCAGCTGAACAGGACTAAATACAGCTTCACAAAGTCATTCATTTATTCATACATTTGTAACATTTTACTGTTATAGCTGAAAATGTTCCAAAATTTGTCAGTTGACTTTTTCAAAGTATTCCTTGGATCCCTCTGGTGTTGGTTTGATCTGAAACACAAAGACATGGGATGAACTTCATCTTATAATAGATGTCTTACAAATAACTGATGTACTTATACCACAATAGGTCAGGCTACAGTCACTTATGTGTATTAAGTATTAATTAACTCTGTGTCAAATAATCTCCATCCACCCTAACACACCTGAAAACACGAATCACATGACCACTCATGGTTGTGTGTGTGTGCAGGTGTTAACAGGAAACAGATTGTCGACTCTGCAGTTTAAGTTGCAAAACATACAACAAGTGAGGAATAGCAATTGTGTAAAGTAAGACAAGGGATTACTGATGGTTACTTAGCAACGCTTTGCATTCACCACTGTTAGTGGAGTCGTTACTGAGGAGACCTAAGAAGCGAACACAGGTGACTGTGACACTGTCTCTGCCCAAAGTCTAACAGCACAGCCCCAGAGTCATTAACTGTGGACGCAGGGTGTAGATGAAGCTTAAGGGAAACATTTAAAATCTGAAATGTTCTAGTGTGGATGTGGCTTCACTCTCCAAGTGAATAATTCATGTAAAAACCTGACTATAAAAGGACAGAGCAGGAGGCATTAGTCAGAGACAGGAACATTTATATCTTGATGTTGGATACATTGAAATGTGTAAATGTCCGGAGGGTGAATGAACTCACTGTTGGGGACTCGGGGGTCCAGCTGGCCGGACACACTTCACCGTGCGTCTCCACGAACTGGAACGCCTTCACCAGACGAAGGGTCTCTTGGACACAGCGGCCTACCGGCAGGTCGTTGACACTCATGTGCCTCACCACACCGTGTGGATCAATGATGAACAAACCCCTGAATCACCACCACAACCGAAAGGACAAAAATGAAGAAAAGAAAAACTCCCAGGGCAACACATAAGTGGTTAGTGAAATAAAGAGCAGCAAGTCGAGGCTGAATGCTAGGGCCTCATGTTCTCTCAAATCCTTCCAACTTTACCAAACACTGTTAATGGCAATTTGCAATGAGTCTCTTGAAACTGATGAACAGACTGGGTGAGAAATTATGTTCATAAAACAAGTCAGGACAATGGGCCTGACTTTAGGCCTTCTGCTTTTTTGCTATTTGATTCCAAAAGGGAACATTATTTTGCGCATTGTATCGCAGAAGACTGAAAGGTTGAGACCATAAACTCTGTATGAAACTGTCTACTGATGTTACAACTCAAGTGAGGAGGATACTTTTTGACTTCAATGGAAACTGCCTTTTCTTGCCACCAGAGAAGTCACCCTCTACTGGTCCCTCTACTGGTCATTTGAGAGAATACAGGTTGAAGGCACTTCCCCACTGGCTCCACTTTTCAGACCTGGAGTCTACGTTCATTTTCATTAACAGTCTATGGATTTATCACATCTGCAAACATACTTGTTTGTCTGGTCTGTGGTTTATTTACTGCTTCTCACCAGCAACTTCTTGTATCACATATCACACGCAACTTTACCTGTAAATTAGATTCTAAGTTATTTTAAATTCCAGGCTACATTAGAGGGGTCTGCAGACTGATATACTGAACAGAGGACATGATGGACATACCTGAGTGCGATGCCCGGACCCTCCAGCAGGACTCCATAGTCTTTAGACACCTGCTTGTTGAGGTCGGACAGCAGAGGGATGTGGATTTGGCCCAAACCTCCAGTCTGACAAAACAATCATGGATTTATCTGAGCGTTACAAAGCACGGTCAACACAACACACAGGTAGTGCCTGCTGAGTAATGATTAAAAGTCTACCTTGCGTGGAGTGTTGATCCACGCCAAGTGGGTGAAGTGGGAGTCCACAGACACGCCCACCACCTCACAGTTAACGTCGTGGAACTCGTTGGCCTTGTCGCTGAAGGAAATGATCTCCGTTGGACAAACGAAGGTGCTGCAAACACACGAGAGACACACGGACGAGGGAAAGACTCAGTAAAGCTACGTAACATGTGCTTGCATTGATTTGCATTCAAATGAGCGAGAGCCACTACTCACAAATCCAGTGGATAGAAGAAGAGAACCAGGTATTTGCCCTTGAAATCATCGAGGCTCATTTCCTTAAACTCCCCGTTGAGAACAGCTGTGGCCTTAAAAGCAGGAGCCGGTTGAGTGACAGCAGGAGTCCATCTGGAAGAGCCTGATAGAGACGTGTCCAGCACATTTATTCATCCACTCTGTTTGCATGAGTCAACCGAGGCCATTCCCTCAGATCAGACAACAAACTGCAAGAATTTCTCTCAGGTTATTATTATGCCTCTGTTGTCCTGAATCTGTGCAAGATTACAGACACTTGTAACGCAAATTTGGTCTGAGTTTCCCAATCGTTACACCCTTAATATTCATGTATATGAATGAGGGTAAACAGGATTAATATGGTGAAATCTGATTGGATCTGAGAACAAAGCTTGACCCTAAAGTTCTATAATTTGGGATTTGTACGTACTGGTGGAGAGACAGGCTCTCTGCAGTGAAGGAGCAGCGAGGGCCCGTGCAGCTCCGGAGACGCCATGTTGAGCTGCTGCTGCGGCGTTCAGACGACCAGCTGCAAACCTCGCCTGACAAAACAAAGCAGTTTATTGATCTGCCACATGTGTTGAAAAAATGCCAAGTAATTTGAATTAGCCACTTGGCATTTTTAACGTTTTTACATTAATTTTTTATATTTATCTCTACATTGTGAACAAGAAGCAATGACATTTAGTTTGAATCTGAATGTGTCTGGTGTTGAGGGATTGAATGACCGTAAAAGTATTTTATGAAGTTGACGTTAGAAAGAAGATAAAACATCGAGTTTAGAGTCCTTGTGAACTGACTCTGCTTCTGATGAAGTTTTCATACAACAGAAAGAATTGAATAAATTGTCTAAATGCAATGAATGGAACAAAGATCAACACATGAATAGCTACACGACATTTAAATTGTTATTTCCTCTGTAAATCAACAACAAACTAATTCTTAGCTTTAAAGAATATTGTTCTCCGTATGTGTCTGTGCCCCTGGCCGCGGACCAGAGGTTGGCACCACAGTGTCAGTCCTGTTTCAGATCTCTGATCAATCAATCACCACGACCTGGGATCGATACCCGTTCATTACTGATCGATAAAGAACCGAAGCACAGGTACACGCTGTGTTGTGCGCAGTTTCACTCACAGAGGTCTGGAACAGGCTTCTTACGGTGGCTGCCATTTTGGATTATGACAGAGGACGGCGGCGGTTTGAACAGGTTGTTGCGTCATTTGCGTACGTGCTCGACGTAACTCCTTAAATGATCGATACATAACCTATGTACTCGATATAATGTGATCGTATATTTGTAAATCAAACTTTCACATTAGTTTAGTATTGGGACGAAATATAAAATAAAAACCAGCTGCGATAAGCCTCCGTGATGCCGTCATATTCTTACTGTGATATTATAAATACAAGGAAATAAGAAAATAAATTAATTCAGTCATTAATAGTAGTGAAACCTTTAAATACATACATGTTTTAGTTATTTTTATTTCATTGTGAAGCACTTTGGTAAACTCTGGTTGTTTTTAAATGTGCTTTGTAAATAAACTGGACTTTATTTTGATCAATTAATTCTTTTTTTAAACTGTTTTACTTATCGAGCATAAACAAAACACACAGAGAACATGCACATAGAAACAAAAGCAATATAAATGTCGCCAAGCATGTAGCACAGAAGACTATTTAGATGTGGTGGCTTAGTCTTGTAACCTCCGATACTTTTGATGCTCCTGAATGCAGCGCGACTCCGCCTACAGGTGAACACGTGATTGGTCGCGGAAGTAGAGCTTGACCTCAGAGGCATGGGGAACCAGTGCATCAGTGTAGTTTTATATTGTTTATTTATATATAATGTTTGAGTCGTGCATGCGTTATCTGCTGTAATGGATCCCAATCTGCTGTACTGGAAGAGCCAGGGTCAGGTCAGTGTGTGAACACCCAGCAGCAGCACAGACCATAGGCACAGACACTCTGAATGGAGGTGGGCTGGTTCCTCTTGTTTCTATTGACCTGCAGCTTGTTTCCTTCAGTCTGTGCTGAGCCGAGTGCGGATCTGGTGCGAGCTGCTCGACCCGTCGCTGCTGCTCTGCTCGGATGTAAGTGAGTCACAGTGCAGGGACCCTCCTGGAGATCATGTCTGATGTGTAACCGTGATGCTGCTCCTCTTCCTCAGGCTCAGCTCCAGAGGGCGCGCTCCCTCGCCGGAGGAGGGGAGACGAGTGAAAAGGTCAGAGGGTGTTTTACCTGTCAGTGGTTTGTCGCTCACCTCCATCACCTCCCTCTCTCTGATTGGTGTAAAACCTCTTTGTTTCGTAGGATGCAGCTGCTCAGACCCTCGCCCTGGTAAGTGTTCACAATGGATCAGTTCTTATTGGAAGAAATGAGAAGAAGTTTCCCTTTCTTATATTTTATTTACTAAAATTGTTGTCATTATTAGTAGTAGTAGCTTTTCTTTCTCTTTTTATACTTTTCCAATGTCCCCTGTCTGCAATGCATTAGTTCCTATTGGAACAAATGAGAATAATTAATAAAGTTTCCCTTTCTTATATTTTATTTACAATTTTTTTGTCATTATTAGTAGTAGTAGCTTTTCTTTCTCTTTTTATACTTTTCCAATGGCCCCTGTCTGTGGTGGAATGGAGGTACTGCCTGTATGGGATTACTTTAATATGTGAATTATTTTTTCCTTACCCATGTGTTCCCCTGTAAACTGCTCTGTGTGTCTGAAAATTTGAATTACAAAATTCAGCTGAAAGTTTTAATTCATAACATCACCATTACAGTGTTTACCAAAGCAGCAGAAGTTTCTCTGTTGCTTTGGTAGAGCAAATGAACGTCATGTTTTTTGGGGCATTTGAGCCTCACGCACTTCAAATGCTTGTAATAACACAACTGAGGTTCATGTGTCTGGGGTTTTTGTGGTTTTAAATGTGTCCAGATGTTTTGTCTTCTCGGAGCTGTGGTGTCCAGATGTTGTGCTTGGAGTTTGAAAGTCATAATGTTTTCTCTTTGTTCCCAGTCGTCCATCCACGCCGACTCTGGAGCCGTTCTTCCTCTGCTTTTCCGTCCACCAGGTACAGCAGAGTCCAGACATTACTAGTCGATCTCAAGCCACAGTTCAAATTTCAAATAAAGTAATATAAAGGAGGTTTGGAATTCCATAAATATCCCCATCTTTGTTTGTTTTTGTTGAATTTCCACTAGCATTAAAACAAGTCTTCACATTACATGTGTGAAACTCGCACATCCTGTGTATTAGTACTTCTCAAAACACATGTTGATTCCCTGACTTCTCTCATTTTCCTTCTAGCTTTGATGCCAGTATCAGCACCTTTGGTATGTCTGGCGTCTCATTAATATTCTATAATTCTACAACTATTTCCTCTCTTGACACTTTGTTCTTGTATTTTATTGGCTGCTAAACAAACTTTATATATTTTTTCAGGTGGTTGCCAGCTTCTTACCTCACAACAGTGTTAAACCAGCTCTGTTTTGGCAGGTGAGGAAGCACAAGCACCATATTAATACCAATATATTAGATGTGGCTGTAACATTAATGAGTAAAATGGATTCTTTCAGTTGCTGCTGCAGAGTTACAATGCTGGGTTCAACTATACAAACAGGAATTCTTCATCACAGCAGGTAATGGATCAGTGAGTAGTAGAAATACAACAGATCCTCAGATATATTCCTGTTCTTTGTTTGAGTCCCTCATTAATCTCCAGTCTCTCGCTCCTGTGTCACCAGCAGAGTAAGACGGCGTCTCTGAAGCAGCTTCTGCTGATCGCTGGGACTGTGTCGTACGCGACGTGTGCAGGGGTGTGTACGACCTGATGGTCACTGTCGACTCTGACGGTTCGATTAAACTGTGCAGCTCAGAAACAAAGGTTCAGAATCTCTCATCTGTTTCAGGCTCTTCCTCAGATTTTCATCAACCGTCTGGGTGTGAGGAGTGCACCCATCCAGACGTTCCTCAGGTCCATATTACCAATCCCACTCTCAGGTAACGTCTTCCTTATGAAACTCTGCCGAGGCCCAGCAGTCCCTTTTGATTCACACCATCACATATACCAGATCCTTAAATGTGTCAGAGTGGTTTTCAACAAGGTCTCTGCACCATTTCTTTAGAAATCCACAAAAATGTTGAAAAATCTCACATTAAAGAAAGTGACAAATCTGACGCCAAACGTGACGTGTCCTTCCTCCAAGGGTCAGGGAATCATTTCAAACTTGGTACAAACATTCAACCTGATTTAATGCTTAACTGTTAAGAATGTGTTGGTAACAGGACAAAAATCATGGCCACTGTGAGCTCATAGTTTTTAACTGAAGACAGCATATTTACAACTGGCAATTATTAATTATAATCATACATGTCAGAGTGATGCTTCACATTTCACCAGAACTATACTGAAGAGCTTTTATTAAATTCCACATTTATGAGTCTGGAAAGTAAATGACACTGAACTGTTTGGTGGAGGCAAACAGCCACAGGGCTTTAATTCTAGTTCTTTATGATTTAATAATAACTCAGCCATGTGTGCGGTAGTTGGATGAACATGTGCGTGTCTCTCCAGCTGCTCTGGCCTTCTTCAGTGTCTCCACCATCAGAATTGAGGAGACGGAAACAGGGATCCAAGTGTTTGATTCTCATGGAAGTCCTGTGGGCATCTCTAAAGCAGCAGGAGAGAAGGTTTGAAAAATGGTCCATAAGGACAGAAACGAGCCTCATTTCAAACTTCCAGTGTTAATCTTTTCTTCTTTCTCAGGCTGTGAGGGAAACTGCTTTGTCGAGAGCAGCTCTGTTTGGTACGACCGCTGCTGTTCCTAACCTGCTCATAGCCCTTTTGAAAAGGTCAGTGACTGTCGGCTGTCGCTCTGTTTACCTGGAGCATGTCACACATGTCAGTAAAACTTCACCAGAGCACTTTCTCTTCCCAGAACGAAACTTTTCCAGAGGAACTCTCTGCTCGTCGCTCCTCTCCGTCACATCAGCATCGCACTGATCCTGGGTCTGATGATCCCAGTGTCGTTCAGTCTCTTTCCACAGCTGGGAACGGTAAGAAAAGAAGAGAAACCACCTAATATAAGCAACATCATTTTAATTAAGCGCCATAGTGAGTTTGCCCTGTTGACTGTGATGTTTCCTTTGGGATGACCTCGGCCGACACTGACCTTGTTTTACAGATAAAGAAGGAAACGCTGGAAAAGGAACTACAGGCTGCAGCTGCCGATGGACACTTATTCTATCACCGAGGACTCTGAGCTGCAGTTACACACAACAGATACTAAATTAACCACAATTAGCTCGACAACGTGAAAATATATTTCATCCATGCAACAGTGAAGTGCAGCTTTTCCTCAGATTCATGTGGAATATTCTGCAAAAAAAAACACACACAGACGATCTATTCTGATAGTAAATTTATTTAGTTAGAATATTCAATGTTTTAAGCGATAGGAAATGTCACAGTACATGAAAATACATTTTGTTTTGAAACCTGAATATTTTTTTTTTGTATTGCACTCTGAGTCCTATCTGAAATACTGAGGCACAAAAAACATCCTTTTGGCCACGTTGAAGAAAATGATCTCAACAATGAGACAACATCTGTTATTGTACATTAATTCAAAAATAAAACGGAATGTGAACAAATAGTGTGATATAAATCACTGTGGAATGAAAGCATCATTATTAGATCAGCTGCAGAGTTGAGGGACATCATTATCTTTCTATTTTATCAAACACTTTTAGAAAAAGTCTCATAACACAAACTGTTTCTCTTTCAGTTGTGACAAGAAGCGTGATGTTTGAGTCCAGATGTGCACTGTGGTAGCAAACATCTGGAAAGCTCTATAAGACGTATTGGCTGAAAAACGTGTGTGTCGTTATGACATTTGAGACAAATACTGTGGCTCCTAATTGTCCATAGCTATTAATGTTTAAAGAAATGTTTTTAAACTTATTTCTTAATCAAATACCATGAAAGACCAGAATCCACTTTACGTATGTAACAACTTCAACACGATGAATGTCTGATTCCTTTATAAACAATTCACAAATACATCGTTACATAGTTTGTCCTGGATAAGATATAATCAATAAAATCGAATCAGACTTTGGATTTGGTCTTTTCATGGGATTTGTTGGCAGGAAAGAAAATAAAATATTGTTAAAAGAAAGTTGAGTCGTGACTCGTGTCTCCTATTAGCAACAATGCGAGTTCAAATTTGATGCTAGTGACACTTTCCTACCTCACGCGCAGGTTCCTGTGATAAACGTCTGGTGCAAACCCCCTGATAACGGCAGAAGTCTGTACAAGCCTTTTAGAAAACATTATTTATCCGAACACGTACAAAATATTTGAGCCAGAGTCAAAGCTGACGACAGTCTCGTGATTCTGCAGCGTCTGAAAACAGGTTTATATCCTTAAGAGTTGCTCAGCCGCTGCCAAATGAAAGAGGAAGTTCTCTGTTGCAGGAGGGAAGTGATGCTGCTTCAAACCCTCCAGAGTGATTTTAGAGTCTTCACACTCGTCTGCCAGGGCGACCAGGTTTGCCAGGATCTCTTTGGTCTTCACAGAGATGTCCTGGGAAGTAGAGCGGGATTCAAGACAACCCTTCTCACAGTGTAAAGTCAGACATGTTAGTGTTGTGTATGTGTGTTCTCACCTTGATCACCTGACTGTCTGACCTCTCACTGTCCTCCGCTGATTGGACGATGAGGAGACCGACCTCCTTGTGTAACTTCCCCATAGTCATGGCGTCTGTGGAGGGACACTGCTGCTGTTACTCTGTATCTCTCTCAGGAATCTCTCTCAGACACGTATCAATTTAAACTTCCTGTACCTTTGGCATTCTGGGAAACTGTGATGACGCTGTCAGTGAGGTTCACGTACACATCAAACAAGTCCGATCTGTTGCTCACTTCCGGATCCACAAATCCTGCAACGTAACCTGTGAAGAAAACACACATTAATAACATCTCTCCACCATGAGGTCACGGCGACCGCAGGGCAAACGGTGGCATAATGAGAAGAAATCAACCAGGCGCAGCCTCACCGGGACATTTCTTTAAATCCTCTAGCTCCGGATCGGTCAGGTGCACGTAGGGGTGCAGGATGGACCAGTCCTTCCTGTGCCACGTCAGAGCCGGCAGAACTCTGGAGGGAGAGTTAGGACAGTGATCTAAACAAGATTCATTTTATTTACCCTTTTGACCCAGAAATCCTTTATTTAAGTCTCTGATTTACCTCGTAAACTCCAACACGGCTTCAATACGAGGGTGATGGACGACGATCCTCTTCTTCAGCATGAGAGCGGTGTACAGGATGATTGTCTCCAAACCAAACTGAGACACCACATCTGAAGACGAGTGGAGATAGAGGGACACCGGATGAATCCCTCTCGGCTCTGAGGGAATCTGGCCTGTGTTTCTAATACATTTGTATGAATCACTTTAAATTTTAGTTTTTCTGCTGGATGATAAAATTACCAACATCACAGATAGCAAGGACAGAGATACTTCCTGGTTTCATTTTCTACTTCATTTCACAAAATAAAATGTCAAATCACTTACAACTCCATTTTATATTAAATATTCAGCACCTACATTTAGAGCCGAAAACATTTAATTTGTCAAATATTTAATCACCAGAAAATGAATCTCAACAACTTTGACAAACCTCCGGTCGTTTAAGGAATTTTCCGTCTAAAGTTATGATCAATAACCTGCTTCCATTTTGAAAGTCACTTAAATATCTTGTTGTATTTTTGAGTATTTCTCACCCGTGATACAAGATTGATAAATAGTCGTGTTGTTTTTCAGTAACTGACAGTGAAGTGAAGTGGAATCAGACCATAGTGTCCAAAAGCCCTGACTCCTGACCTTTGATGGAACCAGCCAGGTACGCCCTCCGCACGTCGTAGTCCTTAATGAGAAACGAGCCATTTTCATCACTCTGACAGATTCCTTTAGTAAGAACAGTGAGGTACGCCTCCATCATCTTCACTGGGCTGCCATACTTGATGTACATCCTGGATAATATATATAAACACACCATTCTTCTGGTGAAACACTGTACCGATGATCATGTTAGTATTACCCATGAAATACCCTGAGAGCTTCACACACAATTACCTGCAGAGGATTCTACTGAGAGCAGAGTACTTCTCCGGGTTGAAGTCTTTTGCTGTAACAACTATTGAAAAATGAGTGACCTGGAGGCAAAGAATAGAGTCAACGGAGAATGAATGTGTTATCTACTTAACTAATTAAGTCATTTAATAAAGACAGCGACAAACAACTGCTGGATGGATTAAACCCAAAGTCTGAAAAACTTCACCTCTCTGAGAAATTCAGATTCTTTTAATCATCTTGCATCTTATAGTGTAAAATAAAAACTACAATGTACATCGTTTTCAGTTTAAATATATCATACTTATGAAAGTCTTTTAATATTTATGTATTTTATGGTTGATTTAAAAAAACATTGATACATTTATCTACAGATCTTCAGCAGCCTGCTCTTGTCCCAACATATGTTTTATAATACAAATGGCTGCCCAAATATAAAGAAATAAAAAAAAATGATAATCAATTTTGATCTATAAAAACATTAGTGCAGAATAGAAAGGATCATTTCAGCTGCAGACTCATTGTCCCTAGTTGAGAGTAAGGTGATGCTCTACCTTCTTTAGAGCTGTGGGCTCCTGCACCTCCACTGTGGTGATGTAGTACCACACACGACGGAACTGACCAAACACAAAGGTGTGGAGGTCCCGGCCATCCTGCGTCAGACAGCACTTACTGAGCAGGACCTGTCTCACGTCTGGGTCCACGGAGGGGAAGCACCACACCCACAGTGTGTCTCCATTCACATCTTTCTCTGTGCACAGAAGATAGTATAATGTTGAGTTAGAAGATGGATGGAGAACAGAAGGCTGAGTAGGACCTGCACCGTGTGGGAGCTAAGACAACAAACAGACAAAACAAAAAAATAGACTATGATACAAATATTTCAATCTCATCTATGTGTTTATCACCTTATATATATATATATATATTTTTTTTTTTATTTATTCTTCATCGTATAGAATGTAACCCTTAACCAGAAGTATTTTTCTGTGTGCCATTACCACTGTTATTTTTTTAATGTGCTAATTCCCCATAGAGTAAAACCCATTCTGAAAACTGTGTGAGTGTCTTATGATATACTTCATACATACATTATCTGTGCAGTATTTAACTGCATCAATAGTAATACAGCACAGTGTATAACTTACTACCATAACCAGATGGATTCATTATTCCAGCATTCTTCTGTAACATGGACGTGTGATGTGTTTGTTTGTTATTTATTTCCCAGACTTCCACACAGTAGGTCATGTATTAAACACTGGGACCAGTACAGATCATTTAAATGTAGTAGAGTGAACTGGTGAGGGGTGTGGAGCTCGGCTGATGGGACACTGAGATCACACTGGCATCATGTGATCCCCTTCATGCACAGGGACTGACACACCAGCTCCTCTCTTGAAAACACTGCTGAACTGACACTTACCCATCAACCCGATGCTTAACATAAGCTGTGTTTCAGTTGTGGCCATGTTCCATCCCTGAAAGAGGTCAGAGTCCCAGAGTTAACAGGAGAGAGAGCAGGAAGCAGCTGACACACACACACACACACACAAACACACACACACGCACACACACGTGACTGAGAGGCACCTTGAGGGCTCCTGCTGAGTCCAGACACCAACACCCGACCCAGGACCGATGAGGAGAGAGAAGAGCTCAGTGACTTAGATCTTGTTTCCGCTGTCAACACACTTTCTTCTCTTCCCTCTGTGAAACCTCTTCCTCCTTCCGGGACTGGAGAGCGGCGCGTGAGGAAGCGACACGCCGCTCAGAGCCAATCACAGCGGGCGTTTCTCCAGGGCTGACGGTGCGTTCATGGTACGGGAAAGGTTAAGTGATACAAACAGGTTTCCTAAACGCGTGAAAGGCAAATTGATCGAGTTATAGTAAATGTAAATAAACACAAGGACACAAACATGTGTCCTTGTGTTTATTTTTACTACATCTTCCCTGTGTTTATTTTTATGCATCCATCACCAGGCAGCAGGTCATGAATTATTTGTTGATGCAAAAATACACTTTTGTTTTTATGTATATTGTCCATTGCTACACAACAAAGTCCATAAATTACTTTGTATATGTGTGTACATATTTATATTTATATATATTTGTGTGTGGGGTGGTTATCCAGCTCATTTTGGGCTGTTATAAATTCCTTAGTGCTAGTAGCGCCCCCTGCTAATAACACTGTGAATACTGCTACTACTACTACAACTACTACTACTACTACTACTACTACCACTAATAATAATAATAATAATAATAATAATAATAATAATAATAGTAACAATAATAATAACAATAATAATAATAATAATGATTATGATCATGACTACTAATAATAACGATAAGTACATTTAGAAGGAGAGTGGTATGTTCTGAAAATTTCAATCCTAAGCAAATTATGGGGTAGTAGTAATGATGATAATGGAATGGTGATTGAAGAATTAATGGAGATCAAATAAAGGTGTGGAACATAATTTTGAGAACATGAGAACAGGCACAGAGCCAGCTATAGACCTCACTTTAGTGTCAGATTCATTGACTTTAGTTAATAATAGGATAATAAAACAAGATCGAATTCAATGTCAATGGATGAGATTATTTACAGCAGCACTACAGGTAGAAATGGAAGAAATGCCTGTAGATATGAGAAGGACTCAGCTTGCACTAAATAATTTGGCTAATTTACAGGGACACAGTAAAGAACACCCAACACAGGACACTTTAAAACCTTGTTGGGAATAGGAGAAAGATAATAAGCTTTGGATGGACAGTGGCACAGAGAGCAACAGTATTAAAGTAGAATGAATCTTTATTTGGCGTACAGAACACATTATAGAATAAAAACACAGTAATTGTCTAATTATTCCTTGCAGTTTAGTCAAACCATAAGCTTTTATTTTATATTAGCTCTTATAATTGTCTATTTGGACCTTTAATTCGAATAATGAACAAAAATATCCACCCAGTCTCAAGTTTGACTTGAGAACAAGTCTTCATATACTAGAAGAAATGGAGGTCTAAAGCAGAATTGGCTCTCAGCTGAGTAGAACAAGTTGTGAAAAAGCAGGATAAAATACGCAGTCTGATACGGAAGCAGCCAAATTATTTTGAGATAGATTTGATGAGGTTTAAGTTACTTCTCTTGTTTCCATTGTGAAAAAACGATATTGCCCCAAGTTTTAGAGCTTTAAAAGTCTAGACATACCAATTACCACTGAACGTGTTAATGGTATTTTGAGGGTAGATGTCTATCTCACGTTCTGAGTCAAGACCACTGGAAACAAGGTATACACTCCAACGGTAAAAATGTGATCAATGTTGCTTTAAAAGGGTTTTGGTGTGATCTTGCAGTTACACATTAGTTAAGCATGAGATTGACACTTTACGTGGGTTACCTGAATGCATCACTAACAGTGCTCATACGGGAACTTTGGACACCTAGAGCTGCCAGGTTTGTTGAAACCCCCCATTTGGGAAGCGTTAGTTTTGGGGAATGCGTGTTAATTTCATTAAATTTCAGTATATGGTCAAACATTTATTCAGGACTATCCTCTAGGATATGACTTATCAGAATAGTCATAAATATCTTATTTACTACAAACTTTATTTATTTATTGATAGGATTTTAATCAACCAACCATGATCACATATCAGTGAGTTACAGATACTGTTATAAGCAAAGATGAATAATACATATGTGTATTATAAAGTTTAGGATTATCCATAATACAGATGTGACCATTCACCAGTGGCTGTTGTGAGGTACACAAGTCTGTAGCTGAGTGCAGTAGAGTAAGTGCTTATGAATTGTTTTATGTGTAGCAAATAGGGCTGGTCAATAAGGCCAAGATAAACAATTTCATATCAGTCAATATTGATAACATTTAAAGGCTGATATTTGCTCCTGAGTGGGGGTTGTGGTTTTAAACTCTTCGTTAGGAGCACAGAATAAAAAACACTTGATAAAAAATCACTTTATAAATCTTTTGCTCCAGTCTATATCTATAAAGATATTTACTCCTCACTGTTATAGGCTTTTGTCATTCTGCAGCAGATACAATTTACACTGCAGTTATTATTGATATTGTTTATTGCTCAGTTGTGGAAGCAAATATCAATAAGAAACATCAACAACTTTAGGAACAACCAGTTTAAGATACGATTTGCACAAACACCCACAGATCCCCCCACAAATCACCAACAAAAACCACGATGCCCAAGTTGACAAGTTTGCATGTTGAGCTTTTATAATAAATGAAATAACCACACCACCTCATGAACTTCTTTTCCTGAAATTGTTTCTCAGACCGATCCACATTTCTCCAGCTCATGATAGGGGGACAGCGACCGACGCATCTGGCAACCCTAGCTCGGCCGTTCACGAGGTTCTTCCTTTCTCAGCCAGCGCCGTTGAGGGGAGTGAGTGCGTGGCCTGGATGGCCCGGTGAAATTGGTCCAAATACTCGAGTCAGTCCATTTGGAGTTTCACTAGAACGCCGCAAACATGCCGGCGTATTTCCAGCGGCCGGAGAATGCTCTCAAACGAGCAAACGGTAAGCGGAGAGGCGGCCTCGCTTTCCACGGAGATCACACACTCATGCTAACTCAGCTAGCCGCCATTAGCCGAGTTCACCTCTCTAATGCCTCGTCGCTGTAAGGCTGCGGCGTAGTAAGCTAGGCTAACTGCTAGTGCTACTGCTAGCATGAATGGCGGGGAAGCCATGTCTCTTTCATGCAGCTAGCCTCAGTTTTAAGCTAGCCGGCGTGGCCGTCTGTGTAGCTTCGACTAATCTTATCAACCATAAGCGGTAGACACACAGGTTTCTATGATAGCATTAACACTAATGTCCACTCTGAACGTGACCGATTGTTACCTTCTGTCAAATAAGCAGCACATTGAACACCGAGCATCATCACAGGCCCGACCGTCAACCACCTTGTTGGGGTTGTACCATATGTCAGAGGCATTTTATGTTGCATCACTGACTTGTGTCATTATGATCTGTTTCTCCAGAGTTTCTTGAGGTTGGCAAGAAGCAGCCAGCCTTGGATGTTTTATACGATGTCATCAAGAGCAAGAAACATCGAACATGGCAGAAGATCCACGAGCCCATCATGCTCAAGTACCTGGAGCTCTGCGTGGATCTTCGCAAGAGCCACCTGGCCAAAGAGGGTCTCTACCAGTACAAGAACATCTGCCAGCAGGTGTGTGATGGTTGTACAGGTTGGGTAGTTTCATGCACCAGAGTCGTTCAGGGTTGAAGTGGAATCTCTCTCTCTGCCTTCAGGTGAACATCAAGTCTCTGGAGGATGTGGTCAGGGCTTACCTGAAGCTGGCGGAGGAGAAGACTGAGACGGCGAAGGGGGAGTCCCAGCAGATGGTCCTGGACATTGAGGATCTGGACAACATCCAGACCCCAGAAAGGTGAGGGTCGGGTCGTGCAGGAATCAGCCTGCCGCTAGTCTCTCCACTCGGGTTGCTTAGACAGATTTCTAATTTAGAATTGTTGAATGACAGTTTGTCAATCTCACCAGATCTTTACGGTTGTGTTACAGCTATGATGCGTTATTAAAGTTGAGTGTGCTTTGACTTCAGTGTGCTCCTGAGCGCTGTGAGCGGAGAGGACACTCAGGATCGTACTGATCGCCTGCTGCTCACTCCCTGGGTGAAGTTTCTGTGGGAGTCCTACCGCCAGTGCCTGGACCTACTCCGAAATAATTCCAAGGTGGAGAGGCTGTACCATGACATCGCCCAGCAAGGTAGTGACATAAACCGAACATCTCACCAATTACATTTAGCTATAATTTAATCTCGTATTGTCTAGGTGTAGCGTAATGTTTTTCAAAGTGGCATAAAAGATTCTGTCTACAAAATATTTGATAGTTTCTGGTGCCATATCTGTAAATGTTACTGAACGGCTTAAATATCTGCAGTACATGGAAGTGGCCTCATGTTTAAAATGATCAACACTATCCCCTCAGTCGGAAAGAAGATAATTCATCTTTGTTATTGTCCAATTAGCAAATTCAATGTAAATGTGCCTTTCTATATTCACTTTATTTTGAAGGTCAAGATTATATCAATCAATTAATTAATTATAACTAATTACTTGCTGAATGTTGCATTCTAAATGCTATTAATAATATCTGATCCTCTTTTCTGCAGCATTCAAGTTCTGCCTTCAGTACACCCGCAAAGCTGAGTTTCGCAAGCTGTGTGACAACCTGCGTATGCATCTGGGGCAGATCCAGCGCCACCATAACCAGAGCACTGCCATCAACCTGAACAACCCTGAAAGCCAGTCCATGCACCTGGAGACTCGCCTGGTGCAGCTGGACAGTGCCATAAGCATGGAGCTCTGGCAGGTCTGTCCTAACACTGAGTCCTTAAATGGGTTACACAAACTGTCCATACATAATTATGTTTAGTAATGCAAAACATGTATTGTATGACTTTAAGAATAACTTAAAACATGTGATCTACTCCGCTGTACTAAAATTGGTGTTAACTGGGCAAAGTGATATTTGTACTGATAGAATGTTGTTTCTATTTCCAGGAAGCCTTCAAAGCTGTTGAAGACATCCATGGCCTGTTTGCTCTTTCCAAGAAGCCTCCCAAGCCTCAGCTGATGGCCAACTACTACAACAAGGTGTCAACTGTGTTCTGGAAATCTGGAAATGCTCTTTTCCACGCCTGCACCCTTCACCGCCTCTATCACCTGTCCAGGGAGATGCGTAAAAATCTGACCCAAGATGAGATGCAGAGGTATCTTATCATTATCTCTAGAGAAGTGCACATGTTTACTGTAAAGATCAAATGGTTATATCAAACTTTTCCCCTTCAGGATGTCCACCAGAGTCCTCCTGGCCACACTGTCCATCCCCATCACCCCTGAGCGCACTGACATTGCTCGGCTCTTGGACATGGATGGCATCATTGTTGAGAAACAGCGCAGGTTGGCCACGCTCCTGGGTCTCCAGTCTCCACCAACCCGCCAGAGCCTCATCAATGACATGGTACATTATGTGATTTAGGTTCTGTTGGTTAGTGCCCCGGAGCACTTTGATATTTGACTTTTGAGAATTCTTTAGGATAGTCTGTCAAGCTTTTCACATTTTACTTTATAAAACTGCTCATAAATATTTTATTATAGATGTTTAACAAATGTCTGTTTTTATCTTTTCATACTAGGTGAGATTCAACTTGCTACAGTACATTGTACCTGATGTGAAAGAACTTTACAACTGGCTGGAGGTAGACTTCCATCCTCTGAAATTGAGTGGGAGAGTCACCAAGGTAAAGAATGTAGCAGCATCTGTCACATAAGCCTGTATATAATGAAAATATACTGCCCAGCTTTTTAGTTATTGTTGCCGTTTACATGGTCATTAAAGTGAATGTAATGTAGCTACTTGTTTCATCATAATTTAACACTTACTGTCCCTCTAGGTATTGAACTGGGTGAAAGACCAGGCTGAGAAGGAGGCTGATCTGCAACAGTATGTTCCTCACCTGCAGAACAACACCATCCTCAGGCTCCTGCAGCAGGTATTTATCCTTTTTATTTTATTTTTCATCAATTCTGGAACACCTAGTAAAATCTACATTTCAATGAGAGTGATCGCTCATTATTCTGCATCCATTATTTTAGGTTGCACAGATCTATCAAAGCATTGAGTTCAGCCGTCTGGCCACCCTGGTTCCGTTTGTGGACGCCTTTCAGCTGGAGCGCTCCATTGTGGATGCTGCTCGCCATTGTGATCTGCAGGTAAGGCCAACATCAGGAAACACTAATGCATTTTGGAACCATTATTACTATTTGTAGACCAGCAAAAGTGTTATTACTAATAATGATCAATTTTTAACCTTACGAATCTAACGTTATATTTTGTGTCTCAGGTTCGAATAGACCACACCTCTCGTACTCTGAGCTTTGGGTCAGACCTTAACTACTCAACCAAAGAAGACGCTCCTGTTGGCCCGTTCCTGCAGAACATGCCTTCCGCGCAGATCAGGAACCAGCTGACAGCCATGTCTTCTTCTCTGGCCAAGGCCATCCAGGTCATTAAGCCTGCCTCCCTCCTGGTAAGTCTGCCTCTTATACCCTTTTAGACTAAATCATTTTTTAACCCTAAAAGACTAATTTCCACATGGCAGTATTTTGACTTTAAGGCTTTTCTGTGTTGCATTTAAAGTAACAAATGTGTCATGGGTAAATAAATACGGTTAGAAAGCAGCATGGAGGCATGGTTACTATTTAAAAATATATTTTACTTCAGTCCCTTAAAGCTTATTGCAGACTGAGCAATATTCAAGTGCTGCTGGAAATGAGATGCATGGAATTCATGGCTGATGGGCCATCAAGCATTTATGACCTGTATAATGCATGTCAAAGCATCTTGCAGGAATGTGGGCATTCCAAAACTGCTGGGTGTGTTGATCCCTCAGTGGTAATCAGAGCTGTAGCTGATAAATACCGGTGACTACTGCAAAGTCATGAGACCTAAGAATTAATGCCATCTGTACCATTACCCACAGAAGACAAAGCCAGGTGTTAGTGGGTCTTTTGTCCAGTGTGAAAGGGCCTTTTTCTGAGCTCATGTATAGATGCACAGTGACTAGTCAGTCTCCAACATTAACTTTAAACATACAGGCATGTATCCACATGTGGTAGTTGGGTCCCTTTTTTAGTACAGTACCATGGCTTCATTCTTGTTTTTGCCCTTTTCAGCAAGAGCGTGAGGAGAACAGCCAGCTGGCAATTGCTGCTTACCTGAAAAATGGACGTAAGGATCACCAGCGCATCCTGGCTCGCAGACAGACCATTGAAGAGCGTAAGGAGAAGCTGGAGAGCCTGAACATCCAGCGTGAAAAGGAGGAACTGGAACAGCGGGAAGCTGAGATGCAGAAAGTCCGAAAGGCTGAAGAGGAGCGTCTCCGCCAGGAGGCCAAAGAGAGAGAGAAGGAGCGCATCATGCAGGAGCATGAGCAGATCAAAAAGAAAACTGTCCGTGAACGACTGGAGCAGATCAAGAAGACTGAACTTGGGGCCAAGGCTTTCAAAGACATTGATATTGAGGTAAAACGTAGTGAAAGTAAACTGAATTAAGATGAACTCCATGTGTCAGAAATGGGTCAGTTCGATATTGAATTTAAATCATGAGAATAACAAATTTGTTTTACAGGACCTGGAGGAGCTGGATCCTGACTTCATCATGGCAAAACAGGTGGAGCAGCTGGAGAAGGAGAAGAGGGAACTCCAAGAGCGTCTGAAGAACCAGGAGAAGAAGGTAACTGAGTGAGATATCCCTCCATCACAGGTGTCCAGTATCTCATATTCACTTATTTAATGAATTTGACTCTTTTTCCCTCCAGATTGACTACTTTGAGAGAGCAAAACGCCTCGAGGAGATTCCTCTAATCAAACAAGCTTATGAGGAGCAGCGTATCAAGGACATGGAACTGTGGGAGCTCCAGGAGGAGGAGAGGGTAGGTTGAAAAAAAGACCTGTCTTGTCAATCATTTTACAAATTTGAATCTAGGAAATTCAACACTTTCAAATTCCAGAATGTAATAATTTTGCATTTTGTTGTAGATCAGTAACATGAAAGTTGAACGGGAGAAGGCTCTGGAGCACAAAAACCGCATGTCCAGGATGATGGAGGACAAAGAGAGCTTTTTGTCTAAAATAACTGATGCCAGGAGCTTCATTTATGAGGTAATTCAATTTAACTTCATTTGTGTTGCCAAATCAGAACTTCCATTATCCTAAGGCCCTTTAGAGTGAGGTACCGACCCAACATTATAGAGATAACCCCAAGAGCCAAATACAGCTTTGACCCGTTGGGTTGAGAGGAGAGTCCATTCAGTCATTTCACAAGGCTATGCTGACAAATTGTGATATAAGCAGTGCTCTAATGTTCACTTCTGTCTTTCAAGGAAAAACTCGAAACTTTCCAGAAGCGTTTGTTGGAGGAGAGGAAGAAGCGTCTGGAAGAGAGGAAGAGGCAGCGCAAAGAAGACAGGCGTAATACTTACTACCGCGACAAAGAGGAAGAGGAACAGCGTATCCATGAGGAGTCTCTCAAGAAAGGTAAAACATCTCTGTTTGCACATCTGCATGGCGACAAGGAAACTTGTCACAATAAAGGAATGGTGGAGTTGCATGGTCAACAGGAAACGGACGCTTACAAAGAGATGAAAAAGAAGGAAACTGCTAGAAGTGGGCAGTTGTGGTTGATTGGTTGTATTGAGTTTTTGTCAAAATAACATTTTCATTTTGCCAGTCACATACATGGTAACTGAAGCAGTCATAACAAAGTGTATAAACAGACTTAGATAAAGGTTTCAATCAGGAAATTGTTGGTCAACTTGAATCATTAGTTGCTTTCAGACATACACTGATTCCCGAGGGCTTCCTGAGTTTCTGCTGGGTGTTTTTCCTGGCCCCATATTATAAAGTCTGCAGAAACTCAAGAGGAGCTGATATGAGAACACAGGAGGAGCTCCTTAGCAGAATTCAGGATTTGTTGCTGCTGTGAATCCGTCTGAATGGAGAATCTCCTACTACGTTATATATATGTTAAAATGGAAAACTCCGGAGACAGTCCCGACCCAGTTCCTCCACAGGTCGTGTTTGAAAACAGCTTTTGAAAAAATATTCTGATTGTGCGAGCAAGTGTGTGTGGCATCTTACTGTTTAATATCTGCAAAGAGTGTACCAAGTTAATGTAGTTTGAACAAGCCTCAATTTATTTTTCTATTTTTGTTACAGAGCGAGAAGAACGTGAACGCGTGGAAAATGAGGCACGAGAGGAGGAGGACAGGGAGTACCAGGAGAAACTGCGCAAACTTGAAGAGCAGGAACGTAAGCAGCGTGCTCGTCAGCAGGAGATCGAGGAGCGGGAGCGCCGTCGTGACGAGGAGAAGAAGACTCCAACAGAGGAGAGAACCAAGGTACAAATGAGCTTTATTTTTAACTGATGGGTGAGCTGACAGTTGGATGCAAATATGTTGAAAATCACAATGATTTTTTTTTTTCTGCATTCTGAAATACTAAACCAGATATCGGCTGAATTCCCAGATTAACAAGTTACTCAAATGGGAGGGAGGGAAGAGTAATGTTGCACATTTATACTGAGTGATGTGTAACAGTGCCTTGTCGAAAGGATAAATTAGGTTGAATAAAAAGTTTGTGTTCCCGGTTTGACAACCCAATGCGTCTTTATGTTTTGCTCCAACAGGATTGGGGTGGTGAAAAGGAGGAGGGATGGAGGAGGCGTGGAGAAGGAGGTGACTCAGAATGGCGCCGTGCTGTGCCTGACAGGTTTGTGTTGGTAACTCATCTTATATCTAATTGTTTCCATTTATCCAAGAAGAGCTACTCTAATTTTACTTCTCCTCACTCTTCCTCTTAGGGAGCGGACACAGGAAGGCCAAGATGAAGAGAGCGAGGACAAGCGAGTTGAAGCTCCCCGCAGGGTCTTAGATGAGAGGGCACCCCGTCGTGAGGAGGATCGTCCAGTACGCAGAGGATTTGATGAGGATCGTCCTGCACGCAGAGGGTTTGATGAAGATCGTCCTGTACGCAGGGGCTTTGATGACGATCGTCCTGTACGCAGAGGCTTTGATGACGATCGTCCTGTACGCAGAGGCTTCGATGATGATCGTCCCGCACGCAGAGCCTTTGATGATGATCGTCCCGTACGCAGAGGTTTTGATGATGATCGTCCTGCACGCAGAGGTTTCGACGATGACCGTGGGGCCAGGCGTGGCTTTGACGATGATCGCGGTCCTCGCAGAGGCATGGAGGACTCAAGGGCTCCCAGGCGTGGGGCTGATGATGATTGGGGCCCCAGAAGAGGAGGAGGAGGAGATGAGGATGGAGCTGGAAGGAGAGGCATGGATGAGGGGCCGCGTCGCGGTGGTGAAGATCCCAAAGCATGGAAACCCCT
Organism: Platichthys flesus; assembly: GCF_949316205.1. Classification (NCBI taxonomy): domain Eukaryota; kingdom Metazoa; phylum Chordata; class Actinopteri; order Pleuronectiformes; family Pleuronectidae; genus Platichthys; species Platichthys flesus. The sequence continues at coordinate 17,835,577 of NC_084956.1, read as the reverse complement.
AGGTAGAGCTGGTAAGTCTGCAGCTTATAAGTGACTAATGTGTTACATTGATCAGTAAGGGTGTTCCGATCAGGATTTTTGATCACAGGCTCCATGGCCCAGATTGTGCCTGATTAACATGCGTCTTGGGTGATCCAAGTGACCACTTGTGTCCGATTTCTCTTCCATGCTCTATGTAAATTAGCACTTCAACTTTTTTTTGTTTTATTCAGCACCACATTAAGCTCCTGTACCATCCTGTGTCCCTCTCACGTATTCCACCTGCGCTTTCAGCAGCTGCTGGAGTGACGCTGTGGTGGATTTTTTAATTGAACTAAATGAGTAGGACACACACTTAAACTTTCTCTGACTGTTGGAAAATGATATATTTTCACATCACAGATAGATGACGAGGAAAGTCGTTGATACCAGAGAAAAAATAAATGCGTTCTGTTTGCCCCACACATCGCTGTCCTGCCGGGCTGTGACAGGCTCTCACCCGGGACTCGCACACAGTGGACCGCAGTAGAGGAGGTTATACAACCCGATCAGACACACCACTCATGATAGAATTCCCAGCCCAATATACAAATAAGTCACCCTGGTTGCTAAGAAAAATCTGTTTAAGAAAAAAACCAACACTACTGAGCCAACACACAGTCACAAACCTAACCTGATCAGCTCCTCTGATAAGCGTTTATAGAGCACAGCGATTAGGTAACATTGGCCAATACGATCTGTGGCTGATCAATCGCACAACCCCTTATTTATCAGTGGACTAGTCAGAATATGTGTTGATGTGTAGATGTAATGTTTACCAGGACACTGTACCCATGTCTCAGCGGCAGGTGGATGGCGTGAGAGGGAGAAGGCCCGAGAGGACAGCTGGGGACCTCCCCGTGATGATGCCCAAGGTGCTGGAGAAGAGGCCGTAGAAGAGGAAAGCTCCAAAGACCGTCCTCCTCCACAAAGGTGGGCCTGACAGAAAACCTGTGTTGACAATATTTGTAAAAAATTTTATAAATACAGAGGTGTTTCTTTTCAGCTGTTAGTGATGTGTCACTGTATTTACAGAGAGGAAAGTGTCTGGAGGAGACCAGGTATTGAGGAGGGAGGAGGCGGCGGCGGAGCCGGCTGGAGAGATTCTCGAAAGGAGGACACCGGCCGGGTTGAGCGCATTGAGCGTGTTGAACGAGTCGAGCGGGTCGAGCGTGTTGAACGGGTCGAGCGTGTTGAACGAGTTGATCGCGAGGACCGCCGTGATAGAGACCGCCAGGATGACCGTGAACAAAGAGCCCCACCATCCAGCCAGGATGAAGGTAAAGAGCTGGATTGAGGGATACAAAAATGTTTGTGGAGTTAATGACATGCAGCTTATGGCTGAACAAACCCGAAGAGACTCCTCTAAACTTGTAATTATCCTGATTGCCTCCAAATAGATTCATCAGGTTATCAAATAGAATAAACTCCCTTAAGTGGATGGTTCCTTTCATTTAGCACTCCTGTCTAACAAAAATAATTTGGTACCCTGTAGTGATGTATTCAGCCAGCAGGGGTCGATGTTGATGCACGTACCCATTCAAACACTGGACTAATACACATTTTCTAACCTCAGTTATATTCTGGAACCAACATTAACAAATGATTATCTTTGTATCTTTAGGAAGCTCATGGCGTCGTGGAGGTGAAGAAAAGAAGGTGGAGAGGGACCGTCCCACAGAGGACCCAGAACAAGAACCTGGTGATGCTGACAAAGATATCCCTCGTCGCATCAAGAATGAGACAGATGATGATGGGTGGACCACTGTCCGCCGCTGAGCAACAGTTTTTCCATCTCTTTGGCTCATTTCATGATAAATTGTTTTGGAAAACAAATTTAATTACCCAGTTATAGCCACAGTGGTGAATCAACGGCTACAAGCTTCAGATATTCATGTGTGTTATTCCTTTGGATGAAATATTTGTAGAAGGTAGTTTTCCCGGGATTGTTTCCTTTTATTTTGAATTTCAGTTGTTCTGACAGAGGCTCTCCACCACTTCAAAAACGTCAGCTAATGAACTTCTGTGCACTTAGGCCTCATGCATATATATCTAAACATGACTGCCCCTAGTGGTTAGGAGTGTTCTTACCTAATATGAGAAGAGAAGCTGATCCAACTGAAAACCAATTTTCAACTTCCAATGCAAACTCAGTCTATCACCAAATGCCTCTTTTAAACAACTAACCTTTGCGTAAACATTGTTATGACAAAGATACAACACTTAAAAATACTAACAGTCATCAGCCTCACTGATATCTTTTCTTCCTGTTTCAGATTCTTCATGACCTAGCGGAATTTGCCATTTAGATGCGTTTGCTTCAGTTTTCAATTGGTCTCGCTCAATATCCTGTGTGCGCTTCTATCTTGCTGCAATTGATAACATACCAGGTTGCATGTGTACAGATGAAGCCTTTATTAATAAAGATGTTTGCTCACCACCTACAGTTTGTTTTCATCTAGTCTGATACTTGCTTTGTACATTAGATGTATATTCAGTTGCTTCAAACAGTGAGGTCGCAAACATTGCTGGGTGTGAGGGAATCACTGACATGCATCTGGGGGGAAGGAACTGATATTACTATTTTACATAATACTGTTTATTGTAAGCATAAATACTAACTGGTGCCGCTATTAGTAATAGCATAACTTCAACTGTGGGTATCACTTATTTTCATTATAACAACCGGACTGACAGGGCTTAATATTGAAAGTGAACTGTTCCTGGGGGCTCTCTGTCTCTTCTCTCCCCTCTTTCCCACCCACCTCTCCTCTCTACCCCATGTCTTTTCTCACTCCTACCAGTAGATGCTAAGGCCAACATGGAGTCAGGTTCTGTAACGACTCTTGTTAAAAGTGTTACCACTGTTGCCGAGCATTAGTTCATTGTGGGAACTGGGGTTTCTCTATAACAATATATAGACCATGAGAAACGTCACATTGTAAAGTGCCTGGAGATAATGTATTGATTAGCCTGTGTCAGTTATTTGTTTCAAAACCCAAGAAGTAGACTGCATTAAGATGTCATTGCAGCTCCTTCTACAAACTTTACTAGTGTCTAGTGATGCGGGTGAATTATAAGGTATTAATAGTGGACAATTGAAGTGATGAAGACTTGCCACTGAAACAGTCTGAGATCCTGTGCCAGCCCTAACGTCTACACGGTGCAACCACCAGTGCAAGTCCGCTGTTGTTAATTTTGTTGGAAACTTGCTGGATCTCTGCTATCCAGCAACTCGAGGCTCTGAGCGCAGCGATGGGACGGCTTTAACGCGCTACCATGATGCAACCACCAGAGGTCCTTACAGCACCGTGGAGAGGCCTCTAACGCCTCCGTGTCACAGCGTGGTAGTTCGTGTCAGTGACCAGCAGTGAAGACAATGTCAAACTACAAAAAATATTAACACGCAGCCAGGAGTCATGTACCGTCTACAAACCAGTGTCATACTGCTGGGTAATAAGGGTTAGGGTTATATCACGCAGACAAAATTATTTCCCCTTGAAAAACGTGTATGGTTTAAATTCATCTTCTGTGGCCCTACATATAGACACGAAGTACTAAAAAGTATAATACAAATATAACTGTGGATCAGGGTAAGACACGGAGATATTGTAATTAGACAATATCACACAATATTAGCTCTATTTTACTTAACATATTAAGCAAGTTAAAATAAAACTCCCAGTGATTCCTCTCAGTGTTGATAACTTTTTTAAATGTCAGATCGGTAGTGTTGCGTGTAGTACCGCTGGTGATGCTCCGGACTGCTTCACTGTTTGGTTTGTATTTTATTTACTAGAGCCCAAACAATTCAATCTAGAGCCTTAAACTACCCGCAGAAATTAAGCCTAGTGGAGCGCGCATTGACAAATATACATCCTGCATTACACGTAAACGACAGTAGCAACTATGTAATATTAATAATAATCATCCTAATCATAATAATAATAATAATAATAATAATAATAATAATAATCCTACAGTTATATATATATATATTTTTGTATTAATATGCACATATTGTCTATTTTGTGTTCCTTTAAATGATAAAATGTAGTTCCCTGCGCCATGTAGTCACAATTCCCACATATAAAAATATTCCGTCAAAACAAAAAACAGTTAATAAAAAACTGGAGTATTAATAGTAATTGAAGGTAACATATAGGTGGACAGCTCGATTGATTTGTAAGCCGCCTCTTGATGGTTCAGCTCGGCGTGCGGTTAGTGTGCAGTGCTGATGTTTACAGGCCCTCGGTGCGCGGCCATGGCTGCAGCTCTGTTCTGCTGCTCTCCACTCCCTGAGCCACACACACGAGCACAGAGAGGTGACAGCTCCACTAAACACAGGTGCATTTAGCCATGAATAACTGTGACACGGAGCGACTCATCGGTGGGAAGGTGTTTAGTAGATCCTGAACCCCTCTGTCAGTCTTCACGCACAGTCAGCCCTCTAAACATCAGCTGACAACAAGCTCTAAATCTCGCTCACGCTTGTCTGTGTCTCCGGTGTCTCCAAGACATCCAGTCCGACATTGGCTCAATGTGAACCTCATCCTGCAAGAACCTGGAGACTGGTGGAAGCGAACTCTCCTCAGGAGATCCAGAGGACAAATCCAGATGCAGGGCGACAACTGGGGAGTACGTGAGGGCCTTGTGATGGGCAACCTGGTGATATAAACCTGGGAAATAAACTAGTGCTGATGTGATGTTTGCGCCACATTGTTGTGCGTAATTTAAAAATAATCACTACCACGCTAAAAAAGAATAAGTTTGAACCCGTCACAGGCCTCACAAATAAACAGGCTACCTTCAGCTTGTCTCACTGGCTCACTTGAGTGTGTTAAATGTCCTGGAGATATGTGCGCGCGGGTGAGCATGTGTGTGCGCGCGCGCGTGTGTGCAGGGGGGCTCCTCTCTGGACGAATCCGTTCCGTTTTGCGCGCTTCGAGTCCGCCTCTCCGCGCCCCTGCTTCCCCATTGACGCACTTTTTAAGCGTCTTCCCCCTCTCTCCACCTTAAGGCGAGCAGCAGCGGCGGCGACCAATCACCATGCCATTACAGCCTTCAGAGGAAGCTGTTTATGGGACTGCAGCGCTAATTAGGCTCATGAACTAACAAATCTGCCTGCACGAACCCGGCGAGGAAAACGATCACATCCATGGATTAGTCTGGGAGTAAGCCGAGCACTTTTTATTTTCTGGCTTCCTCGGCGCTGCAGCCTTTTCCCTCTCCAACTTATTTTTGTACTGCGCAGAAAACTTTCCCCTTTTCTTGGGTGTGGAGTATTTTTTAAGCGAGAGCGCCGCGCCGACTTCCACTTAAACTGGGGAACCTGGACTATCAGACCATGTTTCAACCTACACCCAAGAGGTGTTTCACTATAGAGTCTTTAGTGGCGAAGGATAATCCTGTACCGGCGTCCCGCTCCGAGGAGCCCATCAGGCCAGCGGCTCTCAGCTATGCAAACTCCGGACAGATGAACCCCTTTCTGAACGGCTTTCACTCCGGTGGCCGGGGCGTCTACTCTAACCAAGACTTGGTGTTCGCCGAGGCGGTCTCTCATCAGCAAAACTCCGGCGTCCCGGTGCACCAGGTGGCCCCGCCGCACGCTTTGGCCGGTCATCCGCTTTCCTCGTCACACAGTCCGCACCCTCTTTTTGCCAGCCAGCAAAGGGACCCTTCAACTTTCTACCCGTGGTTATTACACAGATATAGGTACTTGGGTCACAGATTTCAAGGTAAGTGAGCAAAGAGCATGCTTCGGGTTTGGGGTTCACTTTTACGCACGACACACGCCGAGCGGTTGGAGAGAGCGGGCACATTATTTTCCTCTCTCTCCATCAGTGGCCACACAGAGCAGAGTGGCATTAAAAACGTGTGGATGTGTAGCTGACCAGTTTTAAAGCGAATCAGATCCAATCCTCAGGCCCAAACAGACACTTCTTTAAAGATGTGTTATCTTAAAGTGGTCCTGTGATCATTTCATCAATTATAATAGAAAGCAGAATATTGTGGCTTTAGGAAATAATTGTTGCCTTGGTTTATTCTGCAGCTGTCTGCTGCTGGAAGTGTCTGCTCTGTGTTTAAAAAAAGAGCACTGGCGATTCTGACATGTTTGTACACTGTTAGTCTGCAGGTTATATATAGCATATGATTTATATTCATGCGTAAAACCAACAGAAAGTATTTTACTGCTGCCGGTTTAGTTTTTAAAATATCTATTTATTTAACACTAACTGTAGAAATACATTGTTATTTTCAAAGAGAAAATTATCAAACAATGTGGCTGGTAATTGAGGAGGAGCCTGCTGCAAATTTTTCTAGAGCTGACATGTGTCAAATTTGCGGTCATTTTTAATTAAATAAGAAAAAACGAACTTGCCCTGCTTGGTGGGAGACAATTCGATTAATATTTGTTACTCATTTGAAGGTATTTCCATTGTTATTATTTATATATTTTTCTGGACAAATTAATGCTAACATGTCATATTTGCAGGAAATTATTCTAAATTAATTTCTGACGTGTTTTTTGGCTCCTGCTTATTGAAAGCTTTTCATGCTGTTTGCATTTTACCTGCGATTTTGTTTACAAAGGCTATTTTGGAGCTAATTTAATTAGGCCCAGGATTATACCTCCGCTGTGTTTTGTTTCCCTCTGTCCTTTATATGCGGTGGCCTCACAAATGAACACACGCATGAACACAGTCTAATAAACAATTATTGAAATACACGTTTTTTTAAAATAAATGATCTGCTTTTATTGACGGATATCGAGCTTCTTCTCAGACATTACGATTATGACATATTTGCAGTATTGCCCTCGGTGCACTATTGTTCCACAGTCGTGCGCACAGGCCCGCTGCTTGTTCTGTGATGTTTATATTTTGTAAAAGATATATGAATAATGAGGGGAAAAGGCAGATGATGACATACGCTGGTTTTGTTGCTCGTCTGCAGGTAATGAAACGAGTCCAGAGAGCTTCCTTTTGCACAACGCGCTGGCCAGAAAGCCCAAAAGAATCCGGACAGCGTTTTCACCCTCGCAACTCCTGCGGCTCGAACACGCGTTTGAGAAAAACCATTACGTGGTGGGAGCAGAAAGAAAACAGCTCGCCCACAGCCTTAGCCTCACAGAAACTCAGGTAAGAAACACCTGCTTTGCTTTCCCTCTTTTAACTTCACATTGTTTTTGAATCTCTCCTGCGAGCAAAATGTTATTGTTTGATTGTTATTTCGATGCTGCTGTCCGTGTTGTGTAATGTTTGAACTAAACAGGCCCACTTGCATTTTATAGCCATTTTTATTGTCACCATAAAATTATATTTCTCACATTATGAGTGAATGTGTTGTTTTAGTGTTTTTTTTTACTTCTTTCTGAACGTGGCACCGTGCGTCGTGTGCCTTTAGAAAAAAAGCACCATACATTGACGCATAGAAATAAAGAGGCGCAGTATCTCTTAAAACACAACCATTTTTAAATAATCAGCCAGCTAATTGTTCCTTTATACACGCATGTTGTCAATGGAAGACAGAGGCTTTCTGTTGGATCCAATCCACCGTCATTGTATAGGCCTAACCTCATTTCAGGAGGGGTTGAATTACTTTGTTTTGGGGGGAGAATGTTGCCTTTCAAAATGGAGGGCAAATTAACCAGTTAACCATTTTATGGGATAGGCGATACAAAGAGCAGAGGCGGGTTCAGTGATTTCCCCCTGCCATATTTAAGATGCCGTTTGAGCCCATCAGCCGGTCGCCTTTTGTCCGCCGCGTCTCCCTCGGACGGCGCGGCCTGTTTGGAGGAGCTGAAGGGAGAACTGAACCATCACCTACTTCAATTAGTCCACTGAAGGCTTATTAAACGCACCTCGGCTGCCATTTAGGAGCTAAAAGAGAGGCCGCCGAGTGACAAAGCCGGAGCAGACAATTTATCGATTTAGATGATGTTAATCCCCACCGGTACCTTTCATTATCAGAGCTGAGTCGGTTTAGAGGAGTGTGTGGAAATATATGTTAAATTAATGACATAGGTGGGATTCCCTTATTTATCCTACATTCAGTCTGCAGGCTGCCATAATAGTTAACCTATTATTATTATTATTATTGTGTAAAAAAACATCATGACCTACTTTAGGTGAAGTGTAAACGTTTTTCCAGAATCATGTTTTGTGCACCTATAAATAAAATAGTTTTAGTTTAATCCAGCTTTTTACCTTTACCCTTTTTACTTTTTACTTTTTACTTTGAAGTGAATATTGTGGTGATAACATATACCAATTTATTTTAAAACAGAATTGAAGGTTTCGTTATAGCCCGACTTAACACTCTGTGCCATATATTTATATTATATATTAGGATAACAATTATAATTTGATTATTTAAATGCGTGGATTTATGCTACAATGAGAAATATATACATTTAGTTTATATATAGTAAATGTGTTTATTGTGATGGTTGTTTTTATAACTGTCCAGCACAGTTTACAATTTCGCTCCCACTGTCTGCCTGTATTTGGCCAGGTATCCAAACAATGCGTCCCTTTTACGCGTGGTTTTTACGCACTGGCCAATCGCGGTTTATCTCATGAAACTGATCCCTGTTTTTTCCCCTTCCTTTTCTTCTCCTTTCTCCTTTTCTCCTCCTCAGGTAAAAGTGTGGTTTCAGAACCGGAGGACGAAGTTCAAGCGACAGAAGTTGGAGGAGGAAGGCTCGGAGTCTCAGCAGAAGAAGAAAGGTTCGCATCACATAAACCGGTGGAGAATGGCGACGAAACAGGGGAGCCCAGAGGAAATTGATGTCACTTCGGACGATTAAAAAAAACTCAAGACAGACAATATGGTCGTTCGCGTGAAGGAGGAGGACATGGATAAAGGATGTCGTGTAGAGACAATGAGAGGGTAATAAGCCAATGTCACATTTCAGATCTCCGGGGATCGGCAGCTGAGGGTGAGAGAAACCCGGCTGGTGGCACTGCTGTCACCGTGTGGGTCCGTCAATCCACTTGAGCCGGGGAAACGTGACTGACGGTGTCTCAGTCCACCCACCTGCACCCTTCCACACACCAACCACCACCACTACAACCCCACATCATCCACCACCTCCAATTCTTTCTTTTTCTCCAATTCATTTTGGACGTTTGCACTTCAGAAGTTGTTTTTTTTTAATTACAAGAAAAAAAAAAAAAAGGTTCCACTCAAGATACCAAAACACCAAACTGCTTTTGTAAAACTTGAATTGCATGGTATAGTTTTTTCCTGCTAGCTGTTTTAATTTGACAAAGTTTTTTCCAAACCGAGAAGAAGATAAAAAAAAGATAAATTTTGTTTTAACTCTATTTTCAAACTGAGAGATGTCGTGCTTCTTCGTTTTTACAAAGTGTGCAGTCTTTAATTAATGATTCTCGTGTAAAAGTGATTGTGAAAACATATGAAGTAGCGGTGCTGCGTTATAGTGTTTTTTTTTCCTTTAAAGAAAAGAGAGCAGAAAGTGAATTTCGATTTATATATAAAAAAGAAGTGAATCAGACCACAGACAAAAGTATAGGCTACTTAAAGGGAAGGTATCAGGACATTCCTTTAACATAAAGCTTTACCAATGTGTGGCTGCAGTGCATGGCCCCACGCACGCAGCCTTTCTGTCAGGACTTGACCCTCCAGTGAAAGTTGCCAAGAAGGACTAAATGCAAGAATTGAGGAGAATTAAAAAAAAAAAAGCACTGAGCGTATTCCATGTACAGAAATGCTAAAAGTTAATGTTTCTGTTGAACCCTCTTTTACAGAATGTAAATAATTTTTGTGTTTGTGTTAAGTTTGCTACAATTTTAACACAAAGTATACTTCCAAGAAGTATGTAATTGTCAATATTTTGTCAATAAAGTTTTATCAATATGTGTCGCGCAGTAAAATATAAAGGCTTTTGATTGTGTAGCGCAGCAGAGCGGAGGCCTCTGACAAAATATGGCAATGATCTTTATTCTTATTCTGGAGGAGAATAACGTTGGGCTGCTCTGTGAGGTCTGTGGAGTTGGATTTTTTTTTTTAAAGACATAGAAGGAAAATGCTACAGCCTGTAATCTGCTGTCCACTGCCTCTCAGTTTGTGGAAGGCACCAGGTTAGGCGTTTTTATTTGAGAGGCGCTGCTGAAGCCTGGGCTTCGCTGCAGCTACAAAGACTCTGCACAAGCTTTTGTGAAGGTGCAAATCAGTTTGGGCAATTATCATGCGAGTAATATGAGGGGTGTGGGGGGGGGGGGGGGGGGGGGGGCATTGCCCAGTGGTCCACTTTAATCTCTTAATCCACGGATCCAAGGGGGCTTGGTTGGACATAATTTAGCACAATCTGACTACCCCTCACGACGCGATAAGGGAAGGTTGCAGTGTGCCCGCAAAATGGGATCTTTGTTTCAAATCTTGTCTTGTAGGCTCCACCATGCTGCTGCTGCTCTGGACTGAACGGGGACATTATACAGGACTTCTTTATGGAAGCCTGTAGGCTAAACGAAAAAGAGAGAGACGCTATTTACAGCAAGGAAACGATTCCCTATTTACACTAAAACAAGCAAAACAATGCACAGCTCAGTTTTAAAACAAAACTGGATTATGATTTTCCTTTTTCCCCCAACAAGCCCAACTTGAGGGTTTTCTGGTGCAAGGTGCATGTTTTTGTTTTATTGTTTCATAAAGCATAAAAAAACAAACTGCTGTTTATGTGGTTTGGGTTGAGGGGGGAATTCTTAATCGGCCCATAGATTATAACAGCAATAAAAATCTTTAGAGAATACCATTAGCTTTGAAAAAAAAAAAAAAAAACTAAAAGCTTTATTACAAACCCAGCTTTGAAATAGGGGGGATTAGAGGACTGAAAGGGTCCCACAATAGTTAGAAGAAAAGGTTTCATGCTAATGAGGTTAATGCCCTTTGTATCTCCGGACTCCACAACTTCATTACTCCTATCTCGGGCAACACGGAGCGGCTCAGAGCTCCACAATCCACTCGAGCTTTTCCCTTCCCTGCCTATAAAGAAGGATTTGATAGCAGTCCTGTTCAAACTAGATAATTATATATTTTCAAGTTGGAATTAAGATAAAGAAAGTGCAGTGGAGGCGGTGAGCCTTGATCCGCCGCAAACAAATTTGGCGCATTCTCCCCGCTGTCTCCCCCCCAACCTCACCCTCTGTGCGCGCCTGTATGGACACACAGGAGACATGGCTGCTCATTAGGGACAGACACCGGGTGATTGGATTTATCCCGGAAATATTTCTTTAAAATAATTGTTTATGAGGGAACATTTTAAAAAGCTTAAAAAGAGAATTTATTAGGTTAAAATAAAACAAATGGTATACTATTATTTACGAGAATAAAAGCCCAGTCTATTCTCCAAATGTCTTTGTTCTCATCATATTAATTAAGTTGCAGTACGTCTAATTGTAAAGGCACCGATCGAAAAGGATAGCATTTGCATTAATGGTAATTTTATATTTATATTTAGCATTTTTGTGCAGCAGGTTTCAGGGAAAATTAGCTCGATATTTTTTTAATTATAGGGTAAATAATTGCATTGCGCATGTAGGTTTGTAAACCACACATTTGCAATTTTTTTTGCGTCTTAAAAATTCTTCTGCTCAGATCCTATTAAAGGACGATCAAGCGCAATTTGAGACTAAGGTCCCATGAATTTAATTGGTTTGGACAGAATTCAAACAGCGTGTGTGTGTGTGTGTAGGGAGGGGGGGGGGGCTCACACTCACCCACACGCACACACACCACATCCTTCTTCTTCCACACTCTCTCCAACACTGTGCGTAAAGGGCCACACGGCTGTGCAGGACCTTTGCTGACCCGCTTATCTAAACTTAAGCTGCCTGCGTCCCGCTCAGGGGCCAAACTCTCCATAAAACACCGCACAGCTGCCGAACAACCCCGATTCCTCACCGCCCAAGCCCGGCTTTTTTTTTTTGGAAAATGTTTGGACCGGATCCCCCGCTGCATTAAACATTTAGCCTGCAACGTGAAATGATTATCCGTCACTGAAAAGAGTAGTCGCTCCTATCAAGTGACCCCACTGACCCAAAACCTCTAATCTGCAATTAGTAGCCATAATTACGTCGGCTGACACCACTAATGTGAATGGTGGCAGAGGGGGGGGACAGGCCTCGCATTAGCGCTGAAAGTCAATAATTGATCGGGAGAAGTGTTTTGTGAAAGGATGGCTTTGGGTAGATTGTCAACACGTTGTCCGCTGGCTGTACGCCGCTGGTTTGATTCCAAGCGTGCAGGCTGAAATAAATAAAAAGCCTGAGAGGTGGTGGCACCTGTAGGCCGGGATCTGACCTGCACGACTAACCCGATCTGTCCTGTTGCACAAATTGCCTCTGAAATTGATCCTTGAAACGAGAGAATCGAGCCCACACAGCTCCCTTGGCCTTGACATAAGGTACAGCGATAAATATACAGGACTAATGAGCAATTACCATACAATCAGCCTTCAATTAGCTTACATAATAATAAATTAAACATCGCGCCAGGGATCCAGTTTCTCTCTTTATTATTAATAACCAGGGAGGAGCAGCCATGATGATGCGCTCTGATGATTATGTTTTCCTAATGCAGCAATTTCCAGTTCGGCATAGGACTGCAGTCAGTCGGTCAGTCCGTCAGTCAGTCAGTCAGTCAGCTCCACGTGTTGACTCGGACTGACTCAATAAAACTGCTCCGCTGACTTCCTATAGCATCAACTGCGCAGGCGCAGAGAATAACTTTGCAATGCACCCGTTACTTTTTATTGTTAGGGATTTGTATTGATTTCTGCGTTTAAGAGACACACCCCCACACACCCCCACAACCCCACACAACCACACACACGCACACACGCACCCACACACACACACACACACACACACACACGCACACACACACACACACACACACACACACACACACACACACACACACACACACACACACACACACACACACACACACACACACACACAGCATGTGCATCATCCTGATGATTCAATAACATAAACCCATTGTAAACTCTCAAATCAATTGAACCTTGGATAATGAATACTAGTCATACATTGTCTAAGTTACACTACAATGATGTTTTTGATTTAAAAAAAGTAAAAAACGTCAGATGACATCAGCAATATGTAAAGTTACATTTGGATATAACAATTTATTTTGCTGTCACAATAAATTCAGAACACTTTAAGAGCCTGGCAGCAAAATGTAATTATTAATAGATGAACAAAGCCAACAAACGACATTACAAGCTGCTCAGACACACCCTGCTCTGCAGTTTGTTTTGCTGCCCATGTTCAGTGAGGTCACCAACACAGATGTCACAGACCTACAGACAAACGACCATCTCACAATGAAATATTCATCGAGTCCTGCGAATCTGAAACACTAAACTATTTTTCCACCTGCACAGACGCCTCTTTCTCCGTCTTCTCCAGGCTTCTTCTTGGCCTCTGTCCCATAATGCCCGTCGCAGACTCAACAGACAACTCCAGCATCTGCCTGAACTCAGCCCGCTCCGTGCCGTAACCACGCTGCACAGGCACGGCTCAGTTTGAGGAAGCCGCAGACAGTTTACAGCCTAGCTGTTTTTACCTCCTATTACTTTCATTGGCTTTAGCAGTAAACACCTTTTTGGACTGCATTAATATTCAGCTGAAATGCCATAGATTCCTCACATTTATTTTCTTTGATGATAGGGGGGGGAGTTGGCCTGTAATGCAACGCAGTTTCATTTGCATATAAGTGTTTTCCCACTTATCCACCAGCTATGAGGAGAGCAAATGTCGACCCCCTGTCCTCTGAAGTTCCAAACTGCAAACATTTTATAGGTTGTATCTGCAACCAGCAATCCCCTCTGCACACTAATGCGTAACATATGGCGGACTGTACACCTGATAAAATACCTCAGGGGCCCTGCAGTTTGGAAAATCCTCAATTCGCTCCCTAAATAAAACAAACAATGGCCTCACTAAATATATCACATGTGCCTGCTGAACTTTTCTGTGTCTCTTGACCTGCGAGTCCCCTCCCACCCCATCAGCAGGTCTGTGTGCTCGCCGGCTGGTGCCATGGCAGGTACTTTTGAAAATAATACCACAGCTTTTCACAGCCTCCTGCTGTAGGCCGACTGCAGCTCGCTGAAGCTACATGGCTCTCATGTCCAACCCATGTGAAGGCTGCTGATTTTTCTGCTGTGTTTTGTGTCTTTCTGTGACAGGATATGATCACGTCCAATGAAATGAGCTCACATCTAGAACCGGTGTCTCTGTCCACTTTTCGTCTCCAGTTTCAGCTCAGTGACAGTGCTGCAAAAATGTGGCTACAATTAGAGCTGAAATGGAATATAGCTGCTGGTGTGTGGGTTACTGAGCAGGCAGGTGAAATTGTGGGCACCTGTTCTTCTGTCCCTGCCTTTGCACCCATCTGAACCTCGCTATGTCTCCCCCTCTTGGTAGCTGGGAGGGAGAAAAATCTGCCCCCCCAAAAAACACAAAATATCAGGTTTCTGTTGGCTGCGTCTGACAGCAGTTGAGTGCTTAGTGTCTGGAAAGTGAAGCGGTATGAAATACTAGTGGTGGACTTTTTGGACGGGGGCCTGTGTGCACTCGGATAATGGATGGTGCATCGCTTTGCCTTATTCTTTTACAACGTGAGAGTCGACTGAACTTGTGACACATTTCAAATGTAATTTCAGAGCATTGGATTTTTCATTACGTACTTTAAAATAGGAGGTGTTGAAAGAGTGCAGCATTAAACTAAAACAAACCTCACAAGTAGCTTACGGCCTTAGCTATTCAGATTATTTTTGTTCTTGCATGTGCTTTTGACAAGTTGTAACAAATTTGAAGAGTTATTGTAAGACAATGTCATTTTTCAAACGCCATTTAAACTCCTTAACCAATTAAGCTGATTAATTTATATATTGTGAAACAATAAAAAGAATAATTATATAATAATTAAAACATTGTTTATGTTGATCTGTGTTTTGAAGGGAAAAAATGTTAACGCCTAAGACACATTTTTAAATGTAACAATTCAAAAGAATAACAACCCAGGTTTAACAAGCACTTTAAGTAATTTTCTTCTCTCCTTTGAGATGTAGGTTTTTCCCCTCCTCAAAACTCTCCCAGGATAAACACGAGAATGGAATGTAACTCTATAACAAACAACATCTATAACAGCGAGGATTTTTTTACATTTATGGCAAATCCTTAAATTTCAGCTGCTCCACAGCCTCACCCGGCGCCTTTGTGAACGCTGACCAGACTCTTCACGCCAACTCTCATTAGCTTTCATACGACACTGAAGTTATTTGTGGCATCGATGCAAAGCTGTGCCAATTCTCTGGTCAGTGCTGACATAATACCCTCATCCCCCCTGCTTGACAGACGCTTCAAGTTGGTTTTAACTTGACTACCATGCACAAACAATATTTTTAGCGGAGGTTTGTGTGTCTCCATAAGCATTTGTGGTGGGTATCTCTGGATTCTCTGCTATTCCTAGTGGGGAAAAAATTATACAATGTCCTGAAGCATAAGTTGCAAAGCATGGAAGCAATATAAAGAATATGGGGCAGAAGTTCTTGAGTTCCCTGTTGTAAAAAAAAAGCACGGCCATGTGTTCGAAATGTGTTACAGGGTAAAATACAATGTGCTGATACGTGGGACATCCAAAAACTGACGCAAAGTAGAAAGAGAAGAAAAGGTGTTTAGCCATTTGTCCAGAGCATAAATGTGAAGGTTTCCGTACGACTCCTCAGAGAGCTGGAGCTTTCCTTGACAGGCGGTGTAAATGATTGGTGGTAGTAATTCAGGTTGTGACATCTATTACGGGCCAATGAACACCTTAGCACCTCCACAGAGAAACAAACCTAAATTATACATGCTAATCATTCACTCTCGTGCACTCACAGTGTTCTTGCTGCACATTGCAGAGCTTAGCCATTGAAGGAGAATGATGCTAACGTTGTCTTACGATTTCAAGTGCAGTTTCTAAGAGCCTCTAAATAATAACAAGCATAACTTCTTGGGTTTCTGTAAGCTTAAGGTGAAACGATTACTTCTCCACCTGCATTGGGGGCTACCATATAATTGCATGCAGCATGAACATGTGAACTCTAAACCCGACAGAAATAAGTGGCAGGTGACTGTGAAGCCATGTGATGTGCGATAATCTATGCGAACATCTCAAATTAATGATTTTGGATGATAAAATGGCAGTCAGAAGAAACAGGTGCAACACTGACTGTAGAATATATGAAACAAGGTAATGGTAATATACGTCTTTTCAAGTCCAATTACTGAAAAGGCAAAGCCATTGTGCACGGTCTAGTTGCAGCTTTTGCCCCCCCCCCCCCTACGGGCTATCCTATGTGTTTATAAGCGAGGTATAATGGCAGGAGGGTGTGTAAGTGCTGCAGGTTATTTTGTATTTGGAGGTGAAGACATAGCGAATAAGACCACTTCACACATGAAAGGCAGCAGTGGGTCCATTTAATTTTCTGTGCCTCTCTTACCCTGGATCTCACTGTCCTTTTAGGGGGGACTCCAGAGGCTAGTTAAAAGGTGTCTGATTCTCACCATGAATCTAATTAGATCTCTGACTGAGGTCTTAACATCTCCTTTGGAAAAAAAGAAGAAGAACCACATGGAGGAATAAGGTGCTAAAGCACCTACGCTTTTCCTCCTCCTGCACCTTGGCCTGAGCGGTCCCCTGCTCCCTCCTTTCCTCGAGAAAAACAAAGTCCTGCAGGCTAATGAAGTTTGTAATTAAGGAGATTCTGTCAGGCTGAATGAGTAATTAGGACATGGTTCCTCAGGGGTGTTAATGGTGGTCAGGCTCAGCGGAGCACGGGCTGCATGTATGGCTAAAGAGAGCACCCTTTATTAGCTCAGCAGTAAATGAAAGAGAGAGAGAGGAGTGCTTGCTTTTCACTCATTATCAGGGAAGAATCTTCTTCTTGTTTGCTGCACTCACTATTATAGAATGTTAAAGTAAAAGGGTTGCAGTGTCATTTTAGAAACACACAATCTGAATATGTCCTTCTCGCTTATTTCTTCCAGATGATAATGTTTACATTTGTCTATGGGAAACATTACTGCATATGTTGGCCCACTAATTTCCTATGGATTTCTGATGTGTTGTGAAATCAGATATAATTTGAGGGGAAATGGCTTCGGGACAGGACCGCGCTCTGTTCTCGATGAAGACATCTCCGTTCTAATTATCGCATTTACTCCAGATTGGTTGACTGTGCTGCTGATAAAGAAAGTTCACCTGGCCTCAATTAACTATATTTATCTCAGATTATCCCTCCATGAGATTTCTGCTCTGGCAAAAAGATTAGCATTATTAAGAGTCGCATATGCAGGATGAATACATTTTCAGACAAAGTGACATCTCTTAAGGATGAGAAATTAAATCAATGAAATGAAGAATCAAAAGGAAGCAGCTGCATGTTCTTGGGTTTCTCTCAGGCAGAGCACGTCTTTCCCCCCCGAGTGCTATAAAATCACAGTTTATATCAACTGACATGCTCTTTCATTTGGATAAATATAATTTAAAATTACATTTGATAAGTGTTTAAAGTGTAAACTGTCAGTGTTATGAATTTGATCAACTTGTGTACTTTCCCCTTTTTATTATCTAGTCTGTGGCGGCCTGCATTATTCTTATTTGTCCCACTGGAATTTTATAGTGAAGCATTTTTTTTTTTCTCAAACTTGCTTTGTGCTGCGCCATTTGCCGACAGTTTCAGCTGCAGTTTTGCACGAACCAGCAAGTGGCATGATCTCTCCCTCACACGATGGAACTTCTCTTTCAATTTGTAGTCTGTGTGCCTGTCACTCAGAATTTATAGCGTATTATTTGCACACTTGCACCCCCAGTACCTCTACAGATCAATTTAATTCTGTGGGAAATGCTGTGCTTACATTATTCTAAATGTTTCTCACAATGTTCAAACCCAGAGACATCCTCAATTATATTCAAGCTACTGGGAGATTTAGTTTTTGTAGCATTTGGATTTCATCGTAGTCCGTCTCTGCTGTAACTTTGGGGGCAAACAACATATGAGGAGGGAAAAAACGCTAGCCACTTAGCCGATGGCTGTTTTTGCCTTCCAGTGTTTTTGTCACCCATAACGGATCATGATTATTCATTGATGTTTCAGCATAACATGAATAAAACTGACGCATTACCTCACCCAAGTCTGAGTCACGTCAGGTAGATTTCCATCAATAGCGGTGGTGAGGACAACAACTTCCTCCCAAGATCCCATGCTGCTTCACAACGCCATCAAACTAGGTGTTTTGTTATTGTCTTGATTGAGAGACCCGAAAGTGGCCAAAGTTACATGTTGCCTGAATCCAACTCGTTCATCAACACATGGTAGTGGACAGTGGTGAGATTGGTTTTAATTTGATATTTGCTCCGATCTGGCAAATGGGAAAATATACAGCCGGTGTGAGACAAAAATAAGTGACGACACCAAATAACCACACATCATTGCACACACACACACACACACACACCAGATTGGAACAGATCAGTGTGTTTACAAACCGATGTCCTTGACAGATACAGTAGAACGATTTTCTTCAGAGGTGGCTCTGTTTGATCTCGGGTTAACCTCTACATTCTCTAAAATCATTTACACTGTTTAGACTGGGAAGTGTCCTGCTGCAAGGCACAACACCTGGGCTTTGAACCCGTGACCTCACATCTGAGTGCTCTCGCTGAAGCCCCTGCTGCCTCCCGGTTAGCTGGAGGATCAGCGTGGACAGACAGGCCCAAAACTCTTCATTTCCTGTTTCGCCTGCAACCAACCTTTCCCAAACTAAAAAAAAATGCTACCTGTGTTTCAGATAATATAATCAACATAACCAAGGTATGACCTTTATGAGGACAAGACATGTTTTCGCTGCAAAGTCACAAACCCGAGAAGCCAGAGGAATGATATGAGGGGCTTGTAAGTGATATTACATTTTTGATGTGGTAAATTCGTTATATGTATATAATCAACAAAAAAGATTTTTTTTTAAAGAAGCATTCTTCTAGATTTGTCCCGTCAACACTTTTGTTTTCTTAGGACCGCTGTCACAGACAAGAAGAGCGATTGGAGTTGCAGACTCATTACAGGTTAAGTAGAACAGGTGTTTGTCAGCTCCAGGCAGACCTACGTGGATGAGACCTTTTCATGTCGGCTACTTCCTCACACATTAGTCTTCAGCCAAATTGCTCTGAGTGGAGGCTTCGCCCCGCCCATCCCTCCCCGTCCATCGTGACCTCTCTCCCCTCCGCGCTCAAGGCAGGGCTGCAGATAAAAAAAGCGGAAAAACGGCTCTAGGAATCCTAAATATTAGTGGTTGTAAATCAGCCCCCAGTGGCCTATGAATAGCAATTATCTTTTTCACACTAATAAATCCCCCCAGTCACAGATAAGATGGTTTCCCTTCCTAAGCTGCAGTAAAAACAGCTAAGTACTGAGCAAGCAAAAATAGGAGGGGTGCAGCAAATAAATGAGGGCTCTTTAGCTGTGGATTACTCTTAGTCATAAGAGAAAATATATGTTTTTTGTGCTGGTGTGCGCTGTTTGTCATGTATGAACTGAGAAGGAAATGACACGATCACAAGACTTTGGGAATTCAGATGATATCGAGGAGCAAGGTAGAGCTCTTATCGGCCTTATCAATACCTGCTAAACATGATTCACTTCAGTGCACAGCGACTTTCAGCTGGTAGAGGTGCTGAGGCTCCTTGAAAATGTCACCGGTGGGGGGGGGGGATTGTATTGATGTGATAGGAACAGTCTTTGATTTTTATCTGAGACAGATCAGCATGGACAAAGTTTAGCCAGTGTAGAGCGCCACTCTCAACTGATTAAATTGACGGTCCTTCAACCAGAACCACAAACTCACTTCCTGTCGTCTCCTGTGCTTTAGTGTTACCATGTGAACAAGTTCAGTCTACCTCTGCTCTCCACTGGGATTTACCAGACTTTATGTGTGTATAGGAGGAAAACACAGCAGCAGTGGGCCTTTTTTATTTTCCACTATAAGGTGACTGAACCCTTATTCCGTGTAAAGACTTAAGTTAACCTCATTAAGTTCGCTCATACACTAGATACATAATTGTCCCTGAGAGGATAGCCAGTGCTAATACAAATTAGAAAGATAATTAAGCTACTGAGACTGGCCAGTGCATCTCCCAGTGCACTGGACCCACAGAGCCATTATGGTGAATTAGAGCCTTTGTTTACAGTCACAACAAGAGCCTTTTTCCACGGGCCTTGTTTGTCAGAAGCCCCACGCAGACTGGATCGAAGTTTACTGCACGACACGATTGGGAACATACCAGGTGTTTGAGTTACAAATGCAGGAGAAGACGAGGTAATGATAATTCCTCTCTTAGTGTCAGGCGTGATGACTTCACGACGCCTTACCTTGCTGAAAACAAAGAACCTGGGGTCTTCTTGAGAGAAGTGCCTTTGGCTGCTCATAAAAATTCAATCTAAATGACAATTCACCTCTGTAGTGTGCAATGCAAGCGGCCCTCTCCGTAGCAAGGCAGTTTAGGGCCCTGCCCTGCTTACAGCTACTTCAAAGATGCCTTAAATGCCTCCTCAAGCTAGAGAAAACATTTCTCTCTTTTCCTTTGCAAATGCTCAGTCAAACAGGAACAATAAATCTGGCTGATTTTGACATTCCTTTTTAGATCATCTGATACCTGAACAGCAGAGTAAAATCTCAAACTGCTCGCAGCAGTGCACAACAAACATATATGTGAGCTGCTCGGCCTGGTCTCGCTGCAGTGTCACGATTAGATCAGGGCCGGATTTGATGGTGAAAATATGTCAAGAGAAAAGGATAAGTACAGCCAGCTGGATGCATTTTAGAGAGCAATTCCCTTTTGTCATAGGACGAGCACATGCTGTGTTAGGGCCCAAATGTGAATGCATTTTAGTGCACCACACCAATTGTAAGGGGAATCATTGCACAGACTTGCGCTTTAAAAAAATGCAGCAACACAGCTTGTGACGTTCAAAAAGTTTTTGGCCTTGCACAGAAGCGAGTTTCCTTTTTTCTTGCTTCCATGGCGAGGGGAGTACGGAGGAGAGGAGCACACCGCTGGTTGTGTGCCAGCTCTGCCTCCTGTGGTTTCACACATAACAACCTTGCATGTGCACAGCTCTCAGTAAAGCATTGATTTAAGAGGGTACTTCTTCTTTCCACAGCTTTAGCAAAACAAGCCCCTATGTTTGGATAGACCCAGTAAGCAGCTCACTGACCTGAGCAGTGGGTCAGATTAAGTCAGACCCCTCCTTCACCCCTGCCTCCCACCCACCCTCCCTCCCTCCCTCACGGCCTGACGCAGAATGAGGAAAAGGAAAGTGCTTTTCGGGGCAGGCGGGCCTGCCAGCCAGGTCAGGGGAGTTGCTCAAGAAAACAGGAAACTGACAAGAGAGACAAATGATAGGGCTCACCCAACCACAGGCATTTAAGCACTTTGCCACAAAGGTTGATCATCCATAATTACTGCAAGAGTCATATATAGAGGTTTTTTAAATAAGACACATCTTGTGAGATTCAGGTGAAGAACAGCTTTCCACGAGCAATCAACGAAGGCCCTGTCTGTTTGGAGATGGGCAACCACAGTGTGATCGGAGTGATTCCATTCCTGGTAAATCTGTTACCACAGCCTGTCTGGGATGAAGCAAGGATAATATCCTATAAAAGAGCTCCTACAGTTTGTCATAAACACAGCAAACTGTCTGTTTTAATCCACAATTAAAAGAAACATTAACTTTGTGTGAGTTTTTCTAGTAAAACCACAAAGCAAACATTGTGACATGGCAACAGTCTGAGCTGATATTATCTATTGACCCGGCTGAGACTGTTCACAATAAGTTAGTTACATATTTTCTCTGGACAGGCTGGAGGGAGGATTGTGTGTGTGCATGTGTGTGTATTTTTGTGTGTGAGTGTGTGTGATAGAAAGGGGAGGTGGGTTCAGAGTAGTGAAGCTGCTTTTGGCCAAAGGCAAAGATAAGCGAAGAGGAGTGGTGGGGGGGACACAATGGATTGAGCCAAGCAATCAGTGAGCGATCTGGGGCGGTGTTTAGTGGTGCTGTAAGATCTGCTAAACTAGCCCTAATTTCCCCTGTTGTAGGAGATGTGTGAGTTGAGGTGGAAAGGGGCAGGAGGAGGGGAGGCCTTTGGTCTGTCAAAGTGGAGTTAATCTGAACCTGAGGCATCACGTTCACTTTTGATGGAGGCCAGAGATAGGACGGCGAGGGGGAGGAAGAGGAGGAGGAGGGCTGGAAGGATGAAAGATCACCCACACCTGCAAGGGGCTGCTGAAAGTTACAACTCACTCAAAGAGGCCTTTCTATCGCTGCTCCATTTGTCAAAGATGATGGGGGCAACTGCAGCATGAACACTTCACTCCATTTCTGTTTCCACTGGTGGCTCACCATGAGCTGCGGGATAAAGATCATATTGATTTGTCTCTCACACCAGTAAATGTTTCCCAAATGCAAATTAATGGCATATTTTCAAGCAGAGAAAACACTGGTACTCTACAGGACAGACACCAGATAAAACAAATAAAAATAATAATAATTACTGTTCTTTATAGGATTCACCATGGCCTCCTTTTGGTTTTGAGAAGTGTCTGTGTACGAAATCCCCCATAATCCTCTTGGAGAGAAATATGAAGCACCGCCCCTCGAGGTTAGCCCTCTTTGGCCCTTCGTCTCCCTTTCATGCACCCAAAGATTCGTCGAGAGCTTTCCTTTAACTTATAACTGCAAATTGATTAGAGCTGCTTGCTGCCTTTCAGTCTGTCTAAGCAAATCACGCTCTCGTTAACAATAACTCATAAACAATTATTTACTGCTGTCAGGCTTTAACACAGAATTGCATTGGCTTTAAAATAACGGTGAACATGCTAAACTCAGTAATTGTGTCAAATGCAACTCATTAAAACTGCTGGCAGATTAATCTTCCGTGTGTTCCAACACGCATTATTAAAGCCAGGTTGTCAGCGCATTTGTTAATGGGTCAGTTCCACTGTTTGCGGCCAGTAGTCACAGATGCAGGTCCCCAATAAAAATGGTCAGAGAGCATTAATCCCCCTCCTCTGTCTGTTTCATCTGGCCTTTTTGCTCTTTGCCAAGGTAATGCTCTTCTGCTCAGCTGGCAGCTCAGACCACGCCGGGAGCACAGCACATCTGGATCAGAGGGCTCAAGGAAGGATTGTGTGACTGTGTGTGTGTGTTATGTGTGTATAGATGACGAGCGCTTGTGTGTGTGTGTTTGTGTGTGTGTGTGTGTGTATTGGGCAGGTGGGCAACACGACATGTATGGGCATATCCTCTCAACTATGAAGAAAATGCCCACTTTGTCCCGACATGATGTGGTGAATTCCCAGGCAGAGGTAGCTGCTCATAAACAAAAACATATGGAGGGGTAGAGAATCATAAAGATTTAGTTTCCGTTGCCCTGGAGTCCCTCTGAGACCAAAGTATCAACTTAAAGTCAAAGAATGAGTGTACACTGTGAGACAGCAAAGCTGTAAATTATTATCCAGACAGGGCGCATAAGCATCTCTCCTAGAGAAACAAGACAAGCTCGCAGCTGGGAATGAATTTGATTGTGTTCTACATGTGTATATTTTAAATGAGTCATGTTAATTGTGAACTCATGTTAACATATTGAAATGTTTTACCAGTGCTTGGTGCAAGACAAGTTACCTCTCAGGATCTGCGCTGCCTCTCGTCGAGACCTCCAGACTCATTCGTGGAATGTTTTTGTGGATTGTGGTTTGGATTTTCATTCTTTGGAGTTTCACTTGCAAATCAATTTCCACATGTTGGCCTGCGCTTCGCAACGACGAGGAGTAAGGGTGAGATTTGTGCGTGTGGTGAGCACTGCCATAAATTCATGTTCTCTCTCTGAGCTATTCTAATGAGAATCTGTTCAAATGTAGACAGGGGAATTGCTGGTGTCATATATAAACAAAGCGAAATTATTGTGTTTGACGAGTGAGCTAACGGAGGCCTGTATACGCATATCGCTGGAGTTAGCTGCGGCTCGAGGCCCTTGTTGAATAGATGTGAGGAAAAATGTGGGCCAGAATTCCAGGCGAAGCTGACAGGTCAGGAACTTTTCACTTTATAATGGTTCAGTGTTTTGAAAAACAAGTGAACCAGCAGATCACAGATCACATTTCACGCTCATGGCCAATTGCTTTAAAGAGCCTCAAGAGCATCTGAACATGAACATAGGTTAGTGATTGGTCTGTCTTAACCCTTAACGATACTACAGTGGAATATTTAATTTTTCAAAGAGTGTAACACACCTGAGGGTCCTGAGTAGTGTAGTAATTCTCCTCGACAGAAGCATATAACATTGTTTCACAATCTCGTGCTTCTGGTACTTCGGATGGTTACAATCAAAATGTCTATTCACAAAATTAATGGATTTGTACTTCCTGAACCAGTCTGTTGACAATGGGTAGATCTTTGCACCATCAAACCACATCTTATAAAGTGGATGGAGTGGCAGTGTTCGCTTGAACTAACAATCAAAAAACTTTGTTACACAGACACTCACCTGTAACAGGCAGCTTGTCTTTTCTTTTGTCAGTGTTCTTGAAGTCATACCTAGAGTGTGAGCAGCTAACTGGGGATGCTGGGTGTGAGAAAGTGTTGTTTCGCCACATGGAGGGCAGTGTAATTGTGTGTACAGTGCTGTCTCTGCAGGGATTAGCGGTGCCATTAAGTGGCGATGAGTTGCGGTGGGGGGCCGCATCCCCTGCTCCCTCATTAAATTGCTGGCAGCTGCCCTTTCTCACAGCTCCTCTACTGTAGCATCAGCACCCGCGCAGCAACCTTGGTGCCAGTTTAGGACCCTTGACCATCATGAACTCTCTTCTGACAGCATGAAGAAAGTTTAATTGCCGGCTAGTATGACAAACACACAGACATACAGCTTTTTGTTTTATATTTCTAAGTTGAAATTGTTCCGAAAATGTTTCCTGCATGTTTTGATCATAGGAGAAGAAGTGCAAGGATTATAATAACTGAGAAATCTGGAAAGTTAAGATGGTGCAAAATTCTGGGGGGGGGGGGGGCGGGGGTGTTCTACACACAGTATGCTCACAGATATATATATTGATTTTGTCTGCATGGGAGAGAGCTGGGCAATTTAGTTATGATAATAACAATATAATTTTGTATCAATGGCTATGTAACATAAGTTTAATATCTGTTCAATATACTTATACACTGTACCAGCATGATGAGGAGCTAAAACACAAAATTGTTTTTATTGTTCTACCTCAGATTTGTAAAATGCTACGATTGTTTATTTACTGTTTAATTATTTGTCTTTCTCTGCCCGTTAAGAGTATAAAACTAAAGCCGTCACTCAGCAGCAAAACAAAAAATGATTGTGTTAAATATTCATATTCACTAAAAATAATTAACTTGACAGCATTTTGGTCATATCGTCCAGACCTAGTCTGGGATGTGAACTAGTAGTGAGGATGGTGACCAAGAAGTCAGTGGGTGTGAGGACATGGAGACAGGGATTGATTTGTTCTGTTCACGCAAACAACATGACAGTGATCATCACAGCATTAAGCTTTTCCAAGAACATCCTTTTCTCTCATAGACACAGCTCTCTCATGGCGCTTTAATCCATTACAAAAATGAATCCATCGACTTGTGTTTTTAAGTGTGAATGATGGAGAAAAAAAACACTCTACACTCCTGCATGTGTGTGTGTGTGTATGTGTGTGTGCGTGTGTGTTTGTGTCTTCCACGCCACAATGCATCCAACAATATCAAAAGACATCCATAAATATTCCCTGGATCTAAACAGCTTTTCAAACGGAAGAGGTGTGTTCAAACACTACCCAGAATGCTGTGCCTGAAGCCTTGGCCGGGGGGCATAGGTTTGGGACAGAGGGGGAAATAATAGGTGGGAGAGGCAATAATGACAAGCCTGCCATGTCTTTCCGAAAACGCCCACTTTGTGAAGTTTGTCATTTCCTGGAGGCCTAATTGATTTCTGGAATCATCAGGCCCTCTATTTAAAGACAGTGTTTACTGACTCAAAGTATTTTAGACTTATGACAAAATAAAACATCTTGTTACATATGCAATCTGTAAATGGAGGATCTTCTTTCCAAAGAAGAAATCTGTGAAGATTCTCAGTCATCGAGGTCATGGTATTTCACGTCTGCTTCTTTTCCAAGGAGAGGTGAAATGTCTTCAAGTGAGTCCAGTTTCCTTCGAACGGCACTTAGAAACACAAAAGCACTTCAACAGTTCCACTCTAATTCTTGATAAGTACCGTAATAAAGAGACAAGGAGCGAGTCCAAGGCAGTTTAGTTTCAGTAGTTTCAGTGTTACAGAGCACAGCAGTCCTGAACCAGCCTCGGCCCCTTAGGCAATGGAGCCGAGGTGAGGTCCCAGAAATACAATCATACACACATGGATTTGGGGAAATTAGAGTTTCACGTAAATGTAAGCATTTACAGGTGGTAAATATCCTGTAGGATTTCACAAATGTAAAAGCTTAAGCATGACGCCCACAGGCTACGGAGCAGACGCACGCACACACATGCACACATTTATGTGGGAAATGATTTAGTATTCAATGTTAAGCAATTCTGATGTATATGTTTTTTTCACACCTATGCTTTGATAAGTCAAGTAATACATTTTGACACAAACACAATTTCAGTGATACGGTAGATGAGAATACAAACTGTAATATGCAATCTGTGGCAATCACCAACTCAATCGCTGGATAAACAACTGAAATCTCTAACCTATGTCATTTTCTCATATCTGCAGCATGGAATATGAGTCTAATTTCAAGGTAATTAAGATGATCTCTTTCCTATTTATTTTTTCAATTTACGTGCCTTTTCAGCACTATCGTCTCCCATACATCAACCCTGGAAATAGTTAAATCAAATTTGCAACCCTTCAATTGAGTATATCACAAACCTGATTGCATCTGCAAATCCACCTGTTTTCCAGGGGTTGACTTTAGTCATGCTTTGTGTAATTACTTCGCAGAAGATGGCCACGACGCTCGAGACAACCGAATTACATCGATACACGGCCGAGGTTAACGCTCATCCGAGTTTCCACTGCTGCCTGAAGTTTGCGACTCTTTCATTGAGGCGGAAGGGAGATTGCAAAGACGATTGCTGCCGCTCAGCCCCTCCAATTTATTACCGAGTGTGTTGCCATTACCTGGAGAGCCGCTGCAGTTAAAAGAGAATAACAGCTATAATGGAGATCTCTATCCAAGGTTACATATCTGATCGAGGGACTTTAAAGATCAAACGGTTGGTCAAACATTTGGCATTCCTCGCAGAGTCCGCTTTGATGTTGCGGACCGCCTCTCTTCAAAGGTGTTGTCTTCATATCACCAAGAAAGATGTGAACATTTTTACTGTAAATCCATTCGGCCATATTGTGTTTGCTTTCAAGGCAGAGCCATATTTGTGCTATGCAGCAAGGCTCGGATGACCAACCATTCGTAACATTGTTTAAAGAGGAAAACTTGTAAAATATGTAGAATTTGCAAAAGCACATGCTCATTTGCTTTACTGGAGTTTTACTGGAAGCATCTTCAGGAAAAAGTTTTGCATTTCCTCACTTGTAATACTTACAGTTCAGTCTGCAAATAAAAAGTTCAATTCCCTTTTAGTCTGAGATATCCTGCAGACATTTTTACTAATTATTATATAGATGTTTGCTTATCACAATAGTCACACTATGACTTAACCGCTCCTAAAATAAGATTAATTCCACACAAATGCTAAATGAAAAAAATGGTAATCATTTACATTTTGACAGAAATATCTTTTGGCTTGCATCACCTTTATTCTGTACAGATGGACCCATTATCTGGCAAATTATGTCTGAAAAGTGGAGAATATTAATGATGACTGTCACGCAGGCCCAATCACTTCCCCCGGAAGAAAAAAATATATAGCGGATTATTTCTGAAAGGCAGAAAAACATGACGCTTATTAAATCATGTCTCTTCCCCCCTTCTTCATGCTTTTCATGGGTGGTCAACAGTAATCAGTTTACCGTCTGGCTCTTTCAGGGTGTTAAGACATCCACTTTTCATTTGCACAAACAGTATGATAGTTTCAAGCACCCATTTATATTAATCCCCTTTAAAGTTTTTTGCTGTCCCTCTAGAAAAAAACACAAACCTCCCACTTTTAATCTGAAACCTATGTTTTTTTTTTTTTTTTTTCAGGAAATAGGATTTACCCATAATTCTCACTGCCTGCATCCCTTCCCCCCACATTCAGGAAACACATTTGCGCTCTTTTCGAGCAAACGCATGCAGACCCCCACACACACACACCCACACACACGCAAACACACACACACACACACACACACACAAACACAAAAACACACACACAGACTGACGCCACACACAAACACACACTGTATAATTTATAAAGCCTAAGCTCTTTCAATACTCCAAAATGCCAGATAAACTTTTCTCATTTGCTCCTAATTTGGTCACGCAAGATAATGCCAACATCTGAAGGCTTTTTAAACTGCTTTTTAAAATGCATTCCTGAAAGGAGCTGGCACTGGCACCTCTGCACCTTGTCAGCTCCAATAATTATTTCCAATCCGGAGCTAGCCCTTAATGTGCTGATTAATCCAGGCCTCTCCTTGCTGTGAGATGCATTCAGCTCCATTAATTTTTCAAAAAGGCCTCACTCTCTTTAGCTGGGAGCCCTGCAGATGTCAGAGCTGTGACAGAGAAAGCCATTAGAAGTTAACACCTCCCACTCCCCTGAGACTGGCATGGACTTCACCCTCCCTCATTCTAATGCCAAACAGCCGTATTAAGGATGTCAGCTGCCAGGCCTGGCATTCCCTAAACTTGGACATCACCATCTAAGCATCACCCTACCCTGACCCAAAAAGAAAACAGCTCTAAAAAGAGAGGTTTAAAGAAACCAACATAATGAGGAACAAGAGTATGGTGCACTCAGCCTCTCACAAGCAGTGTCAACATCTTCTCTTTCTTTTTTTTCTGGGAATATTCAGGATTCGTCGGGATTCTCATGTCGTGTGTCAATGTTCTTATCCAAACTCCCGGCTCAGAGATTCCCAGCCAGGTTTGAGATCAGCCTCTGTGAAAATGTCCTTTAGAACAACTCGCTAGCCAGTGTGTTCAAATTCAAAGCGATTTGAAATCTGTGCTCCAACCTCCTCTCACTCCGGAGCTTTGTGCAGCTCCCCCCTTATGCAGACTGGTTACAAGCTGTCTCAATTGAGGAACCCCCCCCCCCCTTCACCCAGCTTTTATCTGCCGATATGTAGGTGAATGGTGGAAATTAGGATTCCTGGAGAGACTTGGGATGGAGAGAATAGAAACAAAGACTTCCCCATGTCGGGAACCGATGTCTCTTTTTCCACTGCTTTTCCCTTTCATCCCAAGGGCTGCTGTCAGACAGAGGGAAGGAGAAGGAGAGCACATATAATACCTTTTAAGAGGCTGCCAGTTCTCTCCCATGCGATAAGCTCTGCTCGAATCACAATGGAGTTTCAGGACCCTGCAGTCACCCCACGGTAGGCCTGAGAACACACTCCAGCACACACATCAACACCGATATGCAAACTGCATTGAAATATAGCCCTGTAGCTAATTAGACCTACAATATTGGATCCATTTTATACTAAAAGTTCCTTTTCCCTGTGATCATTTCATCCAGAATGTCTTTGGAGCCAGTGTGTATCCTCTTAAGTTGTGATATAGCTTAGAAACACTTCAACCCTTCAACAACTTGCATACATACATCTGTTTACAATGCAATGTTTAGGTTGCCAATAGTGAGCAACTCAACTCACTGGAGATACCATGTACACAGCATTTTGTACACAATCCCCCACTGCAAAGTATTCAGAAATCTGTATAAACAGAGGCAGTGTCAAAATCCCAGCCCTTTTGAATGTTAATGAAACCGAGGTGTTAGGATGTCAGAAATCTGTCCAATAACGATAACAGTACAAGTCCTGTTTACACTGAGCACGCTTCAGCTCCCAAAACCCAAAGTGCAGCCTCATTTACGTGCTAATGTGGGGAGGCAGATAAAGGACGGAGGAGCGATCACATGCCCTGTCAGAGAGTCACCCTTTGAACCATCCCTCATGCCGGCGAAGAGGGGGGAAATTAAAGAGCCTCAGCAGGTTTACCACCTTTCAAACACAACTCACACTCCACTCGAGTCCTCACATTTGTGACAGAGAGAAAAATAACTGCATTACTGCGGTAATACACATACATACACACTCTCAGGGCAGGAGTTCACTGTCATGCATCTGTATGGAAGACTTTTTTTGGCAATTAATCCAAATTATTGTTTGGATGGAAGTATATTAAGTTGAGACTGCTGTACTAATGTACGTGACAGCACCAAAAACAGCCTTACTTTGTATGAGGAGTTAAGTACACATCACTAAATGAAATGCTTTCTGATGTAATGCTACCAGGTTGTTAACCGTTTCACTCGCTAACAAGCTAATTTAACTTTTTGGCAAATGCTGCTTTTAAACTTGCGCTGAAATTTCTAGAGGGTCTGTTAGTGAGAACGCAAATCTCTGAGTCAGTTTCTCCAGAAATGTTCTGGAACTTTGCCGGCTGGACCCTTGGTCAAATGTCCATGAAATGTCCAAATGAACACAGCAGGAAAATGTCTTGAAGATTCTAAGCGACGTCAAAATAAATAATTTCCTCATTTTATTTACTTATTTACAGGGAAAGCAGACGTAACTTTTAAAGAAATTAAAAACTTAATTTCATTAAGAGTTGAATTTGTAAGGTTTCCAAATTTGTCCACACAAGAAAAAAAGGAAATTTTCTCATTTGTGGGGATCGAAGTAAAAATGTAAAAAAATAATACAGCTGCAGACTATTCCTCAGTGTCGGCATTTCATCCTCTGACCTTTTTGCTGCTCTGTCTTGTCCTGAGTTCAGGGAGATGAAACATTAACGTGGTAATACCAAAATGTTTTGACTGCTGCCGGAAAGAACTGTGAATCAAACACTTTGTGACACTGTCGGGATTGTTCCAGTTGAGTAAACCCCACCCATCTGGTGCCCCAATAAGGTTAAAACAAATGAACTACTTGCTCACACTTTATGACCCTGATCTGTTTAGGGTTAAAATGAGGTAACAGAGGACTGATGGAGCACGTACGTGATCCCAGCTGCAATGCTGACTCTCTCGGAGGAGGAAGTGAATTCACGAGATCCTCATGTAGCGTTTCGGCATGCTGAAGTTTTGAACAAATAGGCTTGGATGTTCTCCATCACCCTGTGCCCCAGCCCTCCTGCCCCAGCCATCCTGCTAATTAGAGAAGCCAGCTAGGCCACATTAGTGGTGCTGCATTAACTGTTTCCACATGTTTCCTGAATTCTGAGGTAATGCACCTGTAATTTTTCCTCTGTTCGTTAATATTTTACACGGTGGGTTTAAGGTCGCTGTTACTGAGTCTAAAGGGTCTGGGTGGGCCTGCGGTCACAGTTTGATACTTCTGTTCGGTTTCCATTCACACCTGCTTACAGTTTTACAGACTCTGACTGCTCTAACATATTGGTGGTTGTGTAATGTGCACACATAATTCATAATAATGCCCACATAAAAGCAAACTGTCTAACTCAGAGGTCACTTCAGGGTGTAATCATTTTCCATCTGTTCACGTAAACTATAAGACTGACTAACTTGACTGTCTTTCACAGTCAAGGAATTCCACTCTCATCCATCTATTAAATAGTTGCATGTTTGCAAATGATTACTGTAATGTGAAACAATGTGGTTTTGGTAACGTGGTTACTTTCCAGACTCCTAAAGGAAACACCCACATAGAAAGATGAAGGTCTGGTGAAGGCCTGACTTGTAAGATATTACTTTTCTTGTAATTCATGGAGAAGGATCAGACTCTAAGAGGCATACATTTGGAATAAAATTTCAGAGTAATTATTCAGGCGAGATTGGAACAGTGGAACATTTAGGCCTTTATCCCATGTATTATGCAGGGAATTAGCAGCTCGAGAGCTATCTGCGTTTGGCAAGAGCAACTAAGTAAATACCCCAGATGGATGAACCAGACAACCTAGAATCACACTAGATGCAGTCATTAAACTTCCCTGCATTTTGTTGCCCAGGTTCATTTGTGTGTGGAACTGGGAATCATTACAGATTATACTGACGTTAAATTCAATTCAAATTTATTGGTATTGCACATTATCAAAAGGTAGAGAGTGAGGGAGAGACCTGACAGCATTATAGAGAAAACTCCAACAGCACAATGAGCTGCACTGGAGAGGAAGAACTCCCTTTCGACAGGAAGAAACCTCCAACAGAACCGGACTCAGGGATGTTATGTTGCAAAAAACAATAACAACACTGCGAGAAAAGCAAAGTACAATGACTTTGTTTTCCCTCTGCCTTTCTTTCATTTGGAGATATTCTGGCGGCGACAACTAAAGAAATGAACCCCCAGTGACTGGAGTTCAGAGAAGGGGCAGCCCAGATTGCAGAAGAATTGCTTTGAGTGGTGGATCGGCATTGCAGGAATTTTTTAATTTCCTGTTACTCAATAATTCTGCTCTTGTTAGGTCCTTGGACAACATCCTGCACTGTACCTTGTCTGATCAGTTCAATCCATTGGACAGATGCACGGGAAACATGCTTTAATCCTTTATCATTGGTGCATGACATGGTGGCCCTGTTTGACTGGCCTGGCAGGTAGGAGACTGGGTGTAGTGATTTGGGAGGCGCTTGGACTATGTGGTCAGGCTCAGTGATGTCACACACTGGGGACATACCACGACACCCCCCCGCGCGCTGTACAAGTTATTATTTTATCCTTCGGGCTTTTTATGAGCTCATGGTGATAAACGGGAACAATTCTGCTGTCTTTTAGTGGGGAAATAAAGAAAACAGTCCGATGAGAGGCAGAACGAAGCAAGCGGGTAAGTGCTTTACAGTGGGGGCATTGACTTCCAGGCCTTCGGGGCTGTGGAGCTGGTTTTCTCCTGAAGATTTTCCCCTCTTCAACCCACCGCCCTCCTCTCAGTGCACTCGTCCTGGCTGTTCAGGGTCAAATAAATCACCTGCCATCGCAGGTGCTGACCTGTTGTTTATTAGTAAATGTCTAAAGGACAAGCTTTGAGAGGGGGAGGAGTTGAAGAGGTAGTAGGGGTTAAAGCACTAGTCTTAGGTCTTAAGGTTGATTTAGCAGGCCCTCTGGCAGGCTGCTGTACTACCCTGAAGAAATGAATGCCAATAAAGCCTGCAGTGACTGATGTTTGAGAGAGTCTTAATTGTCTTGTTAAAAGAAAGACGCTGGTATGTAGGAAGAAAATATTCTCTTGGTGCGGTGAGCGTTAAAGATATGGAGAGCATTCTTAAGGTTGAGAAATGGTGTACAACTGCAGTTTTTGAAAAAACTGCAAACTGACAGTTAGGCGATACCTGGTCTTTATACAAACATTTTATAGAACAAACTATTCCACTTCATTTATTCATGTTCTGTGTTAAAATGCTGGAGGATTATAAAGGGATTATTTGGTGAGAGCACCGACTGTCAAAAATGACAGACACAGACGAGAATGTGCAATATTACTTCCATCATTGCTTCATACCTGAGACAATAAAGGACTACGTCGTATAACCTCTGAGAGAAGCCAGGACTGACAGCAGGACTGATCTTCAGCTATCTAATAAATTACACTATTGTCTCTTCACTCTTGACTTAGCCTCCTGAAGCATGCAAACTGGAAATAGACCAAAGCGCTGGAGGCCTTAACATAACACCGCCGCTGCCACCATCCAACAATGACTGGCACCTTCCACCAAAGGTAAGTCAACCTTAAAAATGTTAAATTAAAATAATGATTGTCTAAACATTTATACACTCAATTTCTATGTACATATACGCCTTTGTCTAGACAGTGCGCTGCCATAAAGCCGGCAAAACAACATTAGCCTGCGAAAACGGTACAAAATATCAGTATCAAATGATGTCATCTGCCCATGTAATGTAAAGCTAAGATTGAGCTCGATCAATTAGGATTTGCAGCGGAGCAGAAAATAGCTTATGACAGAGCTAAGGTGCAGGAATGTATGAGGAAAATAAACTTTTCCTCTGACACACACTCTATGGCAGATTCACTATTCACACAATACAGCCAGGCAACAAGGTTTAATGTGCTTACTATGGAAAACATGACACAATCATGTATGAATCTTCCTGTTAATAATAATTGCACTGGATTGACAGTTGTAGAGATGCCTACATTTCTGGATTTTGTTATACCAGGAAAAACACCACAGAGGCCATTAATAACCCTTCGCAGGCAAGTGAAGAACCATGAGAAAAATGACATTGTGAAGCAGTTGGATTACATCAGTGTAACACAACATTAACTTACACAGCCTGTTAGATCAGACTGTCTTTTGGATTTTTCACTGTTTCTGCAGAGGTACTGGCTCATTTCTAGGCACATGTGATCACTCTACTAGCCTTTGCTTAATTACCAGGATTGGGGGTGACCATTAGAGCATGCTTAGGTCTGACTACTAACTGTCCACAATCTTTCAGGCAAGAAACTAAAGATTTTCCGATACAGATTCCAGGCCTTAGATAATGCCAGATTGGGCAACTCTATGTAAAAATCTTGTTCCATATATTAGATTCACTGATATGAAACTTAAAAAGAAAATTCACAGAAAATCCCTTCTCCTTTGCCGCTCCAAAACAGCAGTTGTGCTGTTGCCCTACTAATGTTTTTAGAGTCGAGAAATACACTGAGATTGGATTGTAATCAGAATCAGCTGAAGCGCAAAGTCATTGGAGTCGATTTCTGAACGGGAGGGAGCGGGAAAATTGGTATTGGAACATCTATACTAGAAACTAAAAACAGGAAGTCTTGAAACAAAACCCACTCAGCAACAAACTTGTTTTCTGGCATTTCTCAAACGAGAGCTAAAACCTTACTGCTTATACTAAATACCAAGTTCTTCTTTTCAGCCCCCACACAACAGAGCAGCTGCTGTAGGAAATATAAAATATATTATTTTCTGTGCACGTCAGGCAGGCAACAATTGGCTGTGATCCAGCCTGGGCAACTGCTGCATATAATCTACTCTCTCATGCCTCTCCTGTCTGTTTCCACTGTCACTATTATTACAATTAAAAAAACTATTTTACTGACACATCAGCGAACCTGTAGAGTTCACCTTTGCATAGCCTATGACTTGTTGCAGATATAATCAGTATGTATATCCGCATGTCAAAGTGAGTTAAATCATGAATCAGATAAGACGACTTATTACCTGCTTAATCTGACCCATCACCTTGATCTGCTTTCAAACACATCGTTGTTAAAAAAAAAAACTTCCTCTAAGTGAGCAAGTCTGTGCAGTGGAAATCATACGCAGCTCCAATCATGTTTGTCATTGAGCAAGTGGTTGAGAGCCAAGACTTTGACAGGCACGTGTAATAAGCCGGAGAGTTGAGATGACACCCATGGGTGCAGCCCAGGGGCAAATAAGGCCTTGGGAGTGTCTGAGAATTCCACAGCTATAATGTAACCCTTTGTTTAAACTGTACTGCAGAGATGGGAAATATGTTCATGCTTGACATGTTCTTGTAATGCCGGGGTAATGAGTGTCAGAACCCATGGGCCATTCCAAATACCTTTTGGCATCATGCAACACTTTGCTGTCAAAGTCACAATCTAGATGGAGGTGTAGTTGCAATTGTTTCACTTAAGAATATGTGATTTATTTCAGCAATGAGCTCTGAAGTGCAGGCAACATAAATATGAGTCATTAGTCATTTTCATGTCAAGATATTTAAGGTCAAGATCAAACGATTTCAATTAATATCTGTCTCGCAAAAGAACTTGATAAACTTTTACATCGAATCTATTCAGGTTGTTACAACTAACAATAATGAATTAATCCACAAATAAATTGTTATGATTAATTACAATTACAATACTTTTCTTGTCAAAAACGATAAGACATGTCAACGTAATTAAACAATTACATGAATAGAATATTTTTTCTTTGTATATAGCCATGACACAAACTCATCTTTCCTTTTTTTTAATGTACCCTATTTAAAGAGGGCGGGGTACACTCCACAATGCTAAATACTGGTAATCCTAGCTGCAGGCCTCAGACAACAGAAATACAAATTTTCAGCTGTCTTAATTACTGGATTTCAAAAACAAACAATAAATCTGACTTAGATAGAGATGCTGGTAGAAAACAAACAACCTCTGGGCTTATAGATGGTATCACCATATTCTGATGTCTTAGGAAGATTTGCATAAAAGCTTAATATACTGTGGAAAAGGGCCTATGCGCGGGTTGTGACACTTAAAATTGTGTGAATCCTAATTTCCTAAACATAATTAATTCTTGTTCTTCAGGACAGATGCTGGCAAGGGCACTAACTTTAAGGGTAGTCGTTTTCCGAGTTGATACTTATATGACTGAGGTACATCTCAGTCATTGGAACAAGGTGTGTCTGTTTTACGCATGAGTAAAAGCTTTGGCAGCACAAAGATGAGCTCTGTTCTCTCCTGACCACCCGAGTACTGCTGCCAAGCTTTTGAGGTTTTGATTATATTTTATGAGTCCTAATTGTGACTGACCTGGGCCTGACGGTGGCTTCATTTTCCTCCGAGGGAAAAGGGTCCTTCCTGCTGATTGGGGCATCTCAGCCCGATCAGCGTGGCTGTCTGCTGACCTCCACCTTCACAGGACGGTGAAGGACACATCTCAAGTTCATCCTCCCCTTGGGTGGTATGGCTCTCAGCTTACCTCCACCTGTCCGCTGGGGCCAGCTTCTCCCTTCACCCCTCGCCCTCCAGCCTCTCTGTGAGACTACTTAACATACCCCGCTCAGCTCCATTTACAGCTCTTAAACAAAATGCTGTCATTGTTTACCGACACTAGTTAAGGGAAAACACTGCTTTCAAGTCCTTTTAACATGTAGTAGCTACATATTTTATAAAAGGAAGTTGCTTTGAATGAACTATATATTTTTTAATCAGATGTGAGCCTAGAACAAAGTAACAATAAGTATTCTTCTGAAGTCCAGTGGCTATTCTTCTCTTTAGGTAGTAACATAAGAATGCGACTCCAACTCTTTATTAAACTGCAGATTCCTCACTGTTTGTATAACCCCAATTTGACTCCTGAGTCGCATTTGTTCTCTAGGCCTCTATACAGCAAGAAAATGGCCGCTGCATGACCAGAATCCTCTTTGATGCAATAATGAAAACAAATGAGTGTAACATGATAATATATCTAGGAGCGCTGCAGTTTCAAAGCTGACATCGTGGGGAATTGAGGTGCAACCAGGGTAAGACTAAGCTATGTTTGTCATCACTCTCAACATTGTCTCTCGCACAAATGATTTCCTCCAGTTCACTTCAGAGTATTAGTCTTCTTAAGGCCTCAATTAATCAAATGAAGCCTGGTTCCACATGTCTCTGCTGGGCGACTTCCACTGACCCCGCCATCACTGCAGAGTCAAAGCCATACTTCATTATACTCTTCCTAGATTTTTTCATGCTACGAGTAATGCGTGTGTAAACAACAAAGAAAACTGCAAATCATGTTGAAAAATAGCAACCGAAAAAAACAACTATTTAGCAATCAAAAATGTAGCTTAATTAGGACCTACCTTGGAATTATTACTATTATGGTGCTCTAAATATGGTATAAGGACATTACCTAATTTCTCATGTGTGAATTAAGTTATGGAACCATATCCCTTATTTCCATAAACATAATTTTATCTTCATAGACAAGGTATTACCTGCTATTTAGGTAGACTCCCAAGTTATTTTCTACAAGCTAACCTGTTGTTCTCAGAAGGAAATCAATGCCTCTCTCTGGTGGTATAATAACATTCCCACTGGAGAGTAACAGCTTAATTCACTCTTATCAATTTTGGTTGTCTGGCTCCCAGTCAAGCTGGGGTCCAAGAGGTGAAATGAGTTTGGCAACCTAAACTCCAGGCTCGACAAGAGAACACACATCATGGTACAGTTAGTGGAAAAAAGAGAGGAAAAATTGCCTGCATAAGC
Organism: Platichthys flesus; assembly: GCF_949316205.1. Classification (NCBI taxonomy): domain Eukaryota; kingdom Metazoa; phylum Chordata; class Actinopteri; order Pleuronectiformes; family Pleuronectidae; genus Platichthys; species Platichthys flesus. The sequence continues at coordinate 17,797,348 of NC_084956.1, read as the reverse complement.
AGGAAAGATAGAGTTTCATCGTCATCCCACTAAAAACGAACACTCGTCTTTGGCAGACTTCAAACACTTAATCGGCAATCATTTTTCAATGAGCCCCAGAGGAGCACATTTTAGTGCTCCACCAAACAGTCTGCTGCTTTGTGCTCTCTAATCCCTCACGGTTATGCATCATGGGGAGCCAGTGGTCGTTCTTTAGGCAGAGGTTAACCCCCCAGCTCCAGACTCAGAGACAAGCAGACAGACGGAGACCCCAGCAGCTCTACTCTCTCCCCTCTCCTCTACCGCCTCTCCTCTGGCTCGCCCGCAACATCTGTATCCATCAGGAAACACTCACTTTCTATTGGTGCAGCCCTCAAATTAAGATTGTCTTTTGATCTGGAGGCAGGACAAAATGCAAATGAAATGTGATCCCATAAATGGCCTTCTCATCTGCCTTGTTAGGCTGCATGGAGAGGTTTGAGTTGTGCCTCCTCTGGACTCGTATAACACATGTGACTGCTTCACTTCAGAGACACACACACACACACACACACACGCACACACACACACACACACACACACAAAAACATAGTTGTGTCACCATGACTTCAGAGGACATTACATTGATTTCCTAACCTTCATCACAGTTAGTACTTGCCTAACAATAACCCTTACCCTAACCTTAAACTTTAACGTTAGCCTAACATTAAAACATGTCTTAACCTTTAAGTTTAATCATTCCTGTCATTAAGACATGTTTTTGGTTCCCACAAGGAAGACAAGTCCCCAATGTGTACACAGATTTAAGTCCCCACAATGAGTTATACCTGGACACACACACACACACACACACACACACACACACACACACACTGGCTTCCCCTACCCTCTTCCATTTACACCCTTCTCATATTTTGTTTGTGTTCACAATCTGAGACATAGTGCTTGGGAAATAAAAATCATATGCAGGGAGGCTAATAATCTAAACAGCACTTAACCTGGTCGATTGAGGAGTGTATTTGTGTGATGAGAAAATCTCCAGGCTCTGGCTCCGTCTCATTAATGAGAAAAGATGAGCACTCCCCACTGCAATTAAGAGTCAAGCTCCTGCATTAACTCACCGCCCCACGGCCACACACATAGCACAAAGACAACAGGCCATCCCCTGTCACTCATTTTCCTGGGGTGAGCAGTGCGGGGAGCACTCCCAGGATAGATTAAATTAGATGCTCTGTCGTTCTGAGCTCACCTGCTGAAACCTAAACTTGGAGAAGATAATGTTGTGAGGAAATGCAATTAATGCAGCTCTGATTCATGTCACAATCTTGATGATGCTTCACAATCTACAACTTCAAAAGACCAAACTGTTTATCATCAGATATTTGGACTTATTATATAAGCAATAGCTCTCTTCTCTTCAAGTGTCTCAGTCAGTCCTGACAGTGTGAAAGTGAAACGACATATAGAACACCAGGATTCTGATACTGAAGCAGCCAATGTAATATACCCATCATTAAGCTTATTTTTTTGATAACTGCTTTTCCTGCTGTGATAAAATATATATAAGTCAAAGGTATTTTCCAAATTTAAAAGATATGTTTATGTTGAATGCTTATTAACGTTTAAAAGGAGTTTGGTTTCATTTTCTTCACTTTTGTTTCACTTTCCCTGCTGCGATTCCCCCAGAATGTATTCAATCTTATGCATGTGTACCCCTGCTATTGCAGGGGTACCCATGAATGCTCACCGACATCACTGACACACGCAACAGAGTTCAGAGTGAGAGCGAAAGCCAAGTTCTCAAGTGAGAGAGATAACTGCAGTGCAAGTTACTTGCAGTTACACACACATGCAGCTGAGGTCTTAATGTCTGCGTGGAACGTAAAAACTTGAGCGAGCAGACTGCAAAGAGCGCCAAATAGAGCTATACAGTACAGCAATGGAGCACAACAGTTTGAGAGCTCTTATAATACTATGAGAAGAAGTGTAAAAAACATTTTTTGGGTTCATTATAAAACTGTGGCGGGACAAAGTAGAAAATGGTGGGCAGCCAAAGTCTAGATTATTAATGGGAACCAGTGCTTTAACATGGCAAGATAGGGCATTAGCTTTGGCGAAGGAATGCACTCTTAGAGCACTCTTCTATTTTGCATGGGTGTGGGTTTGTGTGCGAGCACAACAACAAACTAAATAACAGGCCCAATACAAAGAAAATTGTACAGAGCGCTACAAGAAGTGTATAAGGCAGCATGTAGTCTTATTGAGCTTAAAGGAACCCTGTAGAGTTGTATTGTTAACAAAGTCTCTGTTTGCATTTATATAACCAAAATGCATTGGAATAGCATGAAGGTGAGATGTGAATTGTATGTGTGTTCACATCATTAGTGGTAAAACAGACATGCAGGACACAAACAAAACAGGGACCCACACACATAAAACATTGCTCCCTCACACTAGTATTGGCCGAACCCCTAATTATCTAGTAAAAGTCGTCAAAGAAAACATAGTATTTCCATTGGCAGAAACTCCCTGCAGGCTTCTCGTAGCTTAAACAAAGGTGTCTCACATCATAAAAAGTGAGGCCACAGCACATGCACTGCATGACACTATTTTAGAGCTCTCAGTGGAAAAAGCCGGTTTGGACGACAGCATTGTAATTTAGACAGCAAACACCATTAGGTACTCTAAGCACAATATTCATCAAACAAGATTACTCAAGCACTCGAAAGTAGCGCAGTGCCAGGCGACAACAAACGGGCAGTCACGTCAAAGAAGAACCCGCTGCTGGCGTGGCAGGATACAATCTCAGCAGAAATATTGTGGATAAACATGCCACTTGAAAACCATTATTCTGTTTATTATGTTACACCATCATGTCTTTGCAGGACTAGGGGAGCAAACAGAGCCTGTGGATATCTAGTGTGTGGGTGTGTGTGCGTGTTTGTGTATGTATGGTGGTCATGAGGGGATTCAAGAGTCTGACGGAAAATAAGAGACAAGGGGAGGGATAGGAGATTGAGTTGGGGTGGGGTGGGCAGGCATAATGAGTGACATATTGTGAAATCTTTACCTACAAAGCAGTCTTCTCCCATGCAAATGAGACTCACTTGATAAGGATCTGTTTGATGGGACACATGCAGAATATGAGGCAGTTAATTCCCTCATTAGTATTCCACAGAGCTGATTGGCAAAGACCAGAGAGAGCCAGCCGGAGAGCATCTGCAAAACCCAATATTGATTTGTTTAATGGTGTCAGGGAGTCAAAAATCGCAAATCTCCTGTCAATTGTTTATGAGGCTGTTTAGCGGGCCAATAGATGCCCCTCGCTTAATTAATACCTCATTACGGAAATGTGATTATATGCTTGAACTGTTAATGAGGACCCTGAATTTCAAAGACGCCCCATAAAAGGTGTTTTGACAAACAGAGCTGGGGAAAATGCGATATCTGATGAGTCTCAGTGTGTTTGTTGATTTGGGACTCTGTTTGTTTTCTTCCCTTTTTAGTCTCTCATTATGCATCCGTGCTCTAGAAAGCTCACCAATTTCTTCTGGTTGCGTCCTGTTTTGTTTTCCAGGCTGGAAATGTCAGTCTACATCCATACTTCTACGCTTTCTTAAGGAAACAGCATTTTCAAACAAAAACGAACTATTTTCACACAATTTTGGCTTTTTATACATTTTAATTCACGTCCATACTAACACACCTGAAAACGCATATCACATGAGTACTTACTTATACGGGGCATACGCCTTTCGGTGTACACAGGCATTCGCAGATTGCTCGAGTAATAGTCTACGCATGTAGCTTCGTACAATGCATAATTTAACTGCAAGACAACTGCAAGCAAAGACAACATGTTCAGTGACACTTATTATTATCCACGTTGCATTCTAGACGGGTAGCCAGGAGTAAAGTCGTATGATAGGAGCCTGATAAGCGAACATCGAAAGCTACGTCATGCCCGAATAGACCCAATCAGCAAGCGGTTGTGAGTGTGTATCTGTAGGAGAGTTGATGAGTTTTAAAATGAAAACGTAGAGTGGATGAAACCTTAGTTAACTGGAGCGGTTAACATCAGCCTAATTAAGTGGACTGCTTGTAAACAATAAACACAAGCAAACACAGCTTCTTATGAAGATGACAAAAAAGCCTGTTAAAAAAAAATCAGTGCGCAACACATACGCATACACACAAATAACATTCCTGCAGAATGCCTGCGAGAAAAAATATTCCTGACAAAGGGGCCGATCCAAAAAGCTTTAAACATCTTGTTACAAATGTCAGAGGAGTGAGGGGGCTGATGTTCACCTCGGCGAGCACACATGGTTGATCTGAGGGGCTCTCTATTTAAAGGCCCATAAAGAGAGTGATAATGGCATAGGTTTATGAGGACTCAACCCAGTGAGACAGGCTGTTACAGCCGCGGCTGCTGTTGTTGTTATTCCCACTGTTCCTCGATGGCCACTAAAGCGGAAAAATGGATCCCCACTTGGGGTTGAAATATGAAGCTAGGCTTATTTTCCCTCTCTTTCTCTTTTTGTGTGAAAGGCGCCCAGGCATTTGCCTGCATGGTTATGGAGTTAAATGCTCAGCTCCATGGCTGGGCTTCTGCACGGTCCCCCCCACCCCTTCCATTTCATTCCCCCTGACAGGATTAGCAGGTCTCCAGTGTTAGAAATACATTAAGTGGACCTTTGCAGTCACTTATTATGCCTGATTATGCAGCTGGAATGGGGAAGGTAGGCTCTGTTTGTAGTTAAATAACTTCTCAGATGCATTTTTTTTTACAGCAGCAATCTTCAAAGCATGAACGGGTCAGTGGCTCAGGCACAAAGCTGAGATTGATTTCCACCCTCCTACTCTTTGTTCCCGTGGTTTAAAGAGGACAGGTTCTACTAAATTAGTTTGCCCATGTTATTAATGGAATAGCCAATTAAACTCCCATACAGTGGTGTCATGGCAAAACAATGCAGCCACTGAGCCTTCCCACAGCAGTGGTTAGCCCAGCAGGGTTAATGAAATGGTTAACTTATGTTGATGTATAGATAGGATTAGCCTCCATCTGGGTGCAGTGTACCACTCTATTAGCATGAAGTCTATCATACAGCGCAGAGTCTCAACAGCTGGCCATTTTATAGACCTGTATAAGAATCCTCAGCCCAGCGATCTATGCGGGGATCTTCCGAGGTCAAGGCGATATATGGCGGCGGCACTGACATTCCCGAGACGACGGACGTGTCTAATTCTGATGCCTCTTGTTTTGACAGCTGGGACAAAACAATCTGAGAGTTTCTAGCTAAAGTGAGAGGACAATTCAGTTGAGAAAGTTTCCATGAAATCAGCAGAGGAAGTATGATTGACAGGGTAACATGGAAAAAGAAAACAGTGAGGAAAAATGTGTGTAGGTGTGTGCACTAGGAAAGTGGAGGTATACAGCGTTTACGTGGGTACAAAGGATGGCTTACTGTCAACTGCGTCAGAGCATATATTGTCCAAAATTAGAGATTATTCATTGTCCCGCCAACAATGAAACTCAATCCCATGTTCTTCCAACCTACTTGAGTTATTTTCTGTAACGCCAGCAACATTCGCCGTTTTGTTATTCATTCATTATCTCTGACAATGTAAATGAGTCATCAAATTTAAAATGGGTCCCTAAGGTGTACAGACCCCAGGCATGATGTGAATGAAATCATGGGCATTTAGGTTACGGCTCAGTTCCCTCGGCCTAAGACTTCCAGTTAAGAGTACAAGGCAGAGCAGAGGGAAAATTAGTCGTCCTCGCTTGATGGCTGTTATACTTGGCCATTTCCTGACCCTCTGTGAATAAAGCAGCAATTTATGCCAATTATCCATGTTAAAGACGGCACCCAGACAAATTAGCAATAATGCCAGAGGTGATGAGAATGTGCATGCTGAAGCAGCTATTATCATATTCTTTAGCTGGAGCACCTCACATGTGCAGCAGATCACAGCTAAAATGATTTCACATGTTATCTTTATGTTGCAAGTTGTGCTAAAACAAAATTGCTATTATATCTACGGATGCGCCCCAGAGAAGCAGTTTATTTGTGGCAACAAGGAGGGTAAGAGCCGGCCTTCCCTCCAAGAACAGCTGACACAAGCGATCCGTTATTTCTTGGAGGGGAGGTCCAGCACATGGGGCCTCCACACATTACACACCTCAGGCCATGACCACTCAGCAACGCCCTCCCCATCCCAGCCCTAGTCCTGTCACATCTGGCCTCAAAGACCCTGGTTTTCTTTCTCCTGTTCAAAATGCACCAGTGGTTCCCATTTAACACCTGTTCACTCTAATTTCCATTTTCAGGGACGCTGTGGATTTCAAATCATTTATCACTTCCCAAAGTGCTTCCACATGTGCGATGCCTTTCCCTGTGCGCGGGGTTCCTGCCTCCGGCCAACCTTTTCCAAATGTATTAAAATTCAGTTTGGTCCAAAGAAGTTCAGACACTGATGTTTCATTGTGGTGATGTCTGGTAATTATTAGCCTAAATTACGGCTCCAGCATGTGACTTGACAGGGCGGACTCCAATGTTTAAAAGAGGAGATGGGGCGGGGAGGTAGGGCCAAGGTGGTCTGTCACGCTTTGTGCACTTTTATAACTCTAGACCCCAACACTGGGATGTCAGTCAGACTGAAACAGTTTCGCCACCGTGGAAACACTTGTGTGGTTAGGGACCTGAGAGAGTCCACTGGGGCCCACTGTGGGGCAGCTGGGTGAAGGCTGTGTCAAAAGCACTCCACTATGAGGGGAAGACTCCCACTTCGAGCACTGATGAACATTAAATACCACCTCCAGTCCGGTTGATATTCCAGGTCAGAGTTCATTCTGTAAACCAGGTGTGATCTCAAAGTGGAAAGCGATTTGAATGAAAGTGAAATCAGATTATGTCTTGGGGCTCTTTGGTCCACAGTCCCGAGCCTCAGCAGCACACCAACAGTGTGTAATTGGCTTTGACAAAATGGGACGGGATCCATGCAACCTACTTGGAAAAAATTGTGATGAGATTACAATGTGTGCATAAAAACACAGACATGTTGAAGCATCGACCTGTAACGGACTCTCCCACACATACTAGTTTTTCATTGTCGACACCTCTGTCAACAAATTCACCCAATATGGAAATATGTCTAAATCATAAAACAACGGGCTGAGTTCAAATAGATGTTAAATAAGATGAATTGTGTTTTAAGTATAAAATAATAACCAAATATCATGGAAGGTAATAAGAACCTTATTATTGCCACGTATTACATGTTCAAAGAAAAGTGCTACAGAATTAGAAAAAAAAAAAACTATTTCCAGAAACACACACAAAAAATTATTCAAATTTAATCTAATTAAAAAGGGAAACTGCAACATTTGTGTTTACAAAGTAAGTTTCTTTTGACGCACTGAGCTCCATCTTCAAGTGGGGAATGTTTGAAACTGTAATGTAAGTGTGCTTAGTTAAAGTGGGCTGTGAAAATGTGCACTAATCAGATATGGTTGGTAACAAAGTCCATGAAATTACTAATTAGAATTTCATTGAAAGGTACTGCTTTATCATCTGAGGAAATCATAACCTTTAAAACGCTTTCAGGAAAGCAGTGTGCATCTTTAAATGGGCTTAAGAAACGGCTGGCTTTTGATGTAATATCTCATTTAGGATTGGAGCTAAATTGGACCATTTAAACATGTCATTGTTTTGAACGTAATTTATCAGACTAATTAATGACAGTTATTGCCTGAGTTGGGTGGCTGGCAGAACACCAGGCTCCTGCAGGAAGAGATCACAAAGACAGACATTTAGCTTGGATGAAACGTACCATTAGGCAGCATTTGCCAAGAACAAGAGCCACCTCCTCTTTTTTTTATTTCTCGTTCTTAACAACTGATTTCAATGTGTGAACACAGGACACGTGCATTCGGTGCATATTTTAATCCTTGAGTGTAAGTTTAGTATAAGGGTTTCACAGTCCCTGTTCATAGAGATGAAATATTCTTAAAATGTATGCAACACATGCTACATTTTTTATTCCGTCCTAGTGAGTATTTTTAAGTGAGCATCCTATGGGCGGTATAGAATGTCGTCCTTGTGACTGGCTGCCTGATTACTATTCCTCCCATCAATTGGTCAGGATGGGCTGTGTTAGTTGAAGGGATCATATGTCAGCACTCAGACCTGTTTATCTGAAGGACAGAGGCACAGGAAGAGACGACAATCTGTTCTTCTACTAATGACGGCTAGATTTAAGTGCCACAGAGTTCACTTATTTCTGCACTGACTCACCAGAGGAGCGAATAACAGACAATCTGTCGACGTTGAGCAGATATGTGTAGAAAGCTGATTAGTTGATAGTTAACAGTGTTAACACCCATGAGTCAGAGGTGAGCACGGGTGAAAAGTGAAAAGTAATACTGTAGGTTTCCCCTGTGTCGTGCCCTCACCAGAGGTGCTGGCCGGCTGCAGATGTTGAAGAGGGAAAGCCTCTGGAGCAGAGAGGTACATTATGGGGCCAAAATTGTCAGTTTAACTGGATGCAGTTTCAGTTTGACTTTACAGTCCGACCAAGTTCAAATGAAATCAGGAACCTGATCAGGTCCAACAAAACCTGGGAACTCAATCTAATGCGAGGCTGCCATTAAGTTAACTGCCAGTGTGGTGCAAAACAAGGCATGTTGGGAATGCAGCTGTTTAATTTGCCCTGCAGGCTTCATAAACCTTTGCTTTTGAAATACCAACCATGGTGGCAACATTCTGAGCTGCTGTCTACATGTGTACACATGTAACACAGCCAAGGGTTTATCCCAGAACATAAAACTTCACAAAAAGAACAATAGGATACAATTGTAAAACACATATCTTTCTGTCTTATTTGCATAATTAATCATTGACTCAGCTTATAAAATGCAAACAACTTGAGCACTAATTAAATTGATTAGCACAGACAATTTCCCTGATTTAACTTGATGTCAGAGGCCAATTGATGTTGTTAGTTTGATTTGTGGCACACCCTGGTTCCTCAAGTGGAAACTAATTTGCACCTTTGCACGGGCGACACTCAGGCATTAACTTGTTAGTGTGTCAGTACCTGTAATTAAAGCAGATGGTCAAATAACACTGTCAGGACTGTTAACAAAGTAGGGCCTCTCCAAGGTCCTAATCCCTGCCCGGCTGCAGAGCCACACTGTGCCTCCACCAGTTCCTCCTGCACGTTGTTACAGAGAAGTGTTTTTTTCACTTGGTTTGGGCCTTATTAAAGCTGTGGTCACAATTTAGGCGTATAGTAAATAGACAGGATTGAGGACAACAGAGCAGACGTTTAGGCGAGGGTGTCTGTGACATGGCAGATTTGACCTCAAATGACTTGAAATGAAACCAGTTAATACGGAGCCGCCTAATCTCCATAGCACAGGTACTAATTTTTGAATAACCTTCAATCCGCCACCAAAAGGAAAGGAAAAAGAAAGGAAGAAAGAAAGAAAGAAAGAAAGAAAGAAAGAAAGAAAGAAAGAAAGAGAGACAGACAGAAAGAAAGAAAGAAAGAAAGAAAGAAAGACAGAAAGACAGAAAGACAGAAAGACAGAAAGAATGAGAGAAAGAAAGAAAGGAAAAAGAACAAGAACACCATGGGAGGTCAGTAAATGAAAGCAGTAAGAGATCTGTAAGTTAGTGTGCGGTCGGGCTTCTATTTAAAAAAAAATAACAGAGAGATGCCTATTAGGCCACTTTCTCTGAGCTCGTTCCAAATTTATGTTACTTCTCCGATTAAATTCTGAGACGTGTTTTAAAGCACCACACTGAGATATGTGCTAAATACCAGCTGAGCAAAAAAAAAAAAAATCCCCATATCTGTCATTAAAAGGCTCATAGAGTATAATCATCATTTTAAGATTTGAACACATGCTGTTATAGTGCATTCAGCAGTCCTGTGCAGTCACTATACTTTCTGACATGATACTACAGCACATAATGCAGCCTGTAATTATCTGCTTCCTGAAGCTGGAGGGCTGAGTAAAACTGCCATGAGCTCCTGTGTGCCTTTCATAAAATGCTTTTCTCCTCTTTGGCAGTCACTCTCAGGCTGACTCACTGGGCTTCGACAAGGAACTTAAGCGGGTTCACCCCAGGAGGGGCAGTAGTACAGCAGCCACCGGGTCAGGAGAACAAAAACTGCTAAAACGTAGTGCACACCTATGCACATACTTTCAACATAGAGTAGTCCTTGACTTATTCATTTGGGAGAGGCATCAGATTGCATCATCACCAGCTTCGGAGCAGAAATATTTTTGCAATGGCCTGAACTGGCATCATGCTCTCACCCAGCCAGTGTAATTGAGTTTAGCCCAGGCTTCTATTTCAGGCCTTTACATGACTCTTCATCCCCACAGACAACTGTGAACAACCAGGGTACCATGATATGCATATCTCTCTGAAGCGTGAGATTAAAGAATAAACATAATCAGCACAGGCGATAGTGCTGTTGTCCACTGCCTTATCTAAAAATACTCTTGTGAGACGTCATCATCCTGCCCCTCACATTGGTGGAGGTATTGAAACGCTTTCTTAATGATACAGCAAATGAAAGCAGCGAGAGACGGCGTGTGTGTGTGTGTGTGTGTACGTGGGTGCATGTGGTGTTAGAGGAATAACAGGAGGAGAGAAAGAGAGGGTAAAAAAAAAACATTAATTATTAGCCCCAGTGGGATCTCTTATATTCTGTCTAGCCTGGACAACACCAATTAATACAGCAATTATTATCCTGGCCCGTAGCACAGGGTTGACTAAGCTGGCTTGCCTTCTGACGATTATGGCGTGAGGGGGAGCAGGAGAAGAGAGGCATGCTGGAGCGAGATTATTCATCTCATGCTAAACCCCTGCTTTTATGATGCATGGGTGATGGGGGAGATAGAGCCTAAGAGTAATTTAGGCTGCAAATTTCAACTCAGCATTACTGCAACACAATCTCCCTATAGATTAATTTCTGTCGGGTGTCATCTTTAGGGGCGTTGTGCAACCCTGGTTCGATAAAAGAATGAGGCGCGCAGACATTTTCTCATATTTTGCCCTCCTCTGGAGTAACAAGCAGGCCTAAAGCTGTACTTTAAGTCTGAGACCCTCTAGATCCTGTGTGACAGGTGCACAGTTCACAGGGCTTCTCCTTTTCTTTTAACCCCGAGGTCTTATTCTAGGCTGTGACCCAGCCCTGCATTCATTTCCTAAACATTGTCTTCTCCCCTCCCCGCTCCTGGCCCTGATTCCTCACCAGTGGCCACAGATGTAAGCAATAGCTCCACCTAGTTTCTGTGGTGCTGCTCTCTCCGGTGCAGTCCTTTTTTTCCAGAGCAGCAGAGACGACAACTGAATGGGGCTCGGATGAGAGGAGATCTGCCGTTTCAAATAAAAGAGAGCGCCCATATTATCCCCCCCTACTCCAGTCAAATTATCCACTGGGCTCTATTCTTCCTTATCACCTTTTTGGACAGGAGAGCTCTCTGTCTCTCTTGTTCTATTTTTTGCGCCTCCCCGTCCTCGTCCCTGCTCCCCTGCAGTGACAGCCCTTGCAGGAGCATCTTAAGCACATATGCCCCTTTTCCCTGCAGCCACTGTAAAATCTGTGCTGACAGCCAATGAAAACAACACAGATGCTTGCATGTTATCTTGACATGGCCATGTTAAGCTTCCCTCTCGTGATGCTAAATGGTCGTCATAAACCTTTTAAGATCTGTGCGGTTAATGTGGACTTTTATAAAAACATTATGCTGTGTAATATGTTTAGGTTCAGTGAGGACATACAGTAGGCAGCCACAGCTCACTGTCACAGAGCTCAGACACCAGGCACAATACAGTGTGTGCTGTATTCAAAAAGGACCAGCAAGGTGTTCACATAGATGTATCCTCCATCCTCTGAATGTGCCGTTTTTCATGTAAAGGCAGATTTTAATTTGGACTAATTTATATATGTATTTATATTTATGCGGGCGACAGTCAAACATTATTCTAAAATATAAGAGCATATATATTTATATATGCTATATATATGTATATATATATATATATACATATATATAAGAGCAATAAAGTAAATATTTTACATTTCAGAATAATGTTTGGCTCCCGCTCTCTAATCTATTTCTACTTCTCAATGGGATCAATTGACAAAACAATTACAGTCTAAAGGATCTTGTCTAACAAGCCCTTGGAGTACTAAGAATGATTAGATGGCGGGTATTACACGAGCAACCCATCTCTGGATTAGTGATGAACACAATAAATTCTGAAATAAGTGGAGGAATATGTACATCCCTTTCATGGAAGACGCTTAGGTGATTGCTGCCACGAGAGGATTTGTCAGCATAACACAGGATCTCAAACAATAATGTGTGTGATAGGACACCATGGAACACATTCACAGCCGAAATTCAGTGCCTGTTGTGTAAATGGATTTCTCCCCCATGAAACCGAGCGAAGGGCCAGAAAGAATTCTGTTTGGTTTCATAATCATCTCCTTGAATACATTAAACCCTCCTCACCATCTTCATCGTCAAAAGTCAAGAGGAAATAACATTTGTGCTCTAAAAACATGTTAGATTCAAGAAAATGTTTGCCTCCAACAGATCACAGGTTTTAGTTAGGTTTTAATTGGTGCATGTTGTGTGTTCTTTTGTTCGTTTTTATACCTGCAGCACCGTCATTTATTTACACGGGGGTTGTGTTGCGCCTCAGTACATAAAACCGGTCAGGCCTCTAAGAGGAGGCACTGTCATTGTCATTGTGAGGTGTAGGATAACAGGTCTTGAGCAGGTTGTAATTAGAGTGGCTGAGTTGTAATGAGGGTGCAAGATTCCTGGTCATGCAGCCCGTGCCAAACTGGACCGGGGCACTGATGGCACAACGTCGAGTGGAGTCCCAGCCAGGGCAGGGTTTCCACGTCTCCACCTGTGACATGGAGCGGCACAGTGGACACCTGAGAAAAGGCTGTGTCACATCAACAGGGGGTTGGATTGAAGCCGCTGAATACTATAGTTCCTCAGCTCATCTGGAGGGGTTCCCAACAGGTGGTAGTGTTAATAATAATAATGATCCTGAGGAATAATAATAGAGGCATTAAAGTGATTCTCAAGTGGGGACCAGAGGGAGGGCTTTGGCTCAACCGTCGCGTAAAACGTGAAAGAATTTCTGGTTTACTGAAAATGTTTGTTCGTGCTGGGTGTTGTTTGAAAATACACCAAATTCCTTGGGCCAACTACTCTTTTTCTAAGGTCTCAATTTTTAACTTGTGTTCACAAGACGTGAACAGTGCACCTCCCAAGACACACACACCCACCCACACACACACACAGACAACACTTGCACACACGCTTCTTTTTGCACTCTTGGCAAAACGAAAACTTCTGTCAGAGTCAGATTGAAATTTATATCAGTTTGTCAGGCGCAAGCCAAAAATGATCTTACTGCACATATTATTTTGATAAGTTTGGTGCCAGAGATAGAGGAGAAATGGAGGAAAGAGGGAGGAAAGTACCACAAACTCTACACACCAGATAAGTGCACAAGCCAAGATTCCTCTTGCTGCTCCATCAGAGAGTGTTCAACCTGACCCTAAAAAAAAAAAACTTTTGGTAGAGATGCCTCTTTGCATAATATTCCACCCCCAGCTAAACTCTCTAAAGTGCACACAATTCTCTCAGGGAAGAAAAAGCATCAATCACACTCAGATTTTTCAAGAATAATCCAGCTGCACAGTGAGGTGCGTTTATTCAACACTTAAAAAGCATTGAGCTAATTTAGCTTTTTGTCATGTGCTCATTCTGTACATTGACTGTACTACTGTCTGTGTGTGTGTGTCTGCTTGAATTACCAACTGTACTACTGTGTGTGTATGTGTGTGTCTGTTTGTATGACTAACTGTACTGCTGTATGTATGTGTGTGTGTGATTAGCTGTGCTCTAGGAGTTACAAGTACAACCTGCCACTACTGTACGTTATTGAACTTTTAAATTAGTTTGTGAGCAGTTCTCCATTTGACACTGTGGCGACAACTTTGCTAAGGAATCGTAATGAGATGAGTGGAGTAAAAAAAAGTCTTATGTCAATAATGTGTTGCCATATAATTTTCTTCCCTTGTTTATTTATTTATTACATGAAGAGAAATCCTTTATCAGTGGCTGAACCACCACCATGAAATTCTTTTTTCTTGTTTTGGGGGGCTGTGTGTGGAGTCGACCACAGTGTTACACAGTTTACACCATGTCAGCCGGCGCTGCAGCAGAGAGCGATGCAATTAATTACTGCTTTGCTAGAGAACATAACCACAATAAAAACACTCTTTTCCACCAGGGCAGGCAGCGAGAGCAGCCACTGTGTATGTGTCCGGCTTCAAGAGTAAAAGGAGTGGGAGGGCTGTAGTTGTTTTCAAGTCAAAGTTTACTTTTGTGGAGTGTACTCTGATGTTGTGGAGGGCTGATCAGGCTCATAACATGGTGATTCCCCACTGCTTCTTGGTTGCACCTACTACAGCAGTCAACTCTAGCAGCTGTCTGCAGAATGGCAATGCGCTGATCCTGTCAGCGACTGTCATTTTCCTGAGGTCCTACGGTTGGGCAAGTGGGAGCAGACCCCCACAGGCCATAAACTCCATAATGTAGGCCATCACAGCAGCTAGCCCGTGTAAGTCTGACTTCTGAGGGGCTTCCAAAATACCATGGCAGCGCTTTCATTTCCCCACCACTCGCCAGGCAGCTGCAAGAATGTCAATACAAATGAAAGAATGTCTCGGGAAAATGTCGAGAGGATTAATCAACACCTGTACTCCTTGGATGTGGATTTACAAATAGTCCTACACTAAGAGACAGCGAGCAAAGCAAATAATAAGAATTCATCCTTCTTTGTATTCATCACATTTTGAGCCGACTTGTGAAGTCTCTTCTACCAGGGAAAGATTTATAATGAAAACAAAAGGACGTAATTTTTCATTTATCTTTTAACTTTTGTCAATGACATACATGTCAGAGTGAGTG
This sequence comes from Platichthys flesus, assembly GCF_949316205.1. Lineage (NCBI taxonomy): Eukaryota > Metazoa > Chordata > Actinopteri > Pleuronectiformes > Pleuronectidae > Platichthys > Platichthys flesus. The sequence goes on along the minus strand of NC_084956.1, from coordinate 17,782,338 downwards.
TGAAATCTGATGGAAAGTACGTGAATATTAGTTTATGATTGTTAGGTCAGTTATTCAGAAGAACTTGTTTGCATTTAAAAAAAATATATATATCTATGTTACCATGTGCCTGATGCAAATGTGCAGTATTCAGATCTTACATTTGATGAAACAATACCAGTTAAAAAATAGTTAATTCAAAGTCTTCACAAGTATCAAAAGTAGAAGTACTCACATGTAGTGAAGTAAAAAATAATAAAATACTCCTACAATGCGCTCTTTACTTGAGCACAGTAGTGGAATCAATATCCTCTGTTACTTTCCACCACATTAACAAAATGACCAGTCATTATGACCAGTTTTCAGTCATTTCCTCGTGAACTGTCCTATTAAATAATGATATTGAGTCAATTTGATAATTATTACATTTTTTAAATCATTTATTAAAAGCAAATACTAATTGAAATCTCTTTGCAAATGAGATGTGAAGGAAAAAAAGGTTTACACCTATTATATCCACACTCACTGTAATGAACAAATTACGTTGCATTAGTGTGCCAGATGCATTTATGACCTAACACTGAGTAATATACAGCCCTGTTGTCTGTGCTGATATGTAGAGAGCTCATGATGTTATGAGGTGATAATGACCAAGCCTGGGTAATTGCTCTGCTGGTAGGAGACCTGTATTCACTGCATGTGATTATGTAACGGAGGTGTCTGATATGGAACAGGTAAACCCAGAGAGGGTTTACTGATTCTGACCAATTACAACAGAGGCTTAATTTGCATGTGCATATAAATATAGATCAGATTGTTAATAAAACAATGAGTGCAGGGAAACAGGAGCCTAAGCATGTAAACACCATACTGATGATGTATGTACAATTAAACCCTTCATGTGTAATTTATTGAGAGAACAGTGGTGTTTATTACAATCATTACAGATCATTAGATTTGCATTTAACCTTATCAAAGGTCTACTCAAGTTGTGTTAAATATGTTTAGTTGGGGGTAATTCACTTAATTACAGGTGGCTACTAAAGGGCTCTCTTTATTGAGCCTTGTTAAGCTTATCAGCATATTGTCCTCTCCAGGATATTGGTAATCAATACAGTATTGCTTGTATGTCAACAAAACCAGTGTAAGGCTAGCTTAAAGGATCAGTGGTAATGTGATATTCTTTTTCTTTTAACTTTTGTTCAATGAAAGAACCAACATTGATGTTATGGATTAAGTAAAAGTCTAATATCACATATTCCTCTTTTACATTGAGCTCCATTGTTTTCCAGGAGGTTGAATAAAGTCCCCTACATAATCCACTTATAATAATAAATACTAGTTTCCAGCTATTTTAGGAAATCAATGAGCCTATAAAAAAGAGACATATAAATATATGTACATTTATATACGTGTGTGTGTGAGTTAATATTTACATATATATAAATATATATAGTCTTAGAAAGGATTAAAATTGTATCATCAATCAGTGCTTGAGTCATTTGTTTCCTATGTGCTTGAGTAAGTAATAGTCCATAAGGTTCTTGAAATATGTGCTATGGACAAAATGAGAACAGGCCTTCCGCTATTATTACCCTGAATGACAGATGAGCCAAGCAAACCAAGAGGTCTCAATCTCCAGCACCTCAGCTACATCACCTTCACCCAATTGCCTTTTCACCTGCACGAGAGATGAAAGTCAGAGTGGTGAGAACGTTGAGCAGAGCTCGACCTCCCTCGTTCTGGCAGACCCTGGACCTGTATCACCCCTGTCCCGTCCTCCAACCAGTGTCTGCACCCTTCACTGGTCAGACGCTATTCGTCTTCCCAAAACAGGAGGATCCACGATTCCCAAGCAAGGTGCAGCACATGGCTGTCACTGCCCACCTCTTCATTGCCTGCACCTGCTAAAACATTTGAGGTATTTGAGCAGCAGGGCAACACATTTGCTTTTCATTTAACCTGCCTTTGGAGACCTTTGAAGCACATAATAGCAGAGCAGCATAGGTCCCCCTCCCACCCCCCTTAATCATTTACCTAGTAAAGGCACATTCTCTGCAGCTAACCCATCAAGCGGAAAACGAGTTTGGCCCGCTATTTCTCTCACCCTCCCTCACCCTCCCCCCTCCCACCTTTCCTCCCCTGCTCTTTCTCTCTCGGCCTGTTTTGCTGCATGTGAGTCACTCCCACTCCCCTTCCCATTGTGAAACCCTCATGCAGTCGCTCACTGATTCCACTGTATGTGAATGAGGGAGGCACAGAGCCAATTGTTGGCCACAACTGGGCGTGAAAAAGGCTTCAAGAGATGGTGTGGCTGGCAGCCCATTGATATAACATGGCTAATTATTATTTGCGTCCAATCGTGAGGAAATTTATTTGGCATTGGGAAAAAGCCGTTATATTTTGGGCAAGACAATGACACGTGTTTGCTTCAACAAGGATCATGAAAAAGATCTGGTTGTAAATTTGAGCTTGGAACGGAGCCAAATTTGGTCTAAATGTTTAATCATCTCCAGTGATAATAACATATGCTTAATTTTTACTTGTGAATGTTCTTATTAGACAGATGGTGTCTGTCTCTGTGTGTGTGATTAACTCACAACTGTGATTAAAATATTACGTAACAAATACATCCATTGGCGTAATATGTCTTATCTGAGGTCTGTGAAGTTATCGGGTGAAATAAGAAATCATATGGCAGCTCAGAAAGTAACAGCCAAATACACACTGAATAAACAGTGATGTGACGGAGGTGTTAGGCAGTGATAGTTTTAATGGATGAACCCCCGGGAGTCACACGCACTATAACTGCCCTCACCTGTGAATGCTCACCTGGACCTGGGAACTTTTAACAGACATTAGAAAATGCATTAAAGACGAAGCCAAGAATCGGAAGATGCCTTGCTGAAGAATGTGTTAAGGAAATGCCAAAGGGCAATTTTCCCCACTAGCTAAGGTTATTTGTACATTGCAATCCATGTGGCTGTGTGCAATAACAACAGCCGACTGGGAGAGGACGTTCCAGCTACAGACAGCTGGGGTAACAGCTGCAGGTCTGCATCCTGCTCGCATTAATAAACTAAAAATATTGTCCAGAGCTTTCGAGAGACGGGTTGATATTGTTGATAGCAATTTTTCTGTAGAAATACTTTATAGTTAAACTTTATATGTTAAAGCAGACACAACTGTGAACTTTACAGGCATCATTGTCTATCAGGAGAGGAGTGCGGCTCTAATAACATTGATTCAGTGTAAATGCAAACATTCTTTATTTCACCTAAACATTATGGAAACAATTTTTTTGCAGTAATGTGCACCATGCTGTAAATGTTAAGTATGCACTTGAAAACTGGGGGATTAAAAATAATCTATTATCACATTTGATCTGTTGATGTGTCTATTACTCAATGACATGTCTGCTAATGGAGCAGAGAGTACAGAGGAACATCTCTTTGAAATAAATTTGTCCAGGACATGCAGAGTTGCGAGTGTGAAGATACAGAAGCCTCAATGAGCAGCCAAAAGCAGATGAACTGCTTTTTCATCTGGAGTTACTCAAAGTCTGCAGGTCATCTAGTGTTCCAAGTGCAGTTTTTCATGAATCACGGTGATGAATGCACAGGTGCACTTTTCATGTACAGTCAACTTGTTCCAAGCAAGCATGAAGCCTGTCCAAACTATAGCAATAGACTGTTGCCAAACTGGCTGCACACTCTTCCCAAAATAGCTATAGATTGATAGATAATATTTTTTCCCTCAAAACCAAACACTGCTTTGTGCAACCAAGTAAAAATTAATTCTCAAGAGCTTAACCTTTAGACAAATTCAAACAACATGTTGTATTTGGTTTGAGTGGTATAAATGGTGCTGATTTTAAATGTGTGGACAGTTGTCATCACTCTGTTTTAATAAAAGAAAAATGAAGGTTTAAAGCATGGCCAAGACTCAAAATTTTGCAAAACACACTTTGTTGCAGGTTTATTAATGATCATTAAAAATGAACAAGGAAAATATATATGAATACATGGAAAAATACATGAGAAAAACAACCCAGCTAGAGAGTTGGTGAGTCAATTGTCTTTGCTGGTTTTCAACGTCAAAGAAAACGCAGGCTGCACTGAAATCAGTAGCAGCTCTTTGTTACACGGTAAGAGGCCTTCTGGGCCATTGAGGCATATTTGCTCCATCACTCCATTGTTCAAGACTCAAATCCACATTTAAATCCTCTAGCCTTTGTCTTCTTCTAAGTCACATGGCTGCCTCCCACTCTGTAAACTAAACGAACAGACTACAAGCAACAACATTCATCTAAAATGTAAAACATAATAACTGGTGTAAAGTTTAAAGCTCAAAAGTTAAATCATCCTTAATTTAGAAAATGTGTTCATCCTTAACATCCAGCTCTGACCAGTGACCGTCAGAACTGAAAATAGAACTATAGCGAGTGGTTAATTAAAACCCACACATCATGCATATAAAAACTTATGAGACAAAATAAACATTAAAGGGGTTGTTGCTGAGTTTCTGTACACATCACTGAATATATCAGAGAACCCAATCCTCATGCTGCTGTTAACGTCAGTCACATCTCCTCACTTGCATTTTAACTAAGGCCCTTGAGTGCTTCTCCTTAATGCTCAATTTAGCACAATCACTGTATAAAAGAACTACCTCAGCCACCTTCCTCCGGGAGAAAACCAGGATCAAACTCTTGACCCCGCAAACTCACATTTTTATGGCCCCTTCCAAAAGAATCTGATGTTCATGTTTACTTAACATATCACCTTTCCCTGTTCGTTTCTGTATTTTAGCATGGGTGCTGTTCCCTTGCTACTAAAGTTTGTGCTCCTTCTGTCCTGAGTTGATCTGTTTGTGCAGTTTCTAACAGGAAAATAACATGAGAGAGGAGACGTGACAAAAGAGAAATAAACTGTTTGGATAACTGTAACTGAACACAGCATCTCGAGTCTGCATCTGAAATTCAATAATCAGAAAAGTATGTCATAGTCCCTGAAAACCCCCTTTAATGAGGCCAAACATTATTGCCCCCAAGAGAATGGACAAATATTTCCCCTTAGGTATTTGTTTGTGTTTACATGGAACATTGTTACTCTCTCGGTTATGTCAACCAGAACTACAAGGGCTTGTTAAAAGGGGCAAATCTTAGGTTATCTAGAAATCACAAATAATACGGAGTAGTTAGAAGAAAAAAAAAGATGAAAAAGGGACACAGGGCTTAAAATCAAATAAATCACACCTGGATACTTGGTGAAAAACTGGCAGAGTGCTCCTTATATTGCACTCAAATTACTCCATTTGTTCCCTAAGATATTTTAATCCCAACTGACCTCAAACTTCCCATGAACCAGAGTCTGAACAAAAGGCCGCCCACTGTCCGCGCAGTAAATCTGTTGTCTCCCTTCTGGGCCCTCAACAGGGGATCATAGATCAGCACTGCTCTGCAGCTTGCTTCAATTTACTCAATTAACTCTGCTGAAGAACTTGTAAGTTCTGCAGATGTTGGTTTATTATCAAGGCCTAAAATGTACAAGTGGGTTCAGGAGCCCGGGGTTGTGGCAAGGTTCACAAAGGGGGTGGGGGGGTTGGGGGCAAACTAATATCAACCCCTCGGTTTTTAGTACAGAACATAGATTATGATAAGTCGTGCTGAATCTGCACAGTTTCTTATGACTGTTACAACCGCGTCTGTTCTTTGAGGCCTTTCAATGTCGAGCTTTATTGTTCAGGTGGTGATCAACACGAGCTTGTGGAATGATAGAGAAGGCCCCAAAAGATGAGCACACGCAATGTATATATTACTTCCGCTGCTGCAGCTGTTAGACTTCCAACCAACCTCTCTAAATAATATTCTCTGAAGATCCTATAGCCACATGAAATGGCTTAGTCCCGTGGTCTGAATCATTTGCAGATGACAAACCTCAAGAGGCTAGCCATAAGTCATGATCACAGTATTATTGCAATGCCTACAGTTATCTCAGGAATGATCTCGCACCTAAATAATTTGTACAAAAAAAAAATGTTTTAGGTATTTATCACTTCCAAATCTCTTGATTTGCTAGAACAAAAAAACTGCATTTTTATCTTCCTCTAACCTCTCTCAGATGAATCAAACTAAAACTGACGTGAGGAATGTAAAGTATACAGTAAGGAGGATGATAATATTAACCAGGTGTGGTTAGCATCACCATAAAACATCCTGCCGACACCATCCCTCTTTGCCCATATATTTCCTCGCCTGGCCAACTACATTTCAATTAAGAGCAGCAACACAGTATGACATTCATAGTGCTTTAAAATAAGGTTCTGACAAATTATTTTCCTCTGTCAAGCTAATATGCTAACTGCGGGCTTGGCTCTATTGAGTGAGGGCTTATCTTTCTGTAGTTGGTGAGTCACAAGCCAAGTTAAAGTTGGGAGGCTCTGCACCAGTTTAATGGCTTGCCAGTTGATTTTAATGTGAAAAGTATTGCTCGTACACAGGTACAACAGCTTCAGGCGCAGCAAACATTTCTCATCAGCTCTCTCCTCATAAGCACATCAAACCTATACCAATGACGTTGCTCTCAGTAGTTGACTTCTCTTTCAAGAGGAACCATTTTCTTAGCTGATGAATGAATCTTGGACATGGACAATGTCAGATTTGAACTTAAAATCATCTCTGAACAAAGACCTTTGACAGAATGGAAAGAATCAACTAACATGAATAATAAGGAAACTAATGCTTATTGTATTGCCTTCTTATGCTAACATTGAATTTATGAACTTTGTTCTGTTTGAGGATTTTTTTTAGACATTGATACGATAAAGAACAGCTATTCAGTCACAAATATGCTATTTATCGTTGGAGTATGTAACTTATAATGGATTAAGAATGAAATCAAAACCTTAAATAAATTGAAATCTTCAGCCAGACATCCAAAATTATTGTTTCTGGTCTAATTTAACTTTTACCTTTGCCAATGTTTTTGGCGTTAGTTTGACTATTTAGCAGGATAACACAAAACTACTCTATCCATTTCCATAACGTTTTCTAGAGTAGTGGGGCATTTTGGAGTGGATCGCCAAAAAAGGGCAGATCGAGACATTTATTTTCACTTTTTTCACTTTGCGAAATATAGTTTTTTTCAACATAGTTTTTTTCTCAAGAATTAATTCATGGATTTTGATGAAAACAATCACGCATGTTTGGAGGACTGATATTTTTGAGTGTTTGCAATGTGGTGCAGATCCAAATAAAAACCTGGATCTACTTAATTTAAATGTGGTTTGTAAAGGAACTGTTGGGCCATGGGGGAGGACTGCGCTCTACACATTATAGTTATAATTTAAAAAGAGGTTAGGAATAACAACCCTTTGATAAAAAAAAACTATATATTTATAGATATATAGATAGATAGATTTGATTATGGCTGTGAAAGATATTTCAGTGATATTTTCAAATATTTTATTAGTAGCTCATGCAAACAAAAGGTTACAGCTCCAGTAAACTGTAAAACAGATTAGCGTGCCACAAAACACAAACTATGAGACAGACGGCTGCATGAAAGAGATGACACATACTGCCGATGTTTCTCCTCCATTTAAAAGATGAAGAGTAAGACAAAGTCTTTTGGGAGGATGTAAGAAGGAATTCTCTGCTAATGATATTCCCTGTGGGAAGAGTGTAATTTATTCAAGTTAATGCGTCTTATTTTCCGTTCAAGGTGTATTCCACGGAATTATCAAGCAAATTGAATTGTTAATCCATCTGCTCCGAAACAACCAAGATCGTGTTCAATAAGCTCTGAGTCAGCTTGATCCAATTATGCTAGAACGGAGACATTTGTAATCATTTGCCATCGCACCACCCCTGCAACCTACACAGATACACACACAAAACCGGCTTATGCTGTTTTGGAGAAAGCATGAAACTTGGTGCTTGGTAAGAAGCAGAGCAACACAAACTGTTTGAAATGAAGTAGTGACCCCGGAGAATTCGAGGTCAAGGGTCTCGAGGTAAGAATTGTAAATGACATGTTCACCCCGGGGCTCCTTCTAATAACTTTTTTCTAAGGAGAGGATGAGGCCTGCTCCCTTCTCCACTGTCTTCATTGACAGGTCTTTGGGGAGTGATATGCAAGTATTCAATTGTAATGAACTTGTTTTCCTTCTATAAACCTCCCGCTGTCTCCTAAATCACCAGCGCAGCACATGAGCCACCATCCTCTCTCCCACAGCTGCACTTGCTCTGAAGCCCTGAACTACACAAAGTGGTGTTGATTGTAAGCAGATACAGACCTTCTGTCCAGTCCGCTGCTGATTTATTGACCATGTTCCTTTCCTTTAATTGTGAGCTTTTCAGCTTTGAGATTATCTGAGTTAATGATGACAGAATCTCTTTATCAGGGATGCTCTATACAAAAAACAGGTGTATCGCTGTTTTTCCACTAAAACTTTTCGAAATTACTGGACACCTTGATGATGTTTGACATTCCCCACTGGCAGTAGATGGATCTGGAATAAATCTGGAAGTTTCTGTATATTTCCATTTTAACATAATGTTTACATATGCAAACACATAATATAAAAGTAAATGTTTTTGGTGTGGTTCCATTAGTTTCTGTTAATATGTCAAAAGTTTCTAGAAATGGACAGTAACTGTACATAACATCCACTTTATCTTTGTTAGTAAAGCAGATAATAAGTTCTGACCTCAGTAAATTAAATGCCAGGCTGGTCACAACCTTTATAAATTGTTTTTGTTTCCTTTTTTAAATTTCCGTGCACTGGGTGATTAAAACTCAAAACACCAGTCATTCTGCTGCAGGCCTGTCTTTAGCAGGACCCTTCACCTCCACACCTGGCTTCGATCTTAAATCTCTCTAGAGCCGAGCTGTTGTGGATTTGTGCATCTTTCTTTAGGAATGACGGCATCACCATCCATCCAGCATTCAAATAGCTTATGTGCTAGAATTTTAACAGACAGCTTTTTTAAATATATACAGATTTAACACCGTCTCAAACTGACTATCGATAGATGGTTACTTCCAGTCATTGGCTGCCTCTATTACTTATTTCCAACCAAGCCACATATTCACTCACTCCCCCTACTGGCCAGGAGTTTACAGTCCGCTTACAAATTGTGTGTCCTTAACTTGACTACTGATTCATGTCAGAATCACTCACGGAAATAACAAACCACTTCCTGCATTAAATATTCAGGATGATTACAGAAACGGCAATAGTGGACTTGTATTAAAATTCTTTAACTCCATAACTAACTAAACGTTTGTGCTAAACAACATCATCAGATTAATATGAAATGTCCCCCTCATTGAACTGTACCTGAGGGATAACAAATTTATCAGTTTATGCAGAACTTCAGGACAAAGTCAAGGAATTTATACCTCGTTCAGTTTTTTCAGGGGGTGAGCACTGGGTCCTTCTCTTCTTATAAATAACAAATTCTTAAAGTTGATCAAACTTATTCTTTAGTTGTTTGTTTTTTTGTACCTCATCCACCTCATCCAAATAGCTACTTTTTAAATGAATGTAGTTATTTTCTATTGTTTATTATTAAACTAGATTTGAGTGTCTTGGCGGTTTTTCTTTTTGTTTTATTAAAATCACATTGCCTTTTATCCTCTCATACAACATGTCACAGGCCCTACACATGGGTTATTACTGTTGTTTGCTACCTTTCATAAGAGACTTGTTATCATGTTATAGACTGATGCTGATTCAAAGTACAATCGGTTAATGGGCATAGCCTTTCAGTCCAGGATAAAGTTCCAACTGGCTCCACAGTGCTCAATACTTTAAAAACCTCCTCTGGTCTCCCTGGCATTGTACCTACTTCATTGTGGGAAAATATGTAATTGACCCCATTGGTCCATGTGTGCTCTCTATAATCAATAATTCATTGAAATTCGTTCATGCCCCGGCTTCTTCCAAACAAACTCCCGTTCCAAGTACTTCTTATTTCCCACTTGTCTTCTAACACCAGTAAAAATCAAAGGTCGTCTGATTAGTGTTCATTGGGGGTTACTTGCTCCGGGATCTACACAAAAGGACCCTGTGCTCTTGAGGCTGCAACTTCTAAACTTTGGGACTCTCTCCTAGACTAAGGATCAGTACCAATGTGATTAGTGTGCAGATTTCTGTCTCCTTTTTATTAAACTTTTTTTTTGCGAAAAACATTTATAGACATCTCCTCTTGATAGTCAAATTCACCTACTTAACACTTCTAGTATTCCTCCAATAAGCTTATCCTGCAAGGAAGTCATGTTCATTTTCCGTCTCTACTGGCTGCTTTCGTGCTTTCTCTCTATCATTAAAAGTCAATATTCGTAAATAATATAAAACAGCCTCATATAAAAATGAGCACATTGACAATAAAAATGTATAATCTCAGATGTTCAGAAAGGGTTACTTTTATCAACAACACAATAGCCTGAACTCAGTTGCTAAGATCACTTGGCGTTAGTCTGCCCATTTTGAGGTTTGCATTGTAGTAAATGATATGTGATTACCACTCAGGCTTCTGAACACCTCAGTGAGGCCTGTGAAAGATGTGATGTGTTGTATCCTGCACAGGGTGCACCGCTGGGTTACGCTCAGGTCTGCTCCTGGTTAACGGAATAGATCTTAATCTTCTGGGTAGACCGAGTGCAGCATCTGTGGTATTCAAAGAGGATTGATGTGCAGCATTCCTTGATTTTTTACCCCTGCCCTTCCCCATGCCCCTCCCATGATGTAATGACATTATCAATTAGCCCCCATTAATTTAGCAAAAACAAATAAGCATTTCAGTACACCTCCCTTCAAGCATGTGGTTCTGATTTCCTGAATGTTTGTCAGTGGCCGCTGTTTGGTTAATCCTTTGGCTAAGGTGGTGTGGCCAAGAGAGGTCATGCCTTTCTCCTCCCTTGAACTCGTTTCCTCCCTGTCCTCTGAAGGATCTCTGTAGCTCTGTGGCACACTGTTAACTATTAGCTTCCTTAAGTCCCTCTTGTTTGCTTTCTTCACAGTCGTCTATAAGATCCAATCATGTTCAAGATTCTGACAATTAGGAACACTTACCATGCAACCCATTTTTTTTTCATTTAATGGAAGGTAAAAAACAACTAAAACAGAATTTAGTTGAGTTAATAATATAGTTTTGTTAATAAAAGTATTTGTCACAGCAAGATTTGCCAAGAATATAGAGATATTCAGCAAAGATATGAAAATATTTTTTTAATCTTTTTATTTATGAATAAGAGCTATGAACTAAGAGGAATTTAAGGAATTCATTAGAATCTTTGATGGAATTACTTTTAATGATTTGCAGCAGTAATGATCTATCTATGATATCTATATTTTCTTAACATTAATTATGAGAACAGAACTACAGAAACTTTGTTACCTCTGCTATTAAGGAGGTTATTTTTATTGTTTATTTTTATCTCTCTCTTTAAAATTGTGAAATAAAGGGCATTAGAAATACTAGAATACACAATCCTGGTCTTTTATGCTGAACATGTGGTAACCCTGTACAGTTCACATTACACTAGCTTGGTGACTAACTTGAATGACAAAGAAAAATACAATATTTGGCAACATTTTCTTTTTTTCATTACTGACTATAGATTTCAGTGTCCTAGAAAGTCAGTGAAATGTGGATAATCTAAAATCTAGATTCTAAATTCAAAAGTCCTCCCAGCTTACTTCAATAACATATTAGGGTTTGATTTATAGCAATATATGGTTATGTGCTCGACACACCCAATGTAGGTAATAACTAAAAGAACATTGTTCTATTTCTATGTCAGTAATGGTATCTGTAAATAGTTATACCCATAGACAGGGTAAACCGACCCAGACATACACTAGTATACAAACAAACAATTGAAGACAAATATTGTTAACCTACAGCATGTATTATCAATGTCCATAATATGGATTTATGTTATTTACAGGGAATTAATGTGGAAGCACATCAAAATGAGCCTGAGGAAAAGTTGACAACCTCCGCTGCGAGCCCCTGCATCCCAGAGGAGCCGTTCATACATTAATACTCAACCCCTGCAGGAAATTGGGGCTTCTCCCCCCCTGTATCTCTGTAGAACATACTCCACTGCAACAAAGACTATGGAAAGTAGCCCGCTTTTTATATCAATAATGAGTTTAACACTGAAGCTCATAGATTAGGCCACAACGTCTGGCTGTATGGCTGCACACATGAGAAGATGACCCCCTCTCCCTCCTGACTGTGAAGTGGTGGAGAGGGAAAGGGAAAGTTAAAGATCATACAGTTAATAGTATAACTGCTTTCTTTGGAACATTTGATCATTGATGCAAGTCTTTCATTGCCAAATATAACAGTTTTTGATAAAAGTTATAAAATAAGAAACAGAAAAAGCAGTGGTAATGATAGGGCTTCACTGACAGTGAACACTGAAGAAAAATTGAATCGGTACTGTTTTTTACTACAGTCAATGTTTCAACTACTGTAATATCAGAACCACATACTTGTTTATAGACGGACAGTTCTAAATAGTCAAGTAAATTAATCATGTTGATCATACGTTGTAAAATAATAATACATGTATTTGGACCAAACGGCTTAATCAAAAACTGATCTCTGTATATTAAGATGGATGACATGCTCCTGAAAAGTGAAGCCATCGCGTTAATCTGTTGGCTGGCTGCAGTATAAATCGTAAATCCCCCCTCCTCAATGTTAATTGATGGGACAAACTAAAGAGTCGTAGTGCATGTCAAGTGCATATTTAAGTATGTCCTATTATCATAGTGTTTAAATACTACTGTGCAGACCCTAGCTTCAAATTACATCATTGGAAGCAAGAGAGCAGCATTCAAATGCAGGATGATTTGGCTTTAGTTCTGGATAGTGAGAGGAAGTGAAGGCGTGTTATGTTTATATACAATAGTCAATGGTCTTGGAATTAAAGTACTGTGGTTATCATGAATGTCACTCTAAGTAACTAAAAGTAACTGCCTACATTAATTAGTGATGAGTGGTTAGAGCTGAACACTGAGATGAATAAAACAAATTACTTAGGGTCAGTATCAAATACTAAACCACCTGCTCCTGGGTCAGTGAATCTGCATTGGGTCTGCTCTCTTTTCACTCAGTAAATCTTCGGTCTGAATGGTGTCACGCTGCCTTTACTCAGGCCACACTGCTGCCTCTCTGCGCCACTTCAATGCTCATGGCTCATTTACTAACTGGGACAGATGGTATTGTTTCCGAGGGCCACTTTTCAAAAGCGGCGAATGCTCAATATGCCTTGATTGAACTTGAACTGGAACCCATCATTCCAAAACTATCAGCAGATGGGAAATGTTAAAGAGTTTATCTGCCTGCAGATTAAATTAAGCAGTGATTCTGGTTATGACAAAATCTTAACCGAGACTGCTGTGTTTTCTTGATAGCAGAGCCTGTGCTGGCTACGCGATTGCTTCCCTCCTGTCTATCCTATTTACTTTAGACTGAAGTGAACACATCTCCAGCCTGTCCCCCTGGTTGCCACAAAGTAATTCCTGAAGAGAAATCAAGGACCTTGAAGCGTGTTAATGCTCATTTATATAAGTCTACAGCATGGTTAAGATACAGTACCTACAAGGGAGCACAGATAAGAAGGTGTGGACAGTGATGTGAAGTTTCTGCAGCATGTTTGTGTAATATTGCATTAACACTTTGGAGGTGGTGTGACTCAGCCCCAGACTTTGCTCCTGACTTGTGCTTAACCTCAAAAAAAGCTAAGTACTTATCTCAGAATCAACGCTTGATTAGGAGCTTTTCTAGACTGCACTCCAGAGAAGATTTATACATCAGGTTTTGAAAGTTTAGAGGTAGAAATGCAGCTAAACTTTACAAAGCAGATTTTTAGCAATTTTTCGGTTGTGTACATTGTTTTTACAGGTGTAAACTTTTCCATGATCAAATGTGATGCCCTACAATTACATGTTTTAGTATTTTCTGAACTATAATATAAACAACACAATCACAAATTAAAGCTGTTTTGTGATTGTTAAAATACACATTTAAATCAGAATTGGATTTTTTTTAAACCACATATAGCATAGCTAAAAATTGTGTTTCAGCCTATGACTGAATATAGTCAATATATCAGAGCAGATCTCAGCTAAGGGAGTCAGAAAATCCCAACCACACTGGCATGATGTAGCACAGGTTGTAAATGCCATTTCACTATTTGATTGCAGGCAGTTACACTGCACCAGACCAACTCGCTATTGTTTTATACAGTTGTTCAGGAAAGAAAACTGATATTAACATAATAATATGAACATTATTTAACATGCCATTTTTCTACAAACCATTTACCATTTATTTTATTTATGTTTGGTGATGTTAGAAGCACTTCAAACATTATTTTTGTCATTTGATCCGTGATCACAGGATCATGCTCTAAGGTACGCCATAATAAAGCAACAACTTCCTTTTTTCTTACTCTCACATATCCACAGCTGCATGTACATACAACTGGGGAACAAGAGAGAATGGAATTCCTGCTTTGATTTATATGATGGACCTGCTTTCGACCCAGTCCTACAGCTGGAAGCTTGCCATTACCCCCATTCGGTTATCAGCAAACTCTTAAAAGTGACCAGGCAACATTTCACACTACACTTGGGTCTTTCTGTGCAGACCGGGCATTTAAGAAGTGGAGTGTCTTGTCAGGTGTGCCAGTAAATATGTCAGGAGTGGATGTGCTTGCAGCTTTGTTTATTAAGACAGGACGACGAGAGATTTAGATTTATGAAAGGCTGCTCCCGGTGAAATTGTTTCGATAACAAGTTTACAAACTGTATGATTCAAAAAAGTGAACGTAAAAAACATCCCTACTGTGAGTGTTGTATATCTTTTATACAAGGGGAAGTCAAGTTGATGGAGTACAGTAGCTCATTCTTTTTCTATTTTTTTTATCTGGAAGAGCGATGTTAAAACCTTCCATTGAGCACTTGTAAAATGTCTGCTGGTAAGATGTGCAGCGGTTGGATAAGCAGAGAGGAAATCTAGAAATAAATAAAGTGGATTATGTCTTCTGAAAGCTGCATCTTTGTCCTACAGCCGACTGGGTACCTCTCCTGTCTGCATGATAATGCTTCTGTCAAGGCTTGTGACCCAATTGGTACAAAGCGGGAAATTACGTCATTTGTAAATATGCTTTTATTCCATGATAGTGTATAATTGTACAAATGAAATGAGATTATGTCTGTAGTCCTCCACAAACGGCCATGCAGCTTTATAGGAGGGATTGGAAAAGACTGATAATTTGCCAAAAAACCCGTGGCGTGGAAGCATGTACTCAACCTTGGGCCCAGGTTATTTTAAGGAAAGCCAATCTTTGATCAGCCAAGCTGAAATGGCTAAGATAAGTGGGAGCTACATCTCGCGGCAGGGCCGCGCACCAGTCTGATATTGCTATTTCCTCCCTGGTTTCTCAAGAGCGGTAAATAGTGGCTGCCCCCACCACTCCCCTCACTGCACCTCCTCGCCTCCCCCTTATCTCCTCCCCACTTTCTTCTGGAGATCTCTGTCACTTTAATCCACAGAGTCTGCCGCTGGTTAACAAGGAAATCCTGTGTCAATTATCACCAACCACTTCCTGCTGGGAGAGCAGCGTGGAATCAAAGGGGCCTGAGAGTCTTTCACACCAGAGAGGAGCAGTAGGCCTAATTAAATGGCCCTTGTGTCCCGCTAGCTGCTGGTGTCCGGGTGACAGATAGCCCAGCCCAACGATAACTTCCTTCAGCTGATGATTGTTTTGATAGGGCGGCTAGTAGGCACTTTAGGTGCCTGAAGGTTGATAGATTGCGATCCAGGAGTCTAAATTAACTCATACGCTGAATGCAAAGGTGTAAAGGCAAAAATGATGGGTAAATTCTTTGAAACGTAAGTAATCATAATGTCATGTGAGTATAACAGATTCATGGTGAAATGAGATCCAAGCTGTTAAAGCTTTATAATACAACATGCATTTTTTTAGACCTGAACCATAAGCCTTTGCAAAAAATCAGTTCCTAAACTACAAGTCAGGTGAAAAAAAATCTGTCATTAAAATTCAGCTTTCATAAAGCTGGGCATGTGAAGCTGCAATACCTCATTTGCACACTAGTAGGTGAAGCGTGCATATTAAGATTTGATATGCCATATTTTATCTCATTTCTCAAAACCCAGCATGTGGGGAAAAAGGGAGGTTATTTGAAGCCCAAATATGCAACGCTCAAAACGACAATTCCCAGATCACTTTCAGGTGGAGGTCTGTGAAGGCACAACTCCAGGTTCAAACTGCTTCCTATCAACTTTAAGCATCGTATGAGGTCAGCAAATCACTAGCCCGCCTGCCTTGTAGTTGTCATTTCACTCTTAACTGTCACTTACAGGTATCTTGTGTCGCCTGCATAATGTCAGATTAAGCTATCACCCACAGTCACAGCCAAAGTAGCTTTTTCCTTTTCATTAAAAAAGTTAGCTTCTAAAAAAAGTATCATTTCAAATAGTGGCTCTATGAAATATGTTTCGCAGGGATTGGCTATGGATTGGGCACGATTGATAGAATAGGCAATTTAAGGGTGGAGATGAAGTGAATGTGAATAAATGTGAGCAGAGCCTGCACACAGTCCGACTTTGTAGAATATTTAACATTTAACTGGTCTAAATATAGTGCTGAAGTTTTACATTGCAGCCAAACATTAAGAACAAAAAGCCAGCAGCTGGATGAAGTTCATTGTAGTGTCCTCCCCTCTGCGTCTCTCAGCCGCCACTCCTGTTGGAGACCGCTTCAACCCCCTGTGTCCACCTTTAAATTTTCAGACGGAGGAAAAGAGCTGCATAAAAACCAATTTACTAACAGAGCGACATCATCTGTTTGGCCGTTTATCTCTGACACACCACCCCTCAGTCCAGTGTTGACAGTACATGATATTCCATTAATCTGCCTAATGAAAATTTAACCAGTGTTATAAACAAATAATTGGCCATTATCCTCTCAAAGATCCCGAATAAATTACTTGGGCGTTTTTCATGGCTTCTGAAAGAAGAAGAAGCCGGCCCCTCCTGATTGATGTTGGAATAAATGCGGGGCCGGCTCCGACGCTGCGAGTGGGTCTCGGCTAAGCCTGTGATTGACTTAATGAGAGTCTTTGGGGTGAGTAAATGTTCCAAATTGCTCAGTCATTAGCTTTTGCTCGGCTGTCTGAAGATACCCCCGGATCTGCAGCGCGGGTCTCTCCTCTTGTACCATTCCGCCTGCAATTACATTTTCATTTAGAGCAAACCTCTGAAGTCCGATAGGCAGGCCCCTTTTCATTATGCTGGCCTCCTTTTTCTTTTTTATCTAAATGGTGTGAAATGTCTCTTCATTTAGACCAATTAAAGTTGAAAAAGACTGCGCTGTAATGAATTATCATACAAATTATTTACTTAATGCCACAATCTCTCTCCCTCTCTCCCACTCCTCTCTCATCCTCCTCTCTCTGGCACCAGGGATGCACAGAGTCAGGCAGGCAGGGAATACTGTGTGAGAGGAGACATGGCGGGAGTCCACAATGGATCCACTTTGAAACTGAAACTTCCTTCAAAATGATACACATTTTTCGGAGGTTATGTGTCTCTTTGGCATTTATCTGCGTCTTGCATGAACTGAGCTCTGCATAGGAACGATCTTCCCTAACCGAGGAGGATGGGGAAGCCAACATCTGAACAATGGGGAACAGTATGTCGTCAATATAGCTCATTTCAGATATTTCATTTCAGGAGATGTCTAAGCTCTTCTTAATTAAGGACAAGCTTATGGTTTCAAATTAACTCATTTAATTGAGGGGACCAGTTCTTGTCTGCAAGACAGTGTGGAGAATGTCTCCAGTCTCCTTCCGGAGGCTGTTGGCTGACACATAAACACAGGGATAGTTCACAACTATCACAGCAGCCCCATCCATACCTCTGGGACAGCCTCTCTCTCTGTCTCTACTCAATGAGACGCACACTGCCAAGACTGCCTCCATTAGCTTTTCACCATCATAACAGCTATTCACTCCATATTCTCCAGCCGTTATTTGTGTTAGCAGCCAATGCACCATATTAGGGTTGTTTTTCACCAGCCGACATAAAGGAAAGACGAATGAAATGGTATATTTTCTCTCAATGATTTGTGTTTTTTTTTTAAAGCCAGTCAATTCTCAGGCTGATCGTGCTGGGTAAAGCTGGTGGAGCTGAAGTGACTTGTCACCATGGAGACGGCAGCTTCTACTTCATGCCAGAGCAGTTCTGCTAAAGCTCCGAGATGAGGGGGCAGCAGCAAGGGGCTGCTGGTTTGTCCCCAGCCCAGCCACCCCTTCCCTTACAACAAATGAGGGGGACCGGTCCGACCTTAGATGGAAGCCAGATTTGTCACTGGAGGCCATATTTAAAAAAAGAAAAAAAACTAAACCTGGAGCTGTTGAAATGAAAAGTCCCAGCCTGGATAAATTACTTTTACGACCCACACAGAAGTCAGAAATCTATGGGGAAAAATAAACCCAAGAGGGGTCAGTTTCAGAGGAGGTGTCAAAGTGTTGTTAAACTCACTTGGCAATAATCTTAAGTACTCCATGATTTGCACTAATTGGTATGAAATCACCCACAGTGCTTAAGTGTGGCTACCGCTTCGGTTAGCTGCGTCTGCTCTATGTCAGGGCCGATTCTTTCTGACAGCCTGGAAACAGAAATACAAGATTACTATAGAAATCTCCCACCTTTGAGCTTAAGTCACAGGTACAGAGAGGAAATGGATTGTCACCACAAATCTTTATTGCTCTATGCGTTCTTATCGTCCGTAAGGAATACAAAAGCCATTCTAAACATTATGACATAAAATTATTTAAACACAATGGCAGGATTGCTGTTTGGCTACTTGCACGTGCAGTTATGAAGTGAAGGGGTGACAGAATGACATAATGTTTCCAGATATGTAATACATAAACACAAAGAAAGATTTTACCTGTCAGTAAGAGACGAGTGATCATGACAGTAAGTAACTATCGCTGTGAGAGGATACTGTCAGAGTTTAACGTCTGAAACACCTCACTTATATCTGTCATGGGATAGTGATATCCCATAACCATTCAGGGCTGGATGAGGCTATTTGCTCTCTCAAACATCAAGCTGTGTGAGTATTCATAACTCATTATGTGTTGCATGCACCCTAATGCATGCTAATTGCTGCCTATACTTCCATTAACACAGTTTATTTTGAAGCAACATAAAAACAATATGGAACAACTGTTGAAAACAATTTAAGCAAGGTTGCCTTAATATGAATCCCTCCACAGTAAATCAGCATTTCATTAATGTGCCATACTAATATGCAGTATATGATTTAAATGTTGCCTGTGGCTCTAGTTTATACGAAAACAAAATCAGCACAGGTTAATCCCAAGTGCTTATGCAAGCACGAAGCTGTATATTCAGTTTCACCGCAGCTCTGAACAAATCTGCAAGTGATGATCTCCAGTCAATGAAATAGCCACCTGTCATGAAATGTTTCATTCTCAGAGGAGCAGTGTCTTGAGTTGTGTTAAGTAGTTAGGTGACATGGGAAGAAATTCTTAAACATATAAACCTGCAGGCTAACTACCTCCCTGTTACTTTAACAAAAAGGGGCTTGTTACTTCAGCATTCATAATCAGGCCTCACCTAAAAAAGAATTAATTTGAAACTATGCATACGCTCCTGAATAGGAGAGGGTAAAACTATTAATTAAAAGTGAAACAGGTTCTTATTTTAGTGGAAAGTGGAAAAATTATGAGCCTTTGTTAAGGAAGGCCCAGGAGCAAAGCTTTCATTAGCCTACATGCATGGCAAAAGCAATTCATCAACTGTAATTTTGCCTCAATGGGCAAAAAAGAGGGATCAACCTCAGCATGCTATTTATGGAGATTTACGGAAGTCTGGGAAATGCTAATGTGATTAACATTTATCTAGAACATGTTTCAAAATGGCCCTCGTGTCCACATTTTGCCTTTAAGATTAAGTTATTGCACTTGCTCAAGAAAAAAGTGAAAAAAATACACAGTGATACAGAATCTGCTTCGCAGTGCAAGAGCACAATGATAATTTTTTTTTGGGGGGGGGGGTAGTTCTCTGTCACATTAGTGGAGGATCCCCGTCCCCCCCAATCCCCTCCCCTCTGTCTAAATATCTCTCTTTATGTGTGTCTGTCCCCAGATGAAGGCGCGGCGAGCAGAGCGACGCTTTTGTCCTACCGGAGTGTCTCTCTCGAAAATGTGAACTGTTCCACGGATTAGCCGAGCAGAGATTTATTTAATGCATCCTCATAGAGTATTGTTGAAATCTATTTTGGGATACGGAGCTTGCCAAGCTCTAAGCCTGGTAATATATGCCTGCTACAGTTTAAGAGAGAGGGTTCACAGACCCTCTTTATGTTGGGATCATATGGATCATAGTCATTGAATATGAAAATATTTAGGGCTGGTAACACATTTATTGTTTTTCGCACAGCGCCCACAAAAAGGCTTGTTTCTATGGCCCCTCTTCTGTCTCTTGTTTGTATGGCCTGTTTAAATATTTGATGTCCTAGGGAATGATTGTGATCACCACATAAGATACTGCACATGCATATGCCATGAGAGGCCCCTATTTAAGATAGCGGCTTAAGGTTTCTGAGAGGCCAACAAAGCCATGGATGGAAAAGACTGCAGTGCATTTGCATTTGAGCTGTGGATTTAGGAACAGCAAGAGCAGAATGAATACTAATAATGTATCTAATTTAAAATGCTAAGTATTTACTTTAGAATATATTCAACCTTAAAACCTCACAATTAAATTCAAAAGACGCATTTTTATTCAGCATCTGTAGTAGTGTGTTTACAACACATAACGTACCATTTATTTTCAATAAAAAATAATAGAAGACTTTCACAGTTTGTCACTTGCAGTTGAGATAAACTGCGTTGGACCACCGATCATTTTCACGTCTGTTATCAGCAAAGTCCTTATAAACGGAATCAAATGCCCCCGACTCTGACTACACTTCCCAGCATGCCCCGGGGGGATAAGGTTTGGACCGCTTCTCCTCACAGTAAACGGGTTGCAATGTGACAGAGAGTGACACAAAAGAGGAAAGCCAGGGGGTGTGCAGGAGTGGGGGAGAGGGAGCCGGACAAAAGAGAAGACATGGGCTTTGCACGGAGGACATGATAAAGCCAGGAGCATTATCGTCAGTGTGAAAGACGGGGGCCATACTTCAAACGGGATTTTCTCTCCATGACAGGATACTCCGCTGACGCAGAGCAAATAGCTCTCCGTAGCAGTATATAGCTTCAGGGCTTGTAGGCTTCTTTGTAAATTCAACAAACTACAATGCGATGATAGGATCTCATAGAGAGGGGCCACAATGCTCAGTATCAAAATGATGGATAAGTAAATAAAAAGGGTAAAGAAGGGAAATTTTACAAAGTCAGGAATTATTGTAAAATAGTCTATACTAGCAACTGATGCATTTCTGCAGCTGCTATGGTGGAGGCATTAAGCTTTTCAAATATGACTCTGGAAAAGAAGCCTCAGGGTTCAATCAATTAGTCTTTGATTATTATTACTTCTGTTGTTATTACTAGTCCCAGCAGCCAGGCTGTTATGGTAACCCTAGACGCTGTCCATACTACTAATCCCTGCCCCTTCCCTAACCTTAACCTTTACTCTCTTAATCAACATCATATTCTCAGCAAGTGGGCAAAATATTTACATTTTTTACGTTTTATCTCGCGGCGTTCACTGAGAATTTGCTTTCACACTGGGAATTCTCAGCTGAAGTTGTTTACATCACTGTAAAAGTGTGTGTGTATACAGTGAGTGTGCGCACGTGCTATTCAGGATTCCTTTGTTGGCTTTTCATCTTTTGTCTGGGTTGAAAGTCACAAGTACATAAGGGTCCCAATAAATTAGAGGAAGAAAGGCTCCCATTGTAGATGAGCTGTGGTGGGTGGTTTAGTTGTGTCTTTATATAGCTCTGTCTTGCACATTATGGTGTTACTGACATATAACAGCTTAGGCCTGGCCTTAGAAGTTGTGGTAAAATACAAGATATTTTGAGTTAATTAAGAAGAAAAGACAGTACAGAAACCACAGCTAGACAAGTTTATGTGCCAGACTGGTGGTAAAGCTCCTCTTTTATTTTGTTCAATATTTAACCCATCTGTCCAAAATTCTGAAAATGACTATTGAGAAGTTTGATCCAACAGCAAATATAAAGTGGCCCGCGAGATAAAGGAAGAGCACGAAAACAGTGAAGCAAGCAAACATCGAAGTGAGACAAAGATATTTCTTATGCAAAGCTCACACACAATGTCATGTGTGATAGCGACGAATCCTGTCCAAGTCACACGCAGGGGGGTTGGTGGGGAAACAGAAACGAGGTCGGCTGCCTGCATCTTCCAATGACTCCCCCTCTTAGCTTTGATTCCGCTGATCCAGTATCTCGCCATATAGCAAAGGGACACAAAGCAGATTTGAGCTTTGGGCTAATCTCATTAAGAAACTCTAACCATCCCTATGAGTAGTGGGGGAAAGCAACTCATTCTGCACTATGCCAGAGCCAAGGCTCAGGGAGGCAGGTGTAATGTTACATAATTAGCCTCTAAACGGTAAAAAGGAGATTATTGCAAATGGCCTACTAGCCAGCACATGCAGTGGACCTGGTCCCTGAAGACTTGTCAGTCTAGTGAAGCTGAAAACATCCGGGGGGAATTGATGTGTGAAAAAGGAAAAACAGGTTATTTGCAGTTAGTGTGTGGTAAAGGCTGGTCAAGACCCTTTGTAATTTGGTCCACTTTAACAAATGAACATGAGTTTGATAATCATGTAAGTACAGGCAGTTTAAAACAAAGTAGTGGGAAGCCAGATTGGACCAGTAGAACAGCAGGAAGCTGAATTGAAATGTTTTGTGAGCCTTCCTCCATCTTTCTTCGCTTCCTTATCGTGAGTGAAAATGTTACTTTCAGGTATATAAAACCTCCATGAGGGGAGTTTAGTGAGGCCTGACTTTGTGCTGGTGCTGAGATGTCCTGTCAACCACCAGCAGGGGCTGACTCCTGCAGAGAGACGACCAACAGAGGGATTGACGGAGTCGGCCTGATTCAGGGAAACCACACCTAGTCACTCATAACCTCAGGACTGGATTACCATGTCAGATTGTTGCCATATGTGGCACGGCGCACCACTCTGCCAATGACAGTGATCAACTACTGCCGCTCACCATAACCATCCAACAAATATTACTGTCAAGAGTTCAAACGCTGAACGGACTCAAATAAAGGATTTCTGCGCCTTGATGAAACACAATAACCCATATTGTCCAGCAAACATGCTAATTAGAGAAACAGATGATCTGAAAGTCTCTCCGGGCAGAGCCAGTTAGGACAAAGAGAGAATGGCGGCATTCCTTTGTTTGCCTCTTCAGACACGCTGCAGCATCGGCTCGCTGTTACATAAAGTTGTATAACAAATGAGCCTGGGCTCTTTGAACTGGCTGACCACACAGGCCTGGAAGAGTCACTAGGAGCCCAACATGTGGCAGCAATAAGATGGCCCAGTCCTCTGCAAGACATGTGGGAGACACTGCATTCCAGTGGAGCTCATTAAAGCTAAGAGACAAATCCAAAAAACACTGTGCTATTCTCGCAGGAAGACCGTGAAATATGTGGGACAGGCCGCGGCAAATCATGACTACAGTTGCATCATTTTTTTATTTTTTATTAATAATGCGATCATTTCTATTATTACTTCCACATGACAGCAAAATATTGGAAAACTATTTGCTCATCATCTCAGACACTTAAATGAGCCAATGTGACTGACAGCTGATTTTCAGACACGTTTTAAAGACAATGACATTCTCGATGGCTTTAGAAAGTGTTCTGATGTGGTCTAGTGTTTGAACCTGTCATTGAATTTGGCGTATTTATAACACTGTTTGTTCCACCAGTCTGCCCAGTAAAGCTATGTGTTCTGTTTAACTTGGCTATAAACAGACTATTGTGACTGTTTGAACTCCTCCTCATACATCCACGGGAGCAAAGGGTGTGTTTGTTTTCCGACTGTTATTGTAAAATGTGACATGATATTCAGTTTGTGTACACGACTTCGCAACGTGAGGTCTTGTATTATGAAGATCCTGGAGTGTATTCACTTAAGATTGATAAAAAAAACTCAATAAAATCAAATGCCCACCGGGGAGGCGGTTTTTCTCGCTGTAGCAGACATCTGGCATGATTATTTTCAGCTCTTCAACTAATCCTCTCTAAATGTAAACTGAAGAAAAATGTGCCAAATGGCTTTAGAGCAAGACTGAATTTTGGACTTGTGGAAGATTTAAATGAGTTTTATAGAAATGTTAGAGGCATTATTGGAAAACACAGTGAGACAATTGTAATTAGTTTTCAGCCTGTCACATTTATAATCATTATCCCACTTTTTAGACATGCCAATTTTTGACTCCTGTTAACCATTGCAGCTGTGGAGAAGCCACGTAACATACAGGAGTTTTTTTTTCATGTTTTGATGTGCTTTCATCTGTGTTGCTGGGCGTTAGATGTTTGATATGTAGCGTTGTGACTGGAAACGCTTGAGTCGTGTGCACGCCATTCAGAGGTGGCCCAGTAAGAGCTAATCTACTTGTCAGGGTTGACTGCCAAGCATATCAGCCCACACACTTCACAATATGACTTTATTCATACTGTAGATCTGGGACATTAACTGTCTCTGCCCGCCAGAACACAGCACTTACGCCCACCCCTCCCATTTGAAAGAAACCTACATTATAAGCCTGTGTGAGTGATAAAAACTGATCCACATCCTATACACCTTACATCTACAACCCCCGTCACCCTGAGATTATAACCTCAGCCTTGGTGAGACTCGTGCTTTACTCAGTTTACACTTAAACAACGCCACTTTGCAGTTTCTCTGCATTTTGATGTCACCATTCAGAGGGCTTCAGGAAAAGGGCCAACGGGATGTTTGGACAAAGCTCCACTTTACAATGATTCAGTTCTTATGCAGCCACATTTGAAATAAAAAATACTTTAGAGGCTATGAGGTTTATAGCAACTGTATCATTAGGGACTTCTCACGCTACCAGTAGACACAACAGATTTTGCATAACGTTAAGCTCTGTGATTAGATGAGTCAAACTTAAAATGAATTCCATGATGATTCTACTCCAACGAATGTAGTGATAGCCTCCGAACAGATGACCTGGAATCATCTTAAATAGAAAAACTCGGAACTACAACATGTATTTAATCAGGCTTATGGCACTTTTTACCATAATAAAGTGGTGGGATGAGTTATTGAGCTTAAAAAACGTTGCCTCATGGGCATTTCATAAATCTCTAATAGGCCAGTGACCTCAGTTGCCAACACTTCATAAATCTATATCAACAAAATTGGAACTTCAAAACGCACATAATATAGCAAACATGTCTAATATATTTGCTTCAATTAAAGAAATTGGGTACAGGTCAAATGGGCAAGGTTCACATATACATTAATAGTAACCCGTTGAGCAATTATTTACAAACTAATAACTCCTGCATAAAGAAGAAAGGACACACAGACATCTGCAGTCAATTAAAGCCTCACAATTTTACAATAAGGTATAAGAGGGATGTCAGGTTTTCACACTAATTTAATACATGGTCTTCTGACCCAGCTATTATGAGAAGGATACTTTTCCATAACATGACGATAATTTAAACTCTAAACCATGAAGCAGGGGAGCTGTCACAGAAAGTGTCATTGCCAGATGTAAGAAATATCACTCTGGACGGAACTGAGCGAGACAAAATGAAAATAAAAACCTTTCCAAAGTTCACAATAGCAAAGCTATTCAAATAAACCAATAAATAAATGAGTGTACAAATGTGTAAGCCTCAGGGCAAAGAGAGGATCTTGCTGCCAAGTCACAATCTCAATCTCAGTCTGTAGCACACCACAAGGGGCAGTGTGTGGTACATGACAAATAAGGGCTGCAGTGCTGCTCCATGTTGGATTCACTGCAGGGGTGGGCTCACAGGAGTCAGTTAAGGTTAGCAAGCGTTTATGGCTCCATTTTAACGCACAGAGAACACACAGGAAGGAGGGGAACAATGAAACAGCTCAACTTAAAATGTGTATGTATCATTAACCACTGTTGCATGTATTATATTTGATTCTTCTTGTGATAATTAATGGTTTCTTTTTAAAAATTTTAAAAAATCTTATGTTGCTGTTGATCTCTACTTCAATATTAATATGATGTTCCGATCACAATACACTGTACTCATATTAACAAGAAACCCAAGCTATAGTCCTTACATTCCACACTGACAAACTATTTGTTTTCAATATGCCATTAAAATGGGCTCAGAGGGATGCTGAATATTTCATATGACCAATTAATAGCTTCTTAGTGGAAGGATTCTATGTGAATTAATGGACCGACTCGTTCTCCTTTTTAAAGTCCCGGATTGGATTGTTTCAAATGGAAGAAAATCAGTTTTCACAGGTAAACTACCAACAAGGGCACTGTGTGTACTTATTAGCCTACTTATACAAAAAAAATTATTTGATAAGGACAAATTATTTTTAAAGAAATTAGAGGATAAGTTTGTACTTTTTAAGCATATGTGAGAGACAGATTGGTTTGTATCAAGAAAAATGTACTGAATGGAAACAAACTTAAATTCTTTTTCAATTTTGATAAGACAAGAACGCAAAATACAATACATGAAGCCACTTCATCACTCATCACTCATACAGTGGGACCGTATGGGTCAGTGAATTTTGGTGCAGTTTTTCACTTTCTTTAAGATTGGAACATAGTGCGTTTTCTTTGATTTCTCAGAGAATTAATGATATTTATGAAAAAAACAGACATCTTTAGGTGACTGTTATTTATGAGTGTGGGTAATTTGGTGCAGATCCAAATGAAAATCTGGATCTAATGAATTTAAATCTGGTTTCCTAAGGGAACTGTTTGGCCTTGGAGGAGGCGTTTGCACTCTATCGAGTTCAGTATTTCCTTTACTAGCTTGATGATTTAATTTTAGTAGAGTAATATGTTTTGTAAATAATTTTATTAAAGCATTTTTTTTTGCACTTTACTATAATTGTACAATGTGCCTCATCCATTGTTTGGTAATTTATGTATTTACAATGTTAGAGCAGAGGATGTTGGGTAATGTTTTCATCTACACCCACAGTCAGATGAGCAAGTGAAGGAGCGTCTGGTTGAGGAGAGCACGGGGTAGAAGCTGGGGGCCATGCGTGTGTGGAACTTGAGAACACAACCTGAATCGCTTTCAATCTATGTACTAAAACGATGGCGATGAAAATTAGACCCAGAGACACAAAAAAACACTTGTTTGCAGATTAATGTCCTGAATAGAGGCTTGTGAGGGCACTCTTTGTCACAGGCTTCACATTGTGCCTCATTGTGCCCTCACCTGAGACTAATTCTGAAAAGAGCCCAAAACCGCAGAGGGCTGAGCAGCACACACGGGACAAATATAAAATACTTCACAGGGGATGTTAATATAAAGTGCAGTATACAGAATATACTGTTTATTTAGTCATAAACAAGTAAGTAAATGATCACATTGGAACACATTTTGTGCTTTTTTTCTCTCCACAATGTCACATTTAGGCTCTAATTTTCTCCGGGAGAATGAATATATTTGTTGACTAACAGCATGAATAAAACTCTTAAATTTTCAGAATTTTTAATCTGGTTTAATATTTCCACCCGTGTTATGCAAATTACAGTCTATTAGCATAATCTCATTTGAGAATACATCCTTTTAAAGTAAGAGATTATAACCTATTTTTTTAACACATATAAATCAAATGTTTTATTGAAATGGTAATGTTTTAAAGTCTGCACGCTCGGCACGAGAGAAGTGCATTTACATATATACTTTTTTTTATGCATTAATGGCTCAACACACTACAGATACAAAAAGAAGCTAAAACCTCCATGAGGGAAAACATCCAAACAGCTTAAATGTCTTGGCAAACACGAATAAGCAATTTAAAGAGCTCCAATAAATATTCTCTTTGTGTCATTCTACCAGAAATGTATGCATATACAGCCTTTCTTTTAGTTTTCTGATATCAAGAGTGTTGTTGACGAGATTGAGGAGAGGAGGGAAGAGGAGAGGACATTACCTCCAGGCATTTAAGTGGAAACAGGGTCTGTAAAAGCTTCAGCGAGATATTGAGGTGGATAAAGATGTAAGAAAGGACCATTATGCTGCCGAGTTGGTGGTGGTGGGGGGACTCTATCTCTCTCTACATTCCCTTCTCCTTCCCTCTTTACGTCTGCCTTGAACTTGTGAGGAGTTCAGCGGGTCTGAGCCGACCGTCCAGACAGGCCTCTGGAATGCAAGCGCGTCCACTCAAGCCCGTCTGACCTGCCACCATAACCAGCTCCATTTCAGCGGGCTAACTTACCTATTCATTTACAATGGGACTCCAACTTTATCTTTCCTTGTAACACAACATTAACTGCCAAAGAGCTGGAAATGCATTATCAGCCCGCCCCAAAGCTTGGATTGCTTCCCTCATAAATAAGATCATTATACGAGTGGTAATCCCATTAAATAGATCATTTTGCAAATATCTAAATCCAATTAATAGTGTTTTCAGAGGGGGTGCAGCAAACACTGCCTTTTAGAGAGCTGACATGCTGTGACTCCACTTCTTTGTTCCTCACTCCCATCGTAGCAAGAGTGATATTAATAAACACAACCCCGAGCTTGAATCACTCTTTGATAGAAAACATTTAAATCATTTTAAGTTTAACTGAAATTTACTAAAAATGTAAAGAATTTTCCTCCAGTCTTCCCTCACTTCTCTCTCTGGTATGTATGGCACTTGCTTGCACAATGTGTTCTGCAGGATGTCCTTATGATGTAATCCTATAAAAACCCCTGGCTGGATTGGGCCACACGAGCTCAAAACTTTTAAATGATTGCCAGATGGTTTAACAAAGTTAACGAAGAAGCCATTTATGGAATTAATCCAAACTAGTTTCCTGAATCATTACCATAACTCATCAGTGCGAGTGCCCTCTGAGTGCCCTTTAACTTTGGGATGTGTTCTCCTGCGTGAACGATGACACTTTCTCTGGACCATTAACCAGATTATTAGAAAGACAGAAAACCTAATTAATTGTCCTTGCATAAACTAAACATCTGTGAGCAAGGGAGACATTATAATCCGAAAGTAGATAACCCTCAAGTGCTAGTGTTTGTTCCACTGAACTAGTAAAGTGCATAATCCGATAAAGGATATCCTAAGCTTTGATTGCGCCTGAAGTGGTTGTTTTACCTTTGTGGAAAGTGCGTCTGGCATGGTAAGAATGTTTTTGTATCTTTTCATGGTTTTTAATTGCCAGCTGAAGCTGTTAGGAAAACACTGCTGTGGTTAAACGAATTAGAAAACAGTGCCCCTGGGTGATGTTAACACATTGCACACTTTCAACCAGCGCGTATGAAAGGCAGCTGCCGGGATATGATCTATGTGTCATTTATATGGCTGTTTATGGTACAGAGGGAAGGAGACCACAGCTCTAATTATGGTCTTCAATGTGTCTAGATAAGTCCTTTTGTCTTGAGGGTTCATTTTGATATCTCTGAGATGATTTAAGTCACAATGTCAAAAGTTTATGCTTCTCACTTCCACCCATCAAAGAAATCCGCCAAACATGTGTCTGTTTCTATGCATTTAAAAGCATTAAAGTGAAAAGCTTTAAGAATTCTGGAACGCTAGAAGCATTGCAGCCGACCATAACTCAGCATCCTAATGACAGAATCATTAGAGGTAACATAGCAGTAATTATTCTCTCGTCTGAGGACAACCCTACAAAGAGGGGACTGGTGAAAAACCATAGCTGAGGCTGAGATCAGTCTCCCCCTCTTCCAGTCGGCTTTCCCCTGTCTAATCTGTCTTTTTCTAATGAAAAGAAGGAAAGGGAGAACAGTGGAAAGAAAGAGATGTCAAGATTGAGGTCGGCCGCCCCCCTCGCAGGGTCAAACTCGAGGGGTTAATACCTGGTGTCCGACACTGCACATAAACTCCGCTGAGCTCATCACACTAATTAAACAGACACACATCCTCTCAGAGCTCCGATGGCCAATCGCTGCCAGCTAAAAAAGCAGTCCATTCATGGAGGTTGGCAGGGTGTGCATGTGGGGTGGGCCAGGGAAATGCTACCTGCCCTTCCTCAGTTTGATTAATGTGAAGAACAATGGCGCTCTTGTGGCCCGCTAGCCTCACTCCACTTGGTTCTGGTTCACCGCCCGAGGAGAGGGGGCTGCATGTTCCAAACTCGTACCCCCAGACGAACCAGCACCTAGCCTAACAACTTCTCTGTGACTGGCTGTCTCCTTAAAACACCCATCTCCAGGTCCTCAGACCACTGGTGTCAAATGCAGTCCAAACAAAAGAAGACATTTTCAGGATTCAAGTTGTTAAAATATTGCAAACAAAGCATCTTTTAAACAACCATGGCCGTTTTCGCTTACAAAATAAATCTCAGATGTCTGCTGCGGCATCTGACATTGTACATGGGGGTCATGCTAAGGTGAGACTAATGATTAGTTTCATAACATTTTTTTTGTTGATTACATGTGAGAAAATTGTGGACAATAATTGTGTCATAATAAAATAATAATTTGTTGTCCAAACAAAAATTAGAACCCAAAGATATTTACAAAAACCCTCAAATAAAGCTGTAACCATGGACTATTTCTAGTTAAAACATTACCTTGAATGCTGATTATTCAATTATCAGAGTAGGAACTGAATATTTTTCCGCGGATTGATGATTCAACGAGAGACCACCTCGCGATGGGATCACACAGGCTGTGAACCCGTCAACATAGTGTAGTAGTGGTTGGTGTGATCTCACTGCAACAAGGTCTGTCATGTTTAAAAGCGGACAGGAGGAATTAAACTGGGATACAGTCATCCGTGACTTGAAACAGCACCTCAAGTACTTCTGACCCTCCCTCTTCCAGTGTCTCTGCTTGAAATTGGCATTTGTTCCGATCGCTACCCACCTGTTAAGTTTAGAAACTGTGACTTTATTGCTGTGGCAAACTCATATTGACAGAAACATAAACACCTGCCGAAAATACTGCCTCTGTGGTAGTTCCAACTACAGAAGGCCTCTCTCTGAACACATTTTTCCAATGATGATACACACAGACTCACAAGGTGAAAACAATACTGCTTTCATGCCTGGTAATTAGCTGAGTAATAGTGTCAATACTAATTCATTATATTGCAATTATTTCTAACTGCTGGTGAAACTTCTTCTGTAAAGTAAAAATACATCTCTCCCTGCAGAGTCCCGATCTGGGGCTCAAGGCGGATTCATGATTTTCTTTTAGTAGTTCCGTCCGAGAGCTTCAACACAAGACATTTATTTATACAAAACTGTCATGGATTATTGCTTCAGTGTCTAATTTCCTCATCTTCCCACAGACTCCAGTGGATGCATCACGTTTAGCAGCAGAAATCATTCCCCTTGTGTTTTTAATTATAAGAAGTAGTCAGCTTCAATCTGTAAATTTAAAACAACAATGCCAAGCCAGAAATCTTTCGTGTAGTTTTGCATGCAAATTAAGAGAATTAGAGGGGTTTGAAAAAATATTATGTGTTTATCTTCCCTTGACTTAAATAATGTTGTGTTTACAGGTTTCTCCCCCCAAAAAATTGACAAGACAGTTGCAGCTGATTCAGTCGTCCCTTACACCAAGAAAGTGGATCATATATTTACTCTGGCCTGCTGTCCGTCAAATAATTTATTTCAAAACACCGCCGTTGGTTTACACAGCGCTGAATGATTTAGGGCCAAAATACATTGCTGATGCTATGTTATGAAAGATCCTGGTCACGTCTGCTCCCAATATATTTTCAGTTATTTGTTACACAGAGCAACTGTAACTACTCCTCTTAGATCTCCTCTTTTATAATTTTCAATTTCAATTAAAGTGTCTATATTGTTTTCTGTTGCTTTTACACTTCTTCTATATGCTTTTATATTTTCTGTAAAGCACTCAGAGCTGCCTTCCCGTTGAAGTGAGCTACACACATAAACTGGCCTCTCTGATGACTAAATGCCTGATCCAAGTTTTATCAAATGTGTCTCACCTTCTTCCTCTCTGTTGGTGTGAAGAGTAAAAGACAGCCAGCAATTACATAGACGGGATAAAGACATCAACTTCATCTATCATGGGCCACATAATTAATTGCAGCACTCGCTGAACTCACAAAGACTTTTAGAGCTTTTACCAACTCTTTGCCAGTACTCGGTGCCACAGCTGTGTCACAGGGAAGACATGTTGAGCCACCTGCACCTCTCCAAAACCTTGACATCTCATCTCACTTGCAAATTGCAAGCATGTTACCCCCCTACATAGAGGTCCATAGAGACTAGTGAGCTTCTCACCAGCCAAGGCTTGATAGGCCTTCATGCAGCCACATGACACTTTGAAAACAGGGCAGGCTCCACTGTGGAGGCATGCCATAACACTGGAGGCAGGAAAAAGAAAGTCCTGATGATGATCGCCCATATGGCTGAGAGCTCAGTATTCGTCACACACTCTGAGCTGTTTGGAGAATTGTTTCACAATTATTTGCAGAGAACTTATAGTTGAAAAACAAACTGTGACCGGTGCATTTAAAGGCTTTTTTCTATAACTTATGGTTAATATAAACTAAAGCTATGTACGCTTGTGACAGTCGCATGCATGCACAGCCTGAGGAACCAGCTGAAAAAGTTGCATTCAGAAGGATATTTGGAGGACAGATAAACCAGTTTATAGATTACTGATATATCTTGGAACATTTTTCAATGATATGTATAGCAATTACTTTTGCTTTACATCTTAAACTGCTTTAAGACATGCACTAGGTCTAAACATTTTCCTGATATGTTCCGGAGGGACTGTTTGTGAGAACATAAATATTTCTCTTGACATTTTGCTGAACTTTTTCTGCCACCCCCCAGGTAAAAAGTGTAGAAAATGTCAGAGTGAGCCCACGTGCGAATACTTCAAATCCACAGCGAGCGAATGGGCATGATGATGATTGATGATGTTTCTAACACAACCCAGAAGCTAAAAGACTACAAACATTTCAGGATGAAAAACAGGTTGACTTTGTCTCAAGACAATGAGATCCGAGAGTCGATAAGGGCTGATGCTGGTGTCTATGAGCCGTAAACAAAAACACTTTACACAGATGAATTCATACTTTATTCATCTATTTCTTTATAATTTGTGTCCTGCCTCCATAATGCTCTTTCCAGGCACCACACCTTGCCAGAATCTTTTGGATAATTTCTTGTTGTGAACGTGTCTGATTCTGACAATTTTAAAATGTTAAAAACGGCTATAGAGTGTATAATGGATATACAGTATCATCTTGCCATTCAGTCCCCTCATATGTGACTGATATTAATTGGGAATCATGTAAATGAAATTCCTAATATATACAACGAAAACTGTTAAGTTCACATAGCAAATGGTTATACTGCTTATCATAAAAATAAGGAAAAAGACAAAAAGCTAGGGGGCATAAAGTGGAAAAGAAATATTTCAATTTCTTTCATTAAAACATATTACTTTGTATTTTGAGGTATTGTAATCCTCTCTGTGAGCAAATTTGCAATAGCATAAAACATTATTTATCTCAGATTAATTTGGTTAAAGACCTTTTAATTCTCGTATGGTACAGAACGCCCATGGAGCTTCTCTTTTCAAAGCAGTGAAACACTAGTACATCTCTCCTGCCGATCACTTTTTGTAGATTAGAGGATTGTTACTAATTGGTCAATTGGCTAATTATTCTATTTTTTAATTAGTCACCACAGAGGAATAACAAGCTTTGTTCAATGACCCTCATTTACAGTACTGGCTCATCTCACAAGTTGTATTAAGGATTCCCACACATGCAAACCAAAATCTACAGAAAATTGGCTTACAGAATTTTATATTTTGGGGAATTCAAGACTAAATAACTAACAAAATCTCACCTCAGGTCCGGAAAAAAAATAAACAAACCCGTTTGCTAAAGTAAGCTGAACACTACAGCTTAGAAATTACATTTAACCTATGCATATCTGACAGGATTTTGTTTTATGTTATCGAAGAGCACTTTTTATTTGCAGAGAAATACTTAAATTGGGTTCTGCAGTATGAGGAAAATATGCACATGTTTACACTCACACTGCTAAACAAAGGGTACAAACCAGAGAGCCCACTCAGTGTGCAACTGCTGGGTAAACTACTTGGAAAAGCAAAGCCAGAGAGAACACTGTTTAGTTAAGACTGCTGCTAGATTACATACTGAACACCTGTACTAAGCAATAGACAGACAAAAGGACTAGAGCCATAACCTCATTGGCAGAATCAGATATTCACAGCCTGACATTGCTTCCCCCAACATTGTCTGTGATAATCAAAATAAACAAAGGACACGTTGAATTCCCCCTCTGGTCTGTTAGTCTGCACTGGTGGTTCCTTGCATCATTCATACTGGAAGAATCCCTTCAATACAAGCAAATCAAATCTGAGGCAGTTCCTCTCCTCACAGGCTTCAAGTGGTGAGCAGTTGTATGGACACAAATTCTGATGCTTGCAAAAGATCTATCATGAAGTCTTTTACCATAGGAGGAGGTTTTTCAAATAAAAATGAAAATAAAATAAGTGAATGCTGTTTTATTAGAATCGTAAAACAACCTTAATCTATAGTTGCCCCTGCAAGCTGTATGTCAACAGGATATCTTGTTGAAAAAAAGAAGGGTCTACAACCAAGAAAAAGCTAATGAAATAAAAAATACCGTATTTCAGGCAATTAAAGCAATGTGCTAGAGGACAGCAATACCACAACCTCCAGTTAATTTTGCCTTGAACTGGAATGTATTCACACAACATATATGTTTGTCTCGGTTTCCATTACCAATGGTATCATTTTAAATTAGTTGTTTGCATTGAGATGACATGTTAGCAGTGACATCTAACCAAAGTGAAAATGGTGGCAGGCAGAACTCAAGGTAATTCTCTGAAATGTTTAACTCAGCAGAAAAACACCAAGTAGACTTAAGTATCAGGTCAATACTTTCTATTAGTGCAGCATGCAGTGATGTCATATCCTCCTGGCCATACGCTGCTGTCAATGCAAAAGATGACCAGCGAGTGCAGCTCAACAAGGAGCTCTGTATGAGACACCATGAAGCCAGACACTCAAAGACATTGGCAGACTATGCTGAGCTAAGCCCAAATATACACCACTCGCCCCTCAAACCTGGGCTTGTTTGGCGGCTGGCACCCAAAGGCATCAGTCAGATGTATGCCAGCTGAGCTGAAGTGTGCCCACAGAGTACACATTGCATCATCACTACCAGCACTCGTGCCCTCACCTTGTCTACCTTGGCACTTTTTGAGTTTGATGGAAAAATGTCCCACTGCAAACGACATGTCTAGTGCCAGACAGCATATTTATACACCTTAATTAGTGATAATGGAAGGCGGTACTTGCCAATTATCTGATGCCAGTGGTTACTGTGTTGACTAGAGTGTACATCTGTTGTTTGCCAAGTACTTACATGAGAATTGCATGAATAAAACAGGTACAAGGATCCGGTGCTTCCCTAGATCTAATATCAAACATGTAATGCTGATAGATGTTTAAATGTCGGTCATGTGACACCACTTAATGATAACTAAGGTTATATCGAGTGAAGGTTGAAACCTGCAGGCTGCAGCATGCTTCAGATTTCCAGAATATTATGAATGAGCAGGAGAAGATTATTTGTTGCCCTCACAGTTTGTCGAGTCACAGGTCATTCATTTTAAAGGACCTGTCAGGACACGGTGAATGACTGCAGCAGATTCTCATGATGTTTTGTTTAAAGCCCCAGTGATCTGAGGCCGTGTTTGGATGCAAACATGTTCAGATCTGTCGGCAGCGATAAGTTTGAGCAGTGCACAGCGAGCAATTCTTTATGAAGGTAATGGAAACAAGTTGCATGGGTTTTTTACCGTGAAATAGGCTACAGGCATCCTCCTGACGTCTGGATTTATGGCCTGGTAATTCCCCCCCGGAATAATTTGGCTGGTACATCTGCAGCTTAGCAGCATTCCAGCAGAGCTCTCCTGTGCTAAGAAGTCAGGAGATGACTGATTGATTGATTGTATTACTCTAGTTTTAGCATGGCTTTACTGAGCTATTGCAGTAAAGTTCTAATGTGATCTATCCACTGCAAACTACAACTGTGCTTCTACGAAAGCACTGAGCGGCCTGTCTGCTGCTTGGTTGAAGATCACAAATCATAGTTAAATAGTGAACTTAGGAAAATAACCCACAGCAATAACAAGACTGACAGAGATTTTTTACAGATAAGGGGAATGTTAACCTCCTGTCACACAGAAAGAACATACCAACAGTACATATGAAGTCTGAGCCATGATCATAATGTTTGAAAATAACAAGGCTCTCACTGTGTAATGGCAATCCTCTGCTGGATCGTGATTATATGTAATTCTTCACTCTTGATAATATCCAACAGAGATCATCAGTTAGAGTTTCTCACTGCTCTAACACAACCATGATCCTTTGACAGGCTCTTTGTGGTGCCAATTACACGCTAAACATGTCTGAAAGCAAACCTATGGTCTGCTGACAGCTCACGTTTCCACGCTTGTAGCTTGTAAGTCCGAGGCACGTGCTGTTTCAGGTAATGACAATGAGATGAGTCACTCACCAGCTTGCTCGAGAAACACGACAGGTCAGACACGAACTCCACCTGATCCCAGAAACAGCCGGGCCTACAGAGAACGCAAAGTATGCATGTATGAAAGAAAAAAAAATAGATATAAAGAAAAAATGTCTCTCATTTTCGTTTAAATAATTACTGTTTGTATAAATTATCCACTGAATTAAAACTTCACATTATATTTTTCATCGTTTGATAATCTCGTCTTTTTATCAGTTATCCTACGACCTTGGTCTGTTTAATACATAGGTTAATGTTATGTGATGAATTGTACATATTCACACTGTATATATTATTTAAATTGTATTTGTATTATTCCTTGTGTTTATCACATGTACTGTCTGTTGTGTTTGTTATCTTTGCTGCTGCAACAACAAATTTCCCCATTGCGGGACTAATAAAGGATTATCTAATCTTATTTTATCTTATTTTACTTAATCTTATTTCATTTTAAGGTACCTTATCTTGTTTTTTTTTTTATCTTACCTTAGCTTATATACATGTAAAGAAAAATGTACGTTTCACAATGTTACCCACATTACATTTTTGCAACCTAACTGTTATGAAAATGGTTAATTTAGGCCTTACTATCTTTTTAATCCAATTTCAAACACTAGCTACACTTTATTAATTCTAGTTTGTTTTATGCCATTCAGCTTGATAGCTAAATATGCTAACAAGCTACAATCCAGCTAGCAACAACGATGTTTGCTAACGCAACCCAAACAGCAGCAAGGTTAGCTAACAGCTAGATAATTAGCTACAGAAGCAATATCTTAGTATTAGCGCTAGATAATTAAAGTTTTGACGCAGAATGTGTGTCTGTGCCTGGTCACTCAACAGAACAACATTAAGGTAAATATTTATACTGCAAATACAGGAACAAAGCTAACTGGTATTTAGCTCTTTACTAACAGCTGGTGCTAACACTAAAAGATGCTAAACTAGCTCTAAGCTAGCTACATTTCTGAATGGATACTTACGAATAGAATGGTTGATAACTTTTCTTCTTAACTCTTCTCTATAACATGTAAATGTTATAAATCATGAGCAGACCCAGTTCAGTCTGAAGTGACACACACTGTTGTCCATAGACTGTGGTGTGGCCACCTTCTACTGTCTTTGCACTGCTGAGCAGCTGAATAAATAGCAACAGAAATAGCAATAATATAATTTCAGAGAAAAGGCTACATAAGGATTATTTTTGAAAACATGTTTGGATTGGACAAAATCTAACTTTTGTTATAACTTTTCCTTAATCTTCCTTTTTTTTAGACTGGGAGACTTTTAACAATTTAGACAATAAAGTTGAAATGTTGATAATAAACTCAAAACACTATTACAAGAATAAAGTGGAGATGCCAAGAACAGAGTCTGCTCCTCTGGTCCATAAATCCAGTCGGAGCAGAGTAGTATGTTGTATGGTTTAACCATCTACTGTAAATATTTGAATTGACATCACAAGTGATTTAAGTTTTCAGCAATGCAACAAGCTGTTGTGCTTTCGCCTTCTGAACAGACCATTTTCAGCACAATCCCTTGTGAGTCCTACTGGTGAGGATCACATCTTATGTCATGAAAGAGAAAGAATTTCCTTGTTACTAAAGTGCCTTCTGGTGTACAATTTCATTAATTAATCTGTACCGTGTATTTTGCAGTGTGATGTAGTTTGATATAGTCTTAAACTTTGACTTGAAATTTCATGTTTTTCCTTAAAATTTAGATAATTCTCAAAATAAAAAACAAAAAAAAAAGAATAGTTTCCTATGCCTTTTCCTAACACTCCTTTGCAGTTTAATTACCCAGTTAAATCAATTTAATTTACCAACACCACACTGCTTATTGTATTAAGGATTCCCTGGCCTAAAACGCATCCTTGTATAGTGAGTTTAAGCAAATCAAAAAGTTGTAATTTCAATGTTAGCAACAACAGCTTTTAAAATCATCTATGCTTATTATTTTGCAGTGCAGTATGAACTGTGACTGTACATCTATGTTAAATGTGAAGTCTGTATCCTTCGCCCTGGTCGGCTACTCAGTGTTGACAGATTCCCTCTTTCCTCTGGTTGTCATCTGGCTTTGTTCACCTGATACCAGACGCGTGGCGGCTATCAGAGGAAGACAATGCCATCAATACAATGCACGACGCCAGGATCTGCGGCACGTTCGACACCTGATTTATCCAAAGCACCTATTCAGATTAGTCAACTATCCAACAAAGAGTCCTGCGTCGGATGAATGGGTGGGGTCTCGTTCTCTGGGGAATTCGAGGGGTTAACCTTGACATCTGGCCCCCGATCATTCTACAAGTTCAGCCCAGCTGCCCAGATAGGTCTGCTTTTTCCCCGAAAAACACCTCATCCATCTGCTGAACTTCTCTTCATATAGGTTTCTCAATGATTGCCTGAGGCGCTTCCATTCACAGACGCGTGCGGGGTGACATTGATCCCTGATGCGACGCCCATCCATATTTAAAGGGGAGTACAGGTGACCTGTGGGTGGCCCTCTCTGGCACGCGTGGGCCCTTCTGCACCCACAGAATCTTACATAACACGTTTGTTGGATATTTCCTCAAATTACCGCAATATGATATAATGCACCAGGCCCTGATGGGCTTTCAGCTAGGAGGCCCTCAAATGGCACGCGCCACTGCCATACAAAAGCTGGGACCTGTGAAATTCAATATGCTGATGAATGTCTAAGGAGTATGCCAATTAGTTTATGAATACAACAGGTGACACGTACATAAAGCCCAATTACAGACTTAATTGTGGTTAGTGTCTCCCAAGACAGATAAGTTAACACACTAAGATAAAAAATTGATCATGATGGATGAAGCCAATTCTGTTGCTAGGCAGAAATATCTTTAAATAAACTTTGAGTATTGCTCAAAATGTTACTGACACTTGGATTAGCCTCATGGACAATTTCAATCCAGTAATTCAATTCAGCACAGGTGGTTTTGCTCTGTCTCAGTCACGTTTACCTTTCAAAGTGTGTTTCATAACAGGAACAATGCTAATTGTAATTTTGTATATTCCCAGTAGCCATGGTAACCACAGCTATGCTTCTTCTATCAGTAGATCTGACGTGGCGAGCGGTGGCAGCTGCTCCGCCGCGGAGGCGCACGTCTTCAGGGACTACTCATTTGAGGTGACAGGAGAGAGGTCATGTTTTAACCTGCCGTGTGGCAGCGTGACAAAGAAGCAAAACCAAGCCACAAAAGCATCAGCTGGTAAACAAGACAAGTGTTTATCGTCCCAACAGATTTCACACAGTCTTGTTGCACACAAAGGGAAATTAGAGTGGCGTTTTTACAAGCAATCTTGCTACTCAGTTGTCAAACGATGACACTTCTCCCTTTTGCCAGCAAGGCATGGGAATTTCTTCGGGACAAAAGGAGGAGCTGCTCGGAGCAGGAGGGAAACAAAAGCGGGACATGAATCAGCACGATGAAAAAAAACACTTATCATTCTTTAAATGAGATCATAGGTAATGATCTCTTTGGCTTGTAATTTTTCCTTAAAAATCGACTTTGCATAATATTTCCACAAAGTTTTTGATCAACCAGATCTGCTTCAAAAAGTAAGGACCTGTTATAAAATGCGTTCATTCCATGTTTGTTTAAAAATTGTATTTATCGTTCTGCTTTAAAAGAAAAAGACTGAATAACAATTGCAAACTTCTGCCAAGGCCCAACCGCCACTTTGTGAGACCGCATTTGAATTCACTAGGTCCAGATTTTTATTTGGATCTGCACCAAACTGCACATACTCATAAATATCAGTCCCCTATACATGCCAGGTTTTTCCATCAAGATCCATGAATTATTGTCTGACAATGTGGAAAAATGCTATATCTATATGAAAGAAAGTGTAAAAAACATTCCTGTATCTTCCCTATAATTTAGTGGGTTCCTATGTGGGTCATGCTACGCCCTTCCACACAATTTTGTGGAATTCAGTTGAGTATTTTTTGCATCATCCTGTAAATACACAAACAAAGTGAAGTGTGTGGAAAAGGAAAATACACACCTTTCAGACTACATTCAGTGAAACATTGGAATTTAATAATAATCGTGGTGATGACATTATGTAAAAGTAAATGTTTCAAAATTTAGCACATTGAGAGTGAATGAATCACCAATTTCTTATGAATTAGTGCGTTTGTTGGCACTTTACATACAATCGCCATTAACAGCATTACACTGTTGTCATCATACAGCATTTAGACCCCATTGTGTTTCCAGAACTACATAATATAAAAGCCATACATTCTTGTCCCCAAACACCCAGGTATGAAAGGCTTGCATATTCGCTATCATGGGAAAATATGAAAAACATCAAATTAAAATAAACTCTTCATTAATTCCTTAATTGAAAAAGTTACATCTGTACACAAAGAACAGTTCAGAGTTAAATACATACAAGGTTGTGTGATGGGGGCTGGTTTAAAACAAACCCAATGTGGAATTAGTGGAATTTATGTTTGTTAGATCGGGAGAATGTCATATCATTTTGCAATTATACAAAGTGTTGCATAAAAAAACCCATTGATCGACATGCAGAGATAAGACTATTCCAAATACACAGATTCACTTTTAGTTGTCACATTACAAGGCATGAACCTGAATGAGCTGCAGGAATCGGTACCATTGCGACTCCACTGCCTTCAAGAGTAGACCATGTTTAATTTAAGGTCTTCGCCATGTTGCGGCACTGAACTCAGCACACATGTTCAATTGGGTTGGCCTCCGAGCGCCAGCCTCCATACAATTCTGTAAACTCAATGAGGCTTTGCTAACTGGCAAGATCTTTTATAAACACAGTCATCATTTCCTTCAAAACTGTGTGCCACATTACAAGCACCGTCAGGGGATTTAGCTGGGACTTAAGTCTTAGTGTCTGGCAGCTGTATGTGGCCTATGGCAAGAAGCATCATATTATCAGCAGAG
This sequence comes from Platichthys flesus, assembly GCF_949316205.1. Lineage (NCBI taxonomy): Eukaryota > Metazoa > Chordata > Actinopteri > Pleuronectiformes > Pleuronectidae > Platichthys > Platichthys flesus. Next base: position 17,740,551 of record NC_084956.1, on the reverse strand, counting down.
GACTTAAAAAGACTGCCAGAGGAGGATGTGAGATCCGACTTCAGCTTTATGTCGTCTTCATCAAAAGGTTCAATGCATGCTTCGTCAACAAGGGGGGAAAATACATTTCACCATAGGTATGTACCATTTTTTTTTTTTTTTTTGGACACTCACCTACAACACTTACTTAATGCGTGTGCAACACAGTCTCTATAACTTAAATTATTATATGAGGCCAATCTTTTTGGAAATTTTGCCTCCAAGCATGTTCAGTGCTTTGCATATTTAGACACTGCCATTAATTGTATGACAAATGTTATGCAAAGAGGCAAGGAAGAACTATAATAATGATGCAGGCTTTTTGTGTACCGCTTTACATTGCACTGTTGTGCTCAAAATGATTTGAAAATGCTTTTCATTTAGATTTGTGTGTCAGACTGACATCTACTAAATAACGAAATGATTTTAAGCATAAAGCAAATGTAGCAATCAAGCTAAGAGAATAAAAATGGCAGGCAAAATTAATTAATTTGAAGTAATCACCCCTCATTTTTCATTTGAACTGAATAACCTCAGGGTCCAAATGAATTCAACGTCAAATATTCTCAGGCCTTATCTTTTGTAATTTCTTCATTCAAGCAAAGCGAGAACATTGTAGACACAAGTGTAAATCACCTGTTCCATTTTCTCTTATGATGCACAATATCACCACAACTAATTTTTTTTAGCAAGTGAAATTACCCATAGTGACAAGATAAATAAATTCTTCTACAAAGGCCTGAGTACGGCAATTAAATCAAAGTTTGTAAATACCAATTTAACAGATACTTTAATTCTAACTTTTAAAATAATCAGAATATCTCCAGGAAGCACATTTTCAAACGTTTAACAGTGTGCAAGAAGTCAAGGTGGGTGAGGTAACTACGCTCAAAAGTATGAAGAGCTCAGCAAGGTCCATGAACAACTGGTTAACAATAAAAAAACAGACTAGTTAAAGCAGTTGTTAAAGCCTGTAACATGAGTAGACAGTTTACACTTCAACACATGGAGGAAGGCATTCAGTGAGAAGTCTTTCCACGATGGAAAACAGATTCAGAACAATATCTTATTAATAAGTATCATAATACTCAGGGTTTTACAAATCGACTCAAACTATTTAAGGCTTTGCAAAAAATGAGGTTAGATCAAATTTTTTTTTTTTCCCAGTACAAAGGAATTTCCCCAACATTTATGTCACATCATCACACAAAATGTATTGACAGTAACTTCATGTCCAGAATAAAGTTTTGTGAAGAACTCAGAAAGAAAAACAAAATCACCCATGAAATTATCTCTTTGGATATACCAAATACTTCAAAGGCAGGCAAGGTTCAATTGGCCTGATTAATGTACTGTACGTTACACATTTCAGGATGATGCGTTTCAAACCCTACCAGAATACATTCAGTGAGGAGATTTAGGCTTCAAGTCCAGAAAAGAGATGACGTACCTTCAGAGGAAATAACTTCTATCAAAGCAGCAGGAAATTATATTAATCAGCACAAGACAATATGTTTCTCATTGGTGCAACATTCATAAAAAATTCAAAATCAAGTTGCTTCTGACATTCCGTAGAGAAAGTGTAACACTTTGTCTCACCTGTGATTTGGTATCGTACAGTGTAAAGGTCAGAAGACTTTAGATTGGAAAGTAATTACCAAACAGATATAAAAAATCTGAATTAATACCAGCAACAGGACAAGGAAGACCATCATCTAATAGAGATAGTAACTAAATCATTACAAATGGTGTGCAACTTTCAGTAAAGTCCAGTAACTGCAATAATACAAAGCAAATTTAACACTGTTCATGAAGCTGCTTTCCAGGAAGGAAAAATAAACAAATTAAAAATGTAAACCCAAAACATCATTAAATGACTATTCTATTGTTGAACATCGACAAGGAAAAGGTCTCTTTGTGAGACTGGAACCTAAAAAGGTAGTCATGTAGTTCATTTTAGTACCAGTAGTGTGATTCCACAGCTGCTCCATAGGTCAGCATAACATTAGTTCAGTAGGAACTGAGAAATGAACAAAATTACAGAGTGCTGTTTAACATGGAAACAACATGTGTTGTTATGGCATTAACATCATAGACTGAGGCGATGTATGAGTTGACACCAATATGTGAAAGGAGGACAGGTAACATAATATTGACTGTCAGTGACAGCGCCATGGGTGATGTCTATTGGATGTTTACCTTAAAAAAACCTCTAAATGAATTACTCTGTAAAATTAAAGACTGTTGTATTGTATATGAATTTGGACTGTTTTGGTAAAGGAAAAACCAATTATCGGAACACTATGAAGCGGTTATACGATTTTCATTAACCCTAAACATATTAATGCTAATGTGAATTACATATCAAAAAGTGTATCTGTAAGTCCATAACATATGAAAGTGTTTCTTTTTAGATTTATACTAACTATAAAGTGTTGTTACAGTAGAGCAGGTCGTCAGAGATGTGGGATTTGGATAATGTAGCGTATATTACAAATACATAAAAAAAGATTCATATGTAAATTTGCTATGAGCTACTTATATAAATAAAGATTGTTCAGAAAATATGCACATGTGCAGCTCAGTAACTTAAGTAAAATTTTCAGCTAAAACTGTATTTGGAAGAAATCAAGGCATGTAAATCAATGTAGGCTGTAACAAAGAACTCCCAAGCATTTCTAAAGAATCAAATCAATATTAAGAGATGTGATTAAAATGTAAACAAGAGCATTACCAGCTGAATATATAACACAAAATGCTTAGGTCAGGATTATTGCACTTAAAGCTTAAGTAAAACGATTACGCTCAACGAGTGAATACGAGATCGTCTGTCCAAAAAAGTAATTTGATAGTCGTCACAGATAAAATAAAGAATGTAAAGTCAGAAAACAATAAAAGGGATGTACATTTGTTCATTAAAAAAAAAGATACATGCGTCAAAAAGCTAGAGAGAAACCAGATACTGTCCAGCAACTTCTTATCATAACTCACTTTCTAAGAATTCCTATAAATCACTCAGGAGAGCGGAGTTCATGCACATCTGCAGCGAACGGTCTCAGAATAAGAGACTCGCAACACAATCAACGCTGCCTTCTGCTAAATGTGCCAAGCAATTTAGGCATCGTGTTTAGGACTTGTGTTCCGAGTGTAAGCACAGCACCCCGAGCTTCATCTTAACCACTCGACCGTCTGTCAGCAAACAGCACACAACTACATCTGGTAAACATGAATTTGGCTGCACCTTAAGAGCCTCTGGACAGATGACGGCAGCTGTGTGCGCAACAGACCTCTGTAGGTTCACAAGTGCATTCAATACAGCTGAACTTCATCTTTGTCACAAAATATGGGTTTGAGTTGATTTGAATAAGATGATGAATACCAGATATCCTGTTTAAGTACCTAAAAATAAACTGCAAGGATCCAGTTATTTTTATTTTAAACAATGATTTATAGGAATGTCCAATAAAGAAGGAGGAGGAGGGGGGGGGGGGGGGGGGGGGGGGAACGGACTAAAATAACTAAAATAATCAGAACCTTTGAAAAAGTCTTTAAGAACCACCTCCATCCAGTACAAATGTTACAACATAGCTCAATCATAAATGTTGGCCTTGATCAAGACCATTATTTTACCATATGATTCTGATACATGAGCTACCACCTCAACTTCATTTGTAGCTTTATATCCTCATGTTCCTTTGCTTCTTACTACTTTTTATTAAGTTTACCCGCCTTCTTGTTTGGCTCATAGGGTGTCCGCAGTATCATTGGCGTCTCTTCCATGACGCGTACTAGGAGGTTGTCGATGTAGTCCTCCAGCTCCCTGATGTGGGCGTCTTTCTTTTTCACCACTTCTTTCTGCTTGATTAGCTCCTGCACAACTTCCTCAAAAGACAAGTTGCTATAGGCCGCCACGCTTTCCTTTGTCAGCTCCTGGAAAAAAAATAATGAAAAATGTAAAGGCTCAGTTTAACCCCCTGGATTTTGAGGTTACGAACTACATACTCACCATATTGTATGTAAAATGTTTTGTAAAAGTAGACCGAAATAGTTATAGGATCTTCTCTGAAATGTCAACATCTCATAACAGAGGCAGAAGAAAAGCTACAGTTTGAGTGCACTCACAATACGACGGCGAAAATAAACTAATTGCCGTGAAAAACCTAATGTGACAAACTGTCATGTGTTTATCTCTTGTACTCTGTTGCTAATAAAGGCTAAACGAGAGTCGTTATGATGAGACTGTTCTCCAGGGACATCACACTGTCTTCTCACTGATTTATGTGGCAGATGTTATGATCTAAAACTGTCGAACAGTGTTTGTAACAAATCAGCACTTTAGTTTCTCTAATGGGACTTGACTCTACAGAGCGCAGCTAACATCTTGAGAAGGTTGTTTCTTAGAGCCTAGTTCACACGGCTGCACCTATATTTATGTGAGAAATCTTCAAAGAAGCGATCAGAGAGGCTTGCCGGCATGTCGCAGACGACCATCTGATTTTCAGATCTGAAAAAATCTGATTTTTTTTTCAGCCTGCTGGAAATGTTGTCAGAGACAGAGCGCAGGACGGGGTGAGAGAGGAGAATGTACATGTAGCAATGTGCCCCCTGATTTTCTACATGTCTTTAAATAAAGAAATCAAGCAATAGTTAAATGTGTCAGGGACCGGAGCACAAACTCATTGTGGCTTATATCAACTGCAGTGTAAATGTGTCGGTTGGGACAGTACAAAAACAGAATGCTTGTTGGGTCGGGCTAGGATTGGACAAAAATTCTTTCCCGAGCACCTCGCTATTCTCTACAACTGTGATGCCCACTGAAGTGTTTCAACTGCTTCGGGTTGATGTGTCGGGTTGATGTGTCATTCTAAGCAGGATGTACCAGCAGGATGGTATTAACGTAGTTTGAAGACCGGTTGGATGTTTCTACTGGTGAAAGATCACCAGTCAGTCATGTAGTATGAACCCTCAATGACTGCAAGATCACACGTCAGGAAGTTGTGTAGTTGTGAACTGCGAAGGGATCAGCTGAAGTGTGAACTCAGCTTTAGTTTTGACCGTGACCGTTCAAAGCTGAGAGTGTTCAGGAAAAAAATACTAAAACCCTGGTGGTAGTTATTATAAAAGGTGTTCCATAAAAAAATGTAATCTTTGTTTTGAGGGGGGGAAATACCAGATGGCATATTTCTGCAAATTAAAGGTCAGGCTAATAAATACCAAAACAAGGATGCAACCCAAACCAGCTTCGCTCTATGAGGACTATCTATTTTGACGGAGCAGCATGGTACAGTATGTGCAGATCACATTGCGGCGGGTACGAGAGGAGCTGTAATCGTTTTTAATGAGGGACCACTTTATCGCTTCAGTGCTGGTCATCCTCCCCCTAACGGCTAGAGCAGCAAAGCCTTCACCCTGTTTAAAATACCACACTTATCAGGCTCCACTCCCATGCGCCATTCAAGCCTCTACTGCTGGCTAAAGACAATGCAGGGAGAGACCTGGAGCGGGACTGCTTACCAGGAGTCTTATCGCTCCTAACAGCACAGAGGCTACTGTGGGGCGACACAAACCCAAATGGAATATTTGCTATAGAGATTAAATGTCCGATGTAAGGAGGGTTTCAAGACTAGGGCTTGGTAAACTATTCCTCACACACACAAAAAGGCATCGCCCTCAAAGATACTGCACATAAATCATAGCGGCAGTAAGAGAGTTGACTGCCACATGGAAGAGAATGTTGGTCTCACGTACAAGCATGTGTACGGCCACACGCTCGCTCCCTTTCTCCCTCTCTCACATACACACATACAGCATAATGATCAGGAGCTTTAGTGGCTGGTGACAAAGGCCTGGAAATGACCATGAACTGGCAAAGTAATGATGACAATTTTTTCCACCATCAGTACTGAGGAGAAGATAAGGCGCCCACTTGGCATTCTCCAGTTGTGTCATTACAGTTTCTAATGAGCTCAGCTTTGAGAATCTAAATGCTCGGTGCTTTGAAATCTCTCACTGCCCTCCCTCCCCCTCCGCTGCATGTGGTTAATTAGGGCC